>NC_136715.1:26650059-27342559 GCF_936440315.1 Barbus barbus | reverse complement strand
AACAGAAAGGCTTGTTGACGCTTAGTCCCACCCCCGTGCCCAGATTGGTTCAAACTGTCACACGTTCAACCAATAAACATCGGTTTTGGGCCTTTGAACTGTGGTTTAGCAAGTTTCTTTGGAAGTCGGAGCAAACGCAAAGTGAAAGTAAAGTGTGTCGTGCATGAAAACAAACACACAATAACACATTTGCGTGAGAGCACTCTCTGAAAAAGCCCAGAAAAACACAGGACAGAGCACTTTGGCATAAAACTAACCAAAAACAAGGATGAAATATCAGATAAAGCACTGGAGTTTAGGAATGAGCCGGTAAAATCAAGCCTGCCAGCGGATCGGTCCGTTTTCCTGTTATATTATGTAAATAATACTTATATAGTTCATAAAGATCATTTGCACTCTTTTTTTTTTCTGCTACACTCTGTATATTTTATTATAACTCATTTATTATAAAACAGTTTCCATTTTCTTTACTCCCTAAATGTTTTTGGACACCTCTATATTGTTAGTAAAGTAAATATACCGGGTTTTCACTGAAAAGCACCGATAACAGTATTGTAGTAAACAGCTATAACTAGCTTGGGGAATGTTATATATAGAAAACTAATATTTGGAAGTGTAAAACACCCAGATACAACTTTCTAAAGAACTTCAGGAGTTTTTGTTTGAGTATACAGTAAACAAACGCCAAATTATTGCTTGAGTTTTTCTTACAAATTCTGGGAATTCATTAGTTCATAGAGAAAACAAAGGGAAAATTGGGACTTGACATGAGCTAGACTGACACTTCAAGTTCTCTTGTTTATAATGATACATGGCACTTAATGCTGAGCATCGGTCTGAAAACAAAGAAATACAGGAGTGTCAGGTGCCCCAAAAATGTTCTAGGTCTTTAAGGGTTAAAGCAGACACACAGCAGATCATCGCTGAAGTCAAAGCATAAAAACAAAGTATAAAAGAGTTTCAGTTTACAGCAAAGGTAATGTACTATACTATTTAAAATATTTGATTAAATATGTTGCACTTGAATTTTCTATGAACTCAAAGCCATATGTAACCAGATTGTGTTTGAAGTTGCTATCACACAAGCTGTGAGTTTGTTTGGGCACTGTACCAAAAATAACTCTCTTGACTCTTTCTGATGCAGTTCTCTGTCACAAATCAATCATTTTCTGTCACAATGTCACTTCTATTACAAAACAGCCACCAAATATGCAACCTTGACTGTCATTTCCAGTGAGATTACAGAAAGATTTGATTTTCCAAAACACAAGCCACAAAATCTCAGTCTACATATGTTTTATATCTTGATTTATACCCATAAAAGAGCAACGCATCCCCGAGATACAAACATTTAGAGACCGATTACAGAAAATGTCAATGTAAACCTAATAAGCTAATGCTGAACAAAAGCATTTTAAACAGGTAAGTCCCCTCCAACATGTGCACATATGTGATCTAGATCATCTTTTATCAGTCTAAGTTTAAGTGTTTCCCGTGAGCGAAACGCAGTTCAGAGTCCCCTCATCTAAATATTCACAACAAACACCTTCAGCTTGAAACCAAGAAATAAGACCCACACTTGGGATTTTGTTTTATAGATCGCAGCATCAATAATATGATTTCATATAATAGAAACTTATTTGGAAAAAAATATTTTATGGTTAGAACATAATGCATACTATAGAGGGTTAAAAACACCACTACAGGGTTTGGAAAAGTGTGGAAAAGAATTTGTTTTCCCAGACTTTTGCCCCTATTTAGTTTTTTATAATAGAACATTACGAATTTATTGAAAATAAGGTGTACCAGACCTCAAAGTCAAAATATGACCATGAATTCAAGGTTTTTCCATTATACAGAACTGCAGGTTATAAGCATTTTGGGTTTCTTCTCAATATTCTTAGCACCTTATTACATAGCCTTAAGGACCTTTGCAAAAATAAAAATAAAAACATACAGACCTTTATGTGAGCATGAGAAACTTGGCATATAGGACAATGCACACTGAGCCATCAGCCCATTCTGCGGTGTGCTTTCTCCTCCACAAATTATGCCTTAAAGAGACCTAAGGCCTTGAAACATGGCATACTGCCCTAACAAAAGCTGCATTTTAAACACTTTTTTATAAACCCTTGAACTAGGCAAATGTTATGCCATCAGCCCATTTCATGTTCAATTGGACATCAGGCCTTGATATTAAAGGTACTACCATAAGACAAGCCAGATTTTAAGCAAATAGATAAGTTAATTCACGCATCACTTGTAATGTGTAAGCAATTCCAATACATGAATAGTTTCTCAAAGGCACAAAATAAATTCTTCTGTACGTGTAAAAGTTTTTTTAAATGATTTTTTAGGGGCTCTGTATGTTGTCTCTTCAAGAAAATCAATAATAAAAAAAAATATTTACAGATGACTGTACTATATAGCAAAAATAAAGCTCAAAATAATGCTTTTTGATCCAATTATGATAAATATGGTTTGAAAATCTACTGAGGTTTGGACATTTGAGTCTGGAAAAGTATGGCATTTGGAAATAATAAATGTGTATGAACCCTATAATATAGAATAACAAATAACTTCTATAGGTATACAAACCTGAAAATCAGTAAAGACTGAGGAACAAATAATTATAAAATGTAGAACGTTTATTAGCAAAACAATTAAGAACGTTTGGAGGCACGAACTGCATACACCTTAATGTAAAATAATGGGGAAAAATAGCACAGTTTAAATAACATAAAAATGAGCAAATATGGAACAAAATAAATGAGAAACGTAATTTAAAAAAACCTTCCAATATCACCTTAGATAAATGGCAGGGCAGGCTTTTCAAAATGTAAAATATTTGTAAAACGGGTGCTTTTACATTTCTCTTCTGCCATGGTCTTGTCTGTCTCACCTCACTCTTCTTGTCAGTCAGCTCGACTTAACACCGGTATCTATCGCAGCAAGCCTAGCAGCCAGTGCTGAACAGAGCTGTGACGTGGGTTCTTTACAGCTCAGTGAAGATTAATCTTGCAGACGCATTCTGGATTAATTGTAGAGGTTTAATAGAACTGGCTGGAAGACCTGCCCAGAGAGCATTGCAACAGACAAGCCTGGACAGAACAAGAGCTTGAATAAGGAGTTGTGAAGCATGTTCTGAGAGAAAGGGCCTGATCTTCTTAATATTGTATAATGCAAGTCAGCAGGACCGGGCAGTTTTAGCAGTGTGGTCTGAGAAAGTCAGCTGATCATCAATCATAACTCCAAGGTGTCTGGCTGGTAGATGAGCCTAACTGAAAAGTGAATTTATTTTAATAATTTTATGTTTTTTTGTAATGTAATTTTTTTTTTTAAATATTCCAAAATATAACTTTTTAGGGTGATTTTAAAATCCCCCCCCCCATATTTTATTGGACTGTCCCGCTTTTAATGTATGTAGAAAACTCTTTTATGAAGTGAACTCGCTTAAAGAGTTTAGTATCATTTTGCCAGAAAAAGTTGTAGAATTTTTATCATATGTGACCCTGGAGCACAAAACCAGTCATAAGCGTACATTTTTTTAAAATTGAGATTTATGCATCATCTGAAAGCTGAATAAATCATCTTTCCATTGATGTATGGTTTGTTATGATAGGACAATATTTGTCAGAGATACAACTATTTGAAAATCTGGAATCTGAGGGAGCAAAAAAATCTAAATATTGAGAAAATCTCCTTTAAAGTTGTTCAAATGAAGTTCTTAGCAATGCATATTACTAATCAAAAATGAAGTTTTTATATGTTTACGGTAGGACATTTACTAAATATCTTCA
Source organism: Barbus barbus (assembly GCF_936440315.1). Taxonomy (NCBI): domain Eukaryota; kingdom Metazoa; phylum Chordata; class Actinopteri; order Cypriniformes; family Cyprinidae; genus Barbus; species Barbus barbus. The sequence continues at coordinate 27,338,759 of NC_136715.1, read as the reverse complement.
TGGAACATGATCTTAATATCCTAATGATTTTTGTCATAAAAGAGAAATGTATAATTTTGATCCATACAATGTATTGTTGTCTATTGCTACAGATATACCTGTGCTACTCATGACTGCTTTTGTGCTGCAGGGTCACATGTTAATGTAAAAAATCTTGTGTGATATAACTTGCGTTTGTTTGTATGCTGTATGCTTTTTAAAATAGTTTTTGCCATCAAAATAGCCTCAGATGCTGACATGGCATTAGATAAAAGTATGCTACCACTACTCGGTTTCAGTTTTAGTTCAGGTTTACTTGCATGTGTTGAGTTGAGTCTCGGCTGATGTGTGGCCTGTGTTTGTGTGTCAGGTTCACGTTCTACGACGGGCCGCCCTTCGCCACCGGCCTGCCTCACTACGGACACATCCTAGCAGGAACCATCAAGGACATCGTGACCAGGTTTGCTCATCAGAACGGCTTCCACGTGGAGCGCAGGTTCGGCTGGGACTGTCACGGCCTGCCCGTGGTGAGAATCACTCGTCTGATGACCGCCTTCATCAGATTCAGCTTCAAACTAAAGCGCTTTTACATTTACATTTAGCAGATCCAAACCCCTTACAAATGAGGACAATAGAAGCAATCAAAACCAACAAAAGAGCAATAATACGCAAGTGCTGTGAAGTCTCAGTTAGATTAACACAGTACACTTAGCAAGGGATTTTTAATTGTTTAGTAAATAAATAGAAAATGGATAGAATAGAAAAAGAATAGAGCAAGGTAGAGTTAGAGGCTTTTTCCCTTTTTGTTAATTGTATAATAAATAAAAAGAACAAATAGAATACAAAAAGAATAGAGAAGCTAGTTAGTAAGTGAAGTTTATTTTTATAAAGAATAGAATTAGAATAGAGAGTGCTGGAGATAGAGGGTCAACTGATATGGAAGAAATGATGCTTTTTCAACCCTAAACCCTAAAAAGTCTTGCATGTTTTCTCATGAAGAGCGTGTTGTTGTTGTTCTTCAGGAATATGAGATTGATAAAGCGCTGAATATCAAAGGACCGGAGGATGTGGCTAAGATGGGCATAGCGGAGTACAACAAGCAGTGCAGGAGCATCGTCATGAGATACGCTAACGAGTGGGAGGTACGAGTGTGTGTGTGTGTGTGTGTGTAACATTCAATTTAGTACAGAGTGTCTGGTTCAATACAAGAGAAGCTCTAATAACATTAGTCATGTACAACTTTTTCTAAAAATGTACATCTTTTGAGTCAAATTGTTACATTTAATCAGTCAATTAAGATAATCCAGATTTAGGCTGTTACCAAACAAATGAAACCAGTATCATCAAAATGAATCTTTGCAGAAGTTGCATCTGAATGGCATTTAGATGTATTTACACACTCAGAGGGACATGGAGTGCTTTAACCAGTTACAAATGCATGCTTTTTTAACATTTTAAACAAAACATTGAATACTGATATTTAAAATGATTTTAAAAATAAAAATAGACTTTGAATGTGAAATTAAAACCACCAGTAGGTGGCAGCAAGTCACTGTTAATAAGTGAGTCATTGCGACTGAACCGAATCATTTAACGGTTGATTCATTCAGGAACGAAGCATCGTCATGTTGCTCAGAGACGCAAAACGGTGCCGTGGCTGTGTTTGCAATTATTTTCTGCAATATGGTGTCTAAAACATCCGTTTCTTGAACTGTTGTATAAAATCAATCACATTAGTAATCATGCTTATTTTTGAAGAAAAAAACGGCACTCTTTGTTTGATTTTAACTACAGGTGCATCTCAGAAAATTAGAATATGGTGAAAAAGTTCATTTTTTTTTTTTGGTAACTTATTTCAACAAGTGAAACTTTCATATATTTTAGATTCATTGCATGTAAAGTAAAACATTTCAAAAGTTTTTTGTTTTAATTTTGATGATTAGAGCTTACAGCTCATAAAAGTCAAAATCCAGTATCTCAAAATATTAGAATACTTCCTAAGATCAATCAAAAAAAGGATTTGCAAAGCAGAAAAGTTCAAGTTCTTTAAAGTATGTTGATTTCTGCACTCAATACTTGGTCGGGTTCCTTCAGCACAAACTCCAGCATCAGTGAGGAACGGCATGAGATCAGGCTGTGGCTCTGCTGAGGCACTATTGAGTTTACATGCAATGAATCTAGAATATATTAAAGTTTCACTTTTTGAAATGCGTTACAAAAAAAAATGATCTTTTTCACAATATTCAAATGTTTTGAGATGCACCTGTATATGAAACGTAAATATAAATTTTCTGCCCCCATATCTTGGATTTTGCAATCATTCTTAATGCATTTTAATAGACTGAATCATGGAGTGGAAGAACACACTATAAATGCGTTTTGTTTGGTTTTTGCAAAATACTCGATATTGTAAAATTGTTAAAACATCAATTACATTATCGCAGACGATGTATATCGCACACCCCTAATAGACAGAATTAACCTCTCATGGATTGAAAAACAGAGAGTCTCAAAGAACAGCTAGTTAATTTCTCCACCGGTAACATCAGATGTCACTAGCCCTAGAGTCTCTTTTAACTAGATTTTAATCCTGCAGCTTATTTGATCAGAGAGATGTATCGGTTCAGTTTGTTGTGTCCTTTAGGAAACTCATAGGACGTGAGTCATGTGACCGGAAGGTCATTTATAGAGACCTGCTTCTTCAGCTTAGTGTGTGTGTCTGGCTAAAGCGATGTGCTTGGGTTTAGATTAGAGTGTTATGATTGTTGTGATTGATTATTGTGGCTCTGTGCACACCAGACGTCGGTGAGACGAATGGGCCGCTGGATTGACTTCAGAAACGACTATAAGACGCTGTACCCGTGGTTCATGGAGACCGTGTGGTGAGATCTCTTCCTTTCCTGCTCTTACAGTACACATGCAGCTCTAGCCCTGTTCAGACACATGTGCACGTGAGCTGATTTCATCTGCTTTCACACAATCTGCATTGTAAAAAGCGCTATATCAATAATGGTGACTTGATTAATACTTATATTTATATAATGATTTAATTACATTAATAGTTCATTTAAAAAGTTATTATGACTTTTTATTATTATAAAAGCCACTGTGCAATTTAAAACATTTTCTTTGCATATTATTTACATATTTCAATATTATGTACCAGCTAACAGGGTGTACTGTTTAGTTTATTACAGCATTAGTTGTGAGATGTGTTTCCTTGAGAAAGATTGACTGCATAGATCCTAATGAATCGATACTGAATCAGGATTAGGGCTGTCAAAAACTATTTGAATTTCGAATATTCGTCGAATTTAAAATATAAATCCACATTCGAATGCAAAAACCCACTGGATGCGGCGCTGCTCTTCAAAATATTGTGGAAAAAGAGAACATCAGTGTGTTTACAGCGAAACCGAAACCAAGCCGTTCCCACAGAATGCATATTCATCACATTTTCTAGAGGGACATCTATCAGCGTTGCACTCGCGTCTCGCACAAGAGAGCCGCATGTTTAGAAAGCCATGTAAGATTATTAATGCAAGTTCAACTTTTAAAAAAACATGTCTTGAGACTTTATGGCGGTTCTTCCCCATTCCGCTGCATCTCATGTTTTAAATAGAAAAGGTACTCTTTGTGATTTGTTTTCAGTGCTTCGTATTAAAATATACATGCAAACATGATACTGCTTTGTCTCTAATTCTTATTAGTTAGTTAGTTCACCCAAAAATTTAAATTGTCATCATTTCCTCACCCTCAAGTAGTTCCAAACCTGAATGAATGTGTTTGTTCTGCTGAACACAAAGGAAGATATTCTGAAGTATGTTGGAAACAGAGCAGTTCTGGGGCACCATTGACTTCCATAGTGTGTGTGTGTGTGTGTGTGTGTGTGTGTGTGTGTGTGTGTGTGTGTGTGTGTGTGTGTGTGTGTGTGTGTGTGTGTGTAAGTAAATGTTTTTTTTTTGTTTTTTTTCCTACTATGGAGGTCAATGGTGCCCCAAAACAGCCTGGTTACTAACTTTATTCAGAATATCTTCCTGTGTTCAGCAGAACAAACACATTCATTCAGGTCTGGAACTACTTGAGGGTGAGGAAATTATGACAGAATTTAAATTTTTGGGTGAACTATCCCTTTAAGCAACGTAATTATAAATGGTTTATAAACATTATTTTAAACATTATGCAGTTTTTCAAGGATAGTCGTGTTATTTTATTGCTTTGAAGAAACGTGCATTAGTGATATTTTGCTCGATGTGGCCTCAGGAGAGAAGCCAAAAGCATTTTCCCCCCTAACTGAAATTATGCCTTTTTAAATACGAATATATTGATAATATTTTAGTAAAAAAACATTTGAAACCGGATCTGAGTGGAGTGGTGCATGCTGGGTGCTGTGCTGTGTTTCAGGTGGGTGTTTAAGCAGCTGTATGATAAGGGTCTGGTCTACAGAGGGGTGAAGGTCATGCCGTTCTCCACCGCCTGCAACACGCCCCTGTCCAACTTCGAGGCCCATCAGAACTACAAGGTGCGTGATTGAGTTCCTGCGCTGCTGTGGTCCTCAGCGGAGCCTCGGCTCATCTCTGCTCTTCTGTGCTCCTCAGGACGTGCAGGACCCGTCTGTGATCGTGACCTTCCCTCTGCTGGAGGACCAGACGGTCAGCTTCCTCGCCTGGACCACTACCCCATGGACCCTGCCCAGCAACCTGGCCCTCTGCGTCAACCCCGACTTCATCTACGTCAAGGTCAAAGGTGCGCTTCACCTCTCAGTGATTCAATAATCATCATTATAGAGATGAAAAGTCTTGGCTGCTACAAACACAGTTTTTCCTGTTTTTCCCCCATGCCAGTTTTTTTTCACCATTGCATAAATTACCCAAATTTAGCTTTTTACTGTTTTGTATTGCTTTTCAAAGAAAAATCAATTACAAAACTTTAAAAAAAAATTAAAAAAAATATTTACTTAACACTGAACATTTTTTTAACATTCTAGCAGACATTATACCAACAAAGCACAATTTAGCTTAAAATTAATAAGTTTTTTATATATATATATATATATATATATATATATATATATATATATATATATATATATATATATATATATATATATATATATAGATAGTTCTCGGTACCAATTTCGGTATCAAACACACAAACATGCTAATTAAAAAACCCTTTTTTTTTTTTTTATTAATAAAGTTAAACAAAAATAAAATGTACAAAAATGAATTCCATTTTTTATGCTTATTTAAAATTGTTTCAAGTTTTTCCACAAGTAGTAAAAGTATGGAAAACAGTAAACGAGTTTCACACAAATTTGATTTGTCTGTTAATTAAATTTAAACAGATTTATTTTTTTGGTAAATAAAGGCGGATTTACTATTAAAATCAAAACATGGAAGAAATATTGTGTGATTATTTATTAAAAAATATAGTTTTATTATTTGTTTTAAACAGTAGTAGTAGTATCACATACATTCTACTAAATAATAGAACCTAATATATTTCTGGCACAATGTATAACTTTTATTTTGACGGGTTGCCGTGAATATTTTTAAATTTCTGTGTATGATATGACGCTTTTACTCAAGTGACACGGTAAAATACAGGTGAAGTGACTCTCAGAGCAGTTGTGGAGATGTAGTTGATGTATTTATGTCCTCATTGAGACGGCAGGCGCAGAAATCACCGCAAGCGTCAGGCGCGCTTCAGTGTATGTAGTAAACAAAACCGCTTCTCTGCCATTCATTCACACAGAGACGCGCAGAACATGCAGGATTCATATTTGAATTGACTTTTGCGGCTTACTATTTACAGATACTAGTAGAGATCGACCGATATATCGATTTACCGATATTTTTCCCGATATTTAAGCATTTTTCCATAATCGAATATCGGTTTTGTAATATCGGATTCCCCGATAAACACCGCCATCTTGTGGACGTTTTCAGAATTGCGCGCAGGATCGCAATTGCAGCGCATCTGAGGGGAGACGAGACCGCAACGGCGTGCAGGTACTTGATTTGCTGTAGTTAGTAAACTATTTAATATTACAGGCATTAATGCACAAATTAGATGTATTACATAAATGCCTGATATATAGTTTAAATGCAACTTGGCTCTAAGAAATATGATAAATAAGATACTCTGTCAAGCCCTGTCCCTATAAAGATAGGCTATACCTTTGCCTGAAATAACACAGCCATGAATTAGCACATGGTGGAAATAAAAGCGCTGAATTTAATTCTCTCTGTGGTCTATTAGTCTCGTGAAGTCGGAGTCACGTAGATAATCCGTCAAGTCCTCTCCCAATAAAGACGTAACTTTGCATGAATTAAATAATACAGCCATGAATGATTGCATGTTGGAAAGAAAAGCATTGAATTTAATTCTCTCTCTGTTGTCTATATGCTCATCATTAGTCTCGTGAAGCCGCTTTCATATTGCAGTTCACTCAGCGGGTTGATGCTCAAGAAATGCTCAGCACGGCCACCGCATGTAACTTTTAACAAGATTCACTTTTTTGAAGCACCCTAAATTGTATTAACACTTACTATATAACCATTATTTCGTTTATAAACATCTAAATTAATACAACTCTATGGAAATTAATTATTTATTATCTCCGCGATCGATCGCAGTTTGAGTAGCCTATAGTTCTGTGTAAATGCATAGATAAACCGCGCTGTCAGCAGCATAATTTAGAGCATGCCAGTTGAGAAATGCAATAAAATACAATGCTTGTTATATTCCAATAAAATAAATAATAAATAAAATGTTTTTTATTGTTGTAATACGAAGATTAAATTGAACATGACAGGGCTCTAGACTGCGACCAAAATGGTAATTGTTTGCGAGTTAAAATTTTACGTGGTCGCATTTGTAGGAGTGCCAGGTCTGCGCTGCTCCAAAGCGTCTGCTTCATACAGCGCGCGCTGCCAGCCGCAGCACATTATAGCAGGAGTCAGATTCCACTGATCACGTGAAGAGAGGTGCTTTCAGCGCGAGCGCTTAGTGGGTAGAGCCTGGTTTATACTCACTGCGTCAGCACGAGCGTGATGGTGCGCGTCGCGGATGGAGCGCAACGGATGGATTTGTTTTCAAACTAAAGTAAAAGACCGCTTCTTAAACCAGAGAAAGTGAACGTGGTGGTATTCTTGTAGAAAAAACTCCTGTCAGCTACAGCCAGTTTAGTTTTACTTTTCTTTTTGTTTTCGTTTTGAGAAGCTTGTTATCTTTGCTGTTTACCTCAGGTTATGCTATGGAGGCTTTCCTTAATTAAAAAAAAAATATATTAATATTTATTTGCTTCCTCAGAGTTTGCTAAACATTCTGTAATATACTAGGTATATAGTACAGCATGTGGTGTGTCCTATGCCATGCCTCGTCTTATTCGTTTTTGTTGATAAATGTTATGTAAGAGTTTGTCATTGTCAACGTACTGTTTTATTGTTGTTGTGCTTTTTAATTAAGAATAACAATGAATCTATCTTTTGTTTTAGTCTTAAAAAGTTAAAGGTGTATAAGCAAAACAGACAATGATCTTTTCTTGTAAAATGTGACACCAAGATCGCAAATTTGAAAGGAAAAAGCGCACGAAAAAAGGAATTCCTGTTCACAAAATTTAAATCACAAATAATACAGATGAAAAAGAACGAGTTGAATGTTGAAACATTCGTTACCATATAACTATAAACTATGATAAAAGTTCATCAGCATGCATTGATTAATCAAATGTTGTTGCAAAAGTGAGATCAGTGGGAAGAATGAGTCTAGAGCCCTGCATGAAAGACTGCTAATTCTCAAAACATTTTTTGTTAAGATGACTGAAAGGAGGTAAAACCAAAGTGAAGTATGGACTTACTTCACGCAGTCATTTATTTACTTTATAACAGTAAATAAATATCGGTTCTGCATATCGGTTATCGGGCACATAGACATGCAAATAATTGGTATCGGTTATAAAAAATCAATATCGGTCGATCACTAGATACTAGTCCATATCGTGGTTTGATTTAAGTGTAATGAATCTATCTTAATTTTTTTTTGGTCATTTGAGACCCCCTTCTTGAATCAGGCACGTATTTTTTACAAATAAATGCAGCCTTGCTGAGCAGAAGAGACTTCTTCCCACAGATCCAAATCTATTACAGATTTCAACACTGTGTGGGAATGTTATAATAAATGTGTTAATGTAGCTGTTTTGATTATTATCATTATTATTGTCTTTTTGACAATGAGTAGCACAGCTATATCTGTATCAATAGACAACAATACATTGTATGGATCAAAATTATACATTTCTCTTTTATGACAAAAATCATTAGGATATTAAGATCATGTTCCATGAAGATATTTAGTAAATCTCCTACCGTAAATATATCAAAACTTCATTTCTGATTAGTAATATGCATTGCTAAGAACTTCATTTGAACAACTTTAAAGGAGATTTTCTCAATATTTAGATTTTTTTGCTCCCTCAGATTCCAGATTTTCAAATAGTTGTATCTCAGACAAATATTGTCCGATCCTAACAAACCATACATCAATGGAAAGATTATTTATGATTTAAGATGATGAAAAATTGACACTTGGTTTTGTGGTCCAGGGTCACATTTATGAATGTTGATGGAGCTTTTATTTTGGCGGAAAGCCCCAGGAAGTCCTCAGTGCTTCTTTTTGTAGACAACAGGAGATTTATAAATGACTGAGCGACTGAGTAACACTGTTTCAGTGCAGATTTTCCTCACGCTTTGGACTCTGAACCCTGGCTAACGAGCTTGTGCCGCTCTGTTTCAATACATGCTATCCATGCGTGCGTTAGAGAAACATTCTGCAGTTTATTTACTAGTTTTATCACGAAATAAACATCTCATGCCTCATGTAATCACTCAATCAGTGTTTCATCTGCGGAAATGCGTCAAAACAATGTCACAGCATTTCATTTGTTAATAAAATGTATTAATTTAGTTAGTAAAGTTAATTTATTATACAATGCATGTATTCCATGTTTGCATACAATTTTTTAAGTTGAGTGTTGATTATTGTATTTAAAAATAAACAGTAATTAATAAGTTTGGGCTCTGTTGTTAATTGTAACCTTACAATATTGTAAAAGGGCTATAGTTTAGAGCACACGCTCAGGTACATTTCTATCCCCAGGAAAACTTTAATTCTAGTCGATTTATTTAAAGAGAGAGCAATTTGTTCAGTAAACAAAGCAATTTTATGTTTAGGTTTTTCCCCCGCTGTACCGTGACGTAGAGCCCTGCATTTCGGCCCGGGCCCGACGGGCCCCGATTTATGTACGCCTCTAGGGCCGGGCTTCAGGCCTATTTCCACGTCATAGTTCAGAGGCGGGCCGGGCATCGGGTCTGTTTTGGGTTTCTCCTTATTTTATATTGTAGACGTCTATCGATTAGTGATAGTGATTAAAAAATAGCCGTGCTGGTGGAAACAACAGGAGACCGAGCCGTGACTGAGAGCAGCTCGATGGTGTTTAGTGTCCCGCAGCAGCAGCAGATGAAGAGCTCTGTGTTCAAACGCACGCAATAGACTAAAGCTTGCTGCAAAACCCCAGCAAACATAACCATGAATGTGTCTGCGGGAAATATTAAGGAGATATTTGAATTATTTACTAATAAACTAATGTTTTCTGAGTCCGTGTCGCAAGGATGAAGCTGCTGATCCTGATCCTCTCCTCATTAGACGCGCCTTTAGAGAGAAATGCTTCTTTATTGATTATGATTAAGATTATAATAGAGTTTTTGTTTTCGATTGTTTTATTTGGTTAAGTGATAATTTTAAATCTTTCTATAGATATATGTATCATGTCTGTGAGGCATGTATTCTCTGCTGAAGCTCCTGTTAAAGACGCAGAAAGCACATCATGTTTGTTTTCTTTGTTTTATAAAAGAACTACCTTTTGTTGGTATTGTGAGTGCACACAAATACAAGTAGACCCTTTACAGGTCCCAATGATGTATTACTCTTACCTTTGATCAGAAAATAAGAAAATGACGGCGTAGGCTATTTTAATTTGTTTCCACTGAAAACAATCCAAAGCTGGTGCCTCCATGTCCTGCAGAGCAGCTTTAGCTTCCACTCTCTGCACAAACTCAGATATAGATACATTATTAAATTATTATTATAGCGCAGGTTTAATGTTTAAATATTGTTATATACTGTTTTAGTATATCTATAGATGTTATTTTAGGCAAGTCGTGATGATATGAGAAGGCTAAATTGATCAAACATAGGCTACGATCAGCTCATGCCGCTGGCCGCTTGGTCGTTACTTTAAAAAAACTAAAACTTATAGGCTATTTAACAAACAAAAATGCTCCCAACGTTTTTCTGAATTAACTTAATAAAAAAACAAAACGAAATATAATAATTTTGCCATTACACACAAAACTGAGCTATTTTAATAGCCAAAACAGTAGTATAAGATGTTTTAGGAGAAGAGGATAAAGACAGGCTCGGGTCGGACTCGGGCCGGTAATTCTGATGAGCTGTCGGACGTGGGCAGGGCCAGGGCCTGAGCGTCTCGGACAGGGGCCGGGCCAGGGCGTCTCGGACACGGGCCGGGCTTGGGCCTGAGCGTCTCGGACACGGGCCGGGCCAGGGCCTGAGCGTCTCGGACAGGGGCCGGGCCAGGGCCTGAGCGTCTCGGACAGGGGCCGGGCCAGGGCCTGAGCGTCTCGGACACGGGCCGGGCTTGGGCCTGAGCGTCTCGGACAGGGGCCGGGCCAGGGCCTGAGCGTCTCGGACAGGGGCCGGGCCAGGGCCTGAGCGTCTCGGACAGGGGCCGGGCCAGGGCCTGAGCGTCTCGGACAGGGGCCGGGCCAGGGCCTGAGCGTCTCGGACAGGGGCCGGGCCAGGGCCTGAGCGTCTCGGACATGGGCCGGGCTTGGGTCTGAGCGTCTCGGACAGGGGCCGGGCCAGGGCCTGAGCGTCTCGGACAGGGGCCGGGCCAGGGCCTGAGCGTCTCGGACAGGGGCCGGGCCAGGGCCTGAGCGTCTCGGACAGGGGCCGGGCCAGGGCCTGAGCGTCTCGGACAGGGGCCGGGCCAGGGCCTGAGCGTCTCGGACAGGGGCCGGGCCAGGGCCTGAGCGTCTCGGACAGGGGCCGGGTCAGGGCCTGAGCGTCTCGGACATGGGCCGGGCCTGGGTCTGAGCGTCTCGGACAGGGGCCGGACCAGGGCCTGAGCGTCTCGGACAGGGGCCGGGCCAGGGCCTGAGCGTCTCGGACATGGGCCGGGCCTGGGTCTGAGCGTCTCGGACAGGGGCCGGACCAGGGCCTGAGCGTCTCGGACAGGGGCCGGACCAGGGCCTGAGCGTCTCGGACAGGGGCCGGGCCAGGGCCTGAGCGTCTCGGACACGGGCCGGGCCAGGGCCTGAGCGTCTCGGACAGGGGCTGGGCCAGGGCCTGAGCGTCTCGGACACGGGCCGGGCCAGGGCCTGAGCGTCTCGGACACGGGCCGGGCCAGGGCCTGAGCGTCTCGGACAGGGGCTGGGCCAGGGCCTGAGCGTCTCGGACAGGGGCCGGGCCAGGGCCTGAGCGTCTCGGGCCGGGCTTGGGTCTGAGCGTCTCGGACAGGGGCTGGGCCAGGGCCTGAGCGTCTCGGACACGGGCCAGGGCCTGAGCGTCTCGGACAGGGGCTGGGCCAGGGCCTGAGCGTCTCGGACAGGGGCCGGGCCAGGGCCTGAGCGTCTCGGGCCGGGCTTGGGTCTGAGCGTCTCGGACACGGGCCGGGCTTGGGTCTGAGCGTCTCGGACACGGGCCGGGCTTGGGTCTGAGCGTCTCGGACACGGGCCGGGCCAGGGCCTAAAGTTGAGGCCTGTGCAGGGCTCTACCGTGATGTAAAAACCAAACTTATGAAACCAAAGTACGTAAACAGCCATCATGTTCGTGTACCCTTACACCTCTAGTATTTAGGTGTAAATACTACACCTTATAGTAGGTTTTTATGACCTCCTGATGTTGGCTTTTCTGGTGTCTCAGGTGCGTTCTCCTTCACCTCGATGCAGCGCTGCAGAAACCTCAAATCAGCTCACTTAAAAACAGCCTGCTCTGTAAAAATAGCTCTTTGTGGTCTTTTTATATACGGCTCTCCTCTAAAGATCCTGAGCAAAAGCTTGACCCAGTTGTGCGGCAGCAGACAGGGGGCGCTGTGAGTCTTTCATTAGCTCCTCTGTCTGCTGCAGGAGAGAGACGCACTGAATACCAATGACGCTCCGCTCAGTCTTTCACAGCCTGCCATCTCTTATTGATGCGTCTCTCTCTCTGTGTGTATGTCTCTATACTCAGAGCTGCTTAAACGCTCCTCTTTCAGGGGGTTTCAGTCCCAGTTTAATGTGTTTTGAGCTGTTGCTGCTGCTGGAGAGACTTGTGTTACTGTTGACAGACACAGCAGGCACACTTTACCCCACAGCGAGCAAACACTTAACAATATATCGTCACCGTATAACACAAAAATGCAGAAATGTGCATCATGTGTAGGCTTAGTTCAACCAAAATGAAAGTTTTGACATTTAATTTCGATTCATGTTCAGATTTGAGCTTCCATTATTAAGTAAAAATAAAATGCATTGTTTAATAAAATAGATATTTAAAATTTTAAATGCGTTAGTCAGTATTAAACAGCAAAAACATAATATTTGAACACCGATAATAAGATAATAACATTATTAATAATTGATCACAAATAATAATTGATAATAGAACAGTAAATCAGTATATTATTATGATTTCTGAAGGATCGTGTGACTCTGAAGACTGGAGTAATGATGCTGAAAATACAGCTGCAGATCACAGAAATACATTAGTTTAATAGATATTCACATAGAAAACAGCTGTTTTAAGTTGTAATAATATTTCATTAATTTTAATGTATGTGCTATATCAAATCTATTTTGATCAGATTAATGCAGTCTTGGTGAGCAGAAGAGACTTCATTCAAAAATGTTAAAAATGGTGCACGTTTCACCACCAAACCAAAAGTAACTCTGTGTATCATAGAGATTCTCAGCATTAACAAGTGGAAAAGCATGAAACCGAAATCTGAGCACATGTAAGATACAATAATGTGCTTATGTTCTAGATATGAAATTTTATATACACCAAACAAAATTATAAATGCAACACTTTTGTTTTTGCCCCCATTTTTCATGAGCTGAACGTAAAGAGCTAAGACTTTTTCTATGTACACAAAAGGCCTATTTCTCTTAAATATTGTTAACAAATCTGTCTAAATCTGTGTTAGTGAGCACTTCTCCTTTGCCGAGACAATCCATCCACCTCACAGGTGTGGCATATCAAGATGATGATTAGACAGCATGATTATTGCACAGGTGTGCCTTAGGCTGGCCACAATAAAAGGCCACTCTCAAATGTGCAGTTTTATCACACAGCACAATGCCACAGATGTCGGAAGTTTTGAGGGAGCGTGCAATTGGCATGACAGGGCTCACAAAATTTCTAAATCCCTGGTATCCCTTCGGGCAGGTACTCTTCAGATTTTGGTAGCCCAAAAATTATTTAACTAGCCCAAATAAAATAAAGACCATAAATGTCAATCAAAAACATTTTCAATACACAAATATCAACCAGTATCATGGAAAGAGTTTTATTTGACTATTTACAAGGTATCTGCAGAATTCTTAAAAATGTATTTAAGGCAATTTGAACAATTATTTCTTATACTATTTAACGTATTTAAAACTGTCTAAGGCCTTAAAAACTCTTCTCTATTAGGCAATACACTGCAGTTCAACAGTTTGGATCAATGAAGTTTTTTAAAGACGTTTCTTATGCTCATCAAGGCTGTATCTATTTGATAAAAATACTGAATATTATTTCACAAAATAACATTGTGAAATATTATTGCAATTTAAAATAATTGTTTTCTATTTTAATATACTTAAAAATGAAAATACTGCTTTGCTTCACAGGAATTAATTTCAGAGTCACATGATCCTTTAGAAATCATTCTAATACGCTGATTTATAATCAATGTTGGAAACACTTGTACTGCTTTTTTTTTTTTTTTTTTTTTATGCTGTATCTTTTGGGACCTGTGATATTTTTAAAAAAATAAAACGTTAAAAAGAACAGTGTTTAGTCAAAATAGAGATTTTGTTACAATATAAACTATTCAAAATTTTGGGGTCAGGTTTTTCTTTCTTTTTTTAAAGATACTTAAAGTTTAAAGAAAGTTAAATAAACTTTATTCAGCAAGGATGTGTTAAATGGATAAAATTGATAGTAAAGACTTCTATTGTTAGAAAATATTTCTATTTTGAATAAGTGCTGTTCTTTTAAACTTTTTATTAATCAAAGAATCAAAGAAAAAAGTAACACAGGTTCCAAATAAATATTGATCAGCACAACAGTTTCAACACTGATAGTAAATCAGTATATTATTATGATTTCTGGAGATCATGTGACACTGAAGACTGCAGTAATGATGCTGATAATACAGATTTGATCTCAGGAATAAATGCTGTTTTATAGTATAGGTATTACAATAGGAAACCAATGTTAGAAATTGCAATAATATTTCACTATATCACTGTTTCTTCTGTATTTTTTAAATGAATACAGCCTCGATGAGCAAGAGACTCAAAGTCAAAAACCTGATAAATAATTGACCTTGTTTTTGAGTCTATAATATAGGCCTAACATAATATATCATCAAAACAAACTATTTAAACAGATAGAATAGAATAGAAACTGAAGCTAAACTTAAGCTGAGATCTGTAAGTTAAATATAAAAGCGTGAACATATGATTCTTCTATATCTGTCTAAACATGGTTATGAAGTACAGTTTGTACAGTACTCTTGTGTGAGACTGAACATGTTTCAGAGTTTAGTTACCCATCCTCCTCTATTTCCAGCACTTAATCAAGCACTCTTCTTTAATACATGAGGATGTTTTATTTCATGTCATAGTGTTTGTGTTGTCTCTCGTGTCTGCGTGGCCGCGGTGGAAGAAGAGCGCTCAGCTTAGAGGGAACACTGCGTGGGAGCCTATATTTAAGGCCCGTCGGGCAGGCACTGATGCATTTTGGTAGCCCGACTGGAAAACACAATAGCCCCGGGACGTCGGGCTAGCGATTTTGCGAGCCCTGCACGATTCTGGATAAATTGTGAATCACGATTTTTTTGTCTCCAATTGAGATCACGATATTCCCACGATTCTGAACATAAATACTCATAATTTACAAAAGGCTGAGACAAAATATTAATTGCTGCAGCCAGTTTAAGAGTGTTTAATTAATTTTTAATTGTTAATTTAAATATATAAAATATTTTAAAAATAATATATTTAACTAAACCAATTTTTAATATTAAAATTATGACTCAAATACTTCACTTGTTTCATTACTGGATGAATCAGCATTTTTGAACAAATCTCTTGAATGAATGATTCAATAACAAATACATTTTTAACAGTCACTAGTGGCTAAACAGTGTAACCTACACAAACGTTTTCTGAAGCACGAATTACTTTTAAAAGGTGATTTGCTCTATTTTGATCGCTACTATAGACATCAATGTTTATATCCAAACTATAAACTTTCATCCCAGTATTTCTGTGATAATATGAATGGATTGTAAGACAGAAATAATAGTGTGTAGTTGAGAGAAACTGTTTGTGAAGCTGTTTCTTACCTACATGATAACGCTCTCTCTGTGCCAGCGGCAGCACGAACGCAGATTTGAATGTTCCCGTAAGGTTTTTTCAAAGGTTTAATAGACACAGGCGAATCGTTGACATTGAGAAATGAGATCACGTGGGTGTTTGAATCGAGATCGCGATCTTTTAACGATTAATCGTGCAGCTCTAATTGGCATGCTGACTGCAGGAATGTCCACCAGAGCTGTTGCCCGTGAATTGAATGCTCATTTATCTACCATAAGCCGTCTCCAAAAGCGTTTCAGAGAATTTGGCAGTACATCCAACCGGTCTCACAACCGCAGACCACGTGTGACCACACCAGCCCAGGACCTCCACATCCAGCATCTTCACCTCCAAGATCGTCTGAGACCAGCCAGCCGGACAGCTGCTGCAACAATCGGTTTGCATAACCAAAGAATTTCTTCACAAACTGTCAGAAACCATCTCAGGGAAGCTCATCTGCATGCTCATCGTCCTCATCGGGGTCTCGACCTGACTGCAGTTCGTCATCGTAACCGACTTGAGTGGGCAAATGCTCACAGTCGATGGCGTCTGGCACTTTGGAGAGGTGTTCTCTTCACGGATGAGTCCTGGTTTTCTCTGTACAGGGCAGATGGCAGACAGCGTGTATGGTGTCGTGTGGGTGAGCGGTTTGCTGATGTCAGCGTTGTGGATCGAGTGGCCCATGGTGGCGGTGGGGTTATGGTATGGGCAGGCGTATGTTATGGACAACGAACACAGGTGCATTTTATTGATGGCATTTTGAATGCACAGAGATACCTTGACGAGATCCATTGTTGTGCCGTTCATCCACGACCATCACCTCATGTTGCAGCATGATAATGCACGGCCCCATGTTGCAAGGATCTGTACACAATTCCTGGAAGCTGAAAACATCTTCCAGGAGGGGGGAGCTGTAATATTTTTTTAGGATTCTCTGATTAATAAGTTAAGAAGAACAGTATTTATTTAAAGAAATTGTGTTACAGTATATAATATTCAAAAGTTTGGGGTCAGTAATTTTTTTTCTTTTTTTTTTTTAAAGAAATTAATGCTTTTATTCAGGAGGGATGTGTTAAATTAATAAAAAGTACTAGTAAAGACTTATATTGTTAGAAAAGATTTCTGTTTTGAACAAATGGTGCTCTTTTGAACTTTGTATTGATCAAAGAATCAAAGAAAAAAGTATCACGCTGCAAAAAACATTATGAAGCAGCACAACAGTCTCAACATTGATAATAAATGAATGCTGAAAATTCAGCGCTGCATCACAGAAATAAATTACAGTTTAAAGTGTATTAAAATAGGAATCCAATATTAGAAATTGCAATAAGATTTCACAATATTGTTTTTTTTTCTGTAATTTTGATCAAATAAATACAGCCTTGATGAGCAGAAGAGACTCCCTTAAAGAACATTAAAAGTTTAAAAACATTAACCCAAACTTTAGAGCGACAGGGTGTATATGTATGGGTGTGTGTGTGTGTGCATATTTGTGAAAGTATGTTTTAATTCTTGTGATGATGTGTCTTCTTGTCTGTTATCTTGGTTAAATCTGTCGTGTGCTGATGAGAGTCTCTCCTCTGTGTCTCTCAGATAACAGCTCGCAGAAGATGTACATCATGATGGAGGCCAGACTCGTCGCTCTCTTCAAATCTGACTCTGAATACACCATCCTGGAGAAGTGAGTTTACCGCGTGTAAAAATAGTGCAGTGAGTCCCCTAGATCCTGAGCGGTGTGTGTGTTGAGCGTTTCTCTGAGCAGTGTGTGGTATGCTGGGCTGATAACAGTAAACTGAGGTATTGTGGGATTAGTCCTGAGCCGAACTGCTATTATCGATTAATATCTGCTTTTGATTAATGTTCTTCAGCAGGAGATGATGTGACTGGAATGAGAGGCACGAGTAGAGTTGATTTCACTGCACTTCTTGATGTCTGCATAAAAGCAATGCATTCACTCACCCTCCTGTTGTTGCAAACCTGCATGACTTCCTTTCATCTGCGCAACACACAAGACGACACTGGGCCTCATTCATGAAACATTCGTAAATATAGGAGTAAATTCAGAGTAATTTGCTCTTAAAACGGACCTTCCCAAAAACTCTCCTCCGGATTCACAAACGCTTCGTAAACGTCAGATTTGATCGTTAAACATGCGCATGTTAATGAATTCCAATCATTCATCAATAGGGCGCTCGTGCACGCTCAGCATAATCCCCGGCTGTGAATTACAGCGACGCAAATTGCGTGTCCAGGAACGCAGTGGAATATTCTGCTATCTACTTTCTCAGGTTTGGCTCCAGTATATTGCATAAATGCAAAAAAGACTAATAATAACAATAAATATCCAATAATATGTGTCCACCAAAGCATTTTTAGCCAGCTGAAAAATGTCAGGCGCTCTTCTGAAAAATGCTGAGAGCAGCGTGAACATTCTTCACAGAAGAAAGCCATATGGTTTTGGAGCAACATAATTAATTGATGTCTGAATTGACTACATTATAAACGTGACAGTGGTTCTCTGGCTCACAAACCGCCTGAGACTGTCTGTTCATACCTCGGGTAACAGTTTGAGTTAAATTCCCACCTGCTTCTTCTATATTGATCAATCGTAGACCCTTGTAAATGTTCATATGCTCAAAGGTCAAGGAGAGTTTTGGCATTAGTGTCTTGTGTTTCAGCTCCCTCAGTAATTCACTCTGTAGATGTAGTTCAGTGTTGAGAAAGTGTGTTTTTGTCTTTATAGATTTCCTGGCAAGACCCTGAAGGGCAAAAAATACAAGCCTCTGTTTGAGTACTTCATCAAGGTAAACATTGTAATGCTGCGTCACTGCAGATTGATTCACAGTCGCTGACCGTTTCAAACGGTCAGAACATAGATGACCGAATGCTGAGACTTATGTATCTGAAAAATATTTTAGCATTAAATTAAATGGATTTTTCACTCTGTTCTGTTGTTTTAATCCATGCACCTTCTGAGTGGGTAAAGCTGCACCAAATCTGCTGCTTCTAATGTAGTCAGGATGTTATGACACTTGCACAAGTGTTTCTGTGTAAAGCATTTCATCTCACGATGTCAGATGCGATCTTGATGAACGCTTGTTTTTCTTCTCAGTGTAAGGAGAGTGGTGCGTTCTCGGTGGTGGTGGATAACTATGTGCGTGATGATGACGGTACAGGAGTGGTCCATCAGGCCCCGTACTTTGGAGCCGTAAGTCACATCTGCGTTGTGCTTTCATTAAATTGTGTCCTTCAGGGATTTTGGGTAATGCTGCTTTATAAAGCAGTGGTTTGAGATCTATCTGTCTGTCTGTCTGTCTGTCTATCTATCATTTTATTTTGTTACAAATATCTTGAGATGCAAATTGAACATTTAAGTCTTGTTTTATAAAAAAGAGCAAAATGAAGTGAGTTTATGCTTTAAAAAAGAACAAATATCTGTCAGTGGGGAATAAACTTTTTTCCCCTTTGAATTAAGTTGATTTGTCTAAGCCCACTGGCCGATGTTTGTTCTTGTTTTAATCAAAAACTCAATTTCTCACAAAACAAGACTTAACTTAAATCTTCTCGAGTAAATGTATCTTGATTCAAGAATCTTTAGACATTTGCCCTGGGAAACAAGACAACAATCCTGATGAAGAGCAAGACTTTTCTTCAGTGGGATTAAAAGTGTCAGTAAAAAGCTGTTTCGTATTCGTATTGGTTGAGAGCAGAGATATTCAAGCCATAAGTTGATTTATTGCTATCCATTCAATTTATGTCTTAAATTTAAGATCTTAAAGTCCTCCCAGGTGAAAAACAAGTGCACTTCCATAATGTACTTAAAGTGCTCTATTTTTACGCACTAATTTTGCACTTAACATACTAAAAATGATCCTTTAGTACTTAAGATAAACTTAAGATCATCTAAGTGTATTCAACTGTACTAAAATACAAAGATAGCATGTTAAAAGCGCATTTTAGTTCATATTCATTGTGTCTCAAAATAGCACAGTTGAGTACACTTAGATGATCTTAGGTTTATCTTAAGAAGTACTAAAGGATCATTTTTAGTATATTAAGTACAAAATTAGTTCGAAAAATAGAGCACTTTAAGTACATTATGGACGTGTACTTGTTTTTCACTTGGGCTAAATTTACATTCATAAAACCTGCAGAAACCCTGTTTGAGAACAACACAGAATACTTAATGACTACAGGAAATTGAGTTTGAATAATTACAATTAGCAGTAATAATAGTAAAAGTAATGACCAATAAATTATCTCAGGTTCTTCACATACATCATGATTATTTAAAATCATCTGTGCATTTGAGATGAGTGAATTCACATGTCTGTGTGCATTCTCAACAGAGCTGTGAAAACATTAATTAAACATAAACATTTTTAATTAATTAAAACATTAATGCATGAACCAATGAAACCGATCTAAGACATCCTTGAACAGTTCCTGTCAGGACAATGACTGAAGAAAGTTTTAGGGGCATCAAATAAGCCTTAAAGCAGAGTTGAAGTGCTTTATTAAAAATAGTGGCTGGAAGAAGCTTTTGGTGAGAAACTCATATCAAATTTGAGCTTGAAGGCATGTGAGCATCTCAAGCACCATTCCATCTAATGAGAGTAAAGTGAACTCTGGTCCTCATCTCCGTGCTAAATGTTTGATGCAGACCAGCCTCACCTTGAGGTTCCTCTCTGTGCCAGAGACAGAAGAACTTGTGAAGGTAGAAGGACAAACAGATGATGCTAAACACTGAACAATCCTGCTATTAGCCACATGAGCTCAGGGACTTGAAATGATTTATTGTGGGAGAGCAAGCAGTACTTACAGTATAGGACACACAAATGTCCTGCAGTCCTCAGACTTCACTGCACCAAAGCATCTGTGATATAGATCACTATTACTGCAGATTAATGATCCGATCAAACCTCTAAAAGGCAGTATTAAATTTGAGAGTATGTGGTCCTGCAGCGTTTGTGCACCAAACGAATGAATGATTCCTCAAATCATGTTTCTTGTTCAGGACATCTATGTTGTCACTTTACGAATTGATCCAGAACACCCTAGCAGTTG
This sequence comes from Barbus barbus, assembly GCF_936440315.1. Taxonomy (NCBI): domain Eukaryota; kingdom Metazoa; phylum Chordata; class Actinopteri; order Cypriniformes; family Cyprinidae; genus Barbus; species Barbus barbus. Next base: position 27,318,024 of record NC_136715.1, on the reverse strand, counting down.
CCTAGCTGTTACCAAGAAACCACCTGAAATGCTATTTCAACCACCCAGAACACCCTAGCGACATAGCAGTACTTTAGCAACCACCCAAAATCACCCACTACACCTTAGCAACAGATTAGCAATGCCCTGGTAACACCTAGAAGCTGCATGCCAATGCTTTGGCAATCCCCCAGAACACCCTAGCAACTGCATAGCAATAGCCTAGCAGCCATGCTCAAACTACCTGCAACACCCAAGCAATAGCATAGCAACACTCTGGCAACGCTCAAGAACACCCTAGTAACTGTATAGCAAAACCGTAACAACCATGGAAACAGCATGACAGCGACCTGGAGGACCCTAGCATGTGCATAGGAAACCCTAGCAACCTTTGAGTACATTTTAGTAACTGCATAGTAGTATCCTAGCGGTCAAATAAAAACTACTTAAAACGCTTTAGAAATTGAACACCCTTACACGTGAATAGAAACTCCCTTGCAACTGTTGGGTACACCCTAGCACTTGCAAAACATCACTTTGGCAACCTCCAACAACACCATAACAACTCCAGAGCAGCCACATTAAAAGATATCCAAAACTCCTTAGAAACTGTTAAAACGTTCTTGCAACTACATAGCAACTTTCTGGTATCCTCCAGAACACCTAAGCAACTGCATGACAACATGCCAGGAGTCATTCAGAAATGACCTAAAACACCCTTTAAACTACATAGCAACAGTCTTTCAAAAACTCTAGCAACTGGTAGCAGTACCCTTGCAGCCATGTAGAAACTACATAAACAGTCTAGCAGCTGTTAAGAAGACCCTTGTAACGGCATAACAACACTCTGACAAACACCCCAAGAACACCCTAGCAACCAACCCGCAACATTGACAAACACCCCAAGAAAACCATAACGACTGCATAGCAACACTCTTGACAAACACCCCAAGAACACCCTAGCAACCAAACCGCAACATTGACAAACACCCCAAGAAAACCATAACGACTGCATAGCAACACTCTTGACAAACACCCCAAGAACACCCTAGCAACCAAACCGCAACATTGACAAACACCTCAAGAAAACCATAACGACTGCATAGCAACACTCTTGACAAACACCCCAAGAACTATAACAACTGCATAGGAAGACCCTTAATAACTGCATAGCGACATTGCCAAACAACCCAAGAACACCCTAGCAACCACACAGCAACACACCGACAAACACCCAAAGAATACCCTAGGAACTGCACAGCAGCACTCTGACAAACACCTTGAGAACACCTTAACAACTGCATAGCAACACCCCTAATAACTGCATAACGACACTGACAAACACAGACCTGCCAACCTGTACGCATTTTGCGTAGCGGACACGCATTTTGACCTCAAAGTACCCAGGTACAATTTGTCACTTTAAACTACGCAAAAACCTGGTGACGCCTTTGTGCAGCACAAACCAATCAAGCAACAGCAAAGAAAGAGCACTTCGACCAATCAGAGCGCTGGGTTCATTCCCCATCTAGCAAGTGGGATGATTGACAAATGCGTAACCTATCATTAAAAAGAGACTGCAAATAGACAGCAAAACTAAATCCCGTTCGGTCTCGTAGCTTTTTTACTCCCGCCGTCTGATTTCTGAAAAGAGGACAGTACACACGGTGCTTACAACTAAGGGAAACGGGTTGGGGTGGATGTGGAAAGTTACAATATTGAGTTGAGTTAACTTTATCCTCTGGAGTCGACGTGATCGCATTGATATTCTAGACGAACTGTGAACAGAATAAAAGCACACATTCATATTCAGCCAGATCTGCTGCGGTTTATTTGTGTTCATAAAGCTGCACTCACTGAACAGCGTCCTAATATTAGGGCTTTTAGTCCAGAAAAGTGCACGTACTTGGATAAATACTGATATATTTGCACTAGAGCTTCGCCCGTGTCTAATAAACCTTTAAAAAAGTCTTCCCGGACTATTCACATCTGCGTTCAGCTGCTGACAGAGAGTTACCGTGTTTGGGTAACAGCTTCACAAACATGAGACAGTGAGAGTGAGACATTAAATCATTCATTCAAACCACTTTTTCATCATTTTAATATGAACTAAATATATTATAAATACATATTAATTTAAATGTTTAATAATTAAACACTTTTAAATAGACTGCAGCAAAGGTATTTTGTCACACATTATTTTGTTTCGTGGGAGAATCATGATCTCCGTTTGAGACAAAAAAAATTGTGAATCTCAATTTATCCAGAATCGTGCAGCTGTCGTATGTGACTGAGTGCAGACCTTTGGGAAATATCTAACATGAATAACGTTATCCTAACACTACATCATTTTCAAGCTAGTTTGCCTATTCACCTGGCATTTAAGTTGGCAAAGTAGAGTAAAGTTATGTGCTCGGTGACAGAAAATTGTGTGTTCCTTGCAGCTAAAAAAAAAGACATCAGATGAGGACACGGACAGGGAGAGAGAGAGCCGCAGACCTAAAAAGAAACCGAGTCCATGCCTCACAGCAGTTCCTCACAAAATATGAGGATATATCATAACCCCCCCCCCCACCCCCGTTGCCATCACAGAAGTGGTACTCAAAAAATTTTTTGAAGGTTGGCAGGTCTGCAAACACCCCGAGAACACCCTAACAACTGCATAGCAACACTGACACCCCCCCCCCCCCCCCCCCCCCCCCCCCCGAGAACACCCTAACAACTGCATAGCAACACTGATGAACACCTTGAGAACACCCTTACAACCGCACTGCAACACTCAGACAAACACATCAGGACGCATCAGTCGTTATCAGTGTAGAGTTGAGCAGCTCCTGCTCTCCTCTGGTTGTTTTGAGCAGGATGTGTGACTCTCCTGTGTGTCGTTGTGTGGAGGTTCATTCCCCTGATGTTCTGTAATTGAGACACAGGAACACACTCATACTCTGCTGTTCTCCGAATCACAATCCCAGTGTGACGGGTGTTGTGTTCTTCTGTCTGCAGGATGATTACCGCGTCTGTATGGAATATAAGATCATCCAGAGAGACTCTGCTCCCATCTGCCCCGTGGACTCATCCGGCATCTTCACTGCAGAGGTCACTCACTTCACCGGTCAGTATGTGAAGGTACGGAAGCTGCTGTCTGCTGTCCACCTCATCAGAGGCTCAAGAGCACAGCACAGAGCTCCTCATGTGAGCTCCACTGCACAACACACTCACACTTACAGAGTACGGCTGCAGGATACAGGAAAACACTAACAGTGTAATATTTAGGGCCAGATTTAGTAAACTAGGCTGTGTGTCCACCAAAGGATTTTTTCCCGAGGCTGGCGTATTTTTTTTAAATTCTCAATTGGAGTGCTACATTTTTTAAAGGAACACTCCACTTTTTTTGGAAATAGGCTCATTTTACATCTCCCTAAGAGTTAAACAGTTGAGTTTTACCGTTTTTGAATCCATTCAGCCGATCTCCGTGTCTGGCGGTAGCACTTTTAGCTTAGCTTAGCATAGATCATTGAATCGGATTAGACCATTAGCATCTCGCTCAAAAATGACCAAAGAGTTTCGATAATTTTCCTATTTAAAACTTGACACTTCTGTAGTTTCATCGTGTACTAAGGCCGACGGAAAATGAAAAGTTGTGATTTTCTAGACCGATATGGCTAGGAACTATACTCTCATTCCGGCGTAATGCTGCCGTACCATGGATGCAGCAGGCACAATGATATTATGCAGCGCCTGAAAGTAGTCCCCAGCTATATCATAGGCTACTGAGCTGGGGACTATTTCAGGCACTGCGTAATATCCCTGCGCCTGCTGCATCCATGATACGGCAGCAAAGTTCCTTGATTATTATGCTGGAACGAGAGTATAGTTCCTAGCCATATCAGCCTAGAAAATCACAACTTTTCATTTTCTGTTGGTCTTAGTACACGATATTGTGTTTTTGAAACAAAGCCACAGCAAAACAGATGCATGTCTCCAAGCAACACACAGCGTTACTGAATGAATCTTCATTTTTGAACAAATTGGTTGGGTGTATAATTCAATGACTCATTCATGAAGAGAGTCACTTGCTGCTTTTCTTCATTTCCTTAGCTCAATTTTTCAAAGAAAACTCACTCTTTTCACAATGCAATCAACAACCAGTTTTTGTTGTTGGTAAATAGCCATTTCACTCAAAAATATAATAGAAAACAAATGTTGCAGCTTTGGTTACATGCTGACTTTAAGACAAATGCTAGTGGTGCTGAGCTGCTGTCGAAGTCATCTCTGCTGGTGAACTGTACAGCTGATGAGACTCGTGTGTGTGTGTGTGTGTGTGTGTGTGTTCAGCACTCAGAGCAGCAGTTGAACCCCACACAAATGAAGATGTACTTTAAGGGAACTTCTTGTCTCCAGTGTGGAGGTGTGATGGGTGACTATGGGAGTGCTGATGTCAGCGCTTTAGGCCAGTGGCAGAGCACTGCCAGAGAAACTCCGTTCTGTTTCCTGAGAATAGCTTTCATCATAGTCCTGCTCTGTCATTTTATATTTCGGCACTCATAGTTAGGATCTCTTTACCTAAGCGCTCATTAGTGCTCTCGCAGCGCTCACACGGTCCACCTGTGTCTTTGAATTAGAGCCGACAGAGACAGACTCCCTGACAGTTCATGCATTTACTTTGGAAATATTGAATCAGGGTGTAAATTACCAGTGGGTTTGCAAATTAAGATTTAAACCCCATCAGTTTGGGGGTCTGAAAAACTATGTTGGCTATGCAAAACAATAGTTCACCCAGAAATTCTGTCATCATTTACTCTCTCGTGTCAAGTCAGTGCTGTCAACAGGGCCACCGACACAATAAGTAAAAAAAAAATATATATATATTTCACATACATTCAAATTTTGAAGACATTGTTTCAGCACAGTAGGGTGCAACAAATAATTATAAACCCTGCAACACACTGTTTTATTGTTTATTCCAAAACACAAACCTGGATGTTAATAGAAGTCTGTTTTATTTTGTAGTCCATAACATTCAAATTTTTCCAGTTCCAGTGCAGATTTTACATGATTTACATTTAGTCATTTAGCAAACGCTTTTATTCAAAGTGACTTACAAATGAATAATTTTCAGGTTTTTTTATTTTGCTCTTTGTTTTTGTATTTTAGAGAACATATCCTCTACGTTTAGTCATTAAATAATAAATTGAATAAATGCAACACAAATTTTAGATACAAGTGAAGTGTCACAGATCTTGATTCTGAGACGGCAGCAAATGCTAATGGTCTAAATAACATAAAATTAAGTAAACTGTCTGTAATGAATTAAGAACTATTTAGCAAATTATAAGCAATAGCACAAATAAATACAATAAAACTATATTCATTCAAATAAACCTTTACGTTTTAACAGGTTACGTTTTCAGATAGGTCTAACAGTAGTAGGCAAGTAAGAAATGCAGAAATTCAATACATTTATTTATTTTAATCAAATAAATGTAAATAAAATTAAAATTGTAATTATTATTATAATTAAAATTACATAATTTTTTTACTCACAAGTGATGAAACTTACAAGAGAGCTAATTTTGGTATTTTTGTGAATTAAAATATTTGTAGAATTTAGATTGATAAAATGAAGCTGTTGTTCAGTAGTGACGAGCTAGTGTGAGCAGTGAATAGTTTATTAATAGTGACTGATTTGGCCGGTAACAAAGTGTGCTAACAGGGTTGAATGGTGGAGCCTGATGGATACAGCTTGCATCTCAGTTTGTATGAAGATTCATACAAACTGAGATTCATACAAACTTTTATAATTGGCAAATAATTACAATTACGTAATACAGACATTTTCTTAAATTGCCTACTTAAGCTATTATCTAACATAACTAATAGATCTTGTGCTTCAAATGCTTTTAAGAGTTGTCATGGGACTTCAGCGTGATTGTGCTGGTTTAATGACAGTTGGACGAAGAGCAACGCTGCTGATGATAAATGAGCGCTGAGTCTTGTAAACACTGGTGCAGTGTCATGCAGGACCTTGCAGGTTAAAGTTTTCTCCCGGAGGAATATGGATAACCTTCATAAGGCCTCACAGGTTAAGAAACGTTTCTAAAATCGATTATGCATGAGACAGGAAGCCAATTCAGCCCGCTCTGCTGGACACGTTTCCATTAAAGTGAATTAATATGACTTTTGTTGAAAGGCAGTCAATGAAAAGTGCAGCCAACAGCATGAGCGCAGGGATGTGACCGACCCCGAAGAAACCAAACGCTTCTTACATTTCTATAACTCCAGCGCTCCGGATGAAGCCGTAAAGCCAGGCCTGTATCTGCAGCGGGGCTCGACGCCAGCTCTGCTGTCACAGACGTGCTTTAGTCTTTAATAGTTACGCACTGTCTGCTTTTATTCGCCGCATACTCTGAGATTGTGTTCTGTCTGTCCTCGATGCTTTCAGGATGCAGACAAAAACATAATCAAGTGGCTGAAGGAGAATGGGCGTCTGGTGAGCTCCAGCTCGTTCAAGCACAGCTACCCTTTCTGCTGGAGGTGAGTGCAGACTGCTTTCATTTACTCTGCTGTAATGTGCCATCACACTTCCCACTGCTCTGACAATATTTGCAGGTAAAACCCAGTCATTTCGATTGAATTTGAGCACAATTTGTTAAAGGTAAAACAATATTCATAACCTATAATAAACCTGGCATTGTATATTATGAATATTGTTGGCTCTTTGACGATTTGCTTATGCTTCTGTTTTCTAAGTAATTTTGGAGAAAAGCGTCGGCTAAATGCAGAAATGTAATTGAAATGCATGCAATCTGAAATTTTGTGTCAGGCTGAAAGATTTTCAGATTTTTGCGTTGCGTTATCCATAGGAAGCTGTTGTTTTATTCCATCGCCTCGTCGCGTCTGAAATTTGTTTCATTTTTTCGCACTCGGTGTGGAAATCTTTACTCTGCTCACAGCACCTTAGACACAGCTAAACAAACTATAAACTATGTACTGCTCTCCTTTTTTTAATAAAATCACATAAGAGCTTCCACTTTGTGTTAGTGAGTTCATTATTATCGTTTGGTGAAAAATGGAAATAAATCCTTGATTTTTAAAGTATTTTACTAATTCATTTACTCGACTACCATGCTCAAAAAAAATCACTTAAAGGGGTCATATGATGCTTTTTTAAAGATCATTATTTTGTGTATTTGGTGTAACAGAATATGTTGACATGCTTTAATGTTCAAAAAACACATTATTTTTCAAATACTGTACATTATTGTAGGTCCTCTATGCCCCGCCTCTCTCAAACGCTTCGTTTTCTACAAAGTCCCTCCTTCCAACAAGCACAGTCTGCTCTGATTGGCCAGCTGACACAGTGCATTGTGATTGGCTGAACACCACAAGCACTCATCAGAAATGTAACACCCCTTTCCATAATCACAAGCTTCAGCTTTCAAAATAAAAGTAAAGACAGTAAATAATGTCCTTAGTTTTACCATCAATTCAAGCTCGAAAGGAGAACAGAGTCGTGACAGACACAGAGATGATGGTCGTATGTGTTTTCACGCAAGCCGCGATGTGAACCTGTCTCTTTCTCACACACATACACACACGACGCGCAAAACATATTTGCAGTCACTGATTCAGAAGCACCAGATTGTCATAACAAAGTCAAAATTACCTCCTAGGAGTTCATGAAACGGTCGTCCATAAACTGCGTTGCTGTTCTGTTGTAAGTAATCTTAATGATTCCTAAATGCATCATCTGAAGGCCAAATAAAGTGCTTTTGCTTTCACCTAGAAACACACAGCGTCTCCCTGACATGGCTTCATCAGCACTACTGCGGTTACTGACACCACGCTTCTTTATTTGCTTGAACATTTGGGCGGTGTTACGCAAATATTTCCACATCGTGACGTAGACATGTGGGGGCGTGTTTGAACAAGCCGTTTTAGGAGGGCTTTAGTCTTTACAACTTCAGGGATCTCATCTATGCAAAATCAGTTTGTAGCACTCCAAAAGAGAAAGGAAAACTTGAAATCACATCATATGACCCCTTTAACATTTACAGGGGTTGGACAAAATAACGTGAACAACCATTATTATTATAATAGCGTAAATGTGTATATATTATGTATATATAATGGCGTAAATAACGTATTTCTGTCGGCTACAGTGAAAAAACAAACATTGCGATTTATCTTTTATTGATCTTGTCATTGTCTTTTGTTTCTCTAGGTTGTGTATCAGTGTATCATAAGTTGTGTTCAGCAGTGGTTAGTACAAGCTTTTGGTGAAAGGCTGACTTGTTAGGCTTCTAAAAATGGCCAATCTTGGCCCATTTAGCAGGAGCATCTGTAATCTTAAAAGCACAATGTATTGGTGTTTTAAGAACAACAGTCTTTACGATGATGACTGCGTAGACAAAGCATTGCTTGAAGACTTCGTTAGTGAAACAGGAGAGTGGGCAAAAACTGAAAGTGATTGAGGATCATTGAACACTAACGAGGATTGCATTCAAACAACAGAGATCTACTGGCAAAAAATAATAAAATTAAAAAACTTGCCACAGAGAGCTTGACACAACCAGCTGCTCTCCACCAACATCTCTGAAGCAGCTGGTAAATGTTCTAGATATGCTCCTAAACTCTAACTCGGTGTCATAACATCTCACGACTCCATGTAAATATCACTATATCAATAAGCTATTCATAATTTGTTCTAACTCGTATTGCTGCTATTTAAATACCCTGTACAACTTTTTTTGCACATTCCTCTTAAGTCAACAAACATACTGACCTGCACATTTATATTTATATTTTTATATTTTTATTTTATTTTATTCTTTTTATTTTTTCTACTTTTCTTTTTCTTAATATTTATGTACATTCGCTGTCCTTGGAGCGGACCTGACCTACATTTCACTGCTGGTTATAGTCTGTATAATTGTGTATGTGACAAATAAAATATTGAATCTTGAGATGAGATTAAACTGTCAGGTTGTAAGCTGTATTAAAGACTAATGGTGGTAAAACACCATGATAAAGAATTATTGGTGAATTATCCCCTGTCCATCAGAAATTCAGAGAACATGACTACTGCCAAAGGCTGAATTTAGTTTTCCTTTATCAACCAACCCAAAAGGCTTTCCAAAACGGTGGCGGTCACATCTCTGTGACCTCTGCTGGACGGGGCAGAGTTCAGTCGATACAGTGGCCTGTAGAGAGGGGTCGTGGGGCAGGAACATTAGCGTACGGTGCTCAATATCTAGCTTGCTGTTTCATCAGTTCACCCGAGCGTGAGTGAGCCGGCAGAGGTCACAGCGGCGCTGCGCAAACCTCCAGCCTCATTAACCCCTCTGACGAACAGAAATTCATGTAACGCTTACGCCATCAATAAATCACTCTCCTATGGACTCTCATGAGCTCTGCCCGTCCCGGCGCTGCTGAGGACCAGCATTATGGATACTGAAGGGGTTTGTCAGTGTAAAGGCGCAGCAGATACTGATGGTCGATCAGGAGAGATTGAGAATGCTAATGCTGAGGCTTACGGAGGTCAGACATGCTCCTCATCTGTAATCATAGACCGCAGCGTCAGTGTGCTACCAACAAACCACAACATGGACAACAAACCAGCAGAGAGGGCCGGACTGGTTCACTTCTTTCTCCTTTCGCATCGCTTTAGTTCCAGAACTAAAAGTACAGTACTAAAGTACTGGGACGATTTTGCACCAACTGTTTCCCAATACCATTTAAAGGGTTGCATTTGCACCGACAGTGGGTACTAGGAAGTGACGTAAGATGGTCGACAGCAACGTCATTTGTGCGCGGCGTTCAACCACGAAAACAAAGAACAACGTTAACAACAGGAGGATGGAGGACGCTGTGATCGGAGCTGTTTTTGTTGTGTCTCGCGGGTTTTCACAATAACGGACATGGAATGTTTACACAGTATATATTTACACATCGTTTTAAATCATGGCGAGTGAGGGCGTTTTCGTACGCGTTTAGCCAATCAGCGTACACTTACGTCACGATAGTTCCTATGGAGCTGTTTTAGACCCTGCTCTGAAGTAGGAGATAATTTAGTTCCTCCAAACGGAGTTCCTAGTACCTAGTTCCCGCGGTGCGAACACGCCAAAAAGTGGGTAGTTCCACAATTAGTTTGGGTATTATGAAAGGGTTCCTGCGGTGCGAAAGGCCTAATGTCAACTAACATATGATGCTTTCATCTGGTTCTCATTGGTTATCTGGTTTGTGTAATACAACCTCTGACTCGAGGGAAAAGACAAATAATCAATTAAAAGCGGTTCATTGCATTAAAGGAACACGGCACTATTTTTGGAAATCGGCTCATTTTACAACTCCCCAAGAGTTAAACAGTAGAGTTTTACCGTTTTCAAATCCATTCAGTCGATCTCCAGGTCTGGTGGTAGCACTTTTAGCGTAGCTTAGCATAGATAATTGAATCAGATTAGACCATTAGCATCTTGCTCAAAAATGACCAAAGAGTTTGGATATTATTCCTATTTAAAACTTGACTCTTCTGTAGTTACCAGGATTTCCGTATTTTCCGACCTCAGAGGGGCGACCCATGGGATTCGCGTAGATCCGACCTTTTTTTTGTTTTTGTTTGTTTGTTTTTTTGAGGGGGGGGGGGGGGTTGAATTCATGCAAATGGACTTAAGCTATTACCTAAATAAACTGCGAAAAGCTTGTTTTCTAACACATCATGGACAGATTGGTCTTGAGAGCGCTGCACAAATGATTCACAGCGTCAAACGAGAGTAGAATCGCATCAGCGCTGAGACGGGTGACTGGACCCGCTGATTTTTTATGAATGGCGGCGAGAAATGCTAGTGCTGTCATACAATTCACAACAGTTGTGATGTAATTATATAATGGTCTGTCATTATATAGTCTAAAATTTGTAATGTTTCACAATATTGTTGTTTTTTGTTTGTCTTTTACTTTATTTTGATCAAATATTTAGCTCTTTTGTTGGTTTTGATTGCTTATGTCCTCGTTTGTAAGTCGCTTTGGATAAAAGCGTCTGCTAAATGACTAAATAAAATAAATAAATTCAACCTTGATGAGCAGAAGATATTTATTTCAAAATCATTAATTGTAAGGTTTCTGTACTTTTGGCAGGGGCTTTAATAATAATAACTATTCTATATTTTTTACTATAATATATTATAGTACTTTATTATATTGTTATCATGATCATTAAATGCTGCTTTTTCTTTTTTACAGGACAATAGTATGTATTATTACAATATAAGATATATCTTTTAATGTGCTAAAATGTTTTTAATCATAAGTGCTGAGGGCGTGGTCAGATTTTCCTTCTTTTTTGTCTCTAGCGAATCACGTGCCTGAGTTACATCGTGTGCTAGGACCAACAGAAAATGAAAAGTTGTGATTTTCTAGGCCGATATGGCTAGGAACTATACTCTCGTTCCGGCGTAATAATCAAGGAACTCTGCTGCCGTACCGTGGGTGCTGCAGGCGCAGGGATATTACGCAGTGCCTTCCTAGCCACATCGCACTAGAAAATCACAACTTTTCATTTTTAAGTCTTAAATGGGAAAAATATTGAAACTCTTTGGTCATTTTTGAGCGAGATGCTAACAGTCTAATCTGGTTCAATGATCTATGCTAAGATGCAGCTAAAAGTGCTACCGCCAGACCAGATAGTCAAAAATCATTCTATTTTCTAAATAATCTTTAGGTGCTAGTAGAAAGTTGGGATGCATTAATCTGGTACATGGGTTTGGTGTTGATGCTGGTAGTGAAGTATGAACCGATTGGCTGTGCGCTAGTCATGGTCATTACTGAACAGTGCTCAAAATATAAACAAATGCAAGAGAAGGTCACAAGTAACTATTGTTTACCAACAAACAGCTCACAATTTTTCCTCTGTTAATTTTTTTCCATAGGCATTTAGGTAATGAATCTAATTACAAACTGCCATTGGCCACAAACAAACAAATGTATGCAAATAGAAAAAAAGTAGTCAAAGACTGTTCTTTAGGCTTTCATGAAAACACTCAAGCATTGCGAGTGAAGTAATTGAATCAGCAACCAGTTGTTTCGTTTGCATAGTCATTAATTACTTATATTAAATACAATAGTTTATTTTGTATTTCGGAAGATATTCAAAGAGCTCAAGTAATTTATCATACGAGTGCCATCCTGCATTCATAATACAGTATTTACAGATTTTAATGATTTTACTTTTAAAATGATTAATCACAGGGGTTTCTTCATTATTACTGAAACAGTCTCTCTATGGAGCAAAATGACTGATTTTTAATTCACTTTGCAAACAATCGTACTCCCTTCCCATCTGCCGTTGATTGGTGGTCCTGCCATATGATGCTGGCACAGGAGATAGTACTGTAACATTATAAAAGTTCATCTTGAAATATTGAAAGCCTTTCTTTGGCAGGTCGGACACGCCGCTGATCTATAAAGCAGTGCCCAGCTGGTTTGTGAGAGTGGAGCACATGGTGGAGAAGCTTCTGGACAACAACAGCAAATGCTACTGGTACAGTACATCTCTACACCTGTATGTGACCTGCATGTCTACGGCTCTTGTGTAATGCATGACTGGACAAACTCTCATTGAAGTTCAGCTGGTGTTTTCTAATGCATTTTAATGGGATCTTCAGTCTGTGGATGATGTGTGATATGGTGCATAGCAAGAGCTTTGTTTCTCAGATGCAGTTTCAAAGTCATTTGAGTTCGTTTCGAGTGACTCTTTCTTAAATTCCTTGTGCAAGATCTGATTTGAGGTATGTGCTCTGAAGGTTTTGTTCTGACTTTGTTTTGAATTTCATGGTCTTCAGTTTCTGTATAATTTCCACCATTTTGCATTTTCTGAAAATGCTACTTTTGCACACTCATGCCCTGATCAGAATCCCACAGAATGTTTTCCAGGTTTCATCTACAGTTTGACTTGACAGAAAGCTTTTCAAAGAGTTTCTGTCTGTCGCATCTTTTGCAGAAAGGACCCTCAGATTCACGTTGACTAATTAGCCTGTATCTCATGAACACAAAGTTTTGTCTACATGACACTTGGTACACTTTCAGGACAGGATGTTTTGAGGATACGCACCAAGTTTCATCCAGTTCTGCCTATAGAGGGCACTACAACTGAAATGTGTTTGTAACTCAGCAAATGTTTGAAGAAGGTAGGAAATTCACCACATGCAGATGACAGCTGCGGTCATTCTTGCATCCTAAAAATTCCCACTTGCAATTTTAAAAAAAGTGCTTTTGCAGAAGTGTCATTATTAATGTATGCACATAATCTCCAGCCTCCTGCGTGACACAGCAACTAGACGGGCCATGTTTAAGTGTATGTGGGCAGCTGCCCAGCGCTCTACAGAGATGATGTCTGTGGTCACAGCACAGGTGTTTGGCAGCATATGCAGGGCGGATCTGCTGTAATGTGACTCTCAGATGAATCACCTGCAGGACACAGACACACACCGCTCCTGAGTCACTCTACTGCACTAGAATGCACATGAAATGCAGAAAAGGGCATGTTTGTGTTCCAGATAATGGCTGAAGAGTTCAGCAAGGTGCTTTGGTAACGCCATCGTAAAATCACACAATTCTGTGTCATTTTTGCAGTGTAAAGTAAAGATAGCTGTGCTGTTCTGTGTCCAGATCCGATGGGTCAGGGTAGGGCTGGGCAATAAATCGATAGCGATAATTATCGTGATATAATTTTTCTCGAACGATATGACTATTTCGATAAATGTTCGTTTTAATGTTTATGCACCAAAAGCGGAACAAAATAGCAATACTCATTTGAACCTCAGAGCATTTATTTGTTCAAAGTCAAACGGCAGCAGTCGTGAGCTCACTAAAACACGTTACTCGCTGATGAGTTTTGGTCACGCGACACTAAACAGCGGTCCAGTGTGAAGCGCTTGAGTTCAGCGAAGAACAGAAATAATGCAGAAATGTAAACTAGTTTAAAGCCAGACGAGAGCGCTGGAGAACACTGAGCGCAACGATACAGTCAGAAGACCTTAAATCTACAAATCATCATCATTACCATGGATTTACTGTAGTAACACTAACTGCATCATGGTATTGTGGCAAACGTGGTATATTCATATTGAATTTTATTATAGGAGTAATGGAATGTAGCCTAATTAAAGTGTTTGTTTGTGATCAAGCTATAGCATGTGTGCATTTATACTAAATGTATTTAGGCTAACTACTGTTTTCATACAAATACCTAAAAACCATATAGTTATATTTTTTACCATGGTATTAAGATGCTATATGTGTGGTTTTTATCATGATTTAAATGTATGCTACTATGGAAGACCAATGGTTAATAAAAATAAATAAATAAAAAAACTCGGTGAGGATAATTAAACTCCTCAGCATATAAAAATGAGGTTGCTACAATTTTTACAGATGTTACTGATTTTGATAATGAACAAAAATGTGCATCTGCATCCTAACTCAAGCTACTACTATCAAGTGTTCAAAAGAGTATTAATATTAATGGGCAACACAAACCTGTTTCTTGAACCATATCACTCATCAGAACATGCAGAAACTGAGAAATTAATTTTTGTATCAAGATATTTATTTTGTTAAATAAAATTAGTGATCTGGATTCTACCACTTTCACTTTGAAGCAAAAATCTGTCTTTAATCTTGAAAGATATCGACTTTTTTTTTTATCGACAAATAAAAAAGATCTCATATTTTTTTTGGCCCTAGGTCAGGGTGGGTCTGACTGTCAGCGACTCTGTCTCTGGAGGGGTTTCTGTGGTTTGTGTAATTGCACTGTTCAGGTTAATGTCTATGTTTGAGATTGTGGAGCTAAATCTGCACTCTTATATACTGCTGGAGCTGCTTCGAAGCCAATTTATCATAAAGCTCTGAAAATCTCATGAGAGCATCATAATAGCCATCCATGTGATAGTCATTCTTCACTGGAAATCATGACATCTGCTCTGCGTCGTCTCTGTACCCTCATGAGAGAGGTAGAGATGTTCTTTTCAGTCAGATCTGTTAAATGAATCCGTTCATAGAATCCATTCGATCACTCTCATAACAGCCCACTCAAGGGTGGGATTATCGGTGAATAACAACTTCAATTGCAGTCCATGAGCACTTTCATGGTACTTTTATGGAAATGATGTCCTTTTTTATGCTTGAAAGCTTCAGTCTTCATTCATTGTGATTGCATTAAAAGTCATATGAAGTCAAACGTGCTTCATGAAGATAACAGAAGAGTAAATGATACAATTAACATGTGGTGAATTATTCCTTTAACCATTATTTCACCAAGGATGCTTTATTTTTTAAATCAGTCCCAAGAAGCTGTACAGCCTGAAGTTCATTATTTTTGACCTCACGTTCACAATTTAAAGCGCATTTCTGTTTATTATAGAGCTGTGGATGATGTTCTGTGCATTCAGCCTTAAATTCTACATTTAGTTCAGAGATGAGAGAGCATAAGAGAAGAGAAAGATCATTAAATTGATATATCGGGTGCTGAGATGGAACTTAAATAGAAGTGCCTCTTCCTGATGAGAATTGATGAAGTCGGTGGTGTTCTGATGAAAGCTCGCTGCAGAAGCAGACACTCTTTCTCAGCTGTGTCTTGAGGAGGGCAGCAGGACGACGCCCAGGAGGACATTTAACCTTCCTTTAGTGAGGAATGGATTATTTTAAATTATTATTATATATATTTTTTTGTGTCCAAGCAGAAAGAGCATAACAGGAAATACAGACCTGTCTGTATACCAAATCTGTCCAACCTAGTGTGCCATGAAATCGATTAGTTTTGGTGCGATAGTAGCAATATTTTGATGATTTTTCAAATACATATTATTCCTGGTGTGCATAAATGTATTTTAATTAAACATAACTATTATAATGTAGTCTTACTTGTGAAATGATTTGTGGTCCAGGGGTAACCTACCAAACTAGAGAGAAACGGCAGTGATTTTTGTTATAAATGATGTGCACTTGAATGCTGGGAAATATAATGGCATTTATTCATCAGACAAAAGCAAAGCAAATTTCTGTGTAAATTATGCTAAACATGCAATGCAAAAAATTTAATTGTGAAATTTTTGTAAGAATGGTTTCATAAACAATTAACACAGAAATGAGTTTTGCTTATGTTGACTGAATGTGGCCCAGAGCTAGGGCTGAGCGATATATTGCATGTGATTGTCATGTGCATCTCGTCAGTAAAGCCGTTTCTGTGATTATTAATAAATCTCCATCACCTGTTTTCAAAGGGAGCGGCATTTAATACACAGAGCCGTAGTGGGCAAACTCTATATATATGCTTCCAAACTTGATTGATTGACAAGATCGTGATCCCCATTTCATTGCAATGGCAAGTAGGGTTGCAAAGAGGCAGAAATTGTTCAGTGAATTTCTGGAAACTTTTCAAAAGTGTCCAAAAAATGTACGAACTTTTCCAAAAAATTCTGGAAACTTTCAGGAAATGTACAGGAAATTTTCCACCCCTTTGCAACCCTAATGCAAGCCATTTGCCAACTTAGTAGACATTACAACTATTCCACGTCTGATATTTATGGAATTTCATGCTTGTCTGATAGATTTTGATAACTGAATGGATCATTTTGCATCTAACGGCTCACAAGATGAAAGGTTTAGAAGTTGTGAAGAGTTTGACAATTTCACCGAGAATCAACTCATCAGTTTTGATCAACACACCGTATGCATTTAGTTATTGTGCAAATATTAGACAGTTGCACTTTTGCACACACGTGCCAAAACACACGCAATTTGCTTAAATCATAAGAAATCTGATGTGAACAAGATTCTAATTGTTCTGACATCTGAACTTATTGTATTGAGAAAAACAAAAAAAACCTCTCATTTGAGAACTGAGTCAAAGCGACTGAGAAAACTGGAAGCCTTGCCAGTTTTGTGTAAGCATTCAAGCTTAATCAGAATAAGAGCTTTTTTGGGACGCGTCTGCATTGGCCTCTATGAAGAGTGGTGTTTCTCTGTCTTTGTACCCAGGGTTCCTGAGTTTGTGGGGGAGAAGCGCTTTGGCAATTGGCTGAGGGACGCTCGAGACTGGGCGGTCTCTCGAAACCGCTACTGGGGGACGCCCATCCCGCTGTGGGTCAGCGACGACTATGAAGAGGTCAGTGAAGGGCCATCAGCATTTTATTAACATTTTGCACCTATTTTGTATTTCTTATCTTGATGATCTATTTGCTTTAGAATGGCTTAGAAAGTCAGAACCCTTTTAGCCATTGTGGATTCAAGATATTTCATGCAAAAATAAAAAATAATCAGAGTAAAAGTCATTATAAAAATTAAAGACATGTTTATCACACTGCTTTTAAATTAACAGAAGGAAAAAATATTTATCGTTTATTTATTTATTGCTTTAAATGCATAGCAATAAAAAAGTTTTTACCTACTACCCTGTTTTTTATAAAACTTTTTTTAAAAATAAAAGCCAAAATTTAAATAATATTGATTTGTGAGAATAAGTTGGACAATTAAAAAATAAATAAATGAATTGAATTAAAATATTCATAATATTGCTTAATTTGACGTGAATGTTGCTCCCAGCGCTAACTGCCATTAGCTGTTCTGTAAATTCTGTGTGAACTTGATGCCTTCATTTGAATCTTCTTAGAAGGATAACGGTCTTAAACATTGGTAATGTTCTTTAAGTGCTCTTATTAGTGTGCTTTTCTTAAAAGCTGAACTTGTGGGAAGTCAGAATTAGGTTGTTGGCGTCTGGCTGTTGGAAAAGAAGGACAGCGACCTGCTTCCTCAAAATAGCATAATGAGTTGTTTCCAGGAGCGAGTCTCTGGAGTGCCAGCGGCTCCCTGAGCGGAGTGGAGCGGGGCCAGAAAGCGCAGCTCTCTTGCTCTCTGCTGAGACGGCCCTATCTGGGCCACATTACCTGAGACCAGCCGAAAACAGGGACAGCGGCCCAGCCTCGCCGCTCACTTTTAGTAACACA
The DNA here is from genome assembly GCF_936440315.1 of Barbus barbus. Taxonomy (NCBI): domain Eukaryota; kingdom Metazoa; phylum Chordata; class Actinopteri; order Cypriniformes; family Cyprinidae; genus Barbus; species Barbus barbus. The sequence goes on along the minus strand of NC_136715.1, from coordinate 27,300,046 downwards.
CTTTATGGTAAACTTCACTGACCACCTGGAGAAGATCAAGGTTGTCCTGCTTTTTGGTCGGTGTTAAGTTTGCACTAAAATGTGAAATGTGCCTATTGTTATATGAGTACTTATAACATTACTCTTATTTTCTTCTGGATGTATAAAATTCTCTTTGGATGATGAAATATTTTCCCCAACAGTGATAGTTCTTGACCGTTCATATATGTGACCATGGAGCACAAAACCAATCTTAAGTGTCAATTTTTCCTAATTCTTTTTCCACATTTTTTTCCACATCATCTGAAGCTGAATAAATTATCTTTCCATTGATGTATGGTTTGTTATGATAGGACAATATTTGTCTGAGATACAACTATTTGAAAATCTGGAATCTGAGGGAGCAAAAAAATCTGAATATTGAGAAAATCTCCTTTAAAGTTGATCTGTTCTTCTGGATTTAGTCTCAGTTTGTTCTGTTTCTTCATGTCATTCCAGACAGACTGATGATGATCAGATCAGATCTCTAAAATCTCACTGGATTATTACAATTAATGTCTAAATGAATGTTTGGAAATGTAATCTGATATTTCTTACTGACACACTCCAGCAGAAGATAGAAATAACTGACTTCAAACCAGTTTTAGCTGCTGATATACTAGTGCTCTAATGATTTTAGCCTCCACTGTAGTTGAGCTGTGGTGGTTTGAGAGGTCGTCTCCTGAATGTTCAGGCAAATGATCTGCAGTGTTGGTTCTTCATTGGTGTTTAGGTGGTGTGTGTGGGCTCCATGGCTGAGCTGGAAGAGCTGACAGGAGTTAAAGTATCTGATCTTCACAGAGAAAGGTGAGACACCTGACCGTCTCGTTATCACAGCCTCAGAGCAGCAGAAGCCTCACTCGGGTGTGTGTGTGTGTGTGTGTGTGTGTGGCAGTATTGATGGCCTGACCATCCCGTCCCGCTGTGGAAAGGGGCAGCTCAAGAGGGTCTTGGAGGTCTTCGACTGCTGGTTCGAGAGCGGCAGTATGCCCTATGCCCAGGTGCACTACCCGTTTGAGAACAGGCGTGAGTTTGAGGATGCCTTCCCTGCCGATTTCATCGCTGAGGGCATCGATCAGACCAGAGGATGGTGAGAAACCCTGTTCATTCATGGTGCTGAATATGAGTAGGTCTCACTGAAAGATGTCATATGACTCCAAAAAACTAATAGATGACAGATAGATTGAGGGCCAGTGCCTATATTAGAGACAGCAGGTGTACATGTATGTTACACTGTTTAATATAAATAATGCATGATGCAATGAAATGTGTTTTTATTTTGCATAAAACTTACTAAATTAGAAATAACTTAAAAATGGACCAATATAAAGAAAATAAAGAAAATCTGAATTTGATAAATAAAAAAAAAAAACTGTAAAATAGTGTATTCTTGATGTTGAATTATTGTAGTATTTTGCTAAGATTAAGACAAATTTCCCACTAAATTCTCATTACTGTAAAGAAAATGTGCTACATTGTAAGGTATAAGTTCTGATGTAAACATCATAATAGTAGGATGCAGTAATTAATTAGTAGAAATAAAATAGTAGTTTAATCAGTTGCTCTTTTAGATTTGTGATTTTTTTTGTTTTACTATTAGTATAATGCCATTGAGATTGTTCTTTTCTTTTCTCCTTATTGTATTAATGAAAACGGAGAGAGGGGTGAATTTATTTAGGTAAAATCTTGCTAATATTTTGGGGTTAAATTTGACCTGGACACTTCAGATTCAGCCCTTTTATAGTGTATCAGTTGAATAACGCATGTATTTACAGAGCTGTGAGACATAGGACTGCATCTTATTCCACACTCTTCATTTATTATTCCCACACTGTAAAAAAAAATCCGTCAAATTTACGGTAAAAAACTGGCAGCTGTGGTTGCCAGAATTCTACCGTAAAAAATACGGTAGCAACATTTTAGGTTTTAGGGTTTTAGCTTAAATTTACAGTTAAATACCGTAATGTTTTTAACTGATATAATCTTAATATGCCAACCTATTAAAGTACTGAAATCTGTTTTGTTCCTTTGAAATACATGGATAACCACCAAATGCAGATGATGATGATGAGAAAGTCACATGATGAGCCAAAGCCCATCACAAGCAACTTTTAAACAATAGCATATACAGAAGGTGCACAGTGTCATTCACACAAGCACTAAACACCATCATGGTGAGACTCCTTAAACTGAAATATGCTATAAACATTAATTTAACAACATTAGATGTAACATACAACCCTAATAAACATAACTGATAAGAAAAAACTAAGAAGCAACATAGTTATTTCAAAGAAAAAACGGCAAATTCAAACAGAATTTGAAATGGAACGCAGGGAATTCTGGGAACGTCAGTTTACGTTTTTTCCCTGTAAATTTTACAGGAACTTTCCGTTAACCATGTAACAGGTTTTTACCGTAGCATTTTCACAGTTTTTTACCGTTAAAATCACGATCATTTTTTACAGTGCACACATTTGCCATGGATCCACCAAACATCTTAATCTCATTCATGAAACATTCGTAAATATAGGAGTAAATTCAGAGTAATTTGCTCGTGTTACGGACCTTCCCGAAAACTCTCCTCCGGATTCACAAACGCGTCGTAAACGTCCGATCTGATCGTTAAACATGCGTATGTTAATGAATTCCAATCTTTCATCAATAGGGCGCTCGTGCACGCTCAGCATAATCCCCGGCTGTGAATTACAGCGACGCAAATTGCGTGTCCAGGAACGCAGTGGAATATTCTGCTATCTACTTTCTCAGGTTTGGCTCCAGTATATTGCATAAATGCAAAAAAGACTAATAATAACAATAAATATCCAATAATATGTGTCCACCAAAGCATTTTTAGCCAGCTGAAAAATGTCAGGCGCTCTTCTGAAAACGGCTTTGGTGGAACAAAGACACTTTGAGACGCTTTGGTTGCTATGATTAGGAATATCCACGGCAGTATTACTAGCATCTCATTTTGAGGAATATTACTGAATATAAAAATGCAGTAACCAGCAATATTAACTTCTCTGTTGTTGTAGAAGTAGGATGATTGGTCGGTGTAGTATTTGTCCCGCCCCCTCCTCCATTGATTGGACGGTGACAGTGAGCGCTGCGTTCTACCCGAAGCTAAACAGTTTATCAACTCTCAGCTACAAAAACCCCCAGCGCAAATGAACTTGTAAAATATTATAATGGCAGTGCTTCAAAATTCAGTGTCAAAAAGAACACAGAACATTTTATGCTCCATTTACGTGTGGTTGGGAGCAAGTGTACATTTCTTTCATACCAACTAACATTTTGAATATACGAACGCTTTCATGAATCTGAAAGTTTACGTCAGAACAGCTTTGCAAACGATTTACACAAAAATTCGTTCTGCTCATGTTTCATGAATGAGGCCCAATAAATACATTTACACACACACACACACACACACACACACAGAAAGCCAAATGTGTCTGATTGATAGTGTCACAGCTTAAGATTGATCTGAAGCAGCATTGTATTTTCAGTATGGATCAGGGTTATTTTCCATTGTTTTGAGGACCTGTTTATCTGAATCTGAGTGCAGTCGATCGTCTTTCCTCTCCATAGTTAGAGTGCATGTGGTGTCTGTGCAGTAAATCCAGCATGTGTGTGTCATGTGTTGCTTTGCTGTAGGTTCTACACGTTGCTGGTGCTCTCGACTGCTCTGTTTGGGAAACCTCCGTTCAAGAACGTGATTGTGAACGGCCTGGTTCTGGCGAGGTAATGCACACACTTCGGTCTGCACTGGCTCCGTCCTCAGGCAGGAAGATAGTACCACTCTCTGACCTGGAATCTCTGTCCATGTGTGTGTGCGTGTGTGTTGTGTGTGCAGTGACGGACAGAAAATGAGCAAGCGTAAGAAGAATTACCCCGACCCCAGCCTGATTGTGCAGAACTACGGCGCCGATGCGCTCCGGTGAGCAGACCACACATCATACACAAACACAAAACATTCTCCCTCTGCACACGAATACGAATATTAACTTGTGAGCCATTTGAAATCCCCCTCGAGCACAGTTGTGACATGGGCATATGGGTAATGAATAAGATATTTATGTCATCCATATGGGGCCGTGCACACTAAACGCTCTCACATATGATATGACCATGACGTTTACACCCCTTTAGTTTGGCTTTTGTTTGTTGTGTGTTAGGGATTGGTGATATATTCAATATTTGCAATATATATGATATTATTTTGAAATAAAAACTTTTGTCTTCTGGGAAAAATAACTATCTTCTATAGCCTCTGAAGGGCAGTACTAAATGAAAAATTATAAATGATATTTAGACAAAATAAGTAAAACGTACACCTTCATTCTGTTCAAAAGTTTCTGTTAATGCATGGTTTTTCCTTCTGGAGCATCCGTGAGCGTTTGAACCTTCTGTAATAGCTGCATATGAGTCCTTCAGTCTTGCTCCGTGTGAAAAGATGCATCTCAAAATCATACAGGCAATGTTGGAAAGGGGTCAACTACACTAAAATGCTGGAGCAAAATGTCTACACAACTACACAAAAAACGGAGCAAAATGTCCGTGAGCATTCAACCCCAATCCCAATGAAGACAAAAATGTTTATTTTCTGGTTGTCATACACTCATTAAGCTACCATTTCAGCTGCTCAAGCAGAACGGTAATGTTATCTTGTTCTTCAGCAAGGTATCGTGGACTGTTCTCACATCATGTACAGCGCAAGTCAAAAACACACAAACGAAGGTCTGCGTTTCAGTGCCTCTCCACATTAAAATGGTTAAATGTAAATGAATTGAATCATACCCTGTGATACATGAACAGTGTTGATCGTGCATGTTGTCATCCGCGATCGTGACCATAACATGAGGCTTCTCCCGCTTGCCTTGTGATCTGTGACTGTTTGTTTGTCTGAGGGAGCAACAGTAACTGAGGGGGGGAGGGCATCGTCGTTTCTGTCCCTCCAGACTGTATCTGATTTCGTCGTTTCTGTCCCTCCAGACTGTATCTGATCAACTCCCCCGTGGTCCGTGCTGAGAACCTGCGCTTCAAAGAAGAGGGGGTTCAAGACGTGCTCAAAGACGTCTTCCTGCCCTGGTACAACGCCTACCGCTTCCTGGTGCAGAACGTCCAGAGACTGCAGAAGGTACGACCGGATCTGACCGGATCTCCTGAAACACCTTTGATCCACTGAAGCTATTCAACTACAAGACTTTGCTCAGTCGGAGCATAACTTTGTTTAGTTCAGTTTTTGTGGCCTCCGCAGCAAACCTCATGAAATCTGACATTCACAAATTGATACCACATCCGTATGATTTTTTTAGTAGAGACATTTGTTACAAACGACTTCAGATAAATGCTGTTCTTATGAAATTTGTTCATCGTCGAATCCTGAAACATAAAATGCACCACTAATTCCACACGAATATTAGGGTGCAAGGAGGCTAAAGGCGCCTTTGACATTATTTCAAGATGCTTGTGTATATTTGTCTGATCTTTGACGCAATCACGCGCAGCAGCGCAACGTTGATTCTGTGCTTACTGGATCTAATATTTAGTTTAAAATGTTGTAGATTTAAGTAGCAAATTAGAATCGCTAAAAATTAATGCATCTATTTTGAGACAAAGATTTTCAGTTTTAAGGTAATTAAAGAAACTGTTTTTAAAAAATATGGTATTTGGGGCTAAAGGCGCACAGTAATTAATAGATGGCTGACTTTCATTTGTTGACATGACATGGTTAGAGTCAGATGGTAAATATCATATATTATGTTGGGTGTCCATATTAGAGATAATCACCATGTTTAGAATGAAACCATATTTAAAAACATGATATTAATCATATCAAATTATAAAATGTCATTTGTTGTTACTACTGTAAATCTATATTCAGTTATAATGGGATCTCCTTCAATGCTTTCAGAATCTTTTTAAAATGATTTTGTTTCTGTATTTTAAAATATAGTTTTTATATTATCATATTTTAATGAAAGTATATTTATTGAACAATTTTTTTTTCTTTTTTTCTAAATAATCAGAAAATAGTATAAACTTTTCTAAAGTGATTGTTTTGAACAAGTATTAACTTGGATATTATTAAAAACACATTATTGTAGCTGAAGTATTTGTATCGATACCCCTCTTGACACCTCATACATTTATAACATTTTTAAACAAAATAAACAACTTGTATGATTTATTTTCACACAAAATCTGTTGCTCCATTAATGTTCAATACAAGCATATCTATTTTTTCTTCAATTATGCATTTTAGGTGCAGGGAATAGCACATTTTTTCTTACGGTGTGCCTTTAGCCCCGTTGTACCCTAACTATTTTCAACATTGATAATAATTAGAAATGTTTCTTGAGTATTAGAATGATTTCTGTTCAGCTTTGACATCACAGGGGGAAAAAATATCACATTTTTAAATATATTAAAAGAGAAAAGTTATTTTAAATTAATCAAATAAATTCAACCTTGGTATCAAAATTCATACTTTAAAACCTTTCAATATTTCACCATGACCTAACGTATCAGAGTAATGAACTTAAAGAAAAGGTTCATAAGGGTTCATCTGCCAGAAAGTGTTGGATGCCTGATGTAGTTTTAGTGACATCCTCTCAAGCGTCTTGAGCTCAGCACGCTGAAGGTGAGCAGAGGCAGTTTCTGGGGTTTATCCTCTCTTTCTACACACTGACAGCAACTCTAACTTACTCTCCTCTGTGGAAGATGAGAGTGGATGTTTAGAAGAATGCCTTGAGTGCTACTTTCCTAAACATTACCATGACATTTGTCATTATCAAGGTCAGACATGCTGCAGTGCATATGACATGTCATATTTGAATCGAATGCAAGCTCAAATGAGGTTTGACGACTAGAAATGAGAAGACCTTTAGTGAATAAGAACAAAAATATTCCTTTACTGGTCACCATTTTAAGCTGGCCATGATCGTTTTCTTTCTTCCAAACCTCCCCTTGAGAGTCAGTAGAGTAGATGTGTCTAGATGTGCTTGACATCGGTTTCTCTTCCATTATGCAGAAATGATGAAGCGCACATCTAGACGGTATGAGCTCACTCAGGTCTGTCTGCTCTCTGCTCTTATTAGGAAGAGGCTGTCGAGTTCCTGTACAACGAGAGCACAGCCAGCGTGAGCGACAACATCATGGATAAATGGATCCAGTCTTTCACTCAGTCACTCATTCAGTTCTTCAGAGATGAGATGGGAGGTGAGCGACCAGTGCTTACTCTCTCACCAATTAATGGGTAACTTCTACACTTGAGTTTGACAACAAGGACAGTCTGAAATAGATCTGGTTTTGTGTGCTTGTGTTTCCAGCCTACAGACTCTACACGGTGGTTCCCAAACTTGTCAAGTTCGTGGATATGCTCACCAACTGGTATGTGCGGATGAACCGCAGGCGGCTGAAGGTGGGCAGCATATGAGTCATACACAGTCAAGAACATCAGGCCAATCTCACAAAACCTGTCAGAAATATCCTGGTCATGTTTCAGATTCCTTTATTAATCTAAAGAAAGAAAAGAATATATTTGTTCTAGCCTCTAGTTTTTCTTTGGAAACCGCTTCGCTTGTGATCTTTGCGCTAAAAGTGAGTCACACTGAAAACTATTATAAAGGCCGTAATACACAGATCTGTTATTTTTGAAAGATATCTCATCCCTGAATGTCATTCATCCATATTGTGCGAAATGCACTTTGAAATTTCCATTAAATCAATACTTAGTCCATTTACAAACAAAAGACAGACAAAAAGAAAGCGAACCATTATAAATGAATAAATTCTTATTAGGATGCAATGGATAAGCAATGCATGACTTTTTATCTGGTCTGAGTTTGTATTATGATAGAAAGAAAGTTTACTGGCTTGGTACAGTTACTTGTGGCGTCATTCATAATTGTTTAATTTTTTTGTCATGTGAAACGGTGCAATCTTACAGCTGCAATTTTGGTGTATTTAACAAATGTCAATCACCTTTATTGTCACTGCGGTTTAGATGGATCCATTTAGCACATACGCCACAACAAATCACAGTTATGCAAAACAGTTTTATGCAGTACTGCAGAAAGTGCTGTAGTGTTTTTGTGGTATTTTGGGAGAAGATAATGTCTGCAACTCTGCATAGGACAAGTGGTTTGGAAAAAAAGATGAATGGAATATGTGAGGAACTATGAGGGAATATTAGAGACATTTAACCCCCTTGAAATTAAAGACGTTCTGGTGTTGTGAACTAAATTAAGTACATTTTATGTAAGCATAGGCATTAATAAACCATAATAGAAGGGTTTATTAATGCAAATGGTAAAGCTAAGTTAGGCAAATTGACTGTAAACATGCACAAAATGTGTTTAAAGAAATAATAATTTCAAAAATGAAAAATTTACGTTTCGTGAGGTTTTCTCAAATGTTCCAGTACTACAAATTTGCTAATTTGTACTCATTTTGTTAGATCATCGTTTCTCATCAGTTTGGCTCGCTTATGAAATGCTTATTTTAAAAAAAATTAGGTGTGCCCCAGGTGTTTGTCATAAGCCCGTTTGCATTCTCTAATATTGAGAAAATGGCTTCTCACTGATGAACTCTGCGTTATATCTGGATCAACATTAAATCTGGGCTTTATTTGTCTTTTCAGTTTATCCAGCCCTGTCTATGCATATTCAGCTCTCGTCATGGAGTGTCTCTGTGCATTCTGCTGTTAACACGAGTGTAAACACAGAGCTGGAGCTGCAGGCTCACACATGATGCGGTGTTGTGACAGTGCACTGTAGAGGCAGTGTGTTGCGTGTTATGTGCTTGCAGCTGTTAGCTTCTCTGTCTCTGTGTGTGTTCAGGGTGAGAGTGGTACTGAAGACTGCATGCGAGCCCTTGAGACCCTCTTCAGTGTGCTCTTCTCCATGTGCAGACTGATGGTGAGTCACACCAGCGCTTGCAGCTCCCACATACTTCAGGAGAAGAGAAGATAAGGAATGTGGTCATTCTCAGTGAAGTGTGATGAAATGATAGAAGTGTAGCAATGTTGGTGGAATAATTATGGTGCTAGTACTATAATGAAAATCACTAAAACCACTGGTTTGTGTCCTGGGAAGAAGAGAAAAAAAAAAAAGAATAAATTACGCATTTATATAGTATTTGTATTATATATTTTATATATTTATAATATTTTATATTATAAATATATAAGAAACAGTCCCTAACTTGAAATGAAATCTCATTTTGTGTCATTATTGTAACCTGAACTATTCCCTTAATAGTTAATGTAATTATGCTTGGTAAATGTATCTTGTTTTGAGGATGTTTATTTATTGATCTATTTTTGGAAAACAAGATAAAATGGCACATTAAGAAACTGCTTTTGCTGTCTAGAAGTTTTAGAGCTCATCATCCTTTCATAACTATGAAGGCAGGGCATCAGTAGAGCTCATTTACTGTGGTAATTAATTACTGACCCAATAGGTAATTGGCAAAATCATTCGATAGATGAGCAGGGTGTGAGACAGTCAACGGCCCATTTTCCTCTTCAGTGATTTTGAGTATTTAATGTTTAAATTAATCTCCATAAATCCTCATTGTTCAGTTATTGCTAAAGCAGATGATGACAGATGTTCAAGAGTGAAAGGTTTAAGAGGGAAGAAAACCAAAGAAAATCCTGGTTATGAGTATGATGTCCGTTATTAACCTTGGCTGTGTGTCAAGATGGTTACATGAATAGAGTTGTGCTTTCATTGCTGTGTTCCTTCACTAATGCAGTGTTTCTTGGTGTCAGGCTCCCTTCACGCCGTTCATAACGGAGCTGATGTACCAGAACCTGCGTCATCTGATCGACCCGGCGTCCGTGGAGGAGAAGGACTCGGGAAGCATTCATTACCTCATGCTGCCGCATGTCAGGTGCACAGCATTACATTTCATACAGACACGTCATTGCTCTTTTGTCCTAGCATACGCACTGCCATTCAGAAGTTTGACCTCAGTAAGATGTGCAATGTTTGTTTTAAGAAGTCTCTTCTGCTCATCAAGGCTGCATAAGAGTTTTCTATTTTATTTTACATTAAACTGTAATTTATTTCTGTGATCAAAGCTGTATTTTCAGCAGTCTTCAGTGTCACATGATCCTTCAGAACTCATTCTAATATACTGATTTATTATCAATGTTGAAAACATTGTTTTTCAGTATTGTTTGGTTGAATATAAAATCGAAAAGAACGGCGTTTATTGAAAATGGAAATATTTTAGGACCGTATAAGTCTTTACTGTCACTTTTTATCAATTTAGCACATCCTTGCTGAATAGAAGTATTAATTTCTTTGAAAAAAGAAAAAAAAAGAAAAATTAATTTTGAATAAATGCTGTTCTTTTTAAACGTTTATTCATCAAGGATAATCATGCCAAACCTTTGAATGGCAGTGTATATAAAGCAGCTGTACACTGTATATCTCGCAGGCGTTCAAAGCCAATAACAAACACCTAGTGTTTCATAATAAATAGAACACATTTTGTTCAGTTAAACTAATACAATTCTAGTATTTTTAAAACTTTGTTTTGAGACCTCATTTATTGTAATTTAAAAATTATAGTAGAATTTAAAACAATATATAATAACTTAATTTAAATGCAGAATTGGAAAGTTAAATGAAGTGAGGTGATGAAATGAGCTCTGATGTTATAGAGAGGAAATCTGGAAACGAGTTTGAGTTGAACGACTCTGCTGGAGTTGGTTTCATTGTGTCTGGTCAGATGTCGAGAGTGAAATCTGGACGGTCCTTGTGTGCTGCTGACATGATTTAGCGTGTCCTTTAACGTCCGGCTGTAAACACATTTCCCAGAGTACCTCCGGTGAGAGCCGTCCAGTGCAGTAAAACGCTCCGAAGGTCCCTCGGTCCGTCTCTGCTGCTTTAATAAATTCACGTAGTGTCCTGTTTACTGTACTCCGTGTGTATTAATGTTTCTCTGAGAGGTCAGAGACGTGGAGGCCGTCCAGAGGACAAACGCCTCATTCACTGATTGAACATCTCCCTGCAAAGCTTGTATATGTATATGGACCAGGCCAGTTCTCAGATACACCTGTATACAGTTTTTAGGTTGCTTACAAACTGTAGGGCCTTATTGAAGTCATATTCACGTTTTAGGTAATATAATTAGATTATTTTTTTTGGTTTCTTTTATATTACTTTTGACCTAATTTGTCACATTGATTTGAATAGGATAATATTTTACCGTATTGATATAAAAATGCAAATAGAAAGCAAATATATTTATCAGCAACATGAAGTGCATTAAACATGGCATTACGTCTGCAGGTAAGTTTATAAAGTTCATAATTAATTAAATCATAAAAACATAAAACTTTCCAAACAAATGAAAGTGGCAGGATTTAAAAAAAAAAAATTAAATATTAAAGGATAGAAAAGGTTAATTAGGGAAAATCTATGAATTATGAACAGTTTACTCTAATTGTGTGAACAAAATGTAATCATGGAAATCAATATAATCGTAGCTGTAATCTGATTATAAGCATTTTAAACTTAATTTGTGGAATCTCAGATTACATATATTTATTACCCAGCACTGAATGTTAAATTATGTGTAGTTTATGGTGTTTTTAATAAGACAGAAAAGTCAAACCAAAACTATAAATACTAAAAATATTTCAACATAAACTATGGATGAGTTTGTCCAACGAGTTTCAGTACAGTTAAAATAAACTACACTAAAACTAAATAAAAATAGTCCATAAAAAAATAATAATAATTGAACCACAAATAGTCATCAATACTGAAAAACAAATATAAATGTATACATATAAAATGTATAAAGCATATGGTTTAATTTGACTCTGTAAAGTAAGACTGATTAGTTCTTGGCTTACTGCTAGCTGGTCAGACTGGTTAAGTCTTAACATAGTGGCATAACACAGTGTGTAGTTAACATTGTGTGTTTATATAACTGGGTCCATGAGTTTGTCACTCCAGCCTAAAAATAGAGTGAAAAGACTGTCAAACAAACACCTGAATTATGAATGCTAAACTGAACAGAGATGAATGTATTCAGTAAGAGCAGTGAACACAACCAGTGACAGAAACTCTTGCAGAACCTTCACTGTGTGACCTTCAGTGACCTTTAAGTTATTAATGATTGTTTGAAGTCTCGCTCTGAATTTAGGGTCAAGCGTGAAGCGCTTCTTATGAGGCATTTGATTGGCTGTGGTTGTTTTGAAGTGTCCCAGCTCTCCGTCTGGGGTTGTTCCACAGCCTGACATGAGTGAGTGTGTGTGTGTGTGTGTGTGTGTCAGGGAGTCTCTGATTGACAAGCGCATCGAGAGCGCCGTGTCTCGGATGCAGTCGGTCATCGAGCTGGGCCGTGTGATCCGAGACAGGAAGACCCTTCCCGTCAAGGTGAGAGCCGCTCGTGACGATGCAGCAGCAGAGCTTTCGTTGGTGTACTGAGCTGCTGACACTGAATGTGCTGCTGGGATCTGTTTCAGTATCCGCTGAAGGAGGTGCTGGTGATCCATCAGGACCCAGAGGCGCTTAGAGATATCCAGTCCCTGCAGAAGTACATCCTGGAGGTAAGAGTTATCTGTCGTCCTGTGATCTGTCGTCATTTACCTGCTCACTCTTTCCCGGGAAAAGTGGTTAATTTATACTGTGTGTGTGTGTATATATATATAAATATATATAATTTTATTTTTTATGTAGGCTAATACCATATGCATATAGGCGGTTAATATATACTGTATATAATAGTGCTGTCAATCGATTTACAAAAATTTAACTAATCACATTTTTTTTCTGGAATTACTTGCGATTAATCCCATCCATCCATTATCTAGAAAGTTATGAACAGAATCGGTGACAAAGGGCAGCCCTGGCGGAGTCCAGCCCTCACAGGGAACAAGTCCGACTTACTGCCGGAGGTGTGAGTTGAAACTCCTTCTGATTGGGGACTCCGCCAGACGTTCCCAGCAGACCCTCACAATACGTTTGGGCCTGCCAGGTCTGACCGGTTTCCTCCCCCACCAGTGGAGCCAACTCCTCACCAGGTGGTGATCAGTTGACAGCTCCGCCCCTCTCTTCACCCGAGTGTCCCAATACATGCGGTCACAAGTCCGATGAAACAACTACAAAGTTAATCATAGATCTGCGGCCTAGGGTGTCCTTGGTGTTCGTTATGGACAAACCATGATGAGCACAGAAGTCCAATAACAGAACACCACTTGGGTTCAGATCAGGGGGGTCATTCCTCCCAATCACGCCCCTCCAAGTACCACTGTCATTGCCCACGTGAGCATTGAAGTCCCCCAGCAGAACAAGAGAGTCCCCAGAAGGAATGCTCTCCAGCACACCCTCCAAGGACTCTAAAAAGGGTATGTACTCTGAACTGGTGTTCGGCGCCTAGGCACAAACCACAGTTAGGGCCCGTCCCCCCACCCGAAGGCGAAGGGAGGCTACCCTCTTGTCCACTGCGGTAAACCCCAATGTACAGGCACCAAGCTAGGGAGCAATAAGTATGCCCACTCCTGATTGAGGCCTCTCACCATGGGCAACTCCAGAGTGGAAGAGAATCCAACCCCTCTCAAGGAGACTGGTTCCAGAGCCCAAACCATGGGTCGAGGTGAGTCCAACTATATCTAGTCGGAACCTCTCAACCTCTCGCACCAGCTCAGGCTCCTTCCCCACCAGAGTGGTAGCATTCCATGTCCCTAGAGCTAGCTTCTGCAGCCTAGGATCGGACCGCCAAGGTCCCCGCCTTTGGCTGCCACCCAACTCACACTGCACCCGACCACCATGGCCCCTTCTATGGGTGGTGAGCCCAGTGGAAGGGGGACCCATGTCGTCTTTTCGGGCTTTGCAAGCTTATTTACAAATATAATCTAATTATTTACTGATATAGCCTGATTTATTCACAATACTGGTCATGAAAGCATTGCAGATGTCATCAGATTAGTTTTTTACCGGTAAAAATGTAATTAAAGAGACGTGCAGTGGTTATTCTTACTAGTCAGCAGTGCTGGAGAGCTCTTTATTCAGAGGCAGCTCATTATGCTAATGTCAGCTCATGCATATTTATCTAGGCTTTTCTAAAAAGGCAGGCAGGAGAGCGTGGCGCGTGATTTCAAAACACCAGCATTGTCTGCTTTTCAATGCAGTTTCCAGTGCAATTCCTCCTGGACGGTTTCTTTATATTCATTCTTTCATTTCCCCCACATGCTGAGTTTGGGTTGTATTTTCACCTGGCATTGAGTATGCAGCTCACAGTCGCTTAACACCCATAAATCTGCACTAAATGCATCATTCGGACAATTTACTGAATGCATCTGCTGAAAAATAATATGATCAGAATGAAAAAATATCATGGAAATACCCAACCACCCCACTAATGGCTGTTATTTGGAAATGTGTTTATTGAAATTGCATCTCTCATATCTCTACACCGGAAGCGTGTGATGCCATGCAGCAAAACTAGACTGAAGTGTGGAAATGTTGCACAATTTTCCTCGATCATGATGGAGGTGATCTGCTGTTCACTTCCAGTGCAGGCTGAGCATCACAGGCGCTATTATATTACAGACAGCAGCTGCAGACAAATCATGTGTTGAAGTGTTTGTTGCGCTGTTATTAAAACGGGAAGACTAGCGCTGTTTGTGCAGCTCCCCCTGTTGGTGTGGAGCAGATCTAAGCACATAGCAGAAACGTTTACATCACTGTGTGTGAGTGTGTGTGTGAGCAGATGCTCAACCTGTGTCCTTCATCACCAGCCCCTGCCACAGTGATTTATGGGTGGGCTGGGCCGCCGAGCTAAAATTAGCCACTCTGTCTCCGTGTCTGCCGCGCTCGACTGTTAAACACCCCCGTGGAGAAAGCATTGGGCGGCACACACCTGCCATTGATCAGAGCGCCAGCGTTCACCATGACCCGCTCCTCACAAATATATTCATGAGAGAATCGCTCGGAGCAGATGATGAAACGGGACACTTTTCCAGGAAGCTGAGACAGTTTACCGCTGTACATCAGCATATACAGTGGTGCCCAAAATCATTAGAGCACTAGTATTTCCAGCAGCTAAAAATGGTTTGAAGTCAGTTATTTGTATCTTCTGCTGTAGTGTGTCAGTAAGAAATATCAGTTTACATTTCCAAACATTCATTTAGCCATTAATTGTAATAATCCAGTATTTCTTACTGACACACTACAGCAGAAGATAGAAATAACTGACTTCAAACCATTTTTAGCTGCTGGAAATACTAGTGCTCTAATGATTTTGGGCACCACTGTAAGACCGCTGCGCTTTATTTCTGCATTATTGACCTGCACATATCTTCAGTTTTGCATGAGATGTTTCACATGTTTTCTGATGAGTTTGTCGGTGAAGACAGAGAGAGTTGAAAGTGCTTCCCGTCAGGTGGAATAAAGCACGCTCTCGGTGGGCTTCATTAGATGCCATGTTTTATTCAGATGACGTTAACGCTTCTGTGACTCGTGATGAACATACGAGCGTCGCTGTGCAGGTGCAATTTGAGCTGCTTTTTATTCTGCTCTGAAACACAGCAGACGCTGCAGTCACCTGATTTAATAAACAGCCTCCCGCTGTAAAACACTGAACACAAGCCCTCGCTCAAGCCTCTCGCTTTAAACAAACAGTTCACACAAAAACCCGAAAACGTCCTCATCCTCATGTCATCCCAGATCAGGATGAGTGTGTTTCTTCATCAGGTTTGTATAAATGTGTCTCTGCATCAGTGTCTCAGCAATGGATGCTCTGCAGTGAATGGGTGCCGTCAGAATGAGAGTCCAAACAGCTGATAAAAACATCACAATAATCCACACCACTCCAGTCCATCAGTTATCATCTGGAGAAGACTAAAGATGAAACTAATCCAGCATTAAGATGTTTTTAACTCAAATATGAGTCCATAATCCATAATAACTCTTCCTCCAGTGAAGAAGTGTTCTGGTCTGAATCAGGAGAGAAATCTGCACAGATTCAAACAAAACAAGCTGTAAACAAATATGTGGCTGGATTTTGATGTGAGAGACAACAGGAGATGATGGAGGAAAATATTTTTTAATTGTGTTATTATGGACTCTGTCGATTTTGGTGATGCAATGCTCCATTTCTCCAAATCTGATGAAGAAACACACTTCTCCACTTCTTGCATAGCCTAGAGGCTAAGCACATATTCAGCAGATTTCTGTTCCTTTAAAACTGACTGTAAGCCTGCCACACTATTTTCCTATTTAATACTGTAAAGCAGCTTTGACACAATCTGTATTGTTACAAGTGCTGTATAAATAAAGGTGACTTGACTCATGTCTGTGAGTGTCCTGTACCGAGGGGATGAAGTGGTGTCAGAGTTCACTGCACTGATTCAATGATGAAATATCATTTTCTAGCACTAAAATGATTTACATCTTGTTGTCATTCACAGTCGTATGACTTTTTTTCCATCAGGAGCTGAATGTTCGCCAACTCACTCTGTCCACCGACAAGGACAAATATGGCATTCGTCTGCGAGCTGAACCGGATCACATGGTGCTGGGCAAACGGCTGAAAGGGGCATTTAAATCTGTGACTGCATCCATCAAAGAGCTGAAGAGTGAAGAGCTGGAGATCTTCCAGAGGACAGGCATGTACCGCATGCACACATCAATCACACAAAATCATCGTTTAATCATCAGACCCTGAGAGCTCTGGCTCGCGTCAGACGCTGTTTTCTGTCTCTGAAGCAGGCGGTGGTTTTTCAGAGCGGTCACCTGTGTTTATGGGGTGTTGAAGGGAAGAGACGAGCTCAAGCAGCCGTGATCTGATAGCATCGCTCCCCTTTCTAAAGCATTTCATGCCTCTTATTCGTAACACTGATGCTGTGATGAGCAGAACGCTGGATAAGACCGGGAAGCTGTGCTGTAAGAGATGAGATGTGAATCTAGAGTTCCTGGAGACCGTTTGTGTTCACTGTCTGATATCTAGAGACGAAGAATGCCTCGCTCTGCTTTTATACGAACCTGTGCGGATTTAGCTATGGAAAATAGTTTTCTTTTAAAAAACTAACACAAGCTTCTCTATTCTTTTTGTATTCTATCTGGGTTCTTTTTATTATATAATTTTAACAAAAGCCTTGCTACGTGTACTGCGTTAAGTTAACTGTCTGAGACAGTCACTTTGGATAAAAGCATCTGCTAAATGACTAAATGTAAAATTCTTTAGGAGTACCGTAATATACCCAATTTTTTTAGCTTAGCCTTGCAAAACTAACCAGCTTTCTCCCTCAAATCAAGAGATTTTTTGGACCATTATTATTTAATAATTAATTAGTTAAATGTGTATGTGTGTGTGTGTGTGTGTGTGTGTGTGTATGTATGTGTGTATATATGTATGTGCACACACATATATACAGTCAGGTCCATAAATATTGGGACATCGACACAATTCTAACATTTTTGGCTCTATACACCACCACAATGGATTTCAAATGAAACGAACAAGATGTGCTTTAACTGCAGACTGTCAGCTTTAATTTGAGGGTGTTTACATCCAAATCAGGTGAACGGTGTAGGAATTACAACAGTTTGCATATCACTCTGATATCAACACTCTTATCAGGCAATCACATTCGAGGACCAGTAAGAGCTGTTGTATTGTATAAAATGTGTGTGTAAACATTCTTGTGTGTGCGTGTGTATAAAATATGTAATACATGAATCGTAATCACAAACTAGAAAAGCTGTGCTTTTGTAAACCATAAAAACATTTGGTTATTGGAATGATGTAAATGAATGACTAATTAGTTTAAACAGTATATTACCACACCTATGTTCTGTAAATAAAACATTTATATTGCTTTGTCATTATGGTAGAGGTGTCAGCAATATCTCGGGGGTCTTTCAAATATTATCTTTGCTCATATTAATAAAGCGGTGCTGTCCCGTGGTGTCTGTGAGCAGCTCTCATGTCAGTTTCTGCTCTGCAGGGTCCATCGTTGTGGACGGACACGAGCTGCACGAGGACGATCTGCGTCTGATGTACAGCTTCGATCAGACCTCAGGAGCACTGTCCCAGTATGAGGCGCATTCAGACGCTCAGGTGCTTCTTCTCTCACTCCATCTGAACCCACACGCTCCTGCAGCCTCATGATCCGAACTGACCCCTGTGTTCTCATAGGCACTGGTTCTTCTGGACGTCACCCCCGATCAGTCCATGCAGGACGAAGGTGTGGCCCGCGAGGTCATCAACCGCATCCAGAAACTGCGCAAGAAGGTGAGAAAACATGAAGTACAATGCCGCTCAATAGTTTGAGTCATTAAGATGATTTCATGTTTTTAAAAGAAGTCTCTTCTGGTCACCAAGGCTGGATTTATATGGTCAAAAATAAGGAAGAAATTCTGAAATATTTTTACTATTTAAAACAGCTGTTTTCTGTGTAAATATATGTTAAACTGTAATTTATTTCAGTGATGCGCAGCTGTATTTTCAGCATCATTACTCCAGTCTTCAGTGTCACATGATCTTCAGAAATCATTATAATATATACTGATTTACTGCTCAACAAACATTTCATGTTGAAAACAGTTGTGCTGATTCATATTTTTGTGGAAATCATCATGCATTTTATTTGTCAGGAATCCCAGATGAATAGAAAGTTCAAAAGAGCAGCATTTATTTGAAATATAAATCTTTTCTAACATTATAAATGATAAAAGTATCACTCTTTGATCAATTTAATGCAGCCTCAATGAATAAAAGTATGAAAGAATGATTTCTGAATATCATGTGACACTGAAGACTGGAGTAATGCTGCTGAAAATACAGCTTTGGAAACAGCAAGAAATTACATTTTAAAGGGGTCATATGATGCGATTTCAAGTTTTCCTTTCTCTTCGGACTGTTACAAGCTGTTTGTGCATAGATAAGATCCCTGAAGTTGCAAAGACTAAAGTCTCGAGATATTCTTTATCAAAGTTAAGACTCGCCCCCACGTGTACGTCACGATGTGGGGAGATTTTCATAACACCGCCCAAATGTATACACCATTATTAACTATAATTATATAACTATTATTCTGGCTGTAGTATTGTTGCTGCCGCCGGTGCCATGTCCTGGAGTCACTGTGGTTCAGTTGTATTTACAACACTGTTCCAGAACCGTTCAACCCAAATATGAGTGTGTGTGCAGCACATTTTACGGAGGACTATTTCCAGAACTTGGAAACGTAACATTTCGGTCTCGCGCTTGAGGTATTCGGTCAATCACAACGCACTGGATAGCCGGCCAATCAGAGCACGCCTCGTTTTTCAGAACGATGAGCTTTGTAAAAATCGAAGCGTTTCAGAAAGGCAGAGCATAGAGGAGCAACAATAATGTAGAGTATGTGGAAAATAATGTTTTTTGAACTTTAAACCACATAAACACATTGCATTACACAAAATACACAAAATAATGATCTTTTTAGCAACATCATATGACCCCTTTAAAGGGGACCTATTATGCAAAAAAAATCACTTTTATAAGCTGTTTGAACACAGTTGTGTGGCCACAGTGTGTGAAAACAACAGCCTATAATGGCAAAAATCCAACCACTCATTGTTTTATAATCCCAATAAATTATAACCAGCCTCTCCAAGCGAGTTATACCAGATTTATCCCTTTGTACACATCACTGAAGGGAAAAAAGTCCTGCCTACTTGTGATGCTCTCTGCCCTTTTAGCATAGACACGGGCCTTTACTGTTTACTTGCTGTAACTTTGGCTGCTGGAGATATACAATGTCAGTGCTAAAGAGGCATTACAAGTGATGTGTTTTGCGATGCACCAACGAACATAGGAGTCTCCATAGACTCCCTCCATCTGAGCCACTGAGGGACACTGTGGTTAATTTTAATTCTCGAAGGAAATATCCTGGAACAAATCGGTCAAGTCCCCTATATGATTAGGGATCAATACCAACGCTTTGTGCATGAATGTCAGCTCCAGACAAAGCAAGCATCACGTGTTTGTTTTCCAAATTGCCTTTCTGAAAGAGCTTCTTGGCACTCTGTAAGGCTAATATCTGTTTTCACTGATGCCGCTTCACATGCTACCAGAATGATCGTAAGTAGGAATGTGGTAGTTAAATTGCATATGTCACATAGAAAACAGCTATTTGACATTCTAATAATATTTTGCAATATTAGTGTTTTTATTAGAAGAGATTCTATAATAAACATGAAAAAATCCTAATTACTCCAGACAGTGTGTATGGTGTGATTGGGCTGGAGCTAACTAACAGCTGATCATCTATGAGTCTCATTTAAAACCGAGAGAGCCATTCACTCAGTCCTGAAGCTGTTATTTGGGTGAACGTTGAAGTCTTATTTTCAGCGTGTGTTTTGTGAATTGCACACCTCTGTCGTGTGTTTGTCTCGGCTCTCTCTCGGGTCCGGCTCATTTGTTTTTCCCAGGCTTGTGAGGGTTGCTATTTGTACGATCTTTCCACCCCAGAGTTCTGCATGCGTCGAGCAACTTAATAAGCTTAATTACCCAGAGTGCACTTAAAGACGATCAGCACTTTGAAGTAAAGTACGACAGATTCCTTCCCTCGCCCCCTCGCTTATTTTGTGCCTCTTTTATTCTTAATAAACAAACGTTTTTTTTCCACTGTGCTCTATGTGTGAGGGGGAAGGGCGCGGGACGCCTGCCAGGCCTGAATTCCTCTCTTATTGAATTTTCCATGGGAGGGAATTAATTTTTCAGCATTTGCTGAGATGAGAGGTGGTGACCGGGGCCCGGAGTGAGCGAGGCTCATGTTCAAAGGTACCGAATGCCAAAGCCTGTATTTTCCACAACAAGCCCGTTTGTTTTGTCATAGCGTCTGCTTTGGGAAAATGATTAGCACTTGCTGCCATTTCCCAGTACATATCTGTGTTTTACTGTTTTACAGATTAAATGAGCTGTTCTTCACTACCGAGAGACTTGTTTAATAAATGCTCAGTCAAAGGAGCTGCTGATCTTTCAGAGAAACTGCAGTCATCCAACGCAATTGTTCAGAATATTTTCACTTTTTTTATATGAGTCTTGCAACAGTTACCATAATTATCTAGCAACTTTAAATCATTAATAAAAATCATCAAAAGTTTGGGTAAGATTTTGTAAAAATTATTATTCATCAAGGATGCACTAAATTGATAAATTTACAGTAAAGATATAACGTTACAAAAGATTTTTATTTTAAATAAATGCTGTTATTCTTTTGAACATTTTATTCATCTGTGTATCATGAAAAATAATTTCCAAAGCTTCCACAAATATTTAACGAAAAGCAAAAAGCACCTTGGAGAAAATCAACAGCAGTACAGAGCATGAATAGACAATGCAGAGAAGCTGAGTGGATGTGAAGACAAAAATTGAAACTCACTAACATTTGTATAGACAGCCTTCATGCTTTTAATGTGGAGCTAGACAGAGCTTCTTCTCAAACCTTATAAACCGTAACTTAAACAACACTCACACTCTTTACTACTGTTTCACTGGGAAGTCAGATTCCCAGTGAAATGCTCTCCGACAGCAAATGCAATGAGTTTGCTTGCTGCTTTTCTGAGAAGATCAATAATATCAGAAAGGCGATTTAGCACATCCTCAAGTTATTCAGAGGTCAGACAAATTCAACTGCAATTTCAAAAATAAGTTACTATGTCTGTTTTTGAAGCAATTGATAGCAGAAAAATAGAAGAAATAGTACAGGACCTTAAATCATCAACCTGCTATCTTAACTCACTTCCCACATCTTTTTTCAAAAGTATGTTTAACTGTTTGGAAGCAGATCTCTTAAAAACGCCTCACTTCTTTCTGGGACTTTTCCAAACTCCATGAGAACTGCAGTTATTAAGCCCCTTCTGAAAAAGAACAATCTTGATAACACAATATTGAGCAACTATAGACCAATATCAAATCTTCCTTTTCATAGGTAAGATTATTGAAAAGGTAGTTTTTAATCAGCTGAACAACTACTTAAAGTCAAATGGATACCTGGACAATTTTCAATCTGGTTTCCGAGCGCATCACAGCACAGAGACAGCACTCATTAAGATAATAAATGATATTCGCTTTAATATCAGTGCTGGCACTACTAGATCTTAGTGCTGCGTTTGACACTGTCGATCATAACATACTTCTAGAGAGACTGGAAAACTGGGTCGGGCTTTCTGGGATGGTACTCAAATGGTTCAGGTCATACTCAGAAGGGAGAGGTTATTATGTGAGTATAGGAGAGCATAAGTCTAAGTGGACGGCCATGACATGTGGAGTCCCACAAGGCTCAATTCTTGCACCGCTCTTGTTTAGCTTGTATATGCTCCCACTAAGTCAGATAATAAGAGAGAACCAAATTGCCTATCACAGCTATGCTGATGATACCCAGATTAACCTAGCCTTATCTCCAAATGACTACAGCCCCAGTTCATCCAGATCACTGCTGCCAGGATTCTGACTAGAACCAGAAAATCTGAGCATATCACACCAGTCCTCAGGTCCTTACACTGGCTTCCAGTTACATTTAGGATTGATTTTAAAGTACATTTATTCATTTATAAATCACTCATTGGCCTAGGACCTGCATATATTGCTGATATGCTCACTGAATATAAACCGAACAGACCACTCAGATCATTAGGATCGAGTCAGTTAGAAACACCAAGGGTTCACACAAAACAAGGGGAGTCCGCTTTGAGCTAGGGCTGCACAATTAAATGAATTTCTAATCACAATTACGATTATGGATGCCATGATTACATAATCGTTCAAAACCGCGATTACAAAAATAAACAATTAAAAATGCCCACTTGCATTATTCTGTGTGCTTAAGAGGTGTTTGCAGCGTGGGTTTAACAAACTCAAACACACTGGATAAAAGACATTTTGTCTAACTGATAGTCGTCGTCACTCTGTTGTGCATGATTGATAGATATGTTAAACGCCAAACGTGTCAAAAGCGGAACAAAATAGCGGTACTCGTTTGAACCGCACAACACACTGACCTTTTATCCGCTTCGCCTCGAAAGAAAACAGCACAGCGCGAGCTTAGAGCGTATGCGTTTATTACAGAGACCAGTCGCAATCACGCACTAAACAACGCTGTGAAATCCAGTAAGAAGCACTCGAGTTCAGCGCGGAGTTTCCAGGACAAATCCCTTCTCTTTAAAGTAGTTTAAAGGGCATATTGCAGGTTAGACTCCAGTGAGTCGATGTATAGAAAAATACTGTAGGAACTAGATTTTTTAAAATACTGTAGGAACTGACAGTTCGGACGCTGAGGAAACTTTAAATGTGTATTTACACTCGTATGACGGACCACAGATAAAATGATGAGCCTGCTATGCAGCTAAGAGAGCAGGACAGGCCAGGATTAGATAGAACAACGGTCAGAGAAGACAGATTGAGTTGATGTGAGGAGAACAGGGCAGGTGTTTGCTGAGAGATCAGTGTTAGCTTACAGATATACACACGTTAGCTAATGTAATCAGCCAATAGCAATGCTAGTATTGATACTACCAGTAATAGAAACTAATAAGCGTTGATCAGGCGTGTCACACTCGTTAATATCCCACACTAACGTTACGTGATCACCGCAGGAGAGAGAGATAAACACGTTTTTGATTCATAGGTGCTTGTGTGGGAAATACGAGGAAAGCACAGACCTCTCCAGGCCAGCAGACACATGTTTTAGGGCAGAAATCATTTATTACTCTAAGCTAAATACTTGTATACATGAATAAATACATTAAAGATTTTAATATTAAAACAGTCTGAATAATTTTGATTCTCAATTACAAGTTAACTCTATTTAGGTCATGACATACCAATGGCATCAAAAAGTGTTACTTATAGGTAACACAATCAATAATGACAGCATACAGACAAGTTGTCCGCTGGACCTATGGTGCATGTGTTTTGTCAGCCATTAGAAGATAGTTTACTGAGGAAGGAGGACTTTATAAAGGTCAACATTATACAACATTTCAACTGTTTATATACAGTAGATATAGATATAGGTATGTATGTAGGTAGGTAGGTAGGTAGGTGTACCAAACATATACTAGCAAAAGAAATACCATCTGACCCATTTAAAAACATTTAACAATCTTTCAGTCTGGGTATCACACTAATATGTTGTTAAAGTGTGTTAAATGGTGAAGGCTGTGCTAGAGATACACCAACAGCCTCATCATGTTGATCTGGAGAGAGGAGCAGGTGTAGTGGACATGACAGTGCTGTGTTCTCCTGCAGTATTCCTCTCTCAGACGGCATATGCTGGGAGAAGCAAACACAAGTTTAGATCACATTCACTGCTGACCATGCTTTTCCACTTGGCCTCCATCACATCTGTTAAGTTACACACCACTGCGGTGTTTGAAGCAGATGCATTAGTGAAGTCCAGTCTCTTCAGCTGCACCGAGGCCCGGAAGATACCGTCCTGTTTCTTGTTAGGAAACCTGTGGACTCGATGTCCTGGCAGGCTGGAGTTTGTGCAACCTCCACAAACACAATCATTTACCATGACAATGATAAATTGAAATAAAAATAACTACCGAAAACACACTCAAAGCAGAGTGCGGCACACGACTCCCTTATGTGACGTAATATGACGTGATGTTGGAAAAAAGCGGTTTTGAGAACTGTGCCCTCGCGTCTTGTAAAACATTTTCAAATCCTGCATTAACGGTTCATGTGGTATTTTCATGCAAGGTTATATATTCATTTGAAAAAAAAAATTTAACCTGCAATATGCAGTTTAAAGCCAAATGTGACCATGGACCACAAAACCAGTCTTAAGTGTAATAAATAATCTCTCCATTGATGTATGGTTTGTTATGATTGGACAATATTTGGCTGAGATACAACTATTTGAAAATCTGGAATCTGAGGGAGCAAAAAAATCTAAATATTGAGAAAATCTCCTTTAAAGTTGTTCAAATGAAGTTCTTAGCAATGCTATTACTAATCAATTATGAAGTTTTGATATATTTACGGTAAGAAATTTACAAAATATCTTCATGGAACATGATCTTTAATTAATATCCTAATGATTTTTGGCATAAGAAAAATGTATAATTTTGACCCATACAATGTATTTTTGGCTATTGCTCCAAATATACCCCAGCGACTTCAGACTGGTTTTGTGTTCCAGGGTCACAAATAAATCAGAGCTGTTATTCTCATCAACACTGATGCAGAAACAATCCATTCAATCCACAAATCACCCACATTTTACTGTAGTAACACTAACGGTAACAATGGTACGGTGGCAGAAAAGTAGGATATTCATATTGAGTATTATTAATATACTAAATATGTTAAAGGGGGGGGGGGGGGGGGGAGTAATCATGGGGGAAGTCGTGGCCTAATGGTTAGAGAGTCGGACTCGTAATCCAAAGGTTGTGGGTTTGAGTCTCGGGCCGGCAGGGATTGTAGGTGGGGGGAGTGAATGTCCAGTGCTCTCTCCACCCTCAATACCACGACTGAGGTGACCTTGAGCAAGACACCGAACCCCCAACTGCTCCCCGGGCGCCGCAGCATAAATGCTGCCCACTGCTCCGGGTGTGTGTTCACGGTGTGTGTGTGTGTGTTCTTGGTGTGTGTGTGTTCACTGCTGTGTGTGTGCACGTTGGATGGGTTAAATGCAGAGCACGAATTCCGAGTATGGGTCACCACACTTGGCCGTATGTCACTTCACTTCACTTAAATGAGTAATGGAATATAATTACATTTTGTTAATACTATCAGTTGATTGACAATGTCTTTAGGCTACTGTTCTTCAATGCAAACACCATAGAAACCATATAGTTAGGCTACTTTTTTACCATGGTAATGAGGTGCTGTACTTTTGGTAATGTATAAAAGATGAGGCTGTTACAGTTTTCACCACGGTACTGTCAAATGTACATCTGCATCCCAACTCAAGCTCCTGCTTCTCTGAACTCCAGCTCCTCTTCTAATGTGTATTTCTAAGACACAAAACTTGTAATATTACGTTCAATGCTACCAAGTTAGGTGCTGGTGCCACTGCTCGCCAATGTTAGTCTGGAGCCCTTATAATATAAGTTGTACTGTAAAATGTTACTGTAATTTGAAATTTTGTCTGTTTAATTGTAAATTAAATGTATAGCTTTAGTAAACCACTTTTTCTTTTTTTTTTCTTTTAGTTTTATCATTATATATCATGCATCATTTTACCTTTTTCTGTTTAAAGAAGAAACCAAACCAATGTATAGTTGACATTTGAGGCTCAATGCTATAGAAAAACAATAGAGGTTCAGGAAGAGTGTTTTCAGCCTTATTTTAAATATATATTTTATATAAAAATATGGCATGCAGCTTCAAACAATGTCATGAATCTATTCAAAATAATCATTATTAATAATCGCAATTACAATCTCAAGGGAATAATCGGCAGTTATGATTTGTCATATTTGTGCAGCCCTTCTTTGAGCTATTATGCGGCCCGCGGTTGGAACCAGCTTCCAGAAGAGATCAGATGAGCTAAAACATTTAAATCCAGACTCAAAACTCATCTGTTTAACTGTGCATTTACTGAATGAGCGTCCGAACCGATTGCATTGTATTTTATGTATACTCATTTTTATTCTTAACTATTTTAATTCATTTTAAATCAGTTTTTCAATCATTTTTAAGTTTTTACATTCCTTGTTTTATTGTGGTGATTATTTTTTATGATTATTTTAATTCCTTTTATATGTAAAGCACTTTTTAATTACCATTGCGTATGAATTGTGCTATATAAATAAACTTTGCCTTGCCTAGAATGATTTCTGAAGGATCATGTGACATGTGATCACATCAATCAATGACATTTTAACAGATATTCACATAGAAAACAGCCATTTTTAACCTGTAATATTCAAAAATATTACTGTATGTTTTTAAAATCAAATAATATTAGGGACTGGGTAAAATCAAGCCATTTGTTTTCCTGT
The DNA here is from genome assembly GCF_936440315.1 of Barbus barbus. NCBI lineage: Eukaryota > Metazoa > Chordata > Actinopteri > Cypriniformes > Cyprinidae > Barbus > Barbus barbus. Next base: position 27,273,053 of record NC_136715.1, on the reverse strand, counting down.
ACTCCGGCGTATGTCTTAATGTGTCACACATGTCATCTCAGGGTCATCTGGTCCCATTAGATGAGATCACTGTGTATTACAGCAGTCAGCCGGCGGGGGAATACCTGGATAAAGTCATCCAAGCACACACGGACTTCATCTTTGCCACGACTAAAGCTCCTCTCAAGCCCTATCCAGTGTCCCAGAATGCCAGCGTGATCGTCCAGGAGAAAACACAGGTGACGCACGGACTGATGCTGAACTCATTTAGAGATGCACAGATACTGATCCACTGTCACTCTGAGTCTGCACTGTTTCCTGCTAATACCAACATCTGATATCTACTGATACCAGCCTGCATATATGAATATGCTTTACAATTCTTTATAGATTAAACATGGAGAAAGCATCATGCATGACTTGATGCAGACTAACACAAACAGACCTAAGTAACAGTAGAAGGTTTGTATGTAACGGGAATATTTGCTTCACTGCTAATTAAAATTAGCATGAAATCTGTTTTGCTCGGGAAGATAAGTGCTAATGAACACTTAATGGTGTATACACTTGAATTATCATCACAAGTCAAGGCACATATTTTGACATGTTTTCTGACTGCATTTCTAGATTCATTCTCCAAATGTTCCACAATCACATGGCAATTAGTGAAGGAAATAATGAATAACTCCAATCAAGACACAAGAATATAAATGACACAGAAAGCTCAGCTGTATGAACACTCCTGGTTTAATTCAGAGTGCAACTGTTTTCCTCAGTGTTGCATGCGTTTTGAGATTTCTCTGTAATACCTTGTTTATTCATGTTTATAGTACATTATTATCAGTTTATTGTTATTATAGTAATTACAAGCAATTTCTAAATTCTCTAATCATTGCATTGTTGCACTTTTTACACACAAAATGAGCTAAATAATAATAAGCCCCATGCATGATGTGCAAAAAAATAAATAAATAAATAAAAAACTTGTTGGAACTAATTAGAACTTAATTCTTGGCCATGATAAATACATGTGTCTTCATGTCATGTGTGCGGCTGTGTAGAATATCACAAGGTTGCCAGCTAATGAATTTTAAAATGTTTTTTGTGCTTGTTTAGTTACCACATAGTGTATGTAAAAATACAAAATAACGTTTTCAGTTCCATCCCAGCTCATGATACTAAATACACCACTGAATATATGTGCTAGTAGACTGGCAAATCATGCAACACAAACATACTAAAGCACACACAAAATCTGTCATGTATAGGCAGATCATCTGACACAATATTGATTGATACGTTATTTTTAACGGCCCTAAAAGGATGGCATGAGTGCATGGCTAGACCTTTGGGTTTATTTGTCACGGTTTGCACAACTGTATTCAACTTGTGGCTTAGTGGATCTGGGCATATTAACAAATTATATTTTTCTTCTCATATTTTAAACCCTATACTCTAAAATACATCAAATGTATTTTTGAATAAAATGTGTTAAAGGGATCGTTCACCCTGAAAGGAAAATCTGCTGTTCATTTACTCGCCATCAGGCCATCTGAGATGTAGGTGGCTTTGTTTCTTCAGTACAAGAGTAAGGAAGATTTTTAGCTGGAACTGTGGTCTCTGGTGATTGTTAATATGCAAGTCAGTGGCTACGGTCACTCTGAGAATCAAAAAACATATACAGTAGGGTTACTGCGGGTCCTTAAAGTCTTAAAAAGTCTTAAATTTAGTTGTATCAAATTTAAGGGCCATAAAAAGTAAAAAAATAAAAAATAAATAAACTTGCTATGCGAACTGCATTAGGCTGGCCGAGACGTGTCATAGCACTTGCATATCATTGCTCTTTTGTGGATTTTGATTATTCCATTGTCCTCATTTGTTAGTCGCTTTGGATAAAAGCATCTGCTCAATGACTAAATGTAAATGTATAAACTAATATAATAATTAATACTTTTAATACATCCATTTTCTTAAATTGTTTAAAGGCTGAAATGTAAAGTGTATCATTTTATAAAACATTTAGTTTTTTTGTGAGAACTTGTATCTGAACTGAAAATCGTGCTTTTTACAGTCATTTTACAGTTGAATATGTTACTACAGATAGCTCATATGGTATTAATTGTATTTGTGCAGGCCTTAAATTAACATTAAAATTAACCTGTGGCTCCTGGAAATATATCGAGGTCTTACGAAGCGAAACGATTGGTCTGTGCAAGAAACTCAGCGTTACTTACAACTTTATTACCTGTAATCCAGAGCCTCAGGCAAATGAACAGCAGATTTTTCATTTCTGGTTAACGACCCCCTTAAGAAAAGAGCACTCCATGCATGTTGTGCTGTGTTAGCAAGTCATCCTCAGAAGGATATGTTGTGCACTGGGTCAGGGTTGTGATTATTTGTGTTACAGCTGAAAGGCTCGGATCTGGAGTTAACTATCGTGCGAGGGTCCTCCGTCTCCAGAGCAATTCTGACCACCGCGGCCTGCGCTTACGTCAACCTCAGAGTCACGCTCAAGGACAAACAGCAAGGTACGTCACCGCTGGTGTTCAGACTCGATCACAAGTACGCTGTTGTGAGCGGATGTGTTTGTAAGCAATCATTGATGTACCTCTGTGATGAGAGGGACACATGTAATTGAGAGTGTTTCTGCTCTAAACACATGTTGTTCTCTCAGAGCCATGTTTACTCTTCTCCATTCCTGCTTCTCTCAGAGGGTGTCATTCTGCTGGAGAACCCCAAGGGTGATGACATACTGGACGTGGAGCGGCTCAAGACGGTTTGCTGTAGCGTGTTTGGACTCAACGGTGCACCTTTGACCATATTCAATGGGAAGACAGGTGAGAAACATCCCCTCCAGACTCAAAAACTCCCAGAATGGATTAGACACTTTCAGTGACAGATACAACGTGCGGTCCAGAAGTCTGAGGCAACATTGAAAATTTGGGATAATTTTCATTTAAAACTGGGAATTAAAAGAAAGTGCTGTATTGCTAGACATATTTGCAAGCAAATAAAAGGAAATGAATGTCATTGGTCATGTGACTCCAACAGATGGGCAGATTGAAGCTCAGGGCGCTCTCTCAAATCACGCAGGACAACATGATCATCCTCACATTTTTGTTTTATTTTCAGTTCTCTTTTTATTCTAATTTGCAGAAAAACATGAAAAGATGATATAAGAGTGATAAAATCGCGAGATGATTTGCTGTAGTGAGCGTCTCAGAACGATCACAGTAAATGCAGTCAACTCCATCTGTGAGTGTTCTGCGATTTTTAACACTCATTTGAGAACGCAATGCATGCTGGGTTCAGTTTATTTACAAATTCACATCGTTTCCTGCACTTTTGTACATGGATGATTACAGCCTTTCACCAGTGTTTCACCACAGTTAAAGCTTGACGATTTGAATGATTTAAAGTCAAGAATTTAAGTCTTAAATATTAAAATTGTAAATTGCAGTCATCAAATAAATGTTTTACAATACATTTGTAATTTACGACAGTAAACAGATTTTAAAAGTGGATACAGCATAATTATAATAATATAATTTAAATAATAATTAAAGAGATCATTCAGCCAAAATCATTCTGACATAGTTTATTTTATATCACACATTTGGGCTTTTGTGTTCTGGTGAAAAGCATTCACTCAGTCTGTGAACGAGCTGTAGCACATACTGTAGCACTGCGGTAAAATCACTGGCACTAGAAAAGCAGGAGTTTTGACTCATAATGTATGTGCAGAGCCACAGGTTGCGGTAGCCAGGTTTTTATTAACCTTTTCTCTAAATTAGTGCACTCATATTCAGCTTATGAATTCTGTCATTAATTAAGAGTAACGGTGTGGTTTCATTTAGGTCAAGGTTTATTTATTTGGCCATTTATTTGTTTATTTCTTTCTTTATTTGGAGTTTAGTGATGCAGTGGAGTGTGTTTTCAATCAGGTCATTGATTCGTGAATTGGTCCGTGTTTAGTTGTGTGTGTGTGTGTGTGTGTTTAGTGTTTGTTCTCTTCATCTGAGTTTTCCCACACTTGGAGATAGTGTTGTCACGATGCCATAATTTGAGTCATTTGAAGTGCTCTTCACACGTTAGATGAATTGAGTTGGTCCTCTGACACTCATTTTGACTTCCCATATTAGTAGATATATTTGAAAGGGTTTGAAGGGAAACATGAAGGTGCTTCAGTCACACATGTGTTTGTTTCTTTCAGCGCTGAACGCTGAGACTGACCTAATGTCCCTAAGCGGGAAAACGCTGACGGTGACCTCGGGTTCGAGTCCTGCAGACATGAGCAGCTCCGACTCTCTGCTGTGTCCGTATGTTAACCTGCAGCTCATGAACGCCAGTCCAGCCGGTGAGTTTCACTCGCCACACCCATCTCATCGTTTTATATATATACATATACATACTCACTCACTCACTCACACACACAAACTCCTCTATACATATAAAATGAATAAAACTATAGGCCTATTTAACAAAATAACTAAAACAACCAAAACACAACAAATTTAATAAAACAAAGTTATATTTTAAATGATTTAAATTGAGATGCTCCCTTAGAAGGCAGCTGACCATGGAGTGTTACATTTCTGTCTATTTTATTTTAAATCTGCTTTGAAACACTTATCACGTGTCCTGAAGAAGGATCTCTTCACGAACTTGGTTAATTCTTCAAGTGGGTGTTTAATAATGTGTTTGATCAGGCGCTTGGAATGATCTGAAGAAGTGAGTGGGACTTATAAATAATAATTAGATGATATTCAATAATAATTGCCTGTAAGTGCTAACATGTTAGCATTACATCTTACGGACTGGGCCTGTTTATTTTGAACTTTGCCGAGCAAAACAAAAGTCTAAAAATACACTGATTATTGGTATTTGGGGGCAGGTCATAACCATGTGTGACATTGATTTTGTGTGTTGGGATCATTTATTTAACAATGAGGATAATTTGTTTAACAATGGGGATGCAAATACAGAGAGACAATGGAAAACTGTTTTGAAGTGTGCTGTTGTTGCGGTGGTAGTGTGTTGTCGCAGGAGTGGTGTGTGTTGTCGCAGTGCGTGTCGTCGCAGGGGTGGTGGTGCGTGTCGTCGCAGTGGTAGTGCGTGTCATCGCTGTGGTGGGGGTGCGTGTCGTCGCAGTGGTAGTGCGTGTCATCGCTGTGGTGGGGGTGCGTGTCGTCGCAGGTGCGGTAGTTCGTGTCGTCGCATGGGTAGTGCGGTGTCGTCGTAGTGATAGTGCGGTGTCGTCGCAGTGATAGTGCGTGTCATCGCTGTGGTGGGGGTGCGTGTCGTCGCAGTGGTAGTGCGTGTCATCGCTGTGGTGGGGGTGCGTGTCGTCGCAGGTGCGGTAGTTCGTGTCGTCGCATGGGTAGTGCGGTGTCGTCGTAGTGATAGTGCGGTGTCGTCGCAGTGATAGTGCGTGTTGTCGCAGGAGTAGTGTTATTGCAGGGGTAGTGTGTGTTGTCACAATGATGGTGTGTGTTGTCGCAGGGGTAGTGCGTGTTGTCGCAGGAGTGGTGGTGCGTGTCGTCGCAGGAAGGGTAGTGCGTGTCGTCGCAGGAGGGGTGGTGCGTGTCGTCGCAGGAGGGGTGGTGCGTGTCGTCGCAGGGGTGGTGGTGCGTGTCGTCGCAGTGGTAGTGCGTGTCATCGCTGTGGTGGGGGTGCGTGTCGTTGCAGGTGCGGTAGTTCGTGTCGTCGCATGGGTAGTGTGGTGTCGTCGTAGTGATAGTGCGGTGTCGTCGCAGTGATAGTGCGTGTTGTCGCAGGAGTAGTGTTATTGCAGGGGTAGTGTGTGTTGTCACAATGATGGTGTGTGTTGTCGCAGGGGTAGTGCGTGTTGTCGCAGGAGTGGTGGTGCGTGTCGTCTTAGGAAGGGTAGTGCGTGTCGTCGCAGGAGGGGTGGTGCGTGTCGTCGCAGTGGTAGTGTGTGTCGTCGCAGGGGTGGGGGGTGCGTGTTGTCGCAGGGGTGGGGGGTGCGTGTCGTCGCGGGGTGGTGGTGCGTGTCGTCGCGGGGTGGTGGTGCGTGTCGTCGCAGGGGTGGTGGTGCGTGTCGTCGCGGGGTGGTGCGTGTCGTCGCAGGGGTGGTGGTGCGTGTCGTCGCAGGAGGGGTGGTGCGTGTCGTCGCAGTGGTAGTGCGTGTCACCGCTGTGGTGGGGGTGCGTGTCGTCGCAGGTGCGGTAGTTCGTGTCGTCGCATGGGTAGTGCGGCGTCGTCGTAGTGATAGTGCGGTGTCGTCGCAGTGATAGTGCGGTGTCGTCGCAGTGATAGTGTGTGTTGTCGCAGGAGTAGTGTTATTGCAGGGGTAGTGTGTGTTGTCACAATGATGGTGTGTGTTGTCGCAGGGGTAGTGCGTGTTGTCGCAGGAGTGGTGGTGCGTGTCGTCTTAGGAAGGGTAGTGCGTGTCGTCGCAGGAGGGGTGGTGCGTGTCGTCGCAGTGGTAGTGTGTGTCGTCGCAGGGGTGGGGGGTGCGTGTTGTCGCAGGGGTGGGGGGTGCGTGTCGTCGCGGGGTGGTGGTGCGTGTCGTCGCGGGGTGGTGGTGCGTGTCGTCGCAGGGGTGGTGGTGCGTGTCGTCGCGGGGTGGTGCGTGTCGTCGCAGGGGTGGTGGTGCGTGTCGTCGCAGGAGGGGTGGTGCGTGTCGTCGCAGTGGTAGTGCGTGTCACCGCTGTGGTGGGGGTGCGTGTCGTCGCAGGTGCGGTAGTTCGTGTCGTCGCATGGGTAGTGCGGCGTCGTCGTAGTGATAGTGCGGTGTCGTCGCAGTGATAGTGCGGTGTCGTCGCAGTGATAGTGTGTGTTGTCGCAGGAGTAGTGTTATTGCAGGGGTAGTGTGTGTTGTCACAATGATGGTGTGTGTTGTCGCAGGGGTAGTGCGTGTTGTCGCAGGAGTGGTGGTGCGTGTCGTCTTAGGAAGGGTAGTGCGTGTCGTCGCAGGAGGGGTGGTGCGTGTCGTCGCAGTGGTAGTTGCGTGTCGTCGCGGGGTGGTGGTGCGTGTCGTCGCGGGGTGGTGGTGCGTGTCGTCGCGGGGTGGTGGTGCGTGTCGTCGCAGGGGTGGTGGTGCGTGTCGTCGCAGGGGTGGTGGTGCGTGTCGTCGCGGGGTGGTGCGTGTCGTCGCAGGGGTGGTGGTGCGTGTCGTCGCGGGGTGGTGCGTGTCGTCGCGGGGTGGTGGTGCGTGTCGTCGCGGTGGTGGTGCGTGTCGTCGCGGGGTGGTGGTGCGTGTCGTCGCGGTGGTGGTGCGTGTCGTCGCGGTGGTGGTGCGTGTCGTCGCAGGGGTGGTGGTGCGTGTCGTCGCGGTGGTGGTGCGTGTCGTCGCGGGGTGGTGCGTGTCGTCGCAGGGGTGGTGGTGCGTGTCGTCGCGGTGGTGGTGCGTGTCGTCTCAGGAGAGGTAGTGTTAAAGCAGGGGTGGTAGTGCGTGTTATCGCAGAAGTAGTGTGTGTTCATGCATGTGTGTTTGTCCTGTAGAGTGTCAGACTGGAGACGTGGCCACGCTACTCTTAATGAACCCAGCGGGGAAGAACGCCTTACACTTCCCTGATCTGCTGCGTGAAACGGCTAAAGTCTTCGGCCTGAGAGGAAGGAAACTGGTGCTGTATCTGAATGAAGAGCTTACAGAAGGTGAGGAACACGTCATCTGTCACTCACTTACATGTTATTTGGTAACACTTTATTTTAAGGTGTCCTTGTTACATGTACTTACTATTTTAATAACAATTAATTATGCATAATTACATGCAAGTAACCCTAAGCCAAACCCTAATGATAACTCTAGCCATATAGTAAGTAAATGTAGTTAATTAATATTACTCAGTACTTCTGTCCTTGTTACACAGCAATTACTGAGTAATATTAATCAACTGCATGCACTTACTGTAGGGTTAGGGTTTGGTTTAGGGTTAGTGACTTGCTTGTAATTCATCATAATTAACTGTTATTACTGTACAAAGCGCATTTAACGTGTAAGTGTCATCTTACAGTGTTACCAGAGATTGCTGTTTTCAGTCTGTAGCCGAGCTTGTATAGATATGAGGAATCTTGAGTTCATATTCTCGCACACTGTGATTAGGCAGAAGTCTTCTCATTGATCTGTCAGTGTGATCACCATACAACACTCAGAAGTGAGCAAATACGGTCCCTCTTACGGTATATATTGTACCGTTATTAAACCGATATTACAATACCTTCACATATACAATAAACCACACCCCAGTATTTCAGCACTTTATTTATTTTTCATTCCATGTTCGTTGACTAGTTTTGTTCCCATGACTAAAATGAGACGATGCCGAGACAACAATTTGATCAATAAATGATAACTGACTATATCAACATGCAATATCGTTGACCATAAAAGACGAGACTAAAAATTTAAAAATAAAAACTTGATCAAAAGCTCCTTTTGATTTTTATCAAAAAGGAGACAAAATATCATTGCGGTCTGCTGTATACGCCTCTGCTGTGTGTGAGGTTGCCAGATATCAAGAGTTCAAATCCCCTAATCAGAGCTTCGTTGTTAAAAGGATACATTTTTCTGGTGCTTCCTTTCATTTTTGCAATCTGGCAACCACTCGTTATTACAGAAGCACCGTCGATGATCTGAAAACGCATAGAGATTAGCAATCTCCATGTGAGATGATCCGCTTTAATGAAAGTGTCATTCCGCCGGTCTGTGTCTGATCTCAACTATTGTTTGTGATTGCTGCATAAATACACTTACTCAACCGCTGTTGTTTTAATAGAGAAACACTAGAGCAAGTTGGAATTGTTTTACCAGTTTTCATAACATAGAGAGAGAGGGCGCATATCTAAGTCTCTGATATTAATTTCGATAATAAATAGTTTATAATCAGTACACTAGATGAGGTCAAATTAATCTTGTGTATGAGTTCACATTCTAATGATTTTGCTTACTGGTGAAAGTGCATTACCTAAAATGCAAAAGTAAATTTCTCAAATGATTTATAAATCATTGTGATTTATAATTTTGAGCAAAATCATTTTTATGAGTTTAACCATTATATACAGCATGATGAAAATGTGAAAGTTTTCATCGATTAAATCTAGCCTAAAATGCCCAGACATTTAGTTGACTTAAACTTGACTAAACGAAAACAGTAGGTTAACTAAATATGATAACTAGGCACATTGACACAGGACTTTGACATTGACAAAATGAATTCTACGCAGTGTTCAGACTCAGACGGTGAGGTGAAGCGCGTGAGGAGAACAGAGCATCTCTGAGGTCATCAGGGTCAGAGTCAGTGGACTGCATATTCAACTGGATTTTCAATTAGAATAACAGGACAAGAAATGTACTGAATAACAATTTCAACAAATTCAGCACTGTTACATGAAGATAACGTTCACCAGTTCAGCCCGAGTTGTGTTCAAAAGCATTATTAATTGCATCATTGATTTTCAATTAATCGTTCAACTGATTAGACACGTTTCCCTTTCACATCACAGTCTGAATCTGATTATGTAATATATTCAGCAAGAGAGAATGAATAATTGTTTATCGGTGAATTCTCTAACACAGCATTTCTGTGCCGCTGAATGAGATGCAATTCCAGATATAATATTAAATCCCCAACAGCTGGATGAACATAAGCATAAACATAACGTACAGCAGTAAATTCAGCAATAATTAGTGAAATTATTTAATACATAAAACAATAATTAAATATAACAAAACATTAAATGTTCTGTTAATCTGTTCATCTGAAAGTGTAAGAATGCAAACAGGTTTTCTGTAAGGGGGGTAGGTTAAGGGTTAGGGGATCGATAATATAATTTAGTCATTATAAAAGTAATAGAAGTCTATGGAAAGTAGTGCTGGGAATCTTCAGGCATGTCACAATCTGATTCCAAAACAATTCTTGACCTACATTTTTTCCGCAATGAATTCTTCTGCTGTGCAAATACATCTTTACAACTTTACATCTTAACCAAAATTGCCGTTTCTATGCTTTTTGTTTATAGTTGGGATCGGTGTGTGTCAGTACTGCCATCTTAAAAATAGGGGTGTGAGTCTTGGTTTCACGATTCAATTCAGTTACAATTATCATTATCAACTCAATATCACAATGCATCACATTCTCAGTTTTCAATATTACTGCACATGGCTAACCCTTCCTCTGCATTATTGCTGTTTGATGAAATCATAGACGGTGGCAGCTTTAACTTTAGCTTTAGTGTGAATGCAGTGGCTCATTTTAGTCAGCTTCAGGACAAACAAACACAAAGTGCATGTGAAAGTCTGTCAGTGCGCGAGCTTCGTGCATCTAATAGTACTGCATTCCAAACGGTATAAATGAAAGCATATCTACAGTAAAACACGGTGGGTGGAAGCACACACTGTCAAGCAATACGCACGTGTCTCAAAGCGCAAATTCTGTGCAATGAAGCCCGCCACATCTCTAGCATGCACACGAGCCATATGCGGGGGAAAAACCAAGCTCAGAATCGATTCTGAAATATTCAGAATCATTGAAGAGAGAATGCATCAGAGAATCTATTTTTTTTCTCCCACCCCTAAAAGAAAGTCTGTGTGTGTGTGTGTGTGTGTGTGTGTGTGTGTGTGTGTGTGTGTGTTTTTGGGGGTTGACTTAGTCACATGCACTCACATTCACTTTCCCCGTTTCTCTATTAGTTCTCCGTGTGTGGGAAGCTAAATATATAATACCAAAGTTGTCTCAGAAATTCCCTGACAAGCACAGGTTTCCTGTGGCCGTGAGAAGCGCTGCTCTCAATCCCTCGTCGTCTTCCTCGGCACATCAGTGTTCAGTAAAACATCTGGATATAAAAGACACAGTGCCCATTTGTCCTCGTTTCGTTTCTCATCTCAGAGCCAGAACCCTTCTCGTCCTTGAACATCAGACTCATGCTGTTCGTCTGAAGCCCAGCAGATCAGAAGAGAGTTTGTTTGTTTGTCTGTGTCTTAAAGAAAGTGGGTCATATCCCAGAGGCCTCTGCTGTCAGACGTACAGAGCAAGATGGCCGTTGTGTGCTCAGGTCTTCTGCTCAGAGACGACACGAGTCTGTCTAGCGTTTCATCAGAGCACAGACGCTGGAGAGAGCCGTCAGAGCACCCTAGCCACTGTGTTCGACAGACAAACATGCAATGCAGGAGCTCACGTTTGCTTCAGGAGTCATATAAATGCAGTGTGTGATTGTTGAAAATGAGTAGTTGTTAGTGTTGAGTTGTTGGCGGTGTCTGATTGATTATGGTTGTGTTTCAGAGCTGGAGGCGTCCCCTCTGCACACTCTGAACACCAAGACCCTCTACGTCAAAGTTCTTCCTACAACAGCAGAAGCCTAACCAGATCAGACCTGCATCTAATGAAGATCCTCAGCAGCAGCAGCTCTTCCTCGTCATATCTGTTTGGGATCATGGGTTTGGTGTTTGTAATGGGAAAGGGAAACTCTCGGAATCTCTTCATGTGTGTTGATTGACTCGTTAGATGGGAGTAAGTGATGATTATAACTGAAGCTGGGTTTCTGTGGGGAAGCTTTGAATAAACCTTGACATGCAAATAAAACCTTTGAAATATTCATTTATCTTTATCCTCTTCAGAATGACATTGCAGCATGTGTATCCATGCACACGAGAACAGACACGATAGAAATGTTTCTTAAAAGAATACTTTCATAATCATGATCAGTGCTGCTGATAAAGTTGTTCCAAACCCAAAACACTCTCGTTCATCTTCAAATGACAAATGAGGATATTTTAATGAAACCTGAAAGATTTCTGTCCCTCGGTTGAAAGAATATGGAACCATAACATTGATGTTTCAAACTGTTTAAGATCTGCTAAAGGTGATCCAAATGAATCCAGAACTTCACTGGTCAAGCAAGCGCATTTGAACCCTCGTTCACCATATCTGATGAGCTGAAACATATATTTGAAATGTGTTTGTAAGTGTCTTTATTTGTGTTTCAAAGATGAGCAAAAATCGAATGGATTTGGAACAACGTGAGGATGAGTAAATGATGGCAGAGTATACATGGATGTAATGCAGGCGAACTTAGAAACAAAGCAAAGTCAGATCCTGACAGCAACTGTTAAGACTGTCTTAAAGGACTAGTTTGACCAACTAGCAGTTAGCCAAGGGGTTATCAGTCTCAGATTTCAGATTTAATCTACCCTTTTTTCAACTGAGTTTAAAGTTATGACCCGTTTTGAAGGGGGCATAAAATAGATGACACTCTTTTTAAGAATAGTTCATGCAGCTGGCCCCTGGGGCAGATGATTTCTTAGAAAATATGATGACTACAAATCAACACAAAGTACCTCAGAAAACAAAGAACAAAAATAATGACACAGATGATGTTCCAAACAAGACCTGACAAAGAACTCCGGGAACATTAGGGCTTAATATACAGAGGGAATATAATATACACATAGGAAATAAATGAGACTCAGGTGAACTAAATCAGACACCATGAAAACAGTAACCAAGGAAACAAGAACCAAGCACAGGAAACGGGAAATAATCCAAGGAACCAGTAATCAAAAGCAGTGTCCAAAACCGCTCCCTATTCCCTCTATAGTGCACTATATAGTGGGGAATTCGTAATCCAAAGGTTGCGAGTTCGAGTCTCAGGTCCAGCAGGAATTGTAGGTGGGGGGAGTGAATGTACAGCGCTCTCTCCACCCTTGAGCACCGAACCCCTAGTCTTGCGTAGCCAGACCTTCAGACTGACGGCTGAAGGTCTGGAATATATGTCTGCTTTCATTGGCCAAGGCCAGCCCATGAGCCCGTTTGACCGACATGTCAAACAACCAATCATGGTTTGTTTCGTTTAGCGTCAGGGCGTGGAAATGTCACCACAATAACAGACTGGTCTGTGAAACTCTCAGATGTATTTGAAAGATTCTATGCCAGGAACTTTAAATATTTCACATATTTGAATATCCAGCGTTTAGTTGAGCCTGATAAGCGTTCGTACTCACAAATTCTGAGTATGGGTCACCACACTTGACCGTATGTCACTTTCACTTTTCACTATATCGGGTGTCGGTCATTTTGTAGCGGTGTCCGAATTCTAAGCGAACAACTTAATTCCATATATTGGTTCACTCTTTTATACCCACAATGCACTTTGATTTTGAATGTACACTCGCTGAAGCAATATTTCCCATAATCCAATGCAGAGGGGACTGATGAGTTTAAAAGATGCTGGTTATTTCTGTTTTAAAGTGAAAATATATTATCATCTTTAACTCAGTTTAATGTTTTACTAGTTTACTGAGGTGGCGATGTTATTAACTTACAAGAGATGGTAGAGATGTGGTGATAATTTGGTGGATGATTTAAAAATATTCGTTAATCACCTGTATGTAAAATGAACGGTCCCTTGAGGGCAGTCTAATACCATTGTCATCTGAGCGAAAAATGCTGATAAAAATGCTCCTGAAAACAAAGTAATGGCTAAAGTCTGATAGCATTGCATTCAGTACAAACTGGGCTACAATAATATGTGATAACACACATAAAGAACATTTGTTCACAAGACTTTTGAGAACTGGATGTGGTAGACTACAGTTTTTGCTACAAAATGATGTGAAAATCCTCCTGTTCACTCATTCACAGAAAGCGATATATTGATTTAACTTTTATAAGACATGATTTGTGATAGAATGCCCGTATCCGTGAGGGAGTGACAATGGCCATGAATATTTAGTGCTTCACTCCTGAGAGACAAAGGGCCTCCTAGTTTGGAAAATGTCTAACTAGTAAAATATGTACAAATAACAACAGATGCAAGTAATCTTACTCATCAGAATGATATCCTCCACCGGATCACATCGAGTTCTTATTCTGAGGTAAATTCTGGGATATTCCTCTCAGCGCGTCGTCTTCAAAAAACAAAAAGTAGCCGAGATAAACATGAAGAGCTCATCAAGTTCGTTTACGGAGGTGATGTGGGCATTTACATTTCTGTGCGTCTGACATGGATGTTTAGAATTTAAAAGAGCAGCCGCTTGTGGGCATGATCACATTACAGGAAAAACTGGAGCCCATGTTGCTTTCATACACTGTAAAAAAAAATCAGTCAAATTTACGGTAAAAAACTGGCAGCTGTGGTTGCCAGAATTCTGCCGTAACAAATACGGTAGCAACGTTTTAGGTTTTACGGTTTTAACTTAAATTTACAGTTAAATACCGTACTTTCTTTAACTGATATAATCTTAATATACCAACCTATAAAAGTACTGAAATCTGTTTTGTTCCTTCGAAATACACTGATAACCACCAAATGCAGATGATGATGAGAAAGTCACATGATGAGCCAAAGCCCATCACAAGCATCTTTTAAACAAAAGACTATATAGAAGGTGCACAGTGTCATTCACACAAGCACTAAACACCATCATGGTGAGACTCCTTAAACTGAAATATGCTATAAACATTAATTTAACAACATTAGATGTAACATACAACCCTAATAAACATAACTGATAAGAAAAAACTAAGAAGAAACATAGTTATTTCAAAGAAAAAACGGCAAATTCAAACAGAATTTGAAATGGAACGCAGGGAATTCTGGGAACATCAGTTTACGGTTTTTCCCTGTAAATTTTACAGGAACTTTCCGTTAACCATGTAACAGGTTTTTACCGTAGCATTTTCACAGTTTTTTACCGTTAAAATCGCTATCATTTTTTACAGTGTACAGATTCATCAGAGAATATTTGTTTTGGACATGACTGACTTCATTTGATTGCAGACATTTCAAGCTTTCTATACATATATTTCTCATATCTTTGAGGCAAGTATTCGTGGAGATTCATGTTGTTTTATTTACGTGTCTGTGAAGAGAGGTGACAGAGACCGAGACGGCTGAGAACGCACCGTTTATTTTCTCTATTTTACAAAAACACATTGTTTTGTTATGACTACACCCAAATAAAAAGTAAACCCTTCCCAGTTTCAAACGATATCATCTTCTTATCTGGATGATCAGAAATTACGGAGTGTTTTTAGTTTATTTCGTGAAGGTCATCAAGAGAAAATGAGACCGACTGCACCTACGACTCTAAGGTGTTAATGGGAATCGACGTGAAAAAGTTTGCTGTTGATTCCAGCTCTGTTCACAATGTCTTAAAACTAGGGTTGTGCAATATTGACAAAACATATCTCAATATTTTCTGGGATTTTATTGATAATTAGACAATATTTTGCTAAGTTTGTTATTGTGTTGGTAACAGGAAATATGGTGTCTATAACGTAAGCCTCTTAATTTAACTTTGTGTTTATTGAACTGTTGTAAAAAATCTATCATATTTATAATCATGGTAATTTTGGGGGAAAAACGACACTCTTTGTGTGAAATTGATTAACTATATGAATTGGTATAAATATATTTATACTACGGGCCGTTGAATGCTTGAATCTGATTGGCTGACGAACGTTCTAAGGTGTGCAATTATTTTCAGGGAAACGCCAATTTGCCAAATGATTTCAGTTATTTCAAAAGGTCTTACAACAGCAATACAACCAAAACCAACAAGACACTGGCCAAATACATGAATATAGTAAGCAATGGGATAAAAACGACAGATCATTTCCATGTTTTGCCACAAAATTACATTTCATTATGTACGTAAAGCACACTATTTCTCCCGCTCTCTCTCCCTTACAGACACACACAGTTTACACACATGAACACATACGTGCTAATGTTGTTAGCGCTGCTCTGATGACTTTGTCAGTAAATAGTTTAGCAACTTAAATGTACACGACATTGCTCACAAGCCAAGCGAGGAAAATGAACTTAAAGTTTCACGAGTAGCTGCTGCCAAACACTGATATGAGAGACATACTCAGAGAGGTAGGCTAATTCAAAAACACTCAATCTCGTTCTCTCTCTCTCATAACTTAGTTATTAGCTGCATTAGTCTGCTATCAAGGGCTCAAGCCTCCGTTACTAGGTCTAAAATGACGTTTTGGAATTAGCCTACAGAGGCATTGGATAAGGTGCGGAAGAAATAATCCTACTCACAATAGTAGGTAATAGTAGGTCACGTAATGCATGCACTCTGTAGGTGTTTTGAATGGTTTTTGTAAAATAATGTCAAATTGCACATCGTTAAAACAACAATTGCAATATTATCACAGACGATCTATATCGCACACTCCTAATTAAAACTGCAGAGCTCATGACGTAAGGTGCTTAAAAAACATTTCGATGACATGAAATGGTCAGATCAGGTTTGTTTGACTGCAGGTGTGCAGCAGCGGTTGCTCAGCGTTTCACCTGTGACACATCTAGTAATCTCGTTGATTCGCCAGACTAAAACATGCAGGAATCCTTGGACTCTCTGCAGAAACATCATATGTCCCATCTGCCATCACCCCTGTCTGTCAGTGGAGCGGGCTCATCCCTGAATCGCAGTGACTTGGTCTTTTGCTGCTACTGTGGCTGAGTGAATATTAACCAAACCTTCACCATCTGTCGGCTCACCACTCGCTCTCTCTGAAGTCACTGGAGGAGCACAGAGCGGCCAGTCCGCCATCTGCTACACACTGCTCTACTCAGCCATCACTAATAATTAAACTATTGAGAGACTCCCGCATGGACCCAAATCTGCCACTGTAGCACACTCCTCAGCCTTCATTCGCAGTGTTTCTGATCCGGCTCTTGAGCATCTTCAAGTGTCCTCTAAAACCTTTGCTTTCGATTGTGTTTACAGGGACGGACTTACTGTGGAAGTCTGGAGGTGGTATACTGAGATGAGTGTCAAAATACAGTTTTGTGGAAGAATTCATATAAATGTGTTAACCACATTTCTGCTGTTAACTTCTCTAGAAAGACTTCCACTGTAAGCGCAGTGCTGTATAATGTGGTGCTCAACAGCTTATCACAGATACTGGTGATACAGCTCACCTTATGCTGAAGACAGAACACATTTTTAAATAATTAAATAATGGCTCAATACCAGCAAACTGACCAGAGTAAACCATGTTGTGTGATTCTCTTTTAAATACTGCTCTCATAAATGCTGCATCTGAAAAGGAACCTAAGCTAGTGTTAGAGGCCATTTCTTAATTGTGTAATAAATAAAAAGAAAACAAACAGATAGAATACAAAAAGATTAGAAAAGGTAGTGTTAGTTTTTTTTTTAAAGAAAACAAGCAGTTAGTAAATGAATAGAGTGCAAGTCTAAAAGGGGCAAGTTTTTTAAGAATATAATTATAATAGAGAGTGCTAGAGTTGGAGGGTCAAATAGAGATGGAAGAGATGTGTTTTCAGCTGATTCTTGAAGATGGTTCAGGACTCAGCTGCTGGGATTGAGTTGGGCAGGAGGGAACAGTTCATGTAAAAGTCTGTGAAAGTGATTTTGTGCCTCTTTGGGCTGAACAATAAAGCCACGTTCACTTGCAGAACGCAAGCTTCTAGAGGCACATAAGTCTGAAGTAATGAATTTATTTTTTTTATTTGAGTTTTTGTTACTTTCACTAAAAGCGGGGTTATTTAATGTTTTTTTTTTTTAATTCAGTATCATTAAAATTATTAAATTAAAAAGTCTTACATAACTTTATATTATTTAATACATGATTATTACAAAGCATTTTCAGTTTTGGGTTTCGGGCCAAGTGCATCCAGAATTTTAATTTTTTTATTGCATCCCTAGTTTTAATACACCTGAATGCAATTAAAGCATAACTGTTCAATCCACAGTTTATGCTTATACTTAAATATCCTGGTTTAGGTAGCTTAGGTAAGAAATGATTTCTGAGCCTGTGAGAGAAACAGTACAAGCTGTAGATTAACACCTGCTTCACCTCCGGACACTACTTGAATTCCTCCAGACTCCGTTCAGTGAGCGCATGCCATGACGGATGGAGAGCGTTCTGATGCTCATTAAAGCCGTTACACGCTTATTATTCTATTATTGTTCTTGTTCTGATTGTTTAGTATGCCTGAAGTTTGTCCACATACATTTGAGTTTTTAGTGAGTGGTTAATCTCATGCAGTACTTTTTGAATGACACAAGGACATGAAATGAACAGTATGTTGATAAAGAGCCAAAGTTAGTTATCGTTTAGCGAGTGATTGTTCGTTCACATGAGGACATCAATCTCAAATTAGTTTTCATATTTTATGATTTTTTTAAATGTTGCTATTATCAGAGTAATTTGTTGCATTTGATCAAACAGGATGGAAGTTTTGGAGTGATACAAACCAACTAACACCAGCAAAACATCCCAGAATCCGTCAGATCCATTGATAATACTGATCCCTGCTTAAACCAACAACAACAATAATTCACACAAGCTGCTCACAGATGAAGGCCATTCGTCTCAGACAGTGAATGAATGAACAGACATTCTGATGGTTTCCACCACAAATACCATTACAAACATTACAAACCATCCACTATTAGCCATTAAATCCATTAACAAATGTTTTCCTGTAGTGTGTTTTGGGACATACTCCATTAGGATTTAGTGGCTACTACCAGTATAGAGACCAACAGGGTCCATTAAAACCAGTAAAACCATTACAAATTCTATGATGCTTCCTATTTTTATTTTTTTTAAGCAGGGATGTTTGTGATGCTGATTTCCCTCCAATACATGATGCCACTTCCTGGAGCATATCATTCATTTTTTTTGTTTGTTTGTTTGTAGTTAAATATCAAACAGAAATTGTGTGTGCTCAAATAGAACAGAGTTCTCAGGTGCGTAGAACAAAAAGAAGAAAGTTTTACTCCAACAGGTAGCTGAAATTGTCCGCACACTGGAAAAATTAAATCAGTCCAAAAAAGGTCTATCAAAAATATAGTTTTTTATTTTCCATATGCAAAAGTGAAAAAGTGACAAAAGTGCAAAATGTCTTAAAAACAGACCAAAGTGCAGATATTTCAGCCAATGCTTTGATTAACACTGAACACTGTTTTACTCATACTTTAAGAGCCTCCAGTCACATGATAAAACATGAATTATATACTTCCAATGTATATGTTGCTTGTGGGGAAAATAAGAAAAGAAAAAGAAATAGCTGCTTTTGAATAGCTGTCAATAGAGAGATGTTTTTGTCATCTTAATGGTGTAATTACAGCATCTAGCAGCAGGGGCCAAGGGCCCTGTTCAGAGGAACAAGCTTTAGGAACAATCTGACTTCAGCACAAACAATCTGTTTATCTAATTCTATACAAGGAAATCATTGTGTTCTATAGAAGCCCGTTTCCTCCACTGAATAATAATAAAAACTTGCGAGATATAAACTTACAATTGTAGGAAAATATTCTCTTTTCCCCATCTGAAGAGTTTAAGATAACTTGCAGTTCTGAGGAATGAAGTCAGAATTGCGAGATGTAAACTTGTAATTGCGAGAAAAAGTTGTGAAATAAAATTTTATAGAAAAAAGTTGCAATTGTTAGTTTTTTTCAGTGGCCTGCATATATTACTGATATGTTAGCACGAACTGTTTTTAGGACAGCAGCAGGTGTTTTAGGAGGGAGTGTGTGTAATTCACATTAGCTGCTCACAGATGAAGGGCATTTGTCTCAGACAGTGAATGAATGAAAGAAAACTTCGCCATGTGCAGTGAGAGCTGCTTGCTTTCCCCCTCGGGGTAACATATAAGCGACGTAATGGAAAAATCCCAGCCACTTCAATCTACTCTCAAGCCCCGGATCTCCTGCGAACTCACTGCTCTGGAGCTCCAAACACACGCCAGAGGACCGAGAGAGGTGAGTTTACATGTCCTGATGCTCTTCTGAGAGAGAGAGAGAACACAAACCCTCACGAGCACATCGGAAAATAGCTGGTCGACGCTACATATCAGTTGAGATGTCTGAAATGAAAAGAATTCAGTCGACTAGCCTCACTATGACTAAGCTTATGTTTTGATGTGTTTTCATGGCTGTGCTGTTAGTTGTGTTTTTATTGTGGGAAGAGAGCAGTGTTGCGGAATCAGACCTCGACGAACACACACATTTATCGCAAATCCTGCTGTCTATAATATGTCATATTTATTGATATGTTGGTGATCTGATGGAGGACTTTGACTCTTTCTCAGAGCTGTGTTTCTGACATCATTTAATTGCTTCAGTGTTTTACCTGCTTGATATAATTGTTCCATATTTTGTGTCGAAATAAAGCATGCAGTCAAATGAAGGCATTGCTGCTTTTCTACTGTACTGTGCTACAAGAGCGAGATATTCCAGTATCTGTGAGTGAGGGATATTAGTATTGCACACAAGACGCTGTTAAAGTGCTGTAGCTGGTGTGTCAGATGCTCTCATCATTATTTAACTGTATTTTAAGCTATAGGGCTTGCTGCAAAGTCCAGTAACACAAATTCTTGTTTTCTCGTTGTGGTTTTGCATTTGATACAATTGATTGATTTTTTTTCATTTGGCAGACATTTTTATTTAAATCAACTTGCATTGCATTTCATGGTCTACATTTCATCAGTTCATACATTTCCTGGGAACTGAACCTATAACCTTGGTGTTTGACAGCACCATGACTGCTGTTTAGGCTGCAGGAACACCGCTTTAGTGTACAGAAATATCAAAACATTGTGTTACCTTTTCCTAATTTTTGCTGTGTCATGAAGTATTGCATTTTTGTTGAAAACCCTGTAATAGTTTGCGTGATGGCAGGTTGTCATTGTGGACTGTATGGTGTGACAGCATGACCCTGTTGGATCAAGATGTGATTACAGAAATTATACTGACCTGTGAAATAGTCCATGTGTAATGTGCTCTATAGCATAGCACTGAACTATTACCTTTTGAATGCCATTAAAAAGTACTGGCATTTCTAATACATATTTTAGACTGATTAAATATTTAGGTCTGAATAGAAAAAAATGCAGTTGACTATAATGAATGTATATCAGTATGGAAGCTTGCAGTCATAATGCAGAATGATTTCATAATGCACCAAGTCTTAATCTGACATGATGAGCACGTCCTTTAAATGCACTGCTTCATCGTTTTTGGCAGTACAGTACGGTGTTCTGCTAGGTTATATTTAATATTACCAAGAGAGTCATTCAGCTGTTCCTTTGTGCCATGTAGCCAAATGTAATCAAAGCAGAAATCATCTAAATGCCAAATAAGCACACTTGTTTTAGTATGTAAATACCATTTTAGAGGTCATTCACACTTTACTGTATTTTGTTTATTTGTCGGCAGTGTTCTTTTAAGGTGTACTTTGATATATTAGCATTCCATTTATATTTAGCATGAAAGCCCTTTTTAAAGATTAATGATGGTTGTTTACGCATAACATTATAAAGCAAGAGTCAAAATTACAGTTGATCTCATGGCAACATAATTCTGACAGAAGCACACTGGATCATTTTGACTAAGAAGTAGAATATTTAGTTGGGAATCACTCGAGGTCTGGAGTAGATAAGCACAGTTTGGTCCCACTTTTTACAAACTCAAGTATTCTCCTTGGCACATTTCTGGCAAACTCCAAAAATGTACCAGTCCCACTTCATATTATGTGGCCTTAACAACTATGTCCCTGTGTGTAAATGAATCATTTGGTACAATGCACTTAGTTATTGTGTGCATCCGTGTTTTTACATTGTACTTCTATTTTAAAAATACATGTAATTACATCTGTAATTAATTTCTGTAATTACATTTATAGTTACACTGTTGATCTATCCCCTACAACTTAACCCACACTTAAACCTACCCATACCACCAAACCTGTCCCTAACCTACCTGTATCCCCCCTCAATAGCAGCAAAAGGTTTGCAATACAATATGAGCACAGTTAGGGTTAGTTCACAGTTTTTTTTTTCTTAATGTAAGTACATAGTAGTTAAAGCCACCTAATATAATGTGGGAACAGTGTACCTATAGGCCTACATACTGTACAATTCACTGAATATTCTACCTGAAATGAACACTAGTGGCAGTAAAACACTTTTATAAAACAAAAAAAAAAACTTGTAGGCATTTTCACACAAATCATGGTTACAGGTATAGATTATCGATTAATAAAGACTTAATTTTATGTGGTTGTTTACACAATACTATGTTATACGCTCAAAACACTTTTATCATAGTGCATGATTTATAAACTAATTGTCACGGATCGCTGAGAGGAAAAGACGAGGTCAGGGTCCAAATGCAGGTGAGGTCTTTAATAAAACAAACAAAGGCCAA
Source organism: Barbus barbus (assembly GCF_936440315.1). Taxonomy (NCBI): domain Eukaryota; kingdom Metazoa; phylum Chordata; class Actinopteri; order Cypriniformes; family Cyprinidae; genus Barbus; species Barbus barbus. The sequence continues at coordinate 27,250,918 of NC_136715.1, read as the reverse complement.
CACGGCACAACAAACACTTCAGCACGACAGATCACAAAATGGCAAGACAAGTAATGAACCCACACCAGAGTGGTGGTAGAGGGGAGACTAAATAGTCAGTGGCAAATGGGGAACAGCTGTGGGTGTACTGAGTGTGATGATGATGCGGCAGGTGTGTGTTATGTGGCAGGTGTATGTGATATGGGAGAGGAGTCCGGGAGAACGGGAGATGGCGGCCTCCTGTGGCGCCAGGGAGAAGTGCAGGACCCGGACTCGTGACACTAATACATTTTGACATTAGCATCATATGAACAGTTCCATATGTGTGGCTTTTCTGATGCAGTAAACTTGCTCGATGACACACCCGGTGCAGCATTACACATCACTGTCATGAATCTCGTGAAACACAAGTCATGATAAAAGAGCTCAAAGACTTGTAGTAGCAAGACAAACGGTTGCTTCAATAAATGAGTTTTTATCCCACATTTGCTTTTGTTAACATTATAGGTTAAGTGTAGCTTTTATTGCAGATGCTACATTATTTTCAAATGCAAGAGTTTTAACCTTTTAGCATGATTCAATGGACATTTATTTTCTGATCTGCTGCGATACATACAACAACCAATATAATAAAACATCCCCAGATGCATGTTCATCTATTTCCAAGTAGATTGAACATACGTTTGGTGCCACTCACTGGACATTTCACTATGAAAGTACTGCAAAGTAATATAATTTTGCAGTAAAGTAACCACCGACACATTCCAAGCATGTGATGCTGTGTGTCATTATATACTGTGTGCAGTGTACTTGCTAGATTCACATCTACTGCTGTTGAGGCTGAGATATGTGTTGGGCTACAGTCAACAATGTAATTACATGCGGGAAATTTAAATAGAATGTAAAATATATGTACACAATACAAACATTGTATCGGTTTTTATGCAAGTGCATAGTAGTGACAACGTGGTTCTGAGTGATTGTTGCTGATTATGGGATGTCTTGAGGATGGTGTGGGTGTACAAACAGAGCAGGAAAGAGCCATACTATGAAAAATAAGCAGAGATTTTACAGAGTTTATGAAATCCCAAAGACAAACAGCAATGATACGCCTTTTCCCACAATGTTTGCTCATGATCTCTATGACCCAGCATCCACACACAGCTGAGCGCTGGACATACGCTGCACTCCTGCACTGCATGTCAGGAACACAACGCTTGTGCATCAGTCCACATCGTATCTGAAGTACGCTGAGATATCTGCTGCACCTCTGCATCTGTGTAATAACACTCATATCCCACACCAACAAAATGTCTTGCAGCATACCAGTGCCTTACCCAAGACTGATCCTATGCATTTAAACAAAAACAACAACATGCTATCTTGTGTGAAATGATATATCAATAATCACTGGCATTACTCATAGCTGCACAGCATTATGATGATATATATAGACAAAGCTCAGAACCAGGGCCATCAGCCTGGCTGGTTCATCATAAAAGAAAAAGTTTCAGATTAAGTGACATTGATAGCTGACAAAAGGGGGCGCTAATGCAATCTATTTTTTGCTGATGATAAACCAGGGGTCTTCAAAGTTTTTCACAAAAAGGACCCCTTAGGCGACAGAGACATGGAGCAGGGACCCCCTGATACAAAACGTGTCAAGCAGAGCTACAATTATAGCCTTCAATATTATTAGAAACTAGCCATATTATGATTAAGAATAAATTATGTTACATGTATATTAAGACAGTAGATCAGAAATGATTCACATGTTGTTGCACATGAGTTATTGTCTGTATATTATTTGTACTTATAACATGTTGAGATAAAAATCACAATTTATTAGTTGTTTGCAGTTGTTGTAAATTATTTTAATGGAATGAAGAATCATACATTTTAATAAAGCAAATCTCTCCCGCGAACTGCCAAAATACAGACAGCACATCACATGCCCCACCAGAGACAGTAATATATTGGATCACTGTTACACAACAATAAAGGACGCATATCACTCGGTTCCACAAGCAGCTTTAGGACTCTCTGATCACTGTTTGGTTCATCTTATTCCGTCCTACAGGCAGAAACTTAAGTCGGAAAAGCCTGTATTACAGATCTGTTAAAAGATGGACTTTTTACGAAACAGAGCGGGATCTACAGGCCTGTTTCGACCTCACTGATTGGACTGTTTTTGAAGCCGCTGCCACCGATCTGGACGAGCTTTATATCGGTTTCTGTGAGGATATGTGCATTCCTAACAGGACTCATCTAATCTACAACAATGACAAACCATGGTTCACTGCAAAACTCAGACAGCTCCGTCAGGCCAAAGAAGATGCTTACAGAAAGGGGGATAAAGTCTTGTACAAACAGGCCAAATACACACTGGAAAAGGAGATCAGAGCGGCAAAGAGGAATTATTCTGACAAGCTCAGGAAAAAAATATCTTCCAGTGATCCTGCTTCAGTGTGGTTAGGATTGAAGGATATCACCAGTTACAAGTCACCATCCCCCAGCACTCTGGAGAATCAACACCTGGCAGACGACTTGAACGACTTTTATTGTCATTTTGAAAGATCACCCCACACCCGCCCTGAACACCTCTCCACACAACCATTCACACCTCCAGCAACCCCTCTCTCCCCCACACCTATGATTCAAATCAGCGAAGAAGATGTGTGCCAGGTCTTCAGGAAGAACAAAAGACGGAAAGCACCAGGCCCAGACGGTGTGTCACCAGCCTGCCTAAAAACCTGTGCTGATCAGCTGGCCCCCATCTTCACACAGATCTTCAACAGATCACGGGAGCTGTGCGAAGTCCCTTCATGCTTCAAACGCTCCACCATCATCCCTGTCCCAAAGAAACCCAAAATTACTGGACTTAATGACTACAGACCTGTGGCCCTAACGTCTGTAGCCATGAAATCATTTGAAAGACTTGTTTTGGCTTATCTGAAGGACATCACTGGACCCTTACTGGACCCCCTGCAGTTTGCCTACAGAGCAAACAGGTCTGTGGATGATGCAGTCAACATGGGACTGCACTTCATCCTGCAGCATCTGGACAGACCAGGGACTTACGTGAGGATCCTGTTTGTGGACATCAGCTCTGCTTTTAACACCATCATCACGGAAACCCTTCAAAATAAACTAACCCAGCTCTTCGTCCCCACCTCCGTCTCCCAGTGGATCAACAGCTTCCTGACAGACAGACAGCAGCTAGTAAAGCTTGGCAAATTCACAACCAGCACTCGAACCATCAGCACTGGAGCTCCTCAGGGCTGCGTTCTCTCCCCACTGCTCTTCTCCCTCTACACCAACGACTGCACATCTAAAGACCCCTCTGTCAAGCTCCTGAAGTTCGCAGACGACACAACACTGATCGGCCTCATCCAGGACGGTGACGAGTCTGCTTACAGACAGGAGGTTAAGGAGCTGGCTGCCTGGTGCAGTCTTAACAACCTGGAGCTTAACATGCTCAAAATTGTGGAGATGATAATGGACTTCAGGAGAAACTCCCCTGCTCTCCCCCCACTCACCATCATGAACAGCACTGTGACTGCAGTGGAGTCATTCAGATTCCTGGGCACCACCATCTCTCAGGACCTGAAGTGGGATATTCACATAGACTCCATTGTCAGGAAGGCCCAGCAGAGGCTGTACTTCGCCAGCTGAGGAAGTTCAACCTGCCACAGGAGCTGCTGAAACAGTTCTACTCCGCCATCATTGAATCCATCCTCTGCACTTCTATAACTGTCTGGTTCAGCTCAGCTACCAAATCTGACCTCAGAAGACTACGGAGGGTAGTCCGGACTGCTGAGCGAATCATTGGTACAACCCTCCCCACTCTCCAAGAACTGTACTTATCCAGAGTGAGCAAAAGGGCTGGTTAAATCACTCTGGACGCCTCACACCCAGCACACTCCCTCTTTGAACTGTTACCGTCTGGTCGACGCTACAGAGCTCTGAGCACCAGAACGACCAGACACAGAAACAGTTTCTTCCCTCTCAATGGCAATCCATCTCATGAACACTCAACAATAAACGTGGAACACACAACTATAATACACTATCCATTCTCCACACTCACTAATTTTATCTTTATTTTCTCATTTCTAATTTGCACATACTTGACCTGTACATACATAGTTGTCTGTATTATATATTGTGTTTTTGCTGCTTTGTACATTGCCTATTTGTACATTTGTATATTATTCTTTTATTATCTGTGTCCTGTCCTGTTGCTGTCTTTCTGTTGCACTGTGGAGCTTCTGTCACTACAACAAATTCCTTCTATGTGTAAACATACTTGGCCAATAACGCTCATTCTGATTCTGATTCTGATTTTAATTTTACTAGTCATATGGACATTTACATTTACCTGCATTTTAGCTACTTCTATTTCTATTAGTCTGCATTTACATTGCGCATATCTATTTTGATATGCCGTATTTTTGCACCGTGCTAGAATTACCATGTCAGTTGCAGCTTCAGAGTGATTCACACATTTATATGTAGATATCACTTCCAAAACTTTGCTGTCAGTCCTCTGTCGTGTGTGTCATGTGTTCCCTCCTCTTGTGTCCATATTTGGTTTGTTTCCTGTCCTTGTCTGATGTGATTATTAGTTAATTCTTGTCCAGCCGTGTTTGTCTAATTGTCTATGATTATCCCTTGTATATTAGTCCTGTCTGTTCAGTTAGAGGTCGTCTGGTCTACTCGTTACCCCCGGTGTTTCCTGTCTGTAAGCCTTGTCTTGCCCTGCCTTGATGTGTTCAGTAAAGACTATTATTTGAGTTACATCCTCGTCTGCGTGTTCCTGTGTCCTCCTCGTGTGTGCACCGTGACATTTGCAGCATGTAATTGGCCGTCGGTCCTCTTAGCAGCATTAAAAACATCAAGAGAATTTGTAATGGTTTTGCTGGTTATAATAGAAACTGTATTGGTTTTAATGGAAAATGTAATGGACCTTGTTGGTGTCACGGTGCACACAGCAGGGAGGAACAAGGAACACGCATACGAGGAAGTAACTCAAATAATAACCTTTACTGGAGACAGGGCAGGACAAGGCACACTCACAGACATCAAACACCAGGGCTAACGAGTAGACCAGACGAACTCTAACTGAACAGACAGGACTATAAATACACAGGTAAATCAGAGATAACGAGACAAACACAGCTAGACTAGACAGATTAACTAATGATCACATAGGACGAGGACAGGAAACAAACCAAATATGGGCATGGAAACACAGGGAGCACGTGGAAACACAAGACTCACACAACAGAGGTCTGACAATTGGTCTCTACTTGGTAATTGGTTGTCTATTATTGGTGGCTTTTGTTAAAACCACTAAATCCTAATGAAACATGTCCCAAAACACACTAAAGGAAACCATTACTTAATGGTTTTAATTGTTAAAAGTTGATGGTTTGTAATGTTTGTAATGGTATTTGTAGTGGAAACCATTAGAATTTCAGTGAAGGTTTGTATTTTTTTTTTTTCAGCAGGATCATCATGGGTTTTGTGATTTATTTAATTTTTTTTGCCATATGAGATACATTGATTGACTCCCAATCTGTCCCTGCTCAGAATAGTACAGATATCTGTGTGTGTCTTCAACCACAGACAGCTGCTGAAGCGTTCAGTACAAAGCTCTTATTATCATCAGGAAAGATTATGAAATACATGGCTCCATTCTTGCTTTACCTGTGTACTAATATTGTATTTTACCATATTTATGTACATCTTGACCCGTGTGGTTCCAAAACAGCAGAATGATGCTCTACAGCAACCTTTTATCTTCACATGGGTTTGAGAGTGTAGAATTACCCGATTCCAGACCAGACGACGTAAGGGGCCTGAGCTCAGTTTAGATGAGGCCAGTCTGATGAAGCAGATAAATGACCATGACCATAAATCCTATGCCTCTGATACTGTAAATGACTCTGAGAGACACCTCGTCCCTGATTACTCACTGACCGATCACTTCCTGTGACCTCACCATCCTCTTCCTGCCTGGCCACAGCTGCATCCACACCATCACTGCTTCTTGAGAACTGAACAACAAACCCTTCACGGATGAAGGAAATATTCTGCTTGAATGTTCTTAACATGTTCAGAGCTCTTTTTTGTTTACCAACACCTTCATATAGAAAAGAATAGTGTTTAAAATATTATTCATACTATTAAATGCTTACACAAATGTGATGCTGGAGCACAAAAGTAGTCATAAGTAGCACAGGTATATTTGTAGCAATAGCCATCAACACATTGTATGGGTCAAAATTACCGATTTTTCTTCAAGTAAAGGTCATGCTTCATGAAGATATTCTGTAAATTTCCTTAATTTTTGATTAGTAATATGCATTATTAAGAACTTAATTTGGACAACTTTAAAGGTGATTTACTCAATATTTAGTTTTTTTTGCACCCTCAGATTCCAGATTTCAAATAGTTGTATCTCAGCCAAATATTGTCCTATTCTAGCATTTTTATTCATCTTTCGTGTAATGTATAAATCTCAATTTAAAAAAAATGTACCCTTATGACTGGTTTTGTGGTCCAGGGTCACTAATTAAGTGTTTAATAGTAGTAGTGAATAATAGACAATTCACTTTAAAGAATGAATGAACTGAGTGGCCAAGATGGTTTCAAACCAAATCAACTCTATATCACGCTGATCTGGCAGCATCCTCATCATGAATTATCTAACGCATTGGTCCTCTCAGGCCAATTTCACTGATCATAATCAATTCAAAAGTTCAATTCAATCTCAAAAATACCAAATATTAAAACATCTGTATGCATCTATCTACCTAGTTGATTCAGGGACTCTAACTTAGTTATTTAGCGTTTATTAAATAACCAAACTAATATGACAGAGTTCAATATGGCAGTAATCTCAGTTTTGTCAATGCTAATGGCTTTAAACTTACTTTATTCTTGAAATGGCTTGGTTGTTTGGTGAGAAATGAATGACCTCTAATTAAAAACTCCCAAACAATATCAGCAAGGGAGGTATTGCAATTATACGTATTGATTTGTTTCTCAGAAAGATTTCCCTTCAGTCTGTTCACTGGCTCCATCAGGAGCTAAACGAGTGGCGCTTGCTTTCAAAAGGCCATCAGCTTCCTCGCATTGATTCAGTAATTCAGACCTAACTATTTCTGCATGCTTTGGTGGGAACTCATGGATTTTCTATAGGCAGAGCCTGACATGTTTGCACTGTGGCCTATTGGTTTTCATGGATGTGGTAGAGATGTCAACAATGATCTTTAGTGGAGGTTGACATATTGTACATGGTCATGCACACACAACCGAAAAGATTATTATTATTATAAACACGTTGTTATTTATTGGTGTCTTTTATAGTATTGCTAAACCACTTGAGCCTGTGCATTACAGTGATTTTACCACAGTAAAGCTAATTGAGATTTTGTGTTATTTAATTATTCCATTGTGCAACTAACAAAGACGTTCAACAAAATGAAATTAAACCTCATCAATCAGCTCTTCTCTGAAAGCTTCTTTAACTGAATCACTTCTGTCTTTTTGTCGTTACAGTATAAAACTCCTTTCAGAGCGTGCAAGATAACATATGCAGTTATCCAATTAAAGTCCTCTGCACACGTGACTGTAGCAATACTTATTTTTCTAAATAAAAGAGTCTGTTCCTAGCCTGCCAAAATGCAATGAATGACAATCCCCTCACACAAGTGTGCTGCTCAACAATGAGAACAAATAGAAAGGTTTCTTTCAGAAATGTATAGAGATTATGCCAGTCGGAAAAAGGGCACATCGCTGTGCCTCACCTGTGGTTCTGCCTTTCTTTCTTCAGACTCACACATAGTGGCTGTAGAGATGCAGAATATTTCATCAGCAGTTATTTTAGCCAAGAGCACATTCAAACTACAGTAACTGATGTGCTGCTGTATTTCACTGTATTTCATCAAAACCTACACTCAGAAAAATGATACACATTTTTTTTAAAGGGGTCATATGACGTTGCTAAAAAGAACATTATTTTGTGTATTTGGTATAATGCAATGTGTTTACGTGGTTCGAGGTTCAAAAAACACATTCTTGTTCATATACTGTACATTTGTTACGAGCTGTGCTGAACAAAACGCATGATGAGGAAAAGGAACAATGAAACAGTCTTTTAATATACAATCCAGGAAGAAATACAAAGAGTCTCTCAGTAATCCAACAGCACAATCACGAAAACATTAAATAATAACCGACAAACTAAAACTCAAATGCAGGAACTTATAAAGGGCAGATAATGAGGACCGACAGGTGAACACAAAGACTAATTAGACAACACGGGGAAAACTAGGTCACAAGGGAAGACACAGACATGTTACAACATTATTGTTGCTCCTCTATTCCCCGCCTTTCTGAAACGCGTTGATTTTTACAAAACTCATCATTCTGATAAGTGAAGTGTGCTCTGATTGGCCAGCTATCTGGTGCATTGTGATTAGCCAAATACCTCAAGCGTGTGACGGAAATGTTACGTCCCTCACCGTATTGTGATGCTGTGTCTGAGACTAAAACAATAAAACCCATTATAAACGAGGCATTTGTTGCATCCAGTGGGAACATAATTACTGATTGTAATGACTTATACTGTGTTTTAAACATTACCATGTCTGCATTTGTGATCGGAGAAACAACAACCAACAAGCACTACTCACTGCTCAAAACTCGCGATTGATTAGTCAGTGGCAAATTCTTTAAATGAGAAAATGTACTTACAGGCTATGAGTCAGAAGCGTCAGACTGTCTTTGCCAACTTTATAGAAACAGCCTTTGTGCAAGCCAGTATTGTAGGTTACTCTCTCCCAGGTTCAGGAAACAGTCTTCCGTAAAATGCGCTGCACACACTCTAATATTTGGGTTGGACTGTTCTGGAACAGTACTGTAAATACAACTGAACCACTGATTTATAGTTGTGTCCTCTTTTGGAAGCCCAAACAAAGTAGTTTCACTTTCACAACGAAACACAGCGTCTCCAGGACATGGCGCTGGCGGCAGCAACAATACTACAGCCAGAATAAAAATCATGCCCTCTTTCTTTGCATATACATTTGGGCAGTGTTATGAAAATCTCCCCACACCGGGACGTAGACGTGTGTGTGGGTGTGTGTGTGTGTGTGTGTGTGTGTGTGTGTGTGTGTGTGTGTGTGTGTGTGTGGGGGGGGGGGGGGGGGGGGGGGTCTTAACTTTTAAAAGGAATATCTCTTTGGTTTTGAGACTTTAGTCTTTGCAACTTCAGGGATCTTATCTATGCACAAACAGCTCGTAACACTCCAAAGAGAAAGGAAAACTTGAAATCGCATAATATGACCCCTTTAAGGTAAATGGTTGCAAACAATTTATTTTAGCTACATTAAATAAAAAAAATGTTGAAAGTTAGTCAACTAAATTTATTTAAATTTAGCTAAAATAAATTGATTGCAACCACTTACCTTAAAAAAATTGTAAATTCAATGAATATTTTTTTTTTTCAGTGTAGTAATTATCCTACAGCATCTTGACTATGTTCAACCTAAAAACTTAGGGAGCTGCCTGGTATGTCCAAATATCTGAATCTCAAAACATAGTGAGCTAGTGTCCCACCGTACTCATTCACAAGCAGGTTTGAATGGTAGAATAGTAGGCTTTCTTACTAGTCAGCACTGTGGGCGCATGAGTGTGATTTGGACGTTCAAATTTGAAAACCTATTGAGCTGCCTACCTAGTCAACATTTAATCGATCAAATGAACCTTGATGTGCTGCCATGAGGAGCATTTGATTGGTCACAGACACAGACACAGTCACTGGTATCTCTTTATATTTGTCAAGGAATGAATCGTGTCGGTGTTTAGCACCACACTACAATCAAGCATAATTCGGTGAGGTGACTCTTTCTGGCCGCCGGACACATCTCCTGTGATGTACCGAAGTGTTTCTGGAGCGCCGCGCCGCAGTCAGGAGCCTCTCTCACGGGGAGCGTTTGATTCCGGCTAATTAAACGAGCATCTGAGGGCCAATATTGATGTAGCAGGTGGTTGGACTCTGTTATAATGACTCGTTCCTTAGACAGCTGCAGCGCTACTGCACCTAATGAATAGTCAAAGTTAGACGGGAGTTTGTTTGAACAGAAACGTCCAGATGTCGGCGAGCTGCAAGCCAAAGCAGCTGCCAGTACTCTCTGTCCAGAGCATCAGAGTCCTGAGCTATTGGAGAAGACTCTTCTGACCTAGAGCCGAGCCTCATATGTTCTCATTTGCCTTGTTCCTCACCAAGCAGCCTTTTCCCCCAATGCTAATGCTTTCAGAGGCATGCTGAGAGTTAATATCAAGAGCCGACAGGAGTCCGTTAACGGTGTAGCCCACTAATGGTCCATTACAGAGTGGACCAGAGTGTGGGCTTATGGGCAAGGTTCAGGCGTCTCAGGAGATCTTCTCCAGTCAACTGCTGGGTCAAAGGTCTGTCCTGAGAGGGTCACACTCAACAGGGAAAAAAACAATGCAGAAAGCTTAAATGAACTGTTTAATAGTTCAGATAAACTGACTTAAAAGGGAAACAGATGCCAACATGGACAGGCAAAAACAAAAATCTCTGAGCGTCCTTAAAATATACCTCGCATCTTAAAAGTAGGCCTATATTTAAAAAAAAACAAAAAAACTTGCAAATAATATTAATGAAAAAAAGGCCACTTAGGGATACTTAAAGAGAGACACTTTCGTGACTATAAAACACTTAAGTACACTTTCAAAATGTGCACTAATAATGTCAAAATTACATTGTACTTTTTAAAGCATTATTTTTTAATTCATGCTTTGATGTGTTACTTGGTGGAAGAATTTTTATAGGCTACTACTTATTTTATTATCAAGTTCTTTGCTGAGCATTGGTGTGCTGTGCCGTAACGGGACGCCTGTATCTGTGGGAAGAGTCAGAATGTCACAATGCATTAGCAGTGGCACGATGACTGATGTTTGTTTGATTGTCCGAGCTGGTTCAGTGTGTGCTGAGCAGATGCAGCTGACTGCATTATATCAGTCTCACACACGTCTGCCTTAATTTCATTTATTCAGTAACGCGTGAACAAACACCTCGCTTTGCCAAGGTCAGTGTCGTCTGTTGAGATATGAGTGTTCACTTCAGTCACAATGAGCTGTTAAACAACATGCTTATTAAACCCAGCTTATTACTTGGTTTTTAGTCAGAAACTTTGTAATAATGACTGTTAGTCTGTTCTTGTGACTCCGGGCTGGCGGTTTAATAATGCACATACTGCATGCTTTCATAATGAGTTCATTTCAGATTTGCATGAGTGATTATGCATGGTGATTTAATCAGCAAACACAATGGAACAGAGGTTTGTAGAAATCAGATTTGCCATCTAAACAGAGCAGCACTGAGCCATTGCTGACAAACACCTGAGTCCAGTTCTCTCGTTATTCACTCTCCTTGTGTTGTTTCAAGCTCATAAAATGATATTTGTAGTGTTTAACAGTCTTGAGGATCAGGCTCAGTTAAGTCATCAGCTACATCCCTGTTTGCATTTTATCCATCCTAAAAATGTGAGACTAGGATTAGTGTGTCCCGATCATACTACGCTGAAAATAATAAGCCACGGGTCCCTGGTTGCTTTACTGTCAGGATTTTCTGAGCTCAGAAATTATATATACATGCTTTGTGTATGAGCAAAGCAAAGACTGCACGATTGCAATTAATTCTTAATAAACACATTTGTAATATATGTTTACATATGAGTTGTTATCATAAGGGTAAAAAGAAGGTTTTTAAAGCCTGGAAGTGAACCTTCTTGAAGACCCTGAAGAAGAAAAATGGCATGAAATATTAATAAAGCTTAATAATGCTTAATAAATTAATATATGCTCTCACGTTTTCAAAAGTATGTCATTTCCCATCACCAGAGGACTACATGCTTGTATGTGAACTGGGATGCAGCCATGACCATAAAGACACTGACTGAAACAAACTTAACTTCCAGTGTTTATGAAATATTCGTGATTGTGGGAAACGGTGTGTGGCTTTGCCTTTACTATAAAAGTAGCTGGAGTCAGCGAGTGAGGAATTTGGGCTTATAAAGACAGAATTTTGGCCATGAGGAGGTTTCCAGGAGTTATGGACAGCACATGCAGCTTACTAATAATATCTGTGGTGGGAGGGCATGCTATTTAAAGCTGGCCTGGCCTGTGGGAGATGTCCAGCTCCAGCCCAAAGGGCATGGGAAGCCCAGTCCTACAGCTGCCTTCACATGTCTTCTCCATCAAGACCTCAGGACCTCACCATAGGATGCTTTGATTGATGCCTCCAGACCTAAGAAGAGCATGTCATGAGGTTAAATAACTCACTTCAGGAAGCCTCATATGATACGTTTCTTGAGGATCTTGTACTGTGGAATCTCACAAAGAAAGTTTCACCAAACAATCAAAAGCAAAAAATAGTAAATTATACTTTGCATAAAAAATAAAACATATTATTATTATTATTACTACTAAACCTATGAGGCTCATATTTTGAATAAGTACAAACAAAATTAAAATCAGTAAATATTCAATTCGGTACAAAAATACTTCCATGAAGCGCTGTAATAAATAATAAATCCAATCCAATCCAAACAAAACAAAGAGTATTGAAGTCTAACATTTTTCACACACACAAAAAAGAAATCTCCTTAATTCAAAGTGTTACTTGTTTATTTGTATCATTTGTGAGATTTACTAGTAATTTAACTGAAAATTGTGTCAAAGTAAATCCTACAATGTGTTTTCTTCTTCTGTCTGTATACTTAGAATTGCACTTTGGAATTTAAATAACATGTTCATTATTTAATACTATATGTATGTATATATATATATATATATATATTTTATATATATGTTTCTTGTATTACATTAATGAGATGACAGTAATGACAATTTGGGGGGAAATGTGCTTACAGTCAACATGATTTTAAAATAAAGACTATTTACTATTTTTACTTTCCTTTTTTTTCTGAAGCATATTCAAATGTTGTAAGTAAAATTGGCTGTGAATGGCATTTTGTGTTTAAATGTTGTGAAAATAAGGTCCAAAAAAGGCTTAAAGTGTGAAAAATCTGTAAACACATATTTTTTGTTCCATGAACTAAAATGAAAGAAAGAAAGAAAGAAAGAAAGAAAGAAAGAAAGAAAGAAAGAAAAAGAAAAAACGCATATAGGTTATAGGAATGGCATGAGGGTAAGTGAATTAAGACAAAATCGACATTTTGGGTGAACAATCCTTTTAATTCTCTTTTTTTGATTTTGGAGTCATGACCCATCCAGTTTCCAGTGAGATTCACTGTATCACACGTTATTTTGCGAAGAAAGTGGTTAATATCTGTCACAGACAGAGCTCAGCCAGTCCTTCAGTGAGAACGTGCAGTTACACAGAAAGAATTTGCCAGTTGTTATGCTGATAAACATTGAAACAGCTGAACGTTTTTTATGCCAATTACCCCCTCGACTCAAGAAAGCTTCCGTGAATCCTTGGGATCCTTCTAAACACTCTGGACCTGTCCATATGATAGAGGACATCCTTCAGCGAGCGGGAGAGCGGGATTAGTTCTGAATCACCTTTTGCTCAATAGTTATGGCGTAATGACTTTTGAGGCACAGATTATGCAGGATTTGCGGGGATAATGCGGAGAGCTGTGTTTGCCAATGCGGACACAGACGCTGTGAGACACAGTCTCCTGAGAGAAAACACCTTCACCTGCCCACAGAACGACGGATCCGCACACAGCTGTTGCTCCTGCTTGACCTCGGCTAATCTTGAGTCCAGTTCACGGGCCGGCGTCTGCTTGGGCCTTCCCAGTGTGCCGCTCTCATAACAAATCCATTGGGCGCATGGAAAAGTGCAAACTGGCCCGGCCGCTCTATTTTTAGTCCTGCAGCCACAGGATGTTCATGTAAATGGCACTATGGCTCTCAGATGCTCCAGAGTAAGTGCTTTTCTCACTTTCGTTCTCTCTGAAAACAAGTTTGTTTCTTCTTATTTGCAAGTTTAGGTTGATGAGAAGTTCATCGTGATATTTTCTTAATATCGGTGAACGTGAGTGTTTGAGGATCAGTGTGTTAGGTAGTCAAAGATACATCAGCAAGCTCTGATAACGCCGCTGTCTCGTGAGAAAGCTAAACGATGAGATACCGTGAATCTGAAATACTGTATGTTTGATGCTGGTTTGTAGCTTCATGCTTAACACAGTTTTGATAACCCTGAGAAAAGAAGCTGTGCTTTTATCTCTCAGTTATGTTTCTTTTTAACTTTGTCTCAAATGAAACACTTGTTGTTCATGTACAGTAAGACTATAGAGCTGTAAAATTAACAAGCTCTGATCATTAGATGTTGGAAGAATTTGATGCGAATTTTGTTTCTTGACAAGAGTATTTTGGCAATCCTGAGCACAGTTGAGAAACTATTGAGATCTCTTTGAAACTCTGGACACACATATGAAATTACTATGATCTTTGTCTCAGGAGACGCATCTGAGAAGAAGTGGCTCTATTTAATCACAGTTGCTGTCTTACAGAAATATTAAAAAAATCTCATATATCTGCATTTACTGCTGTGGATTTATTTACCTCCATGCTCATTGATCCAAATATGTCGTGGCTGCTGATTTAAGCAGCTCTATTTCTTGTTGGCTCATGAAGAATCTTTCTAGAAATGTTTGGGATTGCATAAAACAAGCAGATTCACCAGTTCAGTTTCATAATGCCATTAAAATGAAAGCTTTGTGAGGTATGTGCTGTTTGCAGCTTTGTGGGTTGTGTGCCTGTCTCTGTGAAATGACCCACTTTGTGATGTTGGTTAGATGTGTAATCCACCACTAATACACTGTGTGTGTCTGTAAATATTAGTCTGGACATCCTCTGGTGTAACTAGTGCACCTTCTGAACCTAAACCCTAAATCTGACATTATTTTATTTTGCTCTGGTAAATCAAGAGTAGTTTAATGCATTTTCTCTTTGCCAAAGAAAAAATGAAAGCAAGGTATAACTCCTGAAAACATGAAGCTGAGAACATCTAACTAACCCTTAAACAATGAGGGAGATCCCCAATATTTTTTATAACCAAGGACCACTGACAAGACTTCAAGTCTGCCCTTCATAGCCTCATTTTCATCCATGTATAATTCAATATGACATCTAGCCTGACCAAGATCTACTATAGATAGTGTATAGGGAGTGTATTTATAGTGATAAGGCCAGTAATCCATTGCTGTGAACAGCCATTTTCACACAGCACTGTAGTTACACTATTACACTATTATACGGAATACTGTAGATATTTTTGAGCACTTAACCCAGGAATAGGAGTGAGCGAGATATTTGCTGTGTCTCATTTCCATATCTGCTTCCTCCTAAGATCAAATTTTTTCATTGATCATTATTATAAGCTAAGTAACCATTGCAAAATTGGCTGTTTTTCCTTGTGAGGCATAAATTATTGTAATTTATTTTTTACTTTGGAATGTAATGGTTACTTTTCTGGAATGAGGCAGCCTCAATGACTTATACAGCCAACATATGTGCCCTCCAGAGGGCGCAGCCTTCAAAATGAGACGCAGCAAACAGTAGAAATTTGACAACTGGTTCGTTGACGAAGAGCTGTTATAGTTCAGTGTTGTCACAAACATTTATCATTTGCATGCGTTTACCACTTTAAACGTTAAAGCGATTTTCCTTGCTTGTTGTCTGAAGACATCGGAAACATTTCAGAGCACACACAGCCATAGCACACATACAGAAAGCCACCTGTCACACAGCATGTGAGTGGTGAATTTGGTCACTACTCAGTACAAATACACACAAATTCATGTCAAAATGCCCATCTTGGAAAGTATATTCATAAACACAGTCAGTTATTTTATCAGGAAATAAATGCACATGGATTGTATTGTCATTAGTATAAGGTGTCAGTATAAATGATGGGGTGATGGCTAGAGGTCGACCGATTGATCGGTTAGCCAATTGATGGAACTATCCGTTTTCTGCAGAAATCTATAACAATAGATCCCCTTCTATGGAATTCAACACTCCTAGTGGACACTTTGGGGAATACTGCCAGCATGACCGGTGTCTGAAGTATGTGTAAAACAACTCCAATCCTATTGGTCCATGTTGCCTGTGATGTCATAGGCGGTACCCGAAAGTATAAAAGGGCACCTGCTGAATACGTCACCAACTGTTGTTGTCTTCGGAGCCATCTGTTTGTTCATGTGTGAAGCATCATCCTGGTGAGTCGAGCAGAGCTTTAAAGAATGTGTGCCTCCGTTGTTGAATTCTAACACTTGAGGGTATATTCTGACTTTTTCGTCTCTGTCTTGGCGTCTACGCACTCATTGTGATGAGTCACAATGTTAACGCTCTGCTCGCGCTTGTTCCTATTCCTGAGGGATGCAGGGCAAAGCGTTTGTGTCTCGGGCCGTTGCCGCAGCATGGTTTTATCTCAAGCTTGCGGCGATTGCTTTGAACTGCGGTGTCCGCATACTCTTTTCGTCAAGTTGCCTGATGCCGCGGAAAATGCTCCTGTTGACATAACAATGAAGTGTGAGCACTGAATTGTTTTTACCTTTTAGCGTGCGAGATCGCGAGATCATGGGTGGAGCTATATTCAGCTCAGCTGTGCCTCTCTAATATGCATGTTATTGTGTGTAGAGAGCCTCACTGGGCGTGGATATATTGAAAGCTCTGCGGAGAGAGCTTGCGAGCTTCTCTCCCATGGTGTTTCATTGACCTAGAGTGGTTATGGGGAATGTTCCTTCATTTGTTAAGCCGGATGGATTTAGGAGTGGCTGCCTCCCCAATTTTCTGGGTATTTTTAAGTGGGTGGTCCCTCTGAATTCCGCTTAGTAGGGTTGGGCTGAGTAAATTGTTACTCTGCTCAGCGTGTAGCTGTCTGCGGATGGTTATGCTCCAGCTCAAGCTTGCTTTGCTCTGGAATATAGTAGTCTGAGGGCAGCTATGTTCTAGCCTGGCATCTATGACTCTCCCCTGCAGGGTTTTAAGTAGATAGCCTTTCCCTTGGTCTGGGCAGCTTTGTGGGAAGGTTCACTTGTCTATCTAGTAACGATAGCCTAGTAGTTTTTTGGTCCCGTCAGGTAGCCCCTTCAGAGGTATATAGTTATCTGAGGATAGCTATGTGCTAGCTAATTGACTACTCCCCTTCTTAGGGAATTTAAGTAGTGGTCTTCCCTAGCCCATGTCTAGACAGTGCTTGTCCCCTGCGGGGTGTTAAGTAGATAGCCATTCCCTTGGTCTAGGCAGCTCTTAGGAAGCTTCATTTCATAAGACCCTTTGGATATAGCTATTTGCGGATAGCTGTGTTCTAGCTGGGATTGTTTGTAACAATCTTTTAGCTCCTCTAGGCTTCCAGCCACTTCAGTTGTCGTATGTATACCGGCTACTATTGCTCACATAGCATAGCTATCTGAGGATGGTTGTGTTCCTAGCTTGGTTAGGGTCCCTCCCCTTGTCTGGAATCAGGCTCCCTCGTTTCTACCAAGTTATGTGAGCAGCCAGAGGCGCCAGTGGCTTGGCCCTTTCTGAGGAAAGGTTTGGTATATGTCTGTCACCTCCTTGGTGCTCTCTCACCAGGTGGACAGGCATGCGCTTCGGCATGGCATGATTGGATATTGTTCCCCAAAGTGTCCACTGGGATGCAGCATTGAGTTCCCTAGAAGGGGAACGTCTCTGGTTACTTAAGTAACCATGGTTCCCTGAGAGGGAACGAGACACTGCATCTCCTTGCCATGCTTCGGCCTGCCTGTTTATGTCTCCTCAGACAACTGAGTTGGTGACGTATTCAGCAGGTGCCCTTTTAAGATTCAAGATTCAATATTTTATTTGTCACATGCACAATTATACAGAGTATAACCAGCAGTGAAATGTAGGTCAGGTCCGCTCCAAGGACAGTGCAATTATATAGAATACAAATATTAAGAAAAAGAAAAGTAGAAAAAATAAAATAAAAAATAAAAAATATAAACATAAATATAAATGTGCAGGTCAGTATGTTGTTGACTTAAATAGTAATAAAGAGGAATGTGCAAAAGAATGTGCAAAAAAGTTGTCCAGGGTATTTAAATAGCAGCAATATGAGGTAGAGAAAAATTATGAATAACTTATTGATATGGTGATATTTACATGGAGTCAAGTGATGTTATGACACAGAGTTAGAGTTTAGGAGCCTGATGGCCTGGGGGAAGAAGCTCCTCCTAAGTCTCTCAGTTTTTGCCATCAGGCTACGGAAGCACTTACCAGATGGAAGCAGAGTGAATAGATGGTTACCAGGGTAATTTGAGTCCTTGATGATTTTAACAGCTCTATTTTTGCAGTGTTTGAGGTAGATGTCCTGCAGAGAGGGGAGAGCAGACCCTGAGATGCACTCAGCTAAGCGCACAACTCTCTGTAGTGCTTTGCAGTCCTGATTGGAGCTGTTTCCATACCACACTGAGATGCACTGAGTCAACACACTTTCTATGGTCCCTGAATAGAAAGTTTTCAGGATTGCTGGTGTGACCTTGAATTTCCTCAGCTGTCACAGATGGTACAGTCTTTGCCTGGCTTTCTTAACCTGTGTTTGGATGTGTGTAGTCCAAGTCAGGTTCTCAGAGATGTTTACACCGAGGTACTTGAAGCTACTCACCCTCTCCACAGGGGTCCCACTGATCATAAGAGGAGTGTAGGGCTGCTGCTGTCTCTTCCTAAAGTCCATGATCAGCTCTTAAGTTTTGCTCACATTCAGAGAGAGACAGTTGTCCTGGCACCATGATGTGAGTCTCTCTACCTCATCCAAGTATGCGGTCTCATCCTTGTTGGAGATAAGGCCCAGAACCAAAGTATCATCAGCGAATTTGATGATAGATGTGGAGCTGTGAGAGGACGCGCAGTCATGCGTGTAGAGAGAGTAGAGCAGGTTATACTTTCGGTGACCCGCCTATGACATCACGGGCCACGTGGACCAATAGGATTGGAGTTGTTTTACACATGCTTCAGACACCGGTCATCCTGGCAGCATTCCCCAAAGTATCCACTAGGATGCAGCGTCTCGTTCCCTCTCGGGGAACCATGGTTACATAGGTAACCCGAGACATTTTTCTTGGTTGCATCTTTTCCTGGAGCTGCTGAGAAGGTCTGCCGTCATTATACAGTATGAGAGTGGTCTCTAGAGGCAGAATCACTGAGGACTCATGCTGTTTGTTTTGACACACGAGACTTCAGATACTTCAGATGCCGATTTACAACAGACAACGAAGCTGTGTATACAGTATATTACAGTACATGATTCCATAACATTCTAAAGTAATTAATCTGTTGACTAGATGCTGCATTAATAGAGAAACAACAACAGTATGTTTGCCGTTAAGGCTGAGAGGACTCTTTTATGGCGTTAAAACTGTGACAGAAATACATTGGTCCCTTGCATTCATTAGCCAACGAAGTTGCATATTTGAAGCTAGTGACGTGAGAAATCAAACTAGTATGTTTATGCATTTACATAGAAATAAAATGGAAAAGTAATGCGGTAGTGGAATTGAATAACGTTATGCAACATGCATTGTGGAATTGAAAAACGTGTTATGTTTTTTGACCTACAGAATTTGGACCTATACATCTTTATATGTAATTTTAGAATTACTTTTTTGTCAGAATTATTGTCTTTGAAATATATCTTTGAAATCATCTTTGAAAAACTTTAACTACAAATAACACTACAGTTTAAATCTAGTTTTACGTTTAAATTAAGTACTTTGCATGTGCTTTAGTATTGTGCTTTTAATCTGATATTATTACAAAATGCATTTTTAAGTGTATTTAAGTGGCCTTTGTTTACTAATATTATGCTATACTTTAAGATTTAGAGTACACTACAAGTGCACATTCAGTACTATTAATTGGACTTTTTCCACACCCTTATTAAAAAATATTTCTATTATTAAATTATAGGGGTATTTTGTCATGGATTGGCCAGGCTGTAACGGCACCCAGTCACAATGCTCACCAAATACTAAGCAGCCACACCTGCATCTTATCAGGATCGCCCATTAAGACCACTACTTAAGTTAAGTTCATACCTCATCTCACCTCTTTGTCCGGTCTCATTTGTGTGACGTGGACTGTTTACCTCTTCTCCTGATCTCCAGCTACGAACTCCAGTGAATATCTCCAGCGAAAACCTCCAGCTTATATCGCCAATTACCTCCAAAATGTCTTCCCTTCCTTTGTGTTTCCTGAATATGTGTGTAAAGATTACCTGGATACTTAGCCCAAAGATAAGGTATGTACCCACCATCCATCTGCTTCTCCATCTTCAATCAAGTCAAGTCAAGTCAAGTTGAGCTTTATTGTCATTCTGCTACATGTGGGGACATACAGGGAACAAAATGTCATGCCTCGCAGGACCACGGTGCTACATAAATACAGACATACAACAATGAAGTAAAAAAACACTATAAACCTATACACAACTAACCTACTGACAGATTTTAACTATAAGTATACTATATATAAATATTTACCCTATACAAACTAAAAAAAAATATAAAATACAGTATTTATGTGAAGCATTCGTATAGTTTGTATTTTTTATCTTATATATATATATATATATATATATATATATACACAGGACGTGTGTGTGTGTGTGTGTATATATAAAATAAAAAATACAAACTATACGAATGCTTCACATAAATACTGTACATGTGCAAAGAGAAACATTTTGGGTCAAGCAGCTGGTTGGGGAACAGTGCAGGATGATATGTAGTGCCTGAGCATGTAAAGTGTCTAGTGCACATAGAGGAGAGTGTGTTACTACAGGTGGTTTGTACGGGCCCACTCACCTGTGTGTAGCACACTTCGAATTGCACAAAAAAGTTCCATACAGCTTTTTCTTTGGTGTGGTAAGGTTTGGGGTGGTCCATGTTTTAGGAGGTAGGGGTTTGCCTGGGGTTTCAGAGGGGAGTGGGGTGGTTTGAGTTCAGGGCTCTCACAGCCTGGGGGAAAAAGCTGTTGAGCAGTCTGGCGGAGCGGGCTCTGATGCTCCGGTACCGTCTTCCTGATGGTAGGAGCTGGAATAGACTGTGGGAAGGATGGGTGGAGTCCTTCAGGATGCTGTTGGTTTTGCTGGAGCATCATGTAAGAAAAATGTCCAGGATGGAGGGGAGAAGGGCACCGATGATCTTTGCAGCCGTGTTCATTGTCCGCTGGAGGGTCTTGCGGTCAGCAGTACTGCAGTTCCCGTACCGGATCTCCTGCACCTGTAATAAATCTCCTGCACCTGTAATAAAGGAAAGTCCTGCTATTATTCTCATGGCTCATTTCAGCCATTCATAAAACTGCTTACTTTCCTACCATAACCCGTTTTGCTCAAACTGAGAATAAAAACACCCGCTTGCTTTAATCTGGTTTGGTGTCCATATTCTGTAACAGAAGACCAGAGCTAAGACAGACAACAGTGAAGTTTTCGTTTTCGAAGTTTTTGGCAAACCCATCGGAGACACTTCTGTTGGTGAGCAACTTTATCATCTCTGCCAAGGGAAAATGTCTATTAACAATTATGCCAAGTTTAGAACTCTCGCTGCGGTCAATGGTTGGAATGTGCGTTTGCACCTTACCACCTAGCAGCAGTGCATCAGTCAAGGCTGTGGCTGCATCTGGCTGCATACAATGATTCCATCGGCCTAGAATAGTTCATTCAACTCTCCATCCTTGTCGCCAGTCATATGCAGTTATGTATGGAAGACCAGCAGCGCCAGCAATTGTCCATGTTCCATCGCCTGCCAGAGTTCACCAGCACACCATAATCAGGGTCTGAGTCAATACTAGATGAAAGCACTTGGTTAACTTCAACTGAGCGGCAGAGGAGACTTAACCAGGGACTCTGTACTGTGGTGTTGGTGGGCATGTAACAAAGTGGATGTTTCCCTCAAGTTCCACAACTCCTCTTTCATCCTCTCCAGACCCTACTAGTGAACTCCAGCTCCATTGAGAGTCCAGTGGAACGACAGTCTCTTGATGTCCCAGCTTGCTATGCAACCCTCTGTGACGTATTGTGCCCCCAAAGAAAGTTGCCTCCACACCAGCCATGGATCTGATTTTGGATGAGCCAGTGTCCCGCGGGAAGATCTACCCACTTTCTCTCCCAAGCAGAAGGCCATGGAGGAGTACATTAAGGAAGCATTAGAACAAAGATGCATGCATCCTTCGACTTCCCCTGCTGCTTCGAGATTCTTCTTCGTGGCAAAGAAGGACAGAGACTTGCTGCCTTGCATTGATTACCGTGCCCTCAACAAAATCACAGTGAAGCCCTTGAACATCTCTGCAGAGCCACGGTGTTTAGCAAGTTGGACCTCTGCAGTGCCTACAACCTCATCCTTATACATAAGGGAGAAGAGTTTAAGATGGCATTTATAAAACCCAGTGGTCACTATGGTTACGTGCTCATGTCATATGGACTTGTCAATGCCCCCTCTGTATTCCAGGACATACATTTGCCATCTTCTCTAAGAAGCTCACCCTGACAGAGGAAAAACTATGACATCAGCAACAAAGAACTCCTTGCCATCAAGCAAGTGGAGGCATTGGTTGGATGCAGTGTTAATTTCGTTGACGAAGACGACGACGAAAAATATTTGTCAACGTACCTTTTTTCTGTGACTAAGACGAGACGTTGACGAGCTAAAACTAATATCTGATGATAAAAACTATGACGAAATTTATGTCGCGTCTCGTTAACAAGACGAGACGGGACTAAAATGCTATTTGAGGACTACCGGACATTCAAAATACATCCTATAGGCTAAGTTAACTGTCTTGTCTTTCAAAATGTGCGTCTCTGTCATTGGATAAGGTGCGTTTGTATATCTAGTCTCCGTATGGCAGCCGCAGTGGACGGATAGGCTACCAAAACGCGAACTAGCGATCTGAAACAATGGCCTCAGCACCTGAAGGGTTAGGGAGTGGGTGACCAGACGTCCCGTTTTTCCCGGGAGTCACAATTCATTGTCGATTAACTTAAAGTCAGTGAAGGTGCGATAGGTGGAAACGCACTGATAGAAGTGCTCTCTCTCTCGCGCGCTCCACTTCTTCAGTTCTCATACAGCGCGCGATCAGTTCTCAGCGCTCAAATACACACACAGCAGTCCACATGTCTCTCATGTAGAGTATCTCACGGAAATACAGTCCGTTATGGTTTAAGTGAGCTTAAACAGGTGGGTGAAAACTGAATGTATGTCAGTAGGCTATTACATACATACCTTCCATCTTAAATGGACAGCATTCCTAATTATCTGTCATAAATGTTAACCGACAAAAGATGTTAAATGAATGTATACTTGTTAAGTAAATCTACTGTATCTGAAAAATTACCAAAAAATGAAAATTTATTCCAGTTTTTCCAAATTCAATCCTTGATTCAAATTTCTCATAACTAAGCTTAATTGATTTGGTCTAAAGAGAGAAGTATTGATGACTATTTTTGTTAGAATACTACATATAAAATAGCTACCAAAATAAATGTTGGTAACTGCAGTTTGACTAAAAGTAATGACTAAAATTTGACAAAAATGCAATGACTTTTCGTCGACTAAAACTAGACTAAAACTATGAAAGACTCAAATGACTAAAATGTGACTAAGACTATTAAGCATTTTCGTCTCAAGATAAAGACTAAGACTAAATCAAAAATGCCTGCCAAAATTAACACTGGTTGGATGGGCTCAATAACCATTTACTATATTGACCATATTAACCTAGAATATCTTTGAGAAGCCAAGAGATTAAATTCTTGCCAGGCAAGATGGGCTTTATTTTCCACCCGCTTAAATTTCTCTATTTTTTATTGTCCAGGTACCAAGTATGTCAAGGCTGAGGAGCCTGACCCCATCTTGCCTTCTGCCCTGTTTGTTAATCCCATCCAGTGGTCTCGATATTGATCACAAGAACCTAGAGTATCTTTGAGAAGCCAAGAGATTAAATTAGATGAAACCGCTCCTGTGGGGTAATCACAAGGGCTTCAGTGTGTTCCTCATTCTCAACAAACCCCACTGATCCACTCCATGCACTCATCTCTGGGCACTATACAATAACAACCTCTCGCTGTGAAAAGATTGCTTCTGGTGGCCCAACATGGCCAGGGATGTGAGAAAGTTATTTCATGACTGCTCTGACTGCACCATCTCGAAGAGTCACCAGTAACTCCATCTGCTGCCCATTCCTAACCGTCTGTGGTCACACCTGGGAGTGGATTACATCAAGCACCTGCCCCCCTCTGATGGTAACACATGCATCCTTGTGGTCATTGATTGATTTTCCAAGTCATGTTGTTTGCCTCCTCCCAAAGGCATCCCTACCATGATGGGAACAGAACTCCTCTTTGACCATGTCTTCAGATACTTTGGGATCCGCGAGGACATTGTATCAGACCCGGCCCTCATCTACAAGGTCTGGAAATTTCCTACAAACCTTCTGCCACAGCCACCAGGAGCCACCACAACATTTACCCTCACCCGAATACTAAGCAGCCGCAACTGCTCCTCATGAGTGAGTGAGTGAGTGAAGTGACATACTGCAAAATATTCCATACTCGGAATTCGTGCTCTGCATTTTAACCCATGCACGTGCGGTGAACACACACACGGAGCAGTGGGCAGCTAGAGGTGCCTTGCTCAAGGGCACCTCAGTCGTGTTATTGAGGGTGGAGAGAGCGCTGGACATTCACTCCCCCCACCTACAATCCCTGCCGGCCCGAGACTTGAACCCGCAACCTTTGGATTACGAGTCCGACTCTCTAACCATTAGGCCACGACTTCCCCTCATCAGGATCTTATCAGGATGCCTCATTAAGACTGCTACTTAAGCACACATCTCATCTCACCTCATTGTCCAGTCTTATTTGTGCTAAGTGGACTACTTATCTGTTCTTCTGATCGCCAGCGATGAATTCCAGTGAATATCTCCAGCATGCCTTCCCCTCCTTTGTGTTTCCTGTTTATGTATGTAAGGATTACCTAGATACTTCACCATCAACTTGCTCCTCCATCCATGATGTCCTGCACTTGCAATAAAGGAAAGTCCTGTTCATGGAACTGCTTACTTACCTGCCATATCATTAAAAGATTCTCATTGCTCATTCCAACCATTAATAGAACTGCTTACGTACCTGCCATAACCTGCATTGCTCAAACTGTGAATAAAACTCCTGTTTGCTTTTTCAGTCTGGTTCTGTGTCCATATACCATAACATATTTACTGTATATTCTAAACTCCCCCCACTAGGATTCCTCTAGTGAATTTCAGTAATTTCCAGTGATGCTAATGCTGTGTGCATGTGAAAAATTTACAATTTTGTTTTGGCCTGAAGTTGTAAGATTTTGCTTAAATTGTTTGTATAGTGTATCAATAGAGTTATATTAACTATCACAATAACCCTTTCTTCCAGTTGTCATACAGTGCATCACTTACGGATCACCATATAAATAGTGTGTTTGGTGTTTAGATAAACAGTGATGTGCCTTACAGGTGTGTGTACACTGAACCACAGTACTCTCTTTAGCCACACACCTCGTGAGTGATCGTCAGCTGTAATATTAGCAGTGGGCAGAGAAACCTCTTTCACCATGGCAGTGATCAAGCCAACATTAGAGGTTAGGGGAGGTTCAGTCAATATTTTCTCCCTAGCGTGTGAAGGTGATGGTTATGACACGACCTGATGAGATCTGAGCATGTATGGTCTCAGCGGTTACTCCTGTGTCAGAGGTCAACATCTGATCTTACTGACGACAACACTGATTTTAACTGCTGTTCTAGCACACTTTGGCAAATATAATTCATCTTTGTTAAAGTCCACATGATAGCCATTGTACTTGTGCAATGTTGAGTATCCCAGAGTGAAACAGGACATTTTTTTTATGTATCCCAGAGGTAAAGCTATGGGCACGTGATTTTTTTTTTAATAATGTGCACTGTTCATGAGACCAGAAGTGTTTAATAGAGCTGCACTAGGGATGCTTCGTCCCTCTAGTGATTGAGGCGTAAAACTTACTGATATGCGTTGTGCTTCTAATGTAAAGACAACTATACGTAAACATAGCAGGTAACTGATGTTGTTATGAATTGTTACAGCCTCTTTCCCTTTTTCCCTACGATGAATAGGGTTTCTTTCTTTTAACAATGGATGATTTCTCTGATGGTTACCTTTTTTAATTATGTTGATCACAGTTGTTGCTTCAAACTGTCAGAACTAACACACTTCTCACTAACACATGACACACACTGTCACTTTCTTTTCTTTGTTAACGGACGTGTTGGAACCATGCAAAGATGAATGGCAAAAAAAAGAGACATTTCTAATTAAATCCAACCCAACAGCTAAAAGAATAGACTAAATCATTATTATAAGCTGACTGTTGTGAATGCTTTGACTCTTATTAGACTTTTTTTAATCTTAAAGGATTTAAAAGTAATTTAGTTTTAAAGCATAGCAGAGGTGTCATTATCATGTATATGGTGTCATTGTACTTTGAACTCTAATAGAGTCAAGTCAAGGTTGTTTTGTTTGTGATGGCCTTGAGTGTATTTTGTCTAATGATGTGAAATTGTAACCCATCCTGTGCTGAGCAGTGAACACCGTGTAGGGACCCTGTCAATTGGAACGCAGCTAGTGTCAGTGTTATGAAAGGACACATAGAGATCATGTGACCTGTGTGCTGGTTGGTGGCTCTGGGCTGTGTTAACATGCCTCCAGCACACATTCACTCAATGCCAACACAACCATGGCAGCCGGAAGCTATCCACACTTCCCGGGGCTAGAAAGCACCACAAAATAGGTTTTGACAATATTTGTGCGTTTCTTTGTATAACACTTTAACATCCTCACTATACAGTTTGTCCAGCTGTTTGTATGCTGTACATGCATTATAGTCTTTTTCTTCAAATGATGTTCATAGAATTTCATGTATCATAAATATACAAATATGTTAGCATCATTGCACAGAATTGCCTTTTGACTGGAAATGATATATTCTTTGGAACATAAAAGTTCATGGAGCCATGTGTCATACAGTAAATGCTCATATTTCTGCCATTCATGTTTAACAGGTGACCAGTTTTGAAATTTGTTGAGCAAATCTGAGGTAGCCTGATCAGATTACCATGCATTTCATCTTAAAGATGATGGCATAGCATGCATTCATCGAATCAGGACAGGCGCCAGGTTCTGGATGTATAGTCTACAGTGTAGAGAATAATGGAAAATCACAGCTAGAGCTTTCTGACATTCAGAGCAATGGAAAATACAGGCCAGTGGAAAGAGGCTCTGAGAATAAATAACTTGATAATGTTAATGGCCGACTCCACAGATCCGCTCAGAAAGCCTCTAAAGTGCCACGCTAGATGCTATCGACACACAGCCAGCAGACAGGACATGGACACGGGACTAACCAATGCACAACTGGACAGAGGAGGGCTACCTCCTAAAAATAGGACATAACTAGTGTTCTCTCGGGGTTACTCGGTCCAATTAGGCTGTTTAATTAATTGCCTGTTACAATAATTAAATAAGTAGTGAAGTGGCGCTCCTGGGAGACTGAGAGTCGCATCCTGCAATGTCCTTTTGTGGCCCTTTGGGGACGTCTCTAATCATCATTATGAATCCTCACTTCATTTGATATGTTGGGTTTGCATGTTTATTTTTGATGTGCAATATTAGCTGCATATGAACAGAGTTCAGCAAAACTTCGAGTTCAGATTGAGGTTATGCTGGAAAAACAATCTGAAGCCTATATACACATATATATATATATATATATAGTTGCATGCTTTATATAGGTTCTATTTTTAGTACAACATTTGAAAATATCTTGAAGAATGAACTCTTCCCAACACAAAAAGTGTGTAGGTGTTAGATTTACTTTGAAACAATTTTCACTCAGAAACTGCTGGTAAATATTTAAAAAATAAGTGCAAAGAAATGGCAAGTTACTCATTAAATTAAACATTACATTTTGAAGTAGAAAGACTGATATAGTATTTTCTTGTTAAGCATACTCCAGTAATCTCTCAATAAACGTCTTCTTTTTTTTAACAACATATAACCATCTTATGAATGTTCAAATCTGAAGCACTATTAAAGAATGGGTGCCGTCAGAATGAGAGTCCAAACAGCTGATAAAAACATCACAATAATCCACACCACTCCAGTCCATCAGTTAACATCTGGAGAAGACAAAAGCTGAAACAAATCCAGCATTAAGATGTTTTTAACTTAAAACCATTGCTTCATTTAATTCATAATCCATAATAACGCTTCCTCCAGTACAAAAGTTGTCACCCACATATTTGTTTGGAGCTGTTTTGGTCTGTTTTGTCTTGTAAACGCTGCTTGATCTGCAGATTTCTCTCCTGATTCAGACCAGAACACTTTTTCACTGGAAGAAGCGTTATTATTATTATTATTATTATGGATTATGGACTCGCATTTTAGTTAAAAATGTCTTGATGGATTTATTTAATCTTTTATCTTCTCAAGATGTTAGCTGATGGACTGGAGTGGTGTGGATTATTGTGATGTTTTTATCAGCCGTTTGGACTCTCATTCTGACGGCACCCATTCACTGCAGAGCATCCATTGCTGAGACACTGATGCAATGCTGTTCATTGAAAGTTCATGTTATTTAATGTAGTTAAATACTGTTAACAAATGAAAACTTTTTGTTACGTTTTATCAAATAATTCATTACAATCATTGCACATTCACGTTGTTCGTTAATTTGTAATCATCAACCAAATAAAATTGAATGCTTCAGAGATACTCAATACTCTGGGCAGCTCCAGCTTTAAGTGATGTGAAAACTATCGGTCTTCAGTCATTTTCTCTTCCACGCACCTGCAAAGTTCACGTGCTGTTGTGTCTTTTGAGTATTGCATGGATTGAGTGTGCACTGCATTGGAAACTTGCACCAGCCATTTATTTCAATTAAAAAGCATGCACCCTGACGTCTCAAATGTAGTGGGCATGAAACAAGAATAATTACATTTATTTAGCTTCTAAACACCCAGAGGGAGCCATTAAGTCCAGAAGACTGGATGCTCCGATAGGTAGTAATAACTCTAAAAGGCGTTTGTGCTGAGAAGTGCCCTTAATTTTCCGATGACATTGCGGTTCTTAGAGTACGGGATGCCTTCCCCTGCGTCGAGTGTTGAACACACTGGCCCTCACTTTACAGACACTGTGCAGCTTCCTTAAGGGGCCCGGTGACTTGAAGGGGCCCTCAGGCACTCATTGTGAAATAAAATGTTCTAGTAAACTCTTTTTGTGTGCATGTCCTGATTTATAGCCGAAGACCTCTTAAGTGCTAGAGACATGGAAACAATTTGCAGTGCACAACATAAAGCCTGCACACTGCAGCTCATGTTGACCCAGCACAGGCTGCTTGCTCTAATGTACATACTGCGCTGGAGGAAAGACAAGTGAACCTAGTGGAGCTGAGCTGAATCGTAATTTGAATTATGTTTACTAGTCATGTCAGTTTGTACTTCTATTTGCATTTGGCCCATGGTTATGATGAGCATTAGAATGCACAAACACCAGACAATCATCTTAAATAGTCTTCCGTAATGTGGATGGGTGTGTCTGAGATCACATGATCAAATGCAGTAGTGGCAGCAAATAACCCAAATAACAGGGTGAACAGAACCAACATAAATGTATTGCAGATATCATTAAAGTTCAATAATTTAATGTAACATTTTAGAAATTAGTCTGATTCAAAGGAGAATCAAAAGGCTGGATCCTGACTGACAGAGGAGGAGTTGGGGATGGAGGAGGGTAATTAACTATTGAGCAACGCAAAGCTGGTGATAATACTGATGGACCTTATATATGGATGCTTAGATAGGTGTCGCATCCCTATAGGTATGGTGTTATTTTACTGCCAAATGTCGAGAGCACATTTTTGTAGCGTGAAAGTAGATTAATATAATGGATTTCCTTTGCTCTCGCACAAAAAAAAACACTTAAAACATGTCTCTCCTCTCCTCAAGTGTGCGTGTGCGCGCTCAAACTTTGTCCTGTGCACTCGCACATCTCTCCGTGCTCTTGCGCTAGATATGAATTCTTCTCACACCTGGATTAAACGACAAATGTTATCAACCAATCAGATTTTTCTACAACTGACCCAATGAAAATACTAAGCCTATGTGAAGAGATAACTGATCCTGGAATTTCTCTACAATGTAATAATATTTAGTCATATTAATCAAATGTATATTCGAAATGACTAGGAATCGGGTGCTTTGATTTATATATATATATAAAAAAAACTAGTTTGTCTAATCATTTGGTCAAACCCCTCTGAGCGATTTATCTAAAACAAACAAACAAACAAAAAATTATATGATTCTTAAAGTTCATGTGGCCATACATGTATTGTGTACTTGGGTTGAAATATATATATATATATATATATATATATATATATATATATATATTAGTGCTGTGTCAGTCCTTTGTCGTGTGTGTCATGTGTTCCCCCTCTCGTGTCCATATTTGGTTTGTTTCCTGTCCTTGTTAAGTGTGATCATTAGTTAATTCTTGTCCAGCTGTGTTTATCTCATTATCTATGATTAACCTGTGTATTTATAGTCCTGTCTATTCAGTTTGATTTTGTCTGGTCTACTCGTTACTGCCCGGTGTTCCTGTCTGTATCAGCTTTGCCTTCTCTGGCCCTGCATTGATGTCTGAAGTAAAGACTGTTATTTTGAGTTTATCCTCGTCGCCGTGCTCCTCGTTCCTCCCTGTTGTGTGCACTGTGACATGCTGTCAATCGATTAAAAAAGTTAATCTCGTTAGTCACAGTACTGGATTGTGATCAATCGCGATTAATCGAAAATTTAAAATACTAGGATTTACCTGTAAATGTGTTGAAATAAAGGAATGCATGACAAACTAGTTTAAGGAAACATTCCTTTCACATCTCCGCCAGGAATGAGACATAATCCTTATTATTCTTTTGTTTTAATTCAGCCGTTATCAGCCTTTATACTGGCAATAAAACGTTTACCAAGCCACATCGCTTCGATCCCAGTATACATTTATCCAACTATTATCAAAAGTATTTCTAAATAAATACAACAAAACATTTTCTTGCGACCTTAAATGAAGTATTATGACAAAATGCATTATGAAGAAGAATTGGACCTGTTCTGCAGGTGCATTAGAGCTAACATTAGCATCATGCTACATAAGACATTTTATGAGATTAATAGTGCACTTTTACTCAGAACTCACTTTAAACCACCATCGAGTGTTTGTAATAACTTCCTTTTGCGATCACATGTGTATGCTTTGGGCGGCCGCGGTACATTATAAAAGTAGCCCAAAAAACCGCAACCCACGTCTCTGTAATTTTTCCTGCGACTGTATTTTTGAAATAGCCCAATTGTGCGGAGAAAAGCGACCCTGGCAACACTGGTTCACTGTACCCTTATATCACATATGAGTATACATATCTCTCACGCACTGTTTCTCTCTCTCTCTCTCTCTCGGACACACTCGCTCTCTCTCTGCGTTCGCTTCACTTTTATCGAGCCCGGCACCTTATAATCACACAATCCCTGCGTCCTAATGTGCATACTATCCACCCTATCTGCCTTAAATAGTATTGAAAAAGCCTAATATCACATAGAATTTAGGATGGATAGTGTGCACATTGGGACGCAGGCAATAATTTCCTTCCACGCTGCGATGACGGCAAAAAGTTGGGGTCAAACCTTATCAAACTATTAATTTGCATTAAAAAAAATTAATGCTTTAAAATTTTTAGATACATTTTTAGATTTAGATTTAATCACATCAACGTTGACAGCCCTAATATATATATATATATATATATACACACAGTGCCCTCCAAAAGTATTTGAACAGTAAAGACAAAATTGCTCGGTTGGCTGTGGAGTCAAGACATTTACAAATATGATTAAAAGATGAATATGAGACAAAACTACAGAATGTCACATTTTATTATTGAGTGATTCAACACATAGATGTTTTACCAGCTAAGAAGTTCAGCACTTTTAGAGTTTGATCCCTCTATCTGATGAGAGCATAAGTATTGGAGCAGTTGCCTCACAGGTCTTTCTAAGTGGTCTTTCTTTCACAGGTCTTTCTAATTTGGATGCTAAAAGAAAAGAGGAAGTCAATTAGAGCTCTAGCAAAAACAAAGGGCATGGAGAAATCAAGAGTTTGGAAGCCACCAGCGACACCAGCAACCAACAACGACCTGATCGACTGAGAAAACAACAGTAGTTGATGACAGACAAATCATAAAAGCTGTGAAAATGAACCCAAAAGACATGTCTGTAAAATCAGCAACAACTTCCAGAAAGCTGGGTGATGCTCTGACAATCTACTGTCCTCAGGAGACTTTGACACAGAATTACAGATGCTACACAGCAAGATGCAAACCTCTGACCAGCACCAAAAATAGAAAGGCAAGTTTAGAGTTTGCAAAAAAACACAAAGGTGAGCCAGAAGAGTTTTGGAACTGTGTTTATGGACCGATGAGACAATGAAAATGAAAATGATCCCAAGCATACAGCCTCATCTGTAAAGCATGGTGGAGGTGGTGTCATGGCATGGGCATGCATGGCTGTCTCTGGAACAGGTCCTCTCAACTTTACTGATGACTTAATGTATGATGACAGTAGCAGAATGAATTTGGAAGGGTACAAAACCATCTTGCCTACCAATATTCAAGAAAATGCCACCAGATTCATTGGGAAGTGCTTCATATTGCATCAGGACAATGACCCCAAACACCCTGCAGTTCAGTCAAGGAGTTTATAAGAGCAAAGAAATGGAAAGTGTTAGATTGCCCAAGTCAATCTCCAGATTTAAATCTGATTGAACATGAATTTCAGCAGCTGGAGAGGAGAGTAAAGGCAGAAACTCCCCAAAACAAGCAACAATTGGGATTGTCTGCATTAAAGACTGGGAAAAGCATTTGAAAGGATGAGAGCAAGAGTCTGGTGATGTCTATGGGTCACAGACTCACTGCTGTGATTGTGTGCAAGGGATCTGCAACTAAATAATAGCTTTTAATCTTTTATATCTGCCTTATGTTCAGCTGTCCCAATACTTATGCTCACATCAATGTACGGTATGTGTTGAAACGGCTAATAATAAAATGTGACATTCTGTAGTTTTGTCTCCTATTCATCTTTTAATCATATTTGCAAATGTCTTGACTCCACAGCCAACAGAGCAATTTTGTCTTTACTGTTACAATACTTATGGAGGGCACTGTGTATATATCTTCTGATTTAAGATGGAACTAGGGTCAGATGAACTATTCCCTAAATAGCCTACTTAAGATGTGAAGACCAAATATAACACTATAATGAATTTATCATATTTGTGATAACATCACTACATTATATTCTATGTGTTTAATGCATTTGCAGACAGTGTCATTACCTATAACTGTATATTCACTGATTTAGATGACAGTGCCATTGAATGTGTTGCTAATATGAAGTGAGTTTTGATGAAAAGAAAATCTAAATAAAATCAGAACTGAAAACAAAAACTGGATTTTAAAAAAAGGATAAATAAATATAAAACTCCCAATAAATGTCCAAACAGCGATTCTATCAGAGCATTTAGTGTGTTATGATATCATCGTTTACAGCTATTTTTGCATTTGAGGTTGTTTGATAGGAATTGTTACTTACTATTGCCAACAACTGAGAATGTATTGCAATGATATGCAATCCATATTTTTATTGTTAGGATATGAAGATTGCGCGAAATCTAGCGTCAGCGTTAGTTCTGGCAGGTCACATTAGTCAAGCTCGCATCAGCTGACTCTCAACTGATCCACGTCTACCTATATATGGCATTATTTCATAACTAATCTTTAAAACTAGTCTGCAAAACTATAAGCACATTATATGCTTTAAACTCGGTTTGATATGGTAAAACAAACCTTTTGCAAAACTCTAAACACGGTTCTCTAAATTACACACATCATTCAAAACTAACAGCTCTTTTGTTTAATTTGGGAAACACTACCATTTTAATGCTACACTCATTTACTGATAACCTACACACAGAGGTCATGTGTGAACACACTTAGACATCAGGCGTTCATTTAGTAATCAAAACTTGTTTTTTTAGAAATAAATTATTTTTAGCCCCTTGCATTTCTGTTTACATTTGTATCTATATTGTACAAAGCACTTTATAAATGAAGCTGACTTTCTGACTTGGCTTATATGCATTTTTGTCAGATAATAAGAATTTATTATGGGGAGAAATATTATTATGAAATAAATGTTTTTCTCAAATACACGTTGGACACAATTATTGGCACCCCTAGAAATTCTTATGAGTAAAATATCTCTGAAGTATATTCCCATTCATATTCACAATTTTGAGCACTCCAGGGTGATTATGAACATGAAATTATCCAGCCATGGCTTCCTGTTTCACAGAAATATAAATAGGAGGGAAAACAAAGGCCAAATTTTCTTAATCATCCATCACAATGAGTAAAAAAAAAGAATATATTTCTGATGTGCAGAAAAAGATAATTGAGCTTCACAAATTAGTGAAGTGGCTTTAAGAAAAGAGCTAGAGCAGTGAAAATCCCCATTTCCACCATCAGGTCAATAATTAAGAATTTCCAATCAACAGATAATGTTACGAATCTGCCTGGAAGAGGACGTGTGTCTATTTCGTCCTAATGCACGGTGAGGAGGAGAGTTTGAGTGGCTAAAGACTCTCCAAGTACCACAGCTGGAGAATTGAAGAAAATAGTTGAGTCTCGGGGTCAGAAAACAGCCCCTACATCACCACATGTTTGGGAGGGTTTCAAGAAAAATTCTCCTAGCTCATCCAAAAACAATCTCCAGCATATTCAGTTATCAGACACGACTGGAACTTCAAATGGGACTGGCTTCTGTGGTCAGATCAAACTAAAAAATGAGCTTTTTAGCAGCAAACACTCAAGATGGGTTTGGTGAACACAGGGATAAAAAGTACCCCATGTGTACAATGAAATATACTGCTGTATTTTTGATGTTGTGGGCCTATATTTCTGCTGGAGGTCCTGGACATCTTGTTTAGACACATGGCATCATGGATTCTATCAAATATCAACAGATAAAAAATCAATAAGTGACTGACTCTGTTAGAAATTTTATAATGGGCCGTGTTTGGATCTTCCAATCGAACAATAATCCAAACATAAACCTCAAAAATAACACAAAAATGGGTCACTGAGCACAAAACCAAGCTTCTGCTGGCCATTCCAGTCCTCTGACCTGAACCCTGTAGAAAATGAGTCGAGTGAACTGAAGAGAAGAAGCACCGTCATGGAGCTGGGAATCTAAAGGATCTGGAGTGATTCTGGATGAAGGAATGGTCTCTGATCTCTTGTCAGGTGTTCTCTAACCTCATCAGGCATTATAGGAGAACATTTAGAGCTGTTAAACTGACAAATGGAGATTTCATAATGATATTTCCCCCTCATTTTAAATTCTTATTATTCAATGAAAGGTTAGATTTTTGTGAATTTTTAAAATAAAAGATCAAAAGGATTAACAATGCAGATTAATTTTCACAGCCTTCTTTGGTCATGTTTACTGGTGGTGGTTGAGGAGAGACCCCACCACATGATTGTAAAGCGCTTTGGGTGTACAGCAATACACAAAGCGCTATATAAATGCATCATTCATTCATTCATTCATTCAAGGGTGCCAATATTTTTGGCCATGACTGTATGTATATATATATATATATATATATATATATATATATATACTGAATATCTATCCTATATCTATCTATAGTGAACATGCATACGAGCCAAGTCAGAAAGTCACAATATATATATAGTTACAATAGGATCAAATTCACATTCTGCTGTAAAGCAGTTATAACAAGTCAACAGTGTCATTCTACAGCTCAAGTCAGTTCAGTATTGATTCAGTTCACAGTTCAGTTGCATACCCTGATAGCACACATACATCTCGGAGACATCTATTTGACGTCTGCATTTACATCTGCAAGACATATTTTTTAGGGTGTTTGCTCATCTGCAATACGTCTATAGGACGTTTCCTTTTAGATGTCCTAAAAAAACCTACATCCCCTCCAGAAGTTTGAGATCTGCTAGTGAGCGACGCCTTGTGGTACCATCACAGAGAGGCTCAAAATCACTCTCCAGATCATTCTCGTTCACCATTCCTGGCTGGTGGAATAATCTTCCCACCCCTATCCGGAACGCCGGATCCCTGGCAACCTTCAAGCAACAACTGAAAACTCATCTCTTTCGGCAGTACTTGACTTCATCCTAAACTCAAAAAAAAAAAAAAAAAAAAAAAACCTTCTATCTTTCTCTCCACCTACTAGCTTGTACTTATTTGAACAATGACTGAGACTTGGTGTTACGAGCACTTCCTCTGTCTGATTGCCTCTTCAAGATGAATCGCTTTTTGTATTCCCCAATTGTAAGTCGCTTTGGATAAAAGCGTCTGCCAAATGACTAAATGTAAATGTAAATGTAAATGTCAAATAGACGTCTATTAGATGTCTTTAAGATGTTTATGATTTAGAATGTATGTAAAACTGACATCTGTCAGACATTTGTAGACAGCAGATGCTTTCCAGATCAAGAGATCTTTAACAGACATCTTGCAGACGTACGTGTGCTATCTGGGTAACTGTGTAGAATTCATCATTCATACATATACTGTATATACAGTGTATATGTGCATGTACAGTATGTGGGAGTGCTGTGACAAACTCCTGCTCCACTGCTCTTTGAACAAGCAGAAGACACACAAGAGCAGTGTTTTACATTATTCACATCTGTGTGTAGTTTGGTGTGTATGTGGCTTATTATTTTATGTTTGTGTGTAGAGTTACTATGCTTAAATACCATTTTTAGAAGAGTTAAAAGAAGTGTTTGCTTTTGCAAGATGTGTGTGACATTTTGTATTGTGTGTGTGTTTTGTGGTTTTGTGTGTAGAGTTTTAAGAAGTGGAGCCATAGTTTCAAAAACTGTGTGTAAACATTTTGAAAAAACTGTAATTTGTAGAACTGTAAGTACGTAGATGATTATACAGAGATAAATAGCAAATCTTAATATAATTTAGGGTTGTTTGAAGCCACATGCAGTGGCCATTATGTTGAACATCAACAGAGTGAATAGCAGCTTAATGAGACTAATCAGCATAGGTAATATTAATGTAACACATCTCATTTGAGCATGAATGCCAGTTGAATACATGTTATTAAATAAAGCAAAGCAAGAACTGTGTCTGTGAACCCCCACCAAAACATGCCATGCTTCTGATATAACAAAACTGATATCCGAAAATATCTGAAAAATATTGTTAAAACCAATTATCGGTTGATTTTCACACAAAAAATTTGGTGATTGACACAAACAAGGAATTTCTGATTGGCTAAAAATGCACAAACACAGATTTGGTTTTGAAATGTAAAGCGTGAGTACATTTCATGTACTGTAATACACGGGCCAGTTTGGTTAGGCAGGTTTGCTACTAGATCACATACATGACACAAGTGCTAGATAGTTTGTAAGTGGCTACAGCATTTCAAACGCCAGTGTGCTGAAATGCTCTCATTTGTATTATGTATTAAACAGAGTGTCATGTAACGTGTGTGTGTGTGTGTGTGTGTGTGTGTGTGTGTGTGTGTGTGTGGATTGAGAGCTTATGTGGAGGTGTTGTAAGTAGGTCAGGGAAATTGTGCATTTCGACTGCTCTCCAATCAAGAGCTCGCTGTATGAACTCCTCATATTCACATGTGGGGGAGGCTAATTTGCTCATTATTATACTATCAGATTATTACAAACAATAAATCTATCAAGTAGAACAATAGCAAAATAAAAATCCATTAGTATAATTAGTGTAAGTCGTGCCAGTAGTTCTGCCTGCGGTGGCTCTGGATCGTAGTTTCCCATCAGAGATCCAGTGTGAGCCACATACATCTGCACACAGAGTCCAGTAGATCTGCACTCATTAAAGACGCACATTAAAGACTGCAGGACAGGGAGGGATGTGCACACAAACACGCTCCTTCAGCAGCATTTCCCACTCGCTCTCATAACCGTTGTGAATTTGTATGAATTCTTTCAGTCTCATTTCCATAAAATCTGCTCATGCACCCTGAAAGATTAAGTTTAGCAGTGGACCTTCAACATATCACACAGATTCATACTGAATTACCAGCTTATTCAGGAACACAATATTTTTGAATTCTTAGAATTGGCGTGGACATTCCTTACAATTGAAATTGTCCTTAATACACCAACCCAACCAACTAAATAATGTGATTACTTAACAAATTTCCTTTTAAAAAACAACTTTTACATTTTTGAAAAACAAAACAAAAACAATGTTGTTTGGTGTGCAGTAGTTGCTTGCCTGCTTTTGATTGGCCGTTAGAATGTTGGAATGCGGTTTCTAGGGTGTTCCAGTTGGTTGCTAGTGTGTCAACATGTGATTTGAGGAATTAATCATAACTGGAGCACAAATGCTACATGATGACACACGCTAGAGTTTAAAGAAATCGAAGAAAAAGAAAGATTTTTTTTAAATTCTGGCAGTTTAATGCCTACAAAAACAACTCGTAAGGGACTACAACGAGTTACTTCCGGGTCCGATACATCACGACCCATGTTGCACTGTTTTAGAGGAAGAGAAAACTAGGGGTGCAGGTAAAAATCTATTCATATATGAATCTCGATTCTGTCTTTTAAAGATTCTAATGGATTCACAAGTTTCAAAATCATATGTTTTAAAGCAGAGGTTCGTAATCCTGTTCCTCGCATCGCCCTGCTCTGCATCTCTCTGTATGTCTCTCTCTCCCTTTCCCTCTCTCTCATTCAGATCGTCAGATCAGCTACAACAAACCGTTCCAGTTATACACTTATTTTCACATAGCTATGAGAAGCATTATACATGGACGCGCATGCGGTTGCCGTGCCGTATTAAGGCTTTAATTAGAATAAAACCCTATATTAAAAGCCAGCAGAAGCAGTAGCACTTGCAAAAGTATGAACCAACAACAAACAAAAGAAAACATACCATTAAAAGCCGTGCTTGCACAAGTTCTGCGTGATCCTCTTCGCTAATATCCTCTGTGTCTCAATTGGGCTCAAATTGGTAAGCAATATAGACAACACCATTATTTACAATACAACCGGAGCACGTGCCGCTGAGCTGAGACGCGCACTAGTGGCAGTTTAGCCAATCACAACACACTGGACCAGCTATCCAATCAGAGCCCATCACGTATTTCTGAGGGAGGGGCTTCATAAAACCAGGAAATAATCGGGGCATTTATCAGAGAAGGGACAGAGAGGTGTGGAATAAAGGTAAATTATGTGAAAAATAATGCTTTTTTTTTAACTAAGCATGAGCACATGTTTGACTGCACCCCTTAAACACAATCAAGCCTAGAAAAAAAACAGTCAAGCACCCATTAGTGGTAGAACGTTTTAGAGAAAACCTCGCCAGAACGCCAGTGCCTTTATGCTGATTTTGAAGCTTCAGTTCTTCATTTATTGTAATTGCCTGAAGAAAAGCGACCAGCACAATTTTTCAAATCACAATTCTCAGTTATATGATTTTGGAATAAAACATTTAATTTCTTTATCACTTTTTCACCAAACTATGGGTAACAGTATTAGCAAACAGCACTAATTAGCACACAGCTATCAACCAGCAAAGTAAAACTATTATATATAACGTGTCAGGATTTTTTAAAGACAAATGACGCATCAGTTGAAACTCTGAAAACAATGGATCCCTAATTAGATGGTCTAATTAGAGCAGGGACGTGATACCAGATAAATAATCAAATTCAGGCTATTTAAACTTGAACTTGTGAAGCGACGCATGAGCTGATACGACTGCAGCTTGCTTACACAGGCACTTCTGATCATGTGTGTAATGTGAGGAAGGTGCGGCGGCCTTCAGTCATTATCCACCCACACTCTCAGGCTCTTTCTCATGCAGCGCGGCACCTTTGCTCAGTCTCTCTCTTTAATCACACGCTCCATTGTCATTTGGGCCGCAGCGCTGCGCTTTTGGACCCAGCCAGACAGCATGAATGATGAATGCTTTAAAAGCTGCATGCCATGACTCTGTGAAGATGGAGATCTGCACTTGCACCGTCTGCTCAGTGTACCATTTATAAGGGTGCTTGAAAACAGTTAGGCTTTTATACATAAAACTGTAGATATAACTATGTAGAACTTTGGAGGTTTTCTTATCAGCCGTGACGCATATGCAAAATGAAAAATGATTAGTGGTCTTGGAGCTAATTTCTCCCTTCCCTTATCCACATCTCATTTAATTAATCGCTGTTTTATTGGTTGTTGTGGAAGCTCATTCTCATCACGTAATTATAAAATATACAAGGTCATTAATTGTGAATTTGTATCTTTTTTCTCACAATTCTGACTTTTTCTTTTCAGAATTGTTAAGATTTATATCTCACAATTATTACTATTTTTCAGAATCAGAAAAAGTCAGAATTGTGATTTATAAACTCAGAATCGCAAGAAAAACGGTCACACTTTAGCTTGGGTCTGTTCTCACTATTAATTAACTATTAACTATGACTTTTACTTCAATAAACGTAATTTGCTGCTTATTTATAGTTAGTAAGGTAGTAGTAAAGTTTAGGATTAAATGATCTAAAACTGGTCATGCAGAATAAGGCATTAATATGTGCTTTATAAGTACTAATAAACAGCTAATGTGCTGGCAATATGCATGCTAATAAGCAAATAGTTCAAAGTGAAAAATAATCCCTAACTTTAGTGTTTGCAAAATTGTGAGATAAAAAGTAGCAGTTGCCTTTTATTTTAAATCCCATAGCAAAAACAAAACAAGCTGAACACTTGTGGAGAAAATCTGGACTGGTGAAAAAAGAGGACTGGATTAGATTGCATGTGTGTAAACAACTTCTATCCACTCCCTTTGGATCATGCAGGTCTTCTTCTTCACTTGTTTTTGGATCCAGTGATGCTGTAATATTTCAGGAGGTTCGTAACAGTGCCCCCCTACTGTATAACAGTGAAACTGCGGATTGCCGGAAATAATGTGTTGTGTCATAAGCCCTATTCGAATGGTAATTGTTTGTCACATGGCACCTCATGGATTCAGATGGCGATTTATTCACAGTGGAAAAGCGAGTTCTGTGATCCTCCGAACCTGGGAACGTGCCGCTCATGTGCCCAGCTGCGTGATTGTCTGCTGTAAATAACATGTCATATGCTTGGAGTAATAAGAATAAATTCATGTTTAATAATATCCTATTTATTATTTCATTAATTACCTCTCCTGTTAAAAATAGGAAAATAGACGTGCTATAGTTGAAATGTCTTGCACTTATTGCAATT
This sequence comes from Barbus barbus, assembly GCF_936440315.1. Taxonomy (NCBI): domain Eukaryota; kingdom Metazoa; phylum Chordata; class Actinopteri; order Cypriniformes; family Cyprinidae; genus Barbus; species Barbus barbus. Next base: position 27,209,438 of record NC_136715.1, on the reverse strand, counting down.
GCGTGAAAAAAAGCGACCAGCACAATTTTTCAAATAACAATTCACAATCATATGATTTTGGAATAAAACATTTCATTTCAGGACATTTCATTTCTTTATCACTTTTTCACCAAACTATGGGTAACAGTATTAGCAAACGACACTAATTAGCACACAGCTATCAACTAGCAAACTAAAACTATAATATATAACATATCAGTATATAAACAGTAGGTAATGCGGATGGGGATTTTTATGCGGGTGGTGGGAGAAAAACACCGACAATCAGGATTCGGACAACAATAAACTCACAACCTGTAAATGTTGAAAATGGCTTATGTCCCCTTGAGAAACAATTAACATCCGAGCTATACATGTCACAAACTCGGCCTCTGTGGCCCTCCCTGAACGCCACCGGAGGACACCATCACCGGAATATTAACTGAACTGCATTTCCCACAATGCTCTGTACCTGAGACTGATTGCGGCACAGGTGTTTTCCATCACTGTTACCCATATAAGCTGCAACCTCCAGTAACACTTCGCAAAGTCTTGTATTGCCCCGGCGTACACCTCTGAGCGTTTAGTCTGTGTTTATTGAGCTCCCAGTTTTCGACCTTGGATTGTTACCCGACTGTGATTCTCTGCTACCTGCCTTTGTGACCCGATCTCTGAACTGCTGTTTATTTCCCCTGTCTGCCGCCTGCCTCGACTCAAGCCTGGTTATCGTTTATGGATTCTGATCTATCTCTGACACCCCTGTCGCTGTTGAATGGTCCCTGCCTGTTTTCTCTTATTATTAAAGCTGCAAATGGATCCCCGTGCCTCAGACCCATCATTACAATACATGACAAAAGCTAGTAGATCCAGTGGTGTGATGTAAACTGAGGTTAAACTGAGGTGACTCTGTGTGGTTGCTGTCACTAGATCAGAACTGTAACACTGGACTGTCCAATCAGAGGACAGGAGCACACTTTACATGCCTCCTGATGGACAGTCTCAGTTTACTCGGTCAAGCAAAGGAAACAGTGATTCTGCATCAGCAGACATCCTTCACATGGATTTCCCTCAAAGATGATCTGTTATCACTTCGCTCAGGGCTTAATGAGGGACAAGGTAGTCTCACATGCTGATGAAATCATTAAATGAATGGACAGATACAGATTTCAGACTAAGTACTGACCAGGTAACAATGTCACATGTATAACTCTGTATATGGATATTTAAAAGTACTCATATTTGTCAGTGAAGTCTAAAGGCCATTGCACACTGAGTCAGAAATTTTTGCATGTTTAGAAATAAAAACGACCTCACATTTAATCACGTTTACACACTGCCTTCGAAACTTTCGTCCGTCATAAGTAAATTCGGATCGGGTTCGCTTTTCGAATTATAGCTCGGGATTGGATGGACGCAATATTTCCTTTCTTTTTCTCTTTTGAAGAAGTGAGAGGACAACAAAATCACCCTCACTGCTTGAAGACTCCATTTAGTAGTTTTCCGAATTTTTTTTCCGCAACGGATTAATTAATATGCATCAGAATCAGTGTGCAAGGTGTCTGTGCATTCAGAAATTTTGGACTCAGTGTGCAAGGACCTTAAGTATGATGACAGATGCTGTATTTAGAGCGTCACCTGCAGTGATGGCAGGAGCTCTTTATATCTATCTCTGCACTGCTGTTCTCCACTCAAACATGCCCAGATGCAGATGTACAGTATGCTTGTGCATGCGATTATTGGCTTGATGTTGTGCCGCTGTGAGAGTCCCGGTTGAAATCTTTTCTCGAGCCGTGCCATGAGCATCATTCACTGTGCCAGCCTGGACGGTTGCTTAGCAACTGGATGTAGTTTTTTCATGCTCTGAACCTTTTCACCAGTGGAAATGTGTCAAACCCATGAATATAAGTTGGATGAAAAGCCCGCTGAGGACATTAGCTGTACATCTGTTACATGCTACATCAGCACACCAACCTTCACAGTTTATTTGTGCGTGTACTTGTTGTTGCAAACTCAACTCTTACATTGACACATTTGACAGACACTTCCATCCAAAGCAGCTTGCAATGCATTCAATCTACACATTTTATCAGGGTGCCATAAACTTAAGCCTCTAAAAAAAGCCTATATGTTGAATCTGTGTCTTGTCTGACCAAATAACTCGTAAAAGTAGTCCAGTTATACAACTGCCACAAAGTTCATGCTTTCCCTGTAAATGAATCCCCATGGCTTTGGCATTACTAGTGTCATGCTTTACTATTTGAGCTACATGGTCTTATTGCTTTGTTAGAGATGTTAGAAGCACTGGAACTGTACCGATTCAGTTCAGCTTACATGCATGAATGCATGAAGTACTTTAAGTTGAAGTAGTTTATACAGTTAAGTGTAAATACAATATTAGGTCCCATCAGGATTTTCTTTTTCTAATCATCTTTTTGCTTTCTCTGGCTTATTTGAGATGGTCCTATGGAGTGGCAAATTAATTTTTTTAAGGTTTCCCATGTAGTTTATCATCGAGCTCTTAAATCTGTTTGCATAGACATGTCAGAAGAGTTAGCGTTATGCCATAATGCTGTTTAAAATAGTTTTAGATTTAGAGTTTAGCATATCACAATGCTGGCCATGTCAACCCATTCACATTCATATTTAAGTGATATGAAAACTGATACTGAAAATATAGTGTTGTGATATTTCAATGGTATTGTTATGAATGTGTGCTTATTTGAGCAGAAGGAATTATATTGCTGATGAGAACTGTAGTGAATCAATAGAAGTTTCTGGTTATTAAGTGAAGTGACATATTGCCAAGTATGGTGACCCATACTCGGAATTTGTGCTCTGCATTTAACCCATCCAACGTGCACACACACAGCAGTGAACACACACACACAGCAGTGAACACACACACACACACACACACACACACAGCAGTGAACACACACACACACACACACACACACAGCAGTGAACACACACACACACACACACACAGCAGTGAACACACACACCGTGAACATGCACCCGGAGCAGTGGGCAGCCATTTATGCTGCGGCGCCCGGGGAGCAGTTGGGGGTTCGGTGTCTTGCTCAAGGGCACCTCAGTCGTGGTATTGAGGGTGGAGAGAGCGCTGGACATTCACTCCCCCCACCTACAATTCCTGCCGGCCCGAGACTCGAACCCGCAACCTTTGGATTACGAGTCCGATTCTCTAACCATTAGGCCATGACTTTCCCTTTTAGCAGTGTGCAGTGTATTAGCAGTGTGACAATGATATAAAAGGTCACATCTTCCGTGTTGGGTTCAGTCATTTCAGAGGAGTTTGCTGAAATAATTTACCTGTTTAAAACTCATCTCATACTGTCACACCACAGATTTGCATGATCAGACTGATAAAAAGATTCCTTTACTATTCTACCCTACTAGAACTGATGCAGTTGAAAGCTGCCGAGTGTCATTTTGTGTGCCATTTGTGGCTCCAAATGAAACGGCATTCACAGAATTCACAGAAATGACACAGGCAGCTTTAAATCCGTCAGGATTGTGATGAATTGTGGGTGACCTCTGCTTGGGATTGACCCTGTGATCCCTGACATGTCAGGACCTTCTGCAGTTGCTACCACCATCACCACCGAATGCACAAGTGTGGAAGAGAAGCCCACATCACTGGATTTATCTCCGTACCCAACAGTGGTCTGTATGTTATATGTTCATGCTTGAGAATCACATTCATTAATGGGTGAGTCTATAACCATGGGTAAAAGTTTGGGTTTTCTTTTTGAATAGCTAAAGAATGCACTGGGCTTTAGTGCAATCTTTATTAATTGATTTTATTCTTTGTGCCATGTCACTTCAGTGTTTTTTTAATCCATTATAGATATCATAATTGCAGAAACATATGTGCCAATGTTGAAAGACATTCAGTTCACATAATTTAATTAAGCCAACTAGAAATTCTCAATGCAATATCGACATACAGTAGAGTTTTGACCTTCAAAAACTTTTTAAAGAGTTAATGAATTGTAGGAAACATTTAATCTAGCATGTGAGCCTTTTTTTCGCTGTCATAAGCAATGTGTCATTTCACTGGATCAATGTAGTGCCTAAATGTTTCTTAATCAATGGAAAGCAAAAGAGTTGACAGCAGATCAGTAGTTTTTCCATGTGACCTCAGTGTGGACCACACGTTCCCAACAGGAACAACAGCTGCTGGCTCCCAGAATTCCTGGAGTGTGTCACAGCGAGGGTTAAAACCAAACACACTCTCTGACCGGAGCCGCTTGCAGTGCCTGTCCGACTCAACCCTCTTTTTATGTCTCAGTCTAAATTACATACACGCTGGTGTTTTAGGAAGCTAAACGAATTATTGGTTATTGGCATCCTTCTGTCTTGTAAGACAATGGAATCTGTGCCATATAACAATGACAGTAATATATATTGTAAAATAATTTACTGTAAAATAAATTAAAATTAATATTTCATAGGTATATCATTGTAATTTCCCTACACTATTGTAGGGAAATTACAATTCTTTTTTCCTAATTTCTACACTTGAAAGAGATATTTTGAATTTGGACTTCATTTAAACTGCAATTAATACTGCACTTCAACGTCCAGAAATGTAGCAAGGAGATCGTATAATAATCCATGTGACATCAGGGGTTCAACCATAATTTTACAAAGCTACGAGAACACTTTACTGTTAACCCTTTAAGCCATATTGTGCTTTCGGTTTTAGTTTGTTTGACAGATACTGTGCCAAAGCATAATGACCAAAAACACAATTTTAAAGACCTTTTATGTTAGAATAAGAAGTTTAAATATATTTAAAAAAATACACTTTTTGCCCGGAAGACCTATTGTCTCATTTCGTCATGTGACCACGATAATATCGAGACTTATTATCGATTTTCTATCACGATATTGATAATATCATTACATCCCTAACAGGTGATACTAAACAGGTGATATCTCTGATCCTGCTGTATTGAAAAATGCAGCTTTGTTTAGTAAGCAACTGCTGATATAATCAAATGTAAAACCTTTCGAAATCTCACTTTGCCAAATGTGACTCTGGAGCACAAAAGCAGTCTGAAGTCGCTGGGGTATATTTGTAGCAATAGTCAAATACATTGTGTGGGTCAAAATTATAGATCTTTCTTTTATGCCAAAAATCATTAGGATATTAAGTAAAGATCATGTTCCATGAAGATATTTTGTAAATTTACTACCATAAATATATCAAAACTTAATTGTTGTTGAGTAATATGCATTGCTAAGAACTTCATTTGGACAACTTTAAAGGCGATTTTCTCAATATTTAGATTTTTTTTTGCACCAGCGTCTGGAGACAGTCCAGGCCAGTACGGGTGGGCTGACGGCAGTGTCTCTATCAACTGTGGCATGCAGCAGTATTAAGCGGATTATTTTTAGCATATTGTTTACCGTCTAGATCTAAATCTACCCTAAGTCTACCTCCACATTTCGCCGCTATCCTCTATGTAAAGCGATTGTCAGCATGTAGGCGTGCAAACATTTTATAGTTTTACCGTGTGATTAAGAAGTTCCTGTGCGTTTAGGCCGAGCAGGAGGGAGGCTGTTCTGGTCATTCGTCAGATACTGAATGTGACAATTAGATACTGAAGCTTCACAAATGCAACAGAATGTAATGCCTGTACTTTGGCTGCCAAGATGTACCCAGCCTTCTGCATTTTGATCATTACAAATAATAGGGTCTCCTCAGGGTGAAATTAGCCCCACTGACAGGTTTGCAGAGATCTTGGGAAATGAGGCGTGCTAAAAGACTAATAGGTAGACGTCCGTGAAGCTAAAACTCATTGTTCTTTGTCTCTTAAGCTGTAGTTTTTCTGTTTCTAGCAGTAGCCTAAACTATACAGGACAGACTGTGTTGTAGAGCATGTATAATTTCCAGTCTCGTGCACAGAATGGTGAGAACCGGCTTGCTTGATTATTAATGTAAGCACCGAGCAAACCGATCCACGGTAGTCATGACAGCACCGATCAGTACAGACATTTCGCTATCAGTCATCAGTCTCTATTAATAATGACTTGCTTTTTCTGCAGTTATTTCACTTGCACATGTTTTGCAAAGCACAAGCTGTTTGTTGGTGCTCCATGCCTCATTTGGTCTCACATGTAGCGTGAGTTGAGAGCGCTGGGTGGTCTCACGGTGTCGAGAAAAGACATGGGTCATTATTGCTTTGCAAGTGAACCGTATGTTGAGCAATAGCTATTAGCTTGATGCTGGCCATAAAGCAAATACACTGTTCAGGATGATGAGTGATCAACATGCATCCGTGACAATAAGCATGTTTCAGAGAACTAGTTTGTCTAGCTAACTACACAACTCTTCATTTACAGTAAGAGTGAAACGGTGACGCAGTCTGGTGGTACGACCGACCGACCTGCTCGTAATCCTCGAGTGTGAACAGATCCTTATGGATGCATCAAAGTTCACAGCCAATATTTGCTTTTGGTATGAATGTTTTATGGTGTGCTGAGTCACAAGTCATCAGAATGACATCTGAAGTGGTGAGATCACGATGAGACGCAGCGGGGGGAAGGTGTCCATGATTTGTCTGTGTCACACAGATCATGCCAAGATTCAGAGTGCTGCGCTGCTCTTTAGTAAGTCTGGCGTCTTTCCATAAATGTGAAAAGTCAGCCAAGATAGGTACAGCTTGTCCAATGATCTTGCACAATTCAGCATCCAAGAATGAGACCATCAGAGATGGACGGCACACATGTAAATGTCCAGACAGCTTCCAGTGTGTTCTTGACATACTGTATTTGTGATGATGTGAAGACCTCAACTAACAACTGCTTTATTATCAGTTCTTCTGTTGATTACTTCTGTCAAATAATTGGATATTTCACATCTTACCCAGCGCTCTCCTTCAAACTATATATGCAGTATATGCACAAAATTTGTAGGCAGAAAAATGCTAAATAAATACACATAATATAAAGTTAAAGTCAATATGAAGTGGTGACAGATCCTTTTTACATATTGTAACGTACATCTGAGTGAAGTTGAGTATCAAAAAAGAAAAAAAATGTAATGTGGGGCTTGGTTCAATCCATCATTGGTTGTTGAGATGAGGGTATGGCGATTGTCATTGTTTGTAAGAAAAGAGAACTAAATGATTGGAGAAGTCCTGCATACGTCACCAGAGAGAAGACTGACCCTTCACTGGAAGATCCAGTTAGATTTACAAGGTCAAAACCTTTTCAAACAATGAAACACTAGATGGACGAATTGTTAACAATTACATCTGTAACGTGCATTTAACAAAAAGTAGAGGTAGAATGATCTGTAATCACTGTGATAAAGTTTATATGAATTAAGTTATTTTAAGTGACTGAATTAGTGATATGGTTTCAAGATGGGTTTCATTATTTCAGTTTCATGTCATTTCATACCACTGAGTCATAAGATTTTATTAGTGAATGAATGAACTGTTCACGAGTGATAGCACTTCATAGCATGCTTAAATGCTCATAGAGTAAAGCAGCAAAAAAAATATATATATATATTTAGCTTAAGCAAAAGTGGTAACCCAACACAATTTAACATTAAACTCAATCAAGTATCAAAACAATTAAAGAACAAAATCAATATTCACGTTTTATCGTCTTGCTGAAAAATGCATGAAATGATACTTAATTTCAAAATTTTTGCTAATCCCTATGCTAAGCATATTGGGAACTACAATTTCAGTAATGACAACAGAGAAATGAGTATTTGATTAGACTACATCTGCATAATTTAATCTAGTAGAAAAGCAAGTTTAGCTGAGGAACACAATTTTGTTTTGTATATCAGACAACCAGTGTTTGTTTATTGAGTACAGTATCATAATTCAATTTGCATATTGGATAGCACATTTTGAATATGGTTCAATAAACACTTACATGGCAGGTTTAACACATTTTATTTGTATCTAGTATTTTGGAAATGCTCGCATTATAAAAATGTATCAGTAAAATATATAAAGTATTTTTTCAGTACTTTGAAGTGGCGTCACCGACTACATTTCAGAGATGTCAGTAATTCAGTGCCAGTTACTTTCATTATGGCATTGCTGAATGGATGTCACAGTCTCAGATGCACATTTCGATCTAATTCCTCAGAATGATAGTCCACAGTCTTCTAAGACCAGACAGAAGAAGCTTCTTAACGAGGACCCGCATGTCACTCAAAGATAAAAGCTAGCGACCCATCGCCATCTCATTGTTAGAAAGGATGATAGTTTGACTAGCATGTGAAGTTAGCAGACGTCTCTGTGATCTATCAAGATGAGCCTTCTGTCATTCGCCAGTGAAGATTTCTTTATCATTTGGCTGACAGCTTCCCTTGAGACGGCAGATAAAATGGGCAATAGCGGTGGCAATCAAGTGCTGCAGAGAGAGAGAGAGAGAGAGAGAGAGAGAGAGAGGACATAGGGTCATTACACATTGATCACTGTGCTGTTTGGCATAAGCAACGCACCTGCACCAAAAGCCTCCTGATATTTTTCTAATGCAGTACAGAACAGACTGTTTATTTGCCACAAGCCCAGGGCCGAGGGAAATAGTTTCCACGACTTACAGTTTCCGTACACTGTACCGTAAACAACACGTCACCATAGCACAACACCATCTTAAATTACCGGGACAGTCCCCGTGGTGTAATCTGAGGTTAAGTGTCTTACTCCAGGGCATGATGCTGAAAGCTGTCATAACATCCCGATTTCGGTCTTCCATAACAATAGCTGTGAAATTTCATGGTTCTCCACACAGACTTACAAATCTATGAGCAGTTTAATTAAAACAATGGTACATAGTCTTCTAGTACTGGTTATTGTTTTTCATGTAAATATAAGGAAACAGTCTTGTTGTTCTTGTCAAGTGCTAATATTAACGAGTCCAGTAGGTCCATCAGGCAGAGTTATTACCTGCATGGGTCAGACCAAGAAGTGCATTATATTAGTGGTTCTCAAAAGCAGTCCTGGGGCTCCACTGCTCTCCAAATTGTTGTGTGTCTCTCTTATCTGACACACATTTGGTTCGGTTCATGGAGCCTCTCATGATGAGCAGATGACATGAATCAGGTGTGTTAAATAAGGAAGACATAATAAATGTTCAGATCACTGTATTAGATGCATTAGGATGTGTATTCTTGCAAATTTACACGTGAGCGCTGAAAAACAGCCGTCTGTCAATCAGTGTGGCCATAAAACAACAACAAAAGTTTATGTGTGATTTGTACCCAAGACTCCTGACTCTGTACCGTTAGACTAGATAAGTCCTAAAAATCCCTCGCCGCTTTTTAAAGCAAAGTTAGTGTTGATAGTATTTTGTACCTATATATATATATATATATATATATATATATATATATATATATATATCTTACCTATATATGAACTTGATACCAGTGAAGATTTTGTTATCTCTAGTTGCCTCTTGCAGGGTTTGAACTTTCTGTTTTTTGCTTATCACCATAGAATATTGACCACTAGACAAATTAGTTTTTTTTTCAAAACCAGTTAAGCACAGATCCTCCCTGCAGCTGATTTAGTGGTTAGTGGCAACCAGCTCTGACATGACCAGTGAAATCTTTACAGTCAGCTGTAGGGCAGAGTTTGTGTGCAACCGATTTGGAAAAAACTGCCTACTTTGAATGCTCAGGTCCACTGTTATTTATGTACTCTGGGTACATTCAAGGTCAGGAGTCAATAGAGCTTTGTCAGGGTAGAGGCTATATTGAATTGTCTGTGGATCAAAACAGGGTTATGAGGGACAGATTTACAGATTTTATAATAGTTCTAGATTGCATTATTTTGACACAACAAATTGAATGCACAGTAGTTCTGTCCCTCACAGCCTTGTTTTCATTCCTGTCAGAAAGTAAATATGGTGCTACCCTGACTAAGGCAGGGGTCTCCAGTCCTGCTCCTGGAGAGCTACTGTACTTTCCATGTCTCCTTAATCAAACACGCCAGATTCAGACCATCAGCTCTATAGCAGAGACCACAAGACCAGACAAAGGAGACATGCAAAATGTGTGTTGGGGGTATAGGAACAGTTTTTTTTCTGTTCTAGGTGTATTCTGGGTACATTCTATTCCTTAATTTGATGCAATTCTAAAACCAGTGCTGTTGCTGCAGAAATCATTTAGTTTGATTACACTCTACTACAAGCAGCTGTATCGGTTTTCAATACAGTGATTCTTCTAGCAGTGGAGTTTACTAAGGTTTGAGTGTGAAATTTAGTGATCGTATTCTTTCCCAGAGTAGAGGTGTCTGTGTTTGAACTGTTTCCAAACAAAACGCAAGTAGATTTTGACAAAGCACTGTCAAGATCAGTTTTTTAACAAGTCCTCTGTTTCCAATGAGAGTCTGCTGTGTTTACCATTCACAATTGCATACATTTGCTTACCATCTTTTGGTACAATTTTAAAACACAGTCTTTAGGTTTCCATTAAAGAAATGCGGATTTCCTCAGTGAACATTGGTGTTACTCAGTGATATGTGGATGTTCTGATTGTAAAGGAGGTTCTTGACCTAAATAACACTGAATGCAGCTAAATCGGTTGCCTCTGGAAGTTGCAGTGGTGTGTGTGTTTTCCTCTCAAGGTCTTTACTGTGCTAAAGGTGAAATTACACTCATAATCTCTCTGGACGCCCGCCATGCTTACCCAACACACTGTATTACAGCCGGCCAACGCAACAACATTCATCTATTCTAAGATTTCTAAAATTCATGTTGCTCATTGATCAAATTAAGATTTGGAATTAATAGGAGACTCTTTAAAACTAGTTGTTTTATTGGGTTTTCATTGCTCAATCATTTGAAAGCCCAGTGAAACTTGAGTACAGCATGTCCACGAGCTCTAATGCAAAGCACTAATCCAGAGCCCAGGGGCACCAGAGATTAGCTCAGATTTACAGTTTTCATGAAGGCAAAAATTACATTATGAATAGAAATTCATTGGCTAGATCAGCGTGCCGAGGGAGGATGGTGCAGCTGCACTGTATTTATATATCCCTCGCTTTAATGTTTCGCTCTTTGATGAACATACAGACAGTCCTCTGTTTTTCTGTTTTGCCGATGTGACGTCGCTGAGAGTAAAGGTACACTCGCTCCTGTAAGCTCTTTAAAAATGCTGGAATTATGAAAGTATTAGAGCCAACTCCACAAAACAATGCGATGACATCTGTGCTGCACTTCATTAGATGAAGACAATAACCACACATTCATAACAGTGCCACTGCTGAATAACGTATCACACAAACCCAAGGCTCTACGTAGCTCGTAGTATGTGAGAGCGCTCAGTTCAGTCAAAGGTCATTTGTTCTGTAATTGCGGTGGCATTTATAACCTGTCCGTCTGTAACAACTGGCCAGAATTCAAGAGAACGCAGAACCATCTGAGGCCCAGAAGCATTGTTTAACAGAGGAAGCACCAAGAGTTTATAATGCTGTCACATGATGGCTATTACTTTAGACAAGCTGTTAAGCAAAATTGTTCAGTAAATCGGCCTTATGCAGTTCCTGGAAGCCCCAAAGGAGCAGACGCACTGAAAGTAGCTTTTGTACCTGCTCACAGTGTGATTAGAGGCATTTTTTCAGAGGTCAGATGTAAAAATACTTCCGTTATGTCATTGATGGCTGGAGTCTGTGACTAACACAAATACAGGAGCTCTTTAGCTCCTATTATATGAATAATCCTCTGAAGTTATGAGTTTGCACTTTCTAGCCATAGCACAATGACGTGATTAAAGCAATACTTACAATGTGCCATATTTACACATATAAAATACTTCACTTTATGTACACGCCACAGGGATATTCTGTTGGTTGATTGCATTAATAACCACCATAATTCCTTATTTTTACTGTTCATAGGAGGACCTTTATAAGTAATTATTGAAAGGACATATAGTATTCGAATATTTATTATATTATTTGATGACCCAAGTAAATAGGGCTTAAATACATTGTTTTACGACCCTGCGCAAACTAATCCTTCCTCCTGAGGAATCTCCCTCCTCTGCTTCAGTCATCTATCTCTTTCTTCTTGAGCATTCATACAAACCTTTATCTATTACTACTGTTTGGGCTAAGGATCTTAATTAGATTAGATTAGATTAGATTCAACTTTATTGTCATTTATGCAGAGTACAAGTACAGAGCTAATGAAATGCAGTTAGCATCTAACCAGAAGTGCAAGAATATAGTGTTTTATATACATATAAGTGCAGAGTAAATGAAGATATGATTTACAGAATGTACAGTGGAATTGCTATATACAGTATTGTACAGTATTGAGCAGAGTATATACAGAATATAAATAGGAATGCAATGTAGGGATTGTATGTACATTATGAACAGAGCAATGTAGGATTATATACATTATGAACAGCAGAAACGTGGGAACAGTGGTAATAAATAAATACAGCTGGATGAGTGTGCAAAATATTGATAGGACAATGTATTCTATGCAAAATAGCAGTAGTGCAATATTTTATAGAAATAGTTTACTGTGCTTTGTGTAGTAACAACTTTATACAGTTTATAGTGTGATAACTTGTACAGTCTGTGCAAAATATGAGTAGTGCAAATGCATGTGTGTAAAGTACTGTGACCAGTGCAGTAATAAGCAGGTGCAGGTTAGATTGGTGGTGTGGCGTTCAGAAGTGTCACAGCCTCGGGGAAGAAGCTCTTCCTGAGCCTACTAGTGCGAGAGCGTAGGCACCTGTAACGCCTGCCGGATGGAAGGAGGGTGAAAAGTCCATGGTTAGGGTGAGAGGCATCCTTGATGATGTTTCTTGCCCTGCCCAGACAGCGCTTATAATAAATGTTCTCAATGGAAGTTAACTGGGTGCCGGTGATCCGTTGAGCAGTTTTCACCACCCGCTGGAGTGCTTTGCGGTCAGATGCGGAGCAATTGCTGTACCATACTGAGATGCAGTTCGTGATGGTTTAATGAGGATGTGCATGTTTTATTTTCCGATCAGGTATGGGGTATGTTTCGATTGTCTTCTAAAAACCCTAATCACCAAATGATTCATTGGAAATTGCTGCATAGGGTTTACTTGACTCCAATGAAACGTTTTTATATGAATCTGTCGTCTTCTCTTAAGTATAATCTCTGTTCCCAAGGAGTTTTAGGCATGTTTTTGCATTTTTTTTTTTGGGAGTGCCCCTCTCTCTCACCTTTTTGGACTCAGCTCTCACAGGATCATATTTGTTGGGTACTGAGATATGTTTGACTCTGCACCATTTTTTCATGAATGACTTGTGGAACTTCACCTTGTCCGTCCAACAAAGATCTTTACTGATAGCTGCTCTCACAGCAGCAAAATAACTGCTACTCAACCGCTGGAATCCTCCTCACACAATGGACAGATGAACCTGAACTGTGTATTTGTTGGACATTATCTCAATGGAACTCTTTACTTCTCGTATACATGGATCTAACGTGAAAACTGTAAATTCATGGCATTCAGCTTTTAATGTTGTGTCTTCTTTTTTAAAATATTTGTAAAAATTATTTTATTGTTATTTGTTTAGCTATTGATATTAATTAATGTGTTTATTATTATTATTATTTATTTTGTTATTTATTTATTTTCTAAGTCAACAAAGGGGTGGGTTTTTAAATTTGTGCAGTTGCTTTTTGTTTTGTACTACTGTTCCAAAAAATAATAAACAGTTGTTAGCAAAATACATTGTTTTATGTAGTGTTATAATTAAAATTTTCTTTGAAATATGGTTAAAGTGTAATGAAATGTACTGATGAGAATTTATGATAAACTAAAATGTATGTTAATTGGATTTCTGTTTAAACTTGAAACATGTCATGGATTAAAATATATTTGTAATTACACATTTGTAATGATAAAATAGCAATTTACTACATTTAAATTGTACAACTTTAAATGTAATATCAAATAACACACGGCAGTTAGAAATGATAATCAAGTACATGTGCTTTATTTTGTCAGTCAACACATCAAAAGCATGAATTAAAACATGATTTAAAATATATTTTAAAGTAAAACTCTTAGTTTGACATGATTGCAAACTGCGCTTTCTAAACACACTTTTAAAGAGCACAGTTTGTAAAGAGATAAAGTGTCTCTCTTTAAGTCACTTAAGTTGCTTTATATTTCATTAATATTAAATTATTTGCAAGTAAAGTTTTTTATACTTTTAAGACACAGTAAGTACACTACGAGTGCACATTCAGTACCTCTTTTTCACTTCTTGACTTCTTCAATGTCATGGAAGAAAGTGTGGCATAGAGTTTTGAACAACATGAATGTGAGAATTATTTCTAACACTTAATAAACTCATAAGAGGTCTGAGGCTCTCATTCATTCACAAATGTTTTTTACATACTACATAGATGATGCTTTTGAGAAAAATACAATAGAAAGCTACTTATTTACTTGAGCTTTGAGATGCTGTTGTCTGCAGATATCTCCAGAAAGGGTCAAGGCAGCTGAATGAAGTAACACTGCATCTTAAACTGTCCTTGTGAGCTAAATGAAGCCATCCATCTTGCGGTCATGTCTCTGGAGTCCTTGAAAGCGGTATGGTGTTTCTCCAGTCTGAATTAGTATGGCCAGAGGTCAAGTGCTACCAAAGTAAATGCTTGAGATAATTTTGTGTTTACAAACCTGACCCTCATCAATGCTATTTATCACAGAAATAAAACTGTCCTCACAGCGCAGGAGCGTGAATTTTAATTACTTTTTAAAATCAGAGAGTGATAGAAACTCATATAGATGTTGATGTTTTGTCAACAGCAGGTATGTTGTAAGTACATTTTAAATAATCGGTGTTATAAATACATATTAATTGTAATATATATTGTCTTGTAATTGTGACGCTTCCCATTGCTGTTGTGCTAAATCGTGCAGAATTTCTGGATCACTAAATGGTTGACTTTATATTCCTGATGCCTCATTTTGTTATTAATAATTTGATCAGTAAAAGCGTAATTCAAGGGCTGTCTCAGTAGATTCTAGTGCTTAACGTGCAATCCTGTGTGTGGGCAGGTGGTACAGGGTTCAGGGAAAGGTAACCATCTTTAGGACCCTCTCCAATTAAAGCACACTGGTGCTGCATGTCATCACATAATGTACTCCAAAGATGTGGTTGAGTTTGTTGTGTGTAAAAGGTTAATGGCTGCTGGTCATGACCCTGTGTAGCGGCTCTTCCGCACTGGCGTGTTGATGTCTTTAGTGCAAGCTACTTCTGTGGAGCTCAAATGGATTCATTTTAATAGGAAACAGCATGTGATAGATCAGTGATCAATGACGATTCCGCATTCAGAATAATGTCCCTGTGTGTGTGTGTGTGACATACACTGGATGGAGAGGCATACAAGGATGAGTAAGGTAAGAGCTTCTTTATTAAACAAACTGAAGGCAACCTCAACAGGTAAGTGCAATAACTCAGATTTCAATGAAGCTCAATAAACTGAGGAATCAATCATCCTTATAGTAGAATCAACTGGAGGAAGACATCCACGGAAACACAGGAATCCAGCAGGTAAGTGATAAGACAGATGAAGAGCTTGTAACCTCAAGACCAGACAATGAGGGTATAGATTGAGTGGAGTCTAAGGCCCCGTCCACACGAAGACGGGTTTCTCTGTATACGCATACATTTTTTACTGTATAGGCGTTTCGTCCACACGAAACCGGCGTTTTCGAAGAGTGAAACCGATCATTTTTGAAACCGGGTCCCAGGGTGGATAAATTTGAATCGTGTGGACGGCGAATCCCTATATTTTCTGAAACGATGACGTCATCAGCCCACGTCTCGCCCCTAATCAGACACCGTTACGTCACATAACAGCGACAACAACAACAACAATGTCAGACTACGTGCCTGTGTTTGTGCTGCAGAACCTACTGAGCTCATTAGTTTTATTAAAGCAAAATCTTCTGCTTTGTGTGTTAGTTTATATTCAGCGCGCAAGGTTTACGCACATGGTCCAAGTCTTCTTCTCTGTTTTTTTGTGTATCTCTGTGGCAGAATTACAGCGCCACATATTGGTCTGGCATGTGTACTACATCGTTTTCAGTCGGTTTCAGTGATTCCGTGTGGACGCAGATATTTCCTAAGACGACTCCGTGTTTACGGAATTTGAGGCAAAAAAAAAGATTGGATACGGAGAAACCCGTCTTCGTGTGGACGTAGCCTTATAGGGAGCTTGATTAGTGGCAACAGGTGAGGAGGATTCCCTGATGGAGGTCAGGTATGAGTGATTACAGATGGAGTGCAGGTGAGTGGCAAGAGGGATGCTGGGAATTGTAGTGCAGTTCGACTGGTGACTGTGATAGTTACTCCCTCCTCGAAGGAGCGGCTTCCAGACGCTCCAACAGAGGCGGAGCATATAAGGAAACAGGAGGATGGAGTGCCCGGTCCATGCTATGGATATCCATGGAGGGAGATAGAGTAGGAATCCAGCCAGGGTGGAGCAGATGAAGCCGAAGCCCACCAGGGCGATGCATACGAAGCCAAACAAGGCGGAGCAGGGCGCAGCGGAAACATAGGCCACAGACAGATTACCAATGACTACTACGGCTGTGACAGGGTAGGCCATAGGTTCACCGATGACCTCCCTGGTCATGGCGGGACATTCCAGGGGTTCCTGAATGGCCTCTTTGGCCTTTAGGATTTAAGTTAGCATTAGCACGAACTCAAGCACTAGAACTGGTTCTGGAGCAGAGATCTTGGAATTCGAGACCTTCCCTGGGCCAGTCTTACGAACAGGATGGCGCTCTAGAAGAGCGAGCGCTTGAAAAGCGGCGCTGGCTGAGACCAGTGAAGATGGAGGATTGGAATGAGGATCAGGTGTCCTTCCTGGGCTCAACGGGGAACTGGATTCCCTGGAACTGGGAACGGCACTCCTGGCCGTGGTTTGAGAACTGGATTCTTCGAGACTGGGAATGGCACTCCTGGCCGTGACTTGAGAACTGAATTCTCGGGGACTGGGAACAGCACTCCTGGCCGTGATTAGAAGCCTGGGTTCTCTGGGATTGAGAATGGCCACACTCTCGGGGGTAAACTTAAAAACTGGAATCTCCTCTGGGTTAAACTGCAGAACTGGAACCCTCCGTTGGCTGGACTCGCTAATGGGGTGGTGCTTACATGGAGCAGGCACTGGGAGGCATTTGCAAGGAGCGGGCTCTGGAGGGCGCTGTCAAGGAGCGGGCTCTGGAGGCACAGGCATGACAAAGCTCCTTCGAGGGGCCGGCACCGGAGGGCGCTCTAGATTTGAGTCAGTGGTGGCCGGCGGGCTTGAGTTCACCGCAGCTGGCAAGAGAGGCAGTAGAGTGACCGGCAGGTGTGGCGGAGAAGTCACCTGTGGGCTTTGTTCTGAAATGGGTGCTTGGTCTGGAAGCAGTTCTTGAATGGACATCAAGACTAAAGGTAGCCTTAACAGGGATTCGCCACCGAACTGGAGGTTGGAGACTGAAGCAGATTTGGGAGCTAGAATGGATTAATTGTGTTGATTGAGTGTGGATTTTGAACATGTCGCAGAGTGGAATTCATAGTTCATAATTCATAGAAATCATAGTTATTGTTGAAGTTATGGTCTGGTCTTCTGTCACACACTGGATGGAGAGGCATAAAAGAATGAGAAAGGTAAGAGCTTCTTTATTAAACAAACTGAAGGCAACCTCAACAGGTATAATAATGCAATAATGCAGATTTCAATGAAGCTCAATAAACTGAGGAATCAATCGTCCTTATCTTTCCCTTTAATAGAATCAACTGGAGGAAGACAGCAACAGGAATCCAGCAGGTAAGTGATAAGACAGATGAAGAGCTTGTAACCTCAAGACCAGACAATGAGGGTATAGATTGAGTGGAGTCTTATAGGGAGCTTGATTAGTGGCAACAGGTGAGGAGGATTCCCTGATGGAGGTCAGGTGTGAGTGATTGCAGATGCAGTGCAGGTGAGTGGCAAGAGGGATGCTGGGAATTGTAGTGCAGTCGACTGGTGACTGTGACAGTGTGTGTGTTATGTGTAATGCTGCTCAAAGTTTCATAACATATGTTCTTACTAAAAGTGCTGGGCTACATTTGTAACATTTTTCATGCTTTAATTAAGGATTGCATGCTTCTGTGAACGTTTGAGTTTTGAACCAGTGAACTGAAGTATTTGTACATTCCATGCATTTCGTGCATGCATTATTATTATTATTATTATTATTATTATTACTATTATTAATATTTTCTCTAACAGTTATTGGAGTCAAATGTGAGTGGTATAGCAGTATTGTGTGTTTGTTAGGATGCTATCCTTGGAAAACAGCTATGTAGGATTTTATTTTATTGCATCATATCAGTAATCAATCACACAGCTCTCTTAAGATTAGCATCAGCCATTGTAAAACCCATATCTGCTAATTGTGTAGGGGTTAGTGGACTAGGACTAGTTGTCATCCAGTCTTTATCTCAGTAAAGTCCAGTCTAATGTCTGTGGGTAACAAGTGAATACAATAAAACAGCGCTGACATACACTGAGAGCACAAAGAGGCACAATATCTAGAAAATAGATTTGAACAGAACGGATGAACGTTTTTTGTTTCTTTATTTACTTACATAAATATCTCCTTTTTTGTAAACATGACATTTTATTTTTCAGGATTCTTTAATGAATAGAAAGTTCAAGAGAACATATTGTCACATTATAAATGTCTTTAATCTCACTTTTGATTTCATGCATCCTTGCTGAATAAAAGTATTAACTTCTGGGGGAAAAACAAAAATCTTACTGACCCCAAACTTTTGAACAGTAGTATTACCTTTTACACTTGTGCTTTTTCATGCATTGTTTTGGTGTTTAAATTTATCTGAAAAGCCTGTAATTATTGTTATATTATTATTGTCTGTTATAATCTAATTTAATAGTTCCAAATAACCCCATAGAAGTATAATGTGACAACATGCATGTTGGTGCAGTCACAAAAGGTCAATGCTTGGGCTGTAAACTGTTTGTAGCATAAACCCCTTGAGCATTTCCTGAAAATAAGTGCTGAGTATTTTTTGAGCATCGGTCGGGATCGTACTTGAGCACATCTGGCTTGCGAGTGACCTTGGATTGAGCGTTTCTTGTGTTCAGCTCACAGCACACATCTCTGAATCCTTCACATGTGGGTGTGTTGTACAGGAAGATGTGAAGCTGAGCTTCCTAATTTAGCCCAGCGCTGTATGATTCAGCTGAAATGCGTGCGGAGCATCGAGGAGCAGCTGAAATCAGGCTCACGGTAAATAAAATACACCTCGCTCTCCAATAATAGCCTGTGACATGAGCAATATGTCATTGCTGAAGCCAGAGGCCATGGAACAAAGATAATTTGGATTAGTGGCTTTATAATTATTTTCCTATTGTGCTGTCAGAGAGCTAAATGATTTAATGTTAATGCCATTAATAACCTGCATTTAACGTAACATAATTAGCTGAGTGATGTGTGCTAGCGGGTGAGGCGGCGGGGTGACTCACAGCGGGAAGAGATGTGTGGGATTGTGGGATGGAGATGATTGGGTGGGTGAATGGACCCTTGGGCTTGATGACATCACTGGACTGACATACAGTATGTGTGTGTGTGTGTGTGTGAGAGAAAGAGAATATCCTTCCAAACTCATACAGTATTGTTCTTTTGTACAAGCTGCTCTTTTTCATACAGTAAAAGATGTAGATGGTGATTTTCACTACATTATCCTTCCATCCATCCACAGACGTGTATGTGAGTAAATGTTGACTTCTCAATGTTGGGAACCTTTGCTTAGTGCTAAACACATGTACAGACGGATGAGCTGTGGTGCTGACACTAGAGACATGGGTTGGAGTCTGTCCTGTGGTCTCTGTGCTGTGGGGTTTGCTGCACTGCAGCCCTGTGGTGCAGCGCTGATATGCGGGGGCCGTCCGATTCACAGGCACACACTCCATCTGTCCTGCAGCAGAACTCACACACACACTCACGCTGATCCCGTAGGTGGTGAGGGGTCATGAGGACATGATCAATTTCTTATGATGCTTAGACACATATATTGCCTGTAGAGCATTGCATTCTAGAACTTGACCCGATAAAGGCTCTCTGAATGATGCGCTAGAGTACTGTCGATTGAAAAAATTGTTATTGACATGATTGCTAATGAATCTATCACATTTTTAGTAATTTGTATCATTCAATATATATTGAAGATTTTACAGATTTTTATAAAGAATTTCTAATGCTTTTGAAAGAAGTATTTTCTGCTCACAAAGGCTGCATTTATTTGATCAGAATACAGAAAACTGTAATATTGTAAGACATTAAACAACACAATATTAGGCTATACAATATAAAACAACTGATTTCTACTGTAATATATGCTGAAAAGCTGAATTTCCAGCATCATTACTCCAGTTTTTAGTGTCACATGATCCTTCAGAAATCTTCTTCATCGTTCCCCCCATTGTTTTCTGATAGAGGGAATGGAGATGTTACAGTATGTCGAATGACATTAGGGGACTCACTTGGGAGCCCCAATCACCTCTGAGTAGAACAAACACAGCCAATGAGAACTGGCGAGTGGAATTTGCTTGCCAAGCCACTCCCCCAGACATATGGCTATATAAGATAGCAACTCAACATGCAGTTGTGGCCCAATGGTTAGAGAGTCAAACTTGTAACCCAAAGGTCTCTCTTCCACCTTCAATACCACGAATGAGGAGAGACCCTTGAGCAAAGCATCGAACCCCCAACTGCTCCCTGGGCGCTGCAACAAAAATTGGCTGCGCACTGCTCCGGGTGTGTGTTTGTTCATTACTCACTGCTGTGTGTGTGTGTGCACTTGGATGGGTGACATGCAGAGCACAAATTCTGAGCAACTTTTGTGAAGATGCGGGGAGACAGGGACAACCTTTAGAGGTGGAACATGTGCAGATATGCCCTACTCTTGAAAGCAAACTGAAGACTCTTTCCTGTTCCATGGATCCCGCAAGAAAGCAAAGTGTCCTCAAAATGCAAGCTCTTGGCCTGTTACAAAAGGAGGGGATGGGGAAGGAAGCGAGGAGGCACAGCATTGCTCACTGCCAGATTACACCCAGTGTGACCCAAAGACTGAGGAAATTGCTCTTTCATTAAAAATTTGGGCACCACTGGCCATTGAGCCAGTGGAAGAATGGAAACAAATAGAAACAAATGATTCTCCACCTGGCCCTCCTCTGGGGGAAGAAGTGGTACTATCACCACCTTCTGATCAACATTAGCTTTCCTCCATTTCTGGGTTGCCTGTCTCAGGACCGCTTTGCTGTCCAATTGGCAGGTTTGGCAGCTGGCGCCATCTACTGTTGGGGTACTTGGACTCAGATTTGGACTCATTTGTCAAGTCCAAAATGTCATTTTGGACACAAAAGTTTCCAGAGTACAGACAATTCCATGTTATGTGTTATTTCACTCAATCTTAATTGGTTAAAAACAACTCGACTTGGACTCATCACTACATCTATCAGCATCCAGTCCCTCTTCCAGAGCCCCGAAATGCTAGGGCCACCATGCGACGGGCCCACAATGTCTCTCAGAAGCTCGATGGCACACGATGTGCTGGAGGAATGGGACATCCATGTGGATTGACCTGGTGAATGAACGAATCAGTGTTAATCAGACCAGTGTACCATTACCTCAGACACCTGTAATTGATTGTGCAGGACTGGCTCATGCAGCACTTGTGGCCTGTGAGGATACATGCATGTGTGCTCCAAAACATCTATGAGTATGAATGAACCTGTGTTTGTGTACCAGTTTAAATATATTTTAGGGACAAATATGTATCCAGAAGTGACCTAAATATCTGGCAAAACCTCCTTTTGGGGATGTAAAACAATATAAAAATATATGTACCCCCACCCCCCTCCTTCCTGTTAGGTTAGGTTTAGGTTTTACAGTAGTATTCATAACTAGGTAAAACCCCACTAGGAATGGCCCCATTTAGGGTGTTATATAGCGACAGATCAGAAGTGTGCTCTAGGTAAGTTTATCTGTTTAGAAAGGGTTAATTCAGGAGGCAATGATAGATAGTCTGAATGGAGTCTTGCTGCTGTTGTCTCTCTGTCTCCAGGGATGTGCACTGTCACCAGAGAGAGAGAGAGAGAGAGAGACAGTGAGGAAGGGGCTCAGAGCAGCAAGATATATACCTGTATCCCTCTTTAATTAACATGTAGTGTATCTACAGTATTTTGTTCTTATGTTTTTTAATTAAGGTGTCTTACTGCAGATCGATTTCCATCCACCTGTAATAAATAAAATAAAATAATAGTAATAATAAAATTAAAAATGATTAACATTTGGATAAAAATACATAATGCTCGAAGGATTGATGAGCTGCTGGGTTAATGAATATTAATAACATTTTCTGCATTTGCTTGAACTGATTTGCTGAAATCAAAACAGGGATGGTAGTTGGTAAGTGCCAGCCAATGAGATTGGTGTTTGTTTATAAGTTCCACCAACTGCTGAAGGAATCATTTTCATTCTACTAATAATACCATTTTATGAATAATTCTAAATGAACTGCTAAAATATATTTCTGCATACCATTTTGACAGAAATATACAACAGAAAATATTATTTACATTTAGTGCATCAATTCTGCATGGTATGTTAGAGTATAACTCTCTCGTTCCCTCTATCTAACAAGTGTGAGAGAAACACTGAACACTTTCAGCCAAGCAACAGCAAGACAGGTACCTTCACACTAGACTTTACAGTGCATCAAATATTCTGCACACCTTCTGATAAGAATTCAAAAAGTGTGCTTTAATCTCAAGTGCACAGTCAGAGTGTTCAGCGAGTGATAATATATCTGTTAAACTTATACTTAACCTCTAACTCACAAACTGGTGAGTGAAATCTAACAATTTTTTAGCCAGTGAGTAATGTTATACATTATTTAGTCACTCAGCATTAAAATTTTGTCACATATGCAAGTGATTTATTCACATTGTAGAGGGTTGCAGATGCGAGTTTTCATGACAATGCAGAATATACGTGAGAGATAAATTTACTACTAGAATATTTAAATACAGATGATGATTGGATGATAATGGCAAGAGTGAGATGGAGCGGTGTAAAGCATGCTTACAGTGGACTCTAGTGCAGTGGAAACCTGCTCTGTGGAGTCATGAATCATGCCTCTCTGTTAGGCTGGCCGCACACTAGAGGATTTTAAGGCTGATTTTAAGATCAATTTGCACCCCCGAACGATTGGGGGGTGTGGCCCGATTTGCGGCTTGTCGCAAGCATTTTTTTGTCCAAAAATCCTCTATTGTGTGGTGTCATTACGATTATTTATCTGCTCCCGAGCATCCCAAACTCAAAAACATGTTTGATATTTACGACTCTTGATCCGGCTGCCTCTGACAGGGATACCCGTGATAGCCAATGAGAGCGAGCAAGCGTCACCTACCGGATGTTGTGTGCTTCTATAGCTGAAACTTGGCAGCCACAAACATGCCGTGAAAGCAGAGAACATCACCCATATTCTTTTCTATACTTTGTTTTTCATTGTGAAACAGAACGTGTGCTAGGAGAGCCAGCTGATAATGTTGATTGTCCTCTATTTGTTTTTCTTCTCTAGTCACGATCTCGCGAGTGTCCATGAGATCCCGTGTCACTGTGAAATTGTTCCTACAATTGACAAGTGTGCGGTTTCGCGGTCTGCTCGATTAATCTAGTGTGCGCATTCAGAGGATTTTAAGGCTAAAAATCGGTTGAACTGTGTTCATGTCTGAGATCTCCCATGGTTTTAAAATTGGTTAAGATTTGAAAATCGTCTAGTGTGCATCTAAGACAGTCTGATTTGTGAGTCTGGGTTTTCTGGATACCAGGAGAACGTTACCTGCTTGACTGCATCCTGACAACTGTTTGGGGAAGTTTGGAGGAGGAGGAGGGATAATGGTATGGGGCTGTTTTTGACTGTGTTCCAGTGCACAAATCAAAGTCCATAAAGATGAGTTCTATGTGGAAGAGCCTGACTGGCCCACACAGAGCCCCAACACCTTTGGGATGAACTGGTACAGAGATTGCGACCCTCTCATCCAACATCAGTGTCTGACATCAAAAAAAAAAAAAATAAATACTGAACAAATGGACAAAAATATCTATCTATCTATCTATCTATCTATCTATCTATCTATCTATCTATCTATCTATCTATCTATCTATCTATCTATCTATCTATCTATCTATCTATCTATCTATCTATCTATCTATCTATCTAATCTTGTTCCCATCTCTACATGTCTCTCTCTCTGTGTTCTGCGGGGTTCACTCCCTCACTCCACCTCTCCCTCTCTCTCTCTCTCTCTCTCTCTCTCTCTCTCTCTCTCTCCCTCTCTGTCAGTGTGTTGTGTAGTCTGGTTGAGGCTGTGTGTGTGCGTGTCTCTCGGTACAGATGCTGAAGGGTGATTTCTCTTCTCTGTGACTCACAGTGTTGTTGATTTGACATGATCGTCTGGTTCAGTAAGTAAAACTCACCTATGCTACTAGTGGCGCATCATTTTAAGGTTAATACATGTTTGCGGTGGCGATCCTCAATGCGGCGTGCCGGAACGTGGAGCAGCTGTGCTGAAATGCATGTGTGTGTCTCTGTCCTTCAAATGCAGAAGGCTGGCATGCTGGCAGGTGGGGACACATTAGGTTTCGCCCCGTGTCTCAAATGAGCTGGAGCTCCTGACCAGAGTCACGGCTGTTTTTTTCTCTCTCTCTGGAAGCTCCAGTTACAATTGAATGGGATTATGTCAAAGCTCTCCTGCATGGGTGCCCTCAGATACGCCTGAGCGCAGACAGATTTTGCTGCCAAGCTGCGACGGAGACAGTTCCTGATGCTGTTGAGTTAAACCACTTCAGAGTAAGTCAGGTGGTGTAAAGTTTGTCGTGTGGATGTAGATTTTTTACACGAGCAGGGAAAGATCGTCTTCAGGGGGTGTATGGCGGTGACCTCCAGAGTAGTTGCTTCACTGCGACAAACAAGTTTTTTTGGAAGTGGTGGATGGGCTAGGTAAGAACACGAGGGGGATCTCATCCGTACCAATGTCAGTGATATTGACAGAAGTACTGTGGATCATTATGTACTAAAATCTTAGGTGAAATGTACTATTACAGCAAACTTGTTATGAAGATAACATGCATGTTAAAAAATGTACTTGAAAACATTATATTGAGTTTTTATACAGCAATGTAATATCTGAACCTATTAAGCTGATTTTATAAGTTGTAGACAACTGCATGCTCAGCATTTTAGTCGTTTATTAGGTGTCATACGCGCAAGTGCTTCAGCTGTAAATGTGTATCTTCTGTAATTACTGCAGAAATTGACTTCTGCTGCTGCTGCTGTGGCTCGTCCTTCATTATGCCCGGCAGCGGGAGGCTCGCTCATTACTCGTGCGTGTGGGGGTGTATGATTGTATCTGTAGGGGATCAGGTTAGTGCATGTTGCATTCTGATGCGTCATCTCCGTGCACATGTCTCATGAGCCCACAGCTGGGCTATGACAGACAGAAGTGCAGCCTGTGGTGCCGGATCGTCTATCACATGGAGTGAACGCGCCACGGATGAGGTCAAATGGTTTGTGTTATCCTGGAGGGATCTTTTTCTCTTTTATTCACAGCTTGTCTTTGTGTTTGTGCACAGAGTACAGTATTAATCATTAGCTTAGGGACTGCAGGGTTTTGAGTAGGTGGGGGGCAGCTTTGTGATCTACCGCCATTCAGTGCAAATAAACCTGGCTAAAGCATGTGTCATTATTACAGGCCCATAATGAATGGGTGTGTTGCATCAGTACAATGCTGATCATTATACATTGTTTGAATTGTAAATAGAAATAGCAGACATACAATAATGTAGCTTTGTCGCTATTAGTGTTACAACCCGAATTTCGGAAATGTTGGGGACATTTTTTTAAATTTGAATAAAATGAAACCTAAAAGACTTTCAAATCACATGAGCCAATATTTTATTTTATTTTATTAATGTGATTTGAAAGTCTTTTAGTTTTCATTTTATTCTAATTTAAAAAACGTCCCAACATTTCTGGAATTCGGGTTGTAAACTTCAGCGTGTGTCATCCTGGGACCCTAGAAACCAGAACATCTCAGAGACTTTCATGCTGGATAGATTGAAAACACTTAAGCCTGAAGTATACTTCGACCATCTGCTTTGCACATACAACAGCGCATGTGCAAAGTGACCGGCAATATGCACAGTTGTGTTATACTGTACATTAGTTTAAGAAGAGTGCGATACAAAACAAGGCATTCAAATAGAAGAAGAGAAACACATAGCATATCTTTTGCTTAATTTTTTGTTCTAAATTTGCATTAAATTGCAGATTCTCTATTTTTCTTTTTCTGTCCTTTAGAGTGAATGTCCTGTGAATTACATTACTCAGTTCTGCCCTCTGATGTCTGGGAGAGTATAAAAAGCCATTGTACTGCGCATGTGTTGCAGAATGCAGAAAATTAAGTATACCTGGACCTTTAGAAACCACCTTAACAACAGCTAGCAACTAAAAGACCCTCAGAGCATATAGCCACCACATAACAACATCCTGGCAATGTATGTCCTGCATTTTTAGTCACATACACATTTCAGGATTTAACGGCAGTCTTTTGCAAGTGTTATTTTCATATCACCTCATCACAGCACAGCAGCAGATGTTTGGCAGCTTCTCCCCTCACGCACATCCCAAGATGCTGTTCTTCACATATCATCAACCTCAGAATCACGTGTTCAGCTGCAAACCTACATACACAGGGTTCCTGCTGATGCGTTCAGCTCTGGTTTGACACATGCATGTCATGTAGTTGTTGGAGTCTCATAGGCTCTGTGCCAAATGTTGCACTTGATCATGCGCTGTTACAGTGAACATCATGTCCCAGCAGGTTGCTCATGAGCGCCCCCTCACGTATCCAAGATTCAAGATTTTTTATTTGTCACATACACAATCCCGTAGTCGAGCCCTACAGCGATCCACTACTCCACAGCTATTACATCACCAAAGCGTGGCCTCGGAGGAGGACTTGGGGCCCGAGGGTTTAGAGCATTTAATTTAGTTTAATGGCAATGAAACAGACAGACAAATTGGTTTGACTTCTGTGAGTAAACCTATAGCAGAACTATTCATGCACAACTGAAAAATCATTTACTCATCATTTACTAATTTACTCTAAATCCAGACTTTAGCCAGCAGTGATGAAAGTGCAATACTATGAAAATAGTCAGTGCTGTTTGTCTGCACACACTGATCAGTAGAGAGACTGCTAACTAGCTGCATTGCTCAGTAGTGTGAGTGTAGTGGCTGGTTTTTTGTGGTAACAGGTTTGTTTTTCCAGGGAATGGTGGTTTAACATGGCATTGTTTTTGTCACAGTGCAGCTTTACAGCCAAACAAACGGAGTCTATAAAAACAAGCTTTCTTAAACTGTTCTCTCATTGAAAGTCTGATTCAATATGCACAGACCATTCATTTGAGCAAACTTTTTCATAGATTATCTTGTGACTTAGTGAGATACGGGTTCAGAGCAGCTTCTCACATGTACATTATCAGTATCAGTATCAGTAGTTGTCATGTTAGTCTGTAAAAGAACTGCATTGCAGCGCTGGAAATGGGCTAATCTCTCTTAAACTGTCATAAATCATCATTTATCATTTATAGTACATGACTCACTGAATGAAATATGATTCATGCAGCTGTTGTATAATACTTTATTAATGGCATCTGAACAGCTGTCCTTATTGTTAAGTCATTCTGCAGTGAGATGAAATGAAGTTATTCGAGTCATTAGTTGTCTGAAACCTTTACATTGCAAAAATTGTGCTTGTTTGTAAGTAAACAACATTGACTTTTATGCATTTGACAGATGTTTTTTACAGCACTGCAAAAAAATGCTTTTCTTACTTAGATTTTTTGTCTCGTTTCCAGGCAAAATATTAAAACATTCTTAAATCAAGAAGGATTTTCCAGACAAGTAAAAATAATTGTCGTGTTTTCAGAAAAAAAAAGTCAAAATTAAGTGAGTTTTTGCTTGAAACAAGCAAAATAATCTGCCAATGGGGTAAGAAAAATAATCTTATGTCAAACAGAAAACAAGATTATTTTCTTACCCCATTGGCAGATTATTTTGTTTGGTTCAAGCAAAAACTCACTTAATTTTGGAAAAAAAAAAATTCTGAAAACAAGACAATTATTTTTGCTTGTCTAGAAGATCCTTCTTGATTTAAGAATTTTTTGATATTTTGGCTGGAAACGAGATGAAAAATCTAAGAAAAGATTTTTCATTTTTTGCAGTGAATGCATTCAAGGTGTACATAACCAGTATGATCATTGGGATTCAGTTCAACTGCTTTTTGACACAAGCAAAGGGTGAATGTTTGCGGCTATTTTATAACGGCTTCAAAGGCATAGTTCACCCAAAAATGAAAATGAAATCATCATTTAAAGGGTATACGTGCCGCATGTGCTTGTCCATTTATTGGCAGTATATATGGTGATTAGCATGAGGCTTAAAAAAAAAGATGCAAAATAGATATCCCATGCGATGCATGCCATATTCCAAGTGTTCTGCCAGTATATGATAGTGTTTGGTGAGAAACAAATTGAAATTTAACATATTATTTAACAAATATCTTGACTTGGCCATCATAAGACTATTAGCGCTGCAGTTCACTCCAACTCGCCAAGGAGCTTCAAGCTTGTGAAAAATAAAAATGTGACATGAAATACAATCCATATGCATTTTACACTCTCAGAAAAATTTTACCTTTAGAGGTACAACATCTTGTCACTGGGGCAGTTCCCTTAAACTGACCATCTTTACCTCTAAGGGGTGCATAATAGTACCACAAGAGTGCAAATTACTATCTTAAGGGTACACATTAATACTCTAAGATGCTAATATTCATCCTTCGGGGGGAAAAGAAGGTACAAAGTTGTTTCTTTTGAGGTAACTGCCCAGTGACAAGCTGTTAGTACCCCTGAAGGTTTTTCTGACAGTGAATTAACAATTTCATTCTAAATATTAAATGTTTCATTATACAAATCAATATAAATAACTATAAAATTAAAATACAATAGCAAATACACAAAGGTAAATGTAACAAATCTCTAGTAGTGCAGCTTCTGAACTAAATGTGCAGATTCATGGAGTTAAATAGCGTGAGAGGATGAATTCTGTGGACCAGCTTGGACAACATATTTAATATTTCATGTGTTTTTCAGATCTGTGTGCACACTTTGACACGTTACAGGACATGAGGCAGAGAGCACAGATGAGTTTGCATAGTCCTTCTGAAGCTCTTCTGCTGTAGAGACGCTGGATCAATACGTCGGTCTTCAGATGCCTCGTCATGCTTTCCTATCTCATGTATTCTCAACAATGGAAAACAGTTTGGAAACAGTGAAAATTTTTGCAGTTCTTCGAGAAGCATTGAGGTTGCACACTTTATCTTTAACCAAGGCTCAACTGGGAGGAGAACAACTGACAGATGATTATTGACAAGTCTTGCTCACTTACTAAAACACCAGCTTCATTAACCAAAGAGACTCTCTGGTACATTTGACTTATTTCACTGCATTACCTGTATCAGTAATGCAGTGATTGCAATGCAAGTACTGCTCTTTCGGCAGTACTTGACTTCATCCTAAACAAAAAAAAAAAAAAAAAACTTTCCCTCTATCTTTCTCTCCACCTACTAGCTTGTACTTATTTGAACAATGACTGAGACTTGGTGTTACGAACACTTCCTCTGTCTGACTGCCTCTTCAAGATGAATCGCTTTTTGTATTCCCCAATTGTAAGTCGCTTTGGATAAAAGCGTCTGCCAAATGACTAAATGTAAATGTAATGTAAATGTATCAGGCAGGAACATGTCCTTGATACTTGTGTACTGTCCCAAATCAAAAGAGCCCACCTGAAGTCTCGGCAGAGCACACTGCACAGAATATCCCACAATGCAATTCAGGCCGACTTGATCTATTTCCAGGCTAGAACATAAACCAGAAATCATGATGCATTCCATTTCGTAACCGTGACTTGAAGGGTCATTCCAGTGAAAAGTTCCAACTGGGATCTCAGAGATTCCGACTTCCAAGTACAAATAGTAACTATTCTATTCTATTTTATTCTGTTATCTTAACTATTCACTTTTGTTATTTGAAAAGATTTTAAAAAGACATTTTACACAAATGAAATTTGACACATGCAGTGTAATTATCGTAGCATACTACTGTTTGAAACATGTACAGTATCTTTACAGCAGTCCATGTTAGAAACAGGTTTCCATAGTAGGCTTTAAAAAAAGAAAAAGGTGATTGGGACAGTTTATATCTCACTATTGCGACTTTTCCTATCTATCTATCTGTTATGGGGCTGACGAGACGTGAGACGTGCGGATCCATGTGCAAAGCTTTATTGTAAAACATGGTCATACAGGCAGGGTCGGGAGACAGCAAACAGGTATGGCAGAGGCAAGACAGAGCAATCCGTGGAGCAAGCGTGGGTCGACGATCGGCGAACAGTATCCAAACAGGGCAAGGCAGAGAGAATAATCCGGGAACACGGGCAGGAATCAAAACACAGGAAATCTAACTCGGGAAACAGAACGCTTTGTAAAGAGACTAGGCTAACAATACTCGGCCGTGAGCAAGAGCAAGTCCCAGGCTTAAATAGTGAGTGGTGGTGATTGTGAAATGATGATCAGGTGTGGGCGAGATAGAGAACAGCTGTGCATGTCGTCAGTGCAATGGATTGTGGGAAATGGAGTCCAATGTGTGTGAGTGAAAATAGTCACTGTGGTGAACGGGTGACCTCTAGTGGTGGTTAACCGGGAGAGCATGGACCAGATTCGTGACAGAGCCGGAGCCCACCAGTGTGGCGTAGACTGGGCAGAGGATCTCCACAGTAGAGCGGACTGGTCAGGAAGCCATGGCAGGGTCAGGGATCTCGGGAGAACAGAGACAGACACAACAGGGAGAGCGGAGACACACAACACAGGGAGAGCCTTCGTGGTCTCAGGAGCCGTGGCAGGGCAGGACGGGACCAGAGCACACCTGGGCAGAGCAGGAGACCCCCAGAGCCAGACAGCTGACCACCACCGCAGAGCAGACAGAACCAGAGCCCACCAGTGTGGAGTAGACAGGGCAGAGAATCTCCACGGTAGAGCAGACTGCTCAGGAAGCCATGGCAGGATCAGGGATCTGGGGGAAACAGAGACTGTTCCCCTGACCTCAGTGCTTCCCGTTATGGCGGTCGCCATTTTGAGTGTGTGGGCTGCACACTGTGCTCCTGAGGCCTCTCCTGTCCACGAGTCTGTTCCTGAGGTCTCTCCTGTTCACGAGTCTGCTCCAGTGCCTCCAGAGGTGGCGGCTTCCGCTGCAGAACCTCCCGAAATGGTGGCACCTACACCCGTATCCCGAGAATCCAGTTCTCAAGTCACGGCCAGGAGTACCGATCCCGTATCCCGAGAATCCAGTTCTCAAGCAACGGCCAGGAGTGCCGATCCCGAATCCAGTTCTCCAGTCACGGCCAGGAGTGCCGTTCCTGGCCCTCAAGTGCCCGCTCCTCCAGAGCGCCCTCAAGTGCCCGCTCCTCCAGGGCGCCCTCAGGTGCCCGCTGCTCCAGGGCGCCCTCAGGTGCCTGTTCACGAGTCGGTTGTCTCGTGAACAGGCACCTGAGGGCACCTGTTGTCAGTCCCTGTGGTGAGAACAGAGACTGACAACACACAGAGAGTCCCCATGGTCCCAGGGGCCGTGACCGGGCAGGTAGAGAGTTCATGGACGGTCTCTATGGCTGTGGCAGGGCAGGAGGAGAATACGCAGACGGCCTCCTTAGCCGTGACAGGACAGGACGAGGATTCACGGACGGCCTCCATAGCCGTGACTGGGCAGGACGAGGATTCACGGACGGCCTCTTTGGCCGTGACAGGACAGGGCGTGAGTTCACAGACGGCCTCTTTGGCCGTGACAGGACAGGGCGTAAGTTCACAGACAGCCTCTTTGGCCGTGACAGGACAGGGCGTGACTCGCACCGACATCAGTGGTGGGTCCATCAAACTGGATATCAGAACTCGAAGGACTGACCTTGAATCTGTGGTAACAGCCTCTGGCAGTTCGGCGGAGACGTGGTGTGACTCTGGCTGGGGCGCTGAGACGCGGAGTGACTCTGGCTGAGGCGCTGAGACGCGGAGTGACTCTGGCTAAGGCGCTGAGACGCGGAGTGACTCTGGCTGAGGAGCTGAGACGCGGAGTGACTCTGGCTGAGGAGCTGAGACGCGAAGTGACTCTGGCTGAGGAGCTGAGACGCGAAGTGACTCTGGCTGAGGAGCTGAGACGCGGAGTGACTCTGGCTGAGGCGCTGAGACGCGAAGTGACTCTGGCTGAGGAGCTGAGACGCGAAGTGACTCTGGCTGAGGAACTGAGACGCGAAGTGACTCTGGCTCTTTGACATAGGCTGGGACTTGACTTGGCTCTTTGACATAGGCTGGGACTTGACTTGGCTCTTTACAAGCAGCAATGACGCTATGAGGTGGTGTTATGGTTGCCATTTTGTGAACGTGCTCTAGCGCAGCTGTAATCAAACAATTGGGTGCGGTGTCTTTTTCCTCCTCGACCCCCACAGTTACATATTCAATGATGTAACACTCTAGTGATCGTGTACCCTGCTTGAGGGCCAATAATAAGATCGCTGCATCCATACCTGACCGATGTTCTTTGGGAAAGCCGATGGAATTGGGCCGAGTATTCTATCTATCTATCTATCTATCTATCTATCTATCTATCTATCTATCTATCTATCTATCTATCTATCTATCTATCTATCTATCTATCTATCTATCTATCTATCTATCAACAAGATTCACTTACTACTTAACAATAAATAAAATAATTAGACAGTCTAGTGTATATTACATTGTATATGATATTTTGATGAACTGTATTGGCAATTTTTGCTACGCAGCTGAAGTAATGTGTTCAGTATGGACTACTGTTATAATGCTCTTATGATGCTTTGTGTCCGTTTTGTTGCATCGTAAGTAAATGGAAAAGAGCGGCAGGCACATTATCCAAAACCTCTTGGGTTTCACAGAAGAACGAAAGTCATGTGTGTTTGAGGGATTTTTGAGTAAACTATCCCTTTAAGATGTGGATGCTTCCTCTGATCAGAGATGTTGCAGCATTGCAGTAGTTTATTCAGATGTTGCTCAGGACTTAATGCTGAACAGATTTGGAATTACTTGTACTCAAATAGATCATCTGTTCTTCCCATTTACTTCAATGATGGAAATCAGTCCATGCCAGCTGTGTTTTAGATGCATTTCGCATGTCGAATTGATTTTTCTGGCAAAGCCGAGAGACATTTCGCCCCCTCACAACACTGTGAGCGTCCTCCCATGCAGCCGTATCTGCAAAGCAAAGGTGACATCCTCTGCGGTAGATCAATATGCACCGTCAGCAGATAATGGAGCCCTGGGGACTCGCAGCGGTGGACTGCACACGGTGGACCTGCAGACGTGACATCTGAGAGGGCTTTCACTGAGCGCAGCCGCCGGAGGTCCCCTTACAGAGAGACTGAGGGCAGCGGGGAGTCGTGTGTGTGTGGCCAGGAAGTGACATGTCATCTGCTCTCTCTGAAACAGATCCCTCCCATTGCATTAAAGGGCAGCGCGCCGCGGCTCCGCTCTCACATCATCGTCAGGATGATGCTCTTCAGCTCATTGGAGCGTGCATCTTTACGCATTTGCATTCATTCCTGGTCTGGATGCTTTTTAAATAAAACTTAAAAAGAATGTTTGCCACACAAGACAAACTATTTTGAATCCTGTGTCAGTCCTTGCAGGTTATTCTAGTTATATATAATTTGCCTCTGTACTCACAAGATTCAACATTAACGCTCTTTAAAAGTCATTTAATAATTCTCAAGGAGAGCAGGCCTGCTCATATTTCACCCCCAAATCAAAAGAAAGACACTGAGATTAAATATGGTGAAGAAGTCTATTTTTAGGACCGTTAAGATTTTTCACATTATCTTCATGAGCACCCAGCTCTCCTTTCTTACTAGTCATGAACAAGCCTGTTATTTAAAATGGAAAAACTTAATTATTACGTATTTTGAAATTTTGTTGTTGTTCATTGTTAATTCATGTTAGAGAAAGCTTTAATATTAAAAATCAGTAGTATGTGTATAAAAGAACATTAAACATGATAAATAACTGTTGTATTTTTATTTATTATTATACACTACTGTTTAAAAGTTTGGGGTCTAATAATATTTTATTTATTTATTTATTGACACTTTTATTGGGCAAGGACACATGGAATTAATCAAAAGTGACAGTGAAGATGTTGATAATGTTAGAAAAAGGTTTCTATATAGCTTTATTTAAAAAAATGATCACAGTTTTTACAAAAATAGTCGTTGCAGTCGTCCGTGAGGGGCTGCTGCTTAACTTTTGTGTTTATTTTATTTATTAAAGAGTCTTTGGTCACTCGATACAACCGATCTTTTAAAAACACAAAATAAAGTCCAGGCCTGGTCCTCTCTCGTCTTCCACTGTCGTCACTCCTCCTTTTATCCTTCCGGAGCTCCTCCATGGGACTCGAGACCGGTGAGTGGTGCAGGTGTCGCTCATTATCATTAACTATGGCAGCTATCATTTATAGCAGCTGTGTAGTGAGTGGTGCGGGGCGGGGCAGTAAAATCAAACCTCACTGATCTGTCCAGATTTTTAGCCAGAGTAAAAATAAAGTTGTTAGTAAAATGCCAGCAATTTAGTATCTTTCGACTGAGATGATATTGAGTGATAGGTTCAGATTCATCCCAGAGCTGTTCAGTGGGGTTCAGCTCAGAGTGCTTCTGAAATACTGCAATAGAACAGCAGCTTCCACAAATGGCTGCAGTGAAGTTAGAAGCACCAAGTTCTCTAGAACCTCATGTGTAGCATTAGGATTCGTTGGCACAGGACTTACTGTTATTTCAGACACGAGCAGAAATGTGATTCTGGCTCCTGGAGCAGTAAGATCAGTGCTCTGCCCACCTTCACATGTTTGGGCAGCTCTTTCACCAGCGCTGGCATTGAGAGACAGGATGCATTAAGGTCTTGGCGGCAACAAAGGGCGATCTCTCAAGCCGTGGTTTGCGTGCAGTCATGTGAGAGACATAGCGTGTAATATCCAGCACTCTCAGCAAAGGCCTGACAACCCCGGAGCGATCCACGGTGTCATTCTTCAAAAGACCCTCTCTCACCATGGACAAAGGAGGACTCTTGGGAAGAAAAGGCAGCGTGGCTCGCAATCTCTTTACCCTTTACACCAAAGTGACTTTCAGTGGCACCCTTTCATCCACAGCTATTTGTTTCAAAAATAGCCCCGTCTGTAGGGAGATCTTCACATTCACAAGATCGCAGCACAATTAGAACTTGCCACACAGACAAAGAAAACCTTGAATTGTGTTTATGGAAATACTCAAAGTGTGTCTGAGAGAATGTGGTAGTGTGCTCTTTGTATTGCTAAAGAAATCGTTGAGCCAAAAATTACAATTCTGCCATCATTTACTCGCCTTCGTGTCGTTCCATAACTGTGCGACTTACTTTCTTCTGTTGAACATAAAAGAAAAAACGGTGAAGATGCGCTTTTCTAATTTAATGCGATTACACAACCCAGGCTCGTGTAGATAGATACACGAGCGCTTCACGTCACAAGTGTAATGCTGCACCGGGTGTGTTATCGAGCAAGTTTACTACATCAGAAAAGCTGATTATGTGATGCAAATTAATAAATGTATTAGTTTGCAAATCATGCATTACACTAAAAGTGTTTTGAGCTCATAACATAATATTGTGTAAGGAACCATATGAAAATAATTATTTATTAATTGATAATCTGCTCCGTGAACGTTTTTTTTTTTTTAAAGAAAAAAAAAAAAGATTCTGCATTTGTTGTTAATTTCTGCAGTGAGTTGCATGTATAACTAAGTTTTTGGAGTTTTGCAGAAATATAGGTAGAGGCATATTTTTCTAGTGAGCCTGTTCTTCTTATGACTCATGCATTATGTTTCAAGTCTTTATATTCCAAACTGTCATATGTCAACATTCATTGTAAATGCATGATAAGCAGTGGTCAGTACGATTCTCCAAATGTTAATAATTTTGGGGTAAAATATTCCCTCCATGTTCAGGCAGGAAGTGAAAGGAGCAGAATGTTCTAGTTTCTGTATGTTGACAGTGCAGTGTTGAAGAGTGCGCTGTGCTCTGTCTGATTCCTCACTCCCCTCTCCACTCGTCATTACCGCCATCATTAATGTCTCTCCTCATTTCACATGGTGCAGGGTGGGTCCTCACCGTCTCACTCTTTCTGCAGATCAGCAGGGATCGATGATGCTCCCGCGTTCTTGAGCAGTTGATACTGTACTGTACTGTACTTTCACTATACTGTATATCACCAGACCCAACATCATGATAATTTCAGCTACAACTCATCTAACTACTAACACTGACATTGAAGCCATATATATATATATATATATATATATATATATATATAGTTGTAGCTGACATCATCACTATGTTATGTAGTTGGGTCTGGTGATATACGGTAGAGTGATATATACTGTATATATATATACAGTATATATTTGTCCAAACACTTTAGAACAGTATGATTAACATATTGTATTTTGATGCATTTATTTATATTTAAACATAGTAATGATCAACACAATTTATCTAAAAATTACACACACACACACACACACACACAAATGTAAAAAAAAAAGCTAAAAAAGGTAGTATTTCCCATTTATATGATTTAAATACCTGAACAAACCAGCTGCCCTTACGAAAAAGAAGTTTATTCAAGTGTGCTATTAGTATACTACTTTTAAATAAATAATAAAAAAACAAATTATGTACTTCTCAGAAATAAACTTAAAATTACATTTAAGTATACTTGACTTATACTTAGAAAAAGTCTAAATATATTTGAACTATACTTGTGCTCCTAGGATCCGTGTTTTTATTGTTATACGGTAGGGGGTGCTAATATACATCTTCTGTACAGAATTTCCCAAAAAACACAAGCGAAGAAGAAACCGAAACAACAGTTGCTTGCAATTCACATGTAATCTAACATGATCATTACATAAAACAGCATCAAAACTGTGTAAAGTTATGGAATAAAATGTCGACCAATGAAGAGGTAATAATGACTGTCAAGCTTTGGGTGTTGATCGACTCCATCTACGTTTGGATTATCATTCTGAATCCAATTCATGGTCTTTTTTCAGCTTTTTGTTCAAAATGTTGTTTATTTCTTTATTTTTTATTAATAAAACTTGGTGTTTAAAAAAGAATGCATGAAGCTAGAATGAAATATTTTTGTTTATAAGCAGATACCCTGTTATTTCTTTTGATGTTTTGTATGTTCAGATATTCATATAACAAAATATTTACAAATTAATACCTAAACAGGGACATAGTAGTATCGTTAAAGTATGATGTAAAGTTCACATAAAGAAAGCGTACGAGTATGCTTGCAGTTTAAACTACTAAACTAGACTATACTTCAAAATATACTAAAAATGTAACTACAAGTATTTAATTATTAAACTATCAGTATAACTATAAGTTCACTTTTAGTACAGTTGCAGTACAAGCTAAAAAAACTTTGATGTAAACTAGTTGTGTACTCAAAGTTTACTACTGTTATACTTAAAGTATACTTAAAAGTTTACTTTATATACTAGAAAGTGGGTCAATTTAGTCCCAATGAGTATTTAAATAGAACACTTACATGTATACTACTAGTACACTGATAGTTGTATACTTACTATATAAAGTATACTTAAAAATCTACTTGAACTTTACTTAAGTATACTTAAGAAAATAAACTTGAAGTATACTACCTTTTTGGTAAGGGTGACTATGAGTTGCAGAGATTTTAGGTAAGTGTGCTTGATATTGCCTCACTTTGCTCGGCTGTTAAACTGTGTGAGCATTTTGTAATGGTAAGCCACTACTCACTGGAAAACATAGCTTTTTGTTATTTGGAACTAGTCTCCTTACTGACAAATGCAGTTAAAATAGTGCCGTTGTCCAACGCTGCAAAGTGCACAGACATCATAATGTATTTAAACTAACAATTACATCTTCATTTACAATTAAACGTGTCTCATTAAATAATTACAGGTCTACATTAATAATGAAAATGCCTGCACTTCCTCAGATTGCTGTAGCATGTCAACTATTATAGTACTCGTTTAAGGATGCTTAGGAAAGAGCAGCTATAGAGAAGAGATACTGGTCAAAGAGAGGAACCGAAAAGCACAGAGTGCTCCATAGACCTTAGTCAGGATAGCACCATATTTCATTTTTGAAAGGAACGAAAGCAAGGCTTTGAAGGACGGAAGTACAATGTGTTCAGTGGATTGTACTGTTCATCTTCCCAAAAACTCTCCAAAGACACTTTCAAAAATCTAACTTAAAACAGTTGTAAAGTTGTATGTTTTGAGATGATATCAAGTGTCTATATCTCTCACAGCCATATTTTCATCTGTGCACAGTTCAATGCTATCCTGATGAGTCTGCAGTTGGAAGGATGCTACTGTAAAGGCTGATTTTGTCTGATAGTCGTTGCCTTTTGGACGCTGCATGGGCTTTGGGCTTTGTCCCACACACAGAAATGTGTTTCAGCTCCTCTGACAGTAATCAGCGCATATGATTATGAAACTTTACTGTTTTAGATGCGTAAATCAGGACATTTCATCAGTGTAAATAATCCCTGTTCTATTAATAATTACATATTAAAGGTGATATTTGATCTTCAGCAGTACACCCTGTGCCCAACATACAGATAATTGCATCTCTCATTAAACTATATTGCTTTTTCAAAAGAACTCATATATAGTAGACCAATATTATATTATGGAAGTCACCAGTATCAAATAATAAATGAATTGTAATTAATAAACATGCTGAGCTATGTTCAATCATTTCAACATGTCATAGTCGAGAACCAGATGGTTATTTGAATAACTGCTAATCAAGGTAGCTTTTGAACGTTTTGAATGTGCTTTTATGTGTGAGCTGAGCTATATATGATTAGACTGCCGTACAGGTTTCTGTTCAGTCACAGATTGTCACATTAGAAGCTGTGGAGGCCTGGAAGAATCTCCCTGTACTGCATATTATTCCTAATAAAGGAAATAAAGCAGTCCTGATAAGACAACTTAGGTTTCTAGTGACACTCCTCGCGTTGCTTTGAAATTTCTTGCATAGAGGACTTTCTAAAGGTCTGAAGTTTCAACTTGTAACTTGTTTTGTGCCATGTTTATGTTTTGAACACATCATTTGTCTTCGTCAGTCTTTTTCTTTGCTTTCATAAATCAAAACATAATTAGACTCGGAGTGCAGGTGCCCTTTGGGATGGTTTGTCACCTCATTTACAGCGATAGCATCTTGTGCTGAGAGCAATATCTTCCAGAAAGCATTGTTGAAATATTGCGCATGGAGTTGTAGTGCTGTTGCGTAGTCTGTTCAGATTATGCACAGTGTTGTTTCACAGTGATGATGTGAGAGGATCTGTCAAAGCATCCAGATAGGAGCAGCTGCACCTGTATTATTACCTGTAGTAACCTTCTGGAGGACTTCATTATGCCTCCCTGAGAGATGCTACGTTAACGATCATTGGCACAGCTGGTGTTGGGAACAGGAGTGGATATTGATCAGTCCTGAAGGCCCATGGAAAGCAGGCCCATCCCATACAGGGCCATTCGTTTCCACCGTGATTTCAGCAAGAAACATGTCCTGCTTGGCAAAATCATCCTAGAGAGCTTCACTAATAAATGTTAGGACCGAAATGATGGTGCTCCATTCATAGAGGTGCTGTGTTAGGACTGATGCGATGAGCCATCCCCTAGTAAAAAGTCATATATTTACAATACATTTATTTCATACTAAGTATAGTTCAAATCTATTGACATATTTACTGACATATCGCTCAAGACTTACTGATATAAAAATTATAAGTAAACTTGGAATACTACTTGTGGACAATGTACATTTCTTATTATTTTGCCTAAAATGGTTTAATGTCAGTACTGAAGAGGATTGTATGATCTTTGAATATTGGTCTTTAAATGCAAGATATTTAAAGTGTACCTGAAGTATACTTCTGCACAATACAGTGCACAAAATTTTAGTTGTTCCAATTTAGTCGACTTGAACTTCACCAGTTTAGTATAGTACAAGTTCAACTGCAGGGTAATTTTTATTAAGTACAGTACCAGCTAAAAGTTTTTGAACAGTGATATTTTTAATGTATTTTAAAGAAGTCTCTTCTGCTCACCAAGCCTGCATTTATTTGATCCAAAATACAGCAAAAACAGTAACATTTTTTTACTATTTAAAATAACTGTATTCTATCATTACTCCAGTCTTCAGTGTCACATGATCCACCAGAAATCATTCTTCTTCTTCTTCTTCTTCTTCTTCTTCTTCTTCTTCTTCTTATTATTATTATTATTATTATTATTATTATTATTATTATTATGTTGAAAACAGCTGAGTAAATTTTTTTTGAGAAGAAATAAAAAAATTTTGTCTTTATCATCACTTTTGATAAATTTAAAGCAACCTCGCTAAATAAAAGTAGTGCTGTCAAATGATTAATCGCAATTAATCGCACCCAAAATAAAAGGTTTTTGTTTACATAATGTATGTGTGTATACTGTTTATATTTATTATACAAACACATGCATGTATATATATTTAAGAAAAATATATTATGTTTATATATTAAATATATTTATATAAAATATCAAATGTAAGAATATGAATATAGAAATGTATATATATATTTCAAAATATATACTGTATGTGTGTGTGTATATATATATATATATATATATAATATATAATATATATATAAATAAATATACACAGTACACATACATATAAAATGTAAACAAAAACTTTCATTTTGGATGCGATTAATTGTGATTAATTGTTTGACAGCACTAAATAAGACTATTAATTTCTATAATTTCTATTATTTTCTATTTAATTCTTCAAAAATCATTAAAAATCTTACTGTTCAAAAACTTTTGACTGGTAGTGTACATAAATATATGTAAATGTATTTGTAGTATACTTAGCATGGAATAAATGTATTTCAAATACATTTTTAGTATATTTATTTTTCACTAGGGCTCACTCATAAACACATCAAGCTGGAGTCTGGAAATACAGGCAAAGTGTTCTGACAAATGTTAATTTGCTCCTGACAAAGACATTCTCTGAGAAAAATGCAAATGTTTGCTTATTTTCTGTCCCAGCTGTTTAGCCTTTCACATAGATTCAGTCAATAATCGTATGTTTTCTGATGAATTATGGTTGGTTTAGGTTGTGTTGTTATACAGCTAGTGTGAGCTGTGTTAGGAAGCTACTTTAAAATGAACTGTATAAACTATATTTAGTAGATAGTCTAAAACTGTACATAAAGATACTTTTTTGAAAACGTAGTACAAGATACTAAACAAAATAAGCAAATTACTTGGAAGCTATTAAAGAGCTGTTAAATGCATTTATCTTCATATAACAGATGATACTTTTTAACTGGGCAGTTACAGCATTAATTAAAACATGTCAGTTGGGATGAATTAAAAACTGAACTTCATTTTGACTCATGGAAAGAGGACAGAGGGGCTACAATCTTTTATGTAAGCTCAGCTTGCTCTGTGGTAAAGCTATCGGCACAACAATATGATTCAAAATGCAGAAATGTAGTGTCTTGTCATGCTACACCGTTTTTAAGTTGGAAACAGTAGCTTATTACTGGAAAAGTGACACTATTTTAAAAACCACTGAGCTACTGTTACACTGCTGAAAAATGTAGCAAGCAGCGTCACTGCCTTCAGATCACTACTCCCCAACCATGCTTAGAAATGCTGCCTTTTGCAATGCATTTAACAAGTATTTGTGGCTCTGAGTGATTTCAGAAAGTGATAAATGTCAGAATTGCCCTACAGGATGTAGCAGGTTAGTTAGCTGGTATTCAAATGGTGCTCTATGCAGCACAAATGCATTAGCATGGATGAATTATATAATTCTTTACCATCGCTAGCTCCCCTCCAGCTAACCTTGCTGCAGTGTGGGATGCATTGCCCACATTTCTTGATAGCGTCATGCCCTTTGATGCGCTCCGCAGTCTCGTTCAGATCACACGAGCGGTGTAAACTCTCACATGTCCCTCCAGTATTTACATGGCTTTGTATTTAGTCAGAGAGCGATCAAAGCGCAGCATGCCGCAGCTATGCTTGTGAGGAGGAGAATCACAGGAATAGATGGACACCCCCCACCTCTGTGTGCGAGCGAAACGCAGATGCGTTGACGACACAATGTGCTTTCCTAGCCCCTCTCTCACTTTTGTGCTGCTCGCACCTCTGAGAAACACTCATGCTTATCTCTCTCTCCCTCCCTCCCTCTCTCTCTCTCTCCTCCCTCCCCTTCTGTCCTCCTCTCTCTCTGTCTCTCTCTGTCTCTGAAGGAGTAATGGAGCGGATCACCATGTAGACAGCAGCCGTCGGGAAGCAGGTAGAATGGGAAACCACGTATGGAGAGCAGTCGGTCTGCAGCCGTGGTGAGCGCAGACGTCCTCAGGACCTCAGCCAGGATCTCGCGGATGGCTGTCGCGTCCCCGCTCGCGTAACGCAGAGGAGCCTCCCGTCAACTGCGGACAGCGGAAAGGATCTGTTTTCTCCTTCATCCTCCTCTCTCACCTCCTGTTCTCTCCTGAATTGATCTCGTTTTTTTTGTAGACACCTGTTCTCCGACCGCACCAGGGACTCCTTCTCTGCCCGTGTGGCGTTTTCTACATTTTTTCTCATCCGCTTTGAAGAAAAGCTACCAAGCAATACTCAGCCACCATGGGGGACATGACAAACAGCGATTTTTACACCAAGAACCAAAGAAATGACAGCAACCATGCGGAGGGATTTGGATGCTCGCTCATGGAGCTGCGTTCCCTCATGGAGCTCAGAGGAACAGAGGCGGTGGTCAAAATTCAGGAGGACTACGGAGGTGTCGAGGGACTGTGCCAGAGGCTGAATACCTCGCCGACAGAGGGTGAGTGTGCGCTGTCTCATGCCACCGTCACACAATCATCCCGCATGAACTCGCTCCTGAACCGTGACACTCTTTCACATGATAATCATTTCCATTCCTGTATGCTGTGAGATCTCTCAGACAGGTTCTTCCCCCTCAGACCTGCTGCTGATGCTGGTTGGCTGTCTTGCAGAGTTATTAACTAGGATGTGTCTCCCAGGCAACAGCACAGGGGTCAAACTAAATTTGCTACTTTGTACAATACTATGCGTTGCTGGGTAGAAGAAACCGTGCATGCATGTCCATATGGTTTTAATTAGAGATGCAACGACTTCAGGATCCATTCTTGCGCATTTTCTCGCATCGAAAATCAACCGCATCACATTTAGAGCAGGAAGGCGCTTGCCCGCGTCCGTCAGTAAAATGGTGTGATTGGCATCTTCATTGTAGCATGATTTGTTATGGAGGACAGCATAATCTTGCCTTCTCTGCAAACTATGTGGTTGGTGTGAGTGTTATGAACATGTTTAGGAGCAGGCTGTTGCTCTGCTCTGCTGGAGTGACTTGTGCTGACACCCCAAGTGTGACATGATAATGAAGACAAATGGTCACATCTAGTCTTGTTAATAAGCTGAGCAGTTATGCCTTCTCTCTCAGGACGCAGTCACCACTACCCAGCAATGACCATTTAGCACTATCATACAGCACCACCTAAGATTCTTCCTTCCATTTTCACAGGTTCAGCCCATT
Source organism: Barbus barbus (assembly GCF_936440315.1). Classification (NCBI taxonomy): domain Eukaryota; kingdom Metazoa; phylum Chordata; class Actinopteri; order Cypriniformes; family Cyprinidae; genus Barbus; species Barbus barbus. Next base: position 27,165,545 of record NC_136715.1, on the reverse strand, counting down.
TTGAGTCCACCTATGAAGCACTATCATACGAAAGATGCTTTAGAAAGTAATGTTTAGCAGCTTAAACCACTCACAGACATACTCCCCTCCAGTTAGTTTTAAAAGTAATGCATTACAATATTGCGTTACTCCATAAAAAGGTAACTAATTGCGTTACTAAGTTACTTTTTATGGCAAGTAATGCATTACGTTACTTTTGCATTACTTTTTGTCACCTGGGCTGGGCTTGCTTATTTATTTTTAATAACAGAAAACTGTAAAGGCCCTTTCACTCCAAGGGCCAGTTGCATAAACATAGGAACTATGTTAAGACTGTGTGTCTTAAGAACTAGTTTGATTAATTAGCAGTTAGTCAAGAGGTAATTAGTTTTACTTTTCTCATTCAAATTGGGCCAATCTATCTTTATGTAACTGGGTTTAAAAAGATATGACCAGTTTGAACAAAAACAAATTAGATGACTAATTTTTAAGACTAGTCAAAGTAGTTTATGCAGCTGGCCCCAAGAGTGAAATTAATAAGCCTCAGGTTGAAGAAAATGCCTCTATCTCTGCACTTACTCCCAGTTTCTCTTAACACGGGGACAGGGAAGGTGTCAGTGAATAAATAAGAACACTAAGTAACTGGTGTTACTTATTTGAAATAGTAACTCTGATATTTTCTTGTTAATTTAAAAGTAACACGTTACTTTACTAGTTACTTGAAAAAAAGTAATCTGATTACGTAACTTACATTACTTATAATGCGTCACCCCCAACAATGCTCCCCTCAAATCTAAAAATAGAATTTTCCCTTAATAGTTTGTCAGTTTTATGATTTTCAACATGACATGCACCTCCGCCAAACAAAAAGTACAAATGACCAGGACATGCAAGTTAACCAGGTCCCCACCAAATGATCTACCAGTCCAACAAAGTTGACATTGGCCCCTTCGGCTGGTCATTTTTCTGGACCATCTTGAACCAAATTCTGTCCAGATTTGACCAACTGGGATCCATGTAACAGCAGGCAGTTGTAGCTGCACAGTATTTTTCCACAGGGCGAGAGGCATCCAAACAGTGAACACACTCCAGGCACTAATGTGTAACTTTATCCCTCTTCGATTCCTTCAAGCGCTTCCATCAATACTTGTGCCTTTAATCTATGCTTACCCTACTCATACTACAATCAATGATGAACCAGGGCTGATGGTCTGTTCATCTCTGCTGAGTAAAGAAATTGCTCTGTAAGGACAACACGAGTCTCCCTGGATCCCCCTGTATGCGATACTACTTTACATTACGTGGGTAGTATTGAAGGCCCACTTTTCCCAAAGTTGTGGGTGTTGGCCACTCTCACAGAGAGAGTTCCTGGCAGATGATAGCTGAGCGAAATATGGAGGAGCCTGGCGACCTCCCAAAAAAAGAGAAAGCATCTCCTTTAAGTCCGCTTGCTTCAGATAATACTGCCGCTAGCGACCGCATGCAGGACGGATGCCACACGCCATCTGAAAGCCTGCAGGTCGAGGTACAGGTAACGAGGATTAATCAGAACCGGGGAAATCTTTGAAGGACGAGGGAAGGATTGCTATTTTTATACAGTACAATGAGCAGGAATGAATGACTAAGTCCATGCGTTCAGACAGCGGGAAAGACACTTCTGTCTTCGCTGCAACCACGGTAAACTATTTGCCGTAGAGGTGGGATAGGGCTTGACAATGCCAAGCAGCTATTGTATGCTAATGGTCTCAGCCTGCTGTGCCCTAGCACCAGCTGCAAGCCGTCCAGAAGTGTCTGTTCGCTCACCGTGACTGTCCTCCCCCATGCCTCCCTCTGTTCTCATTTCTGTTTCAGTCTGATGGCCCATCTCACTTCGACGCAGTGCACATCCTTGCCTGAATTAGCCTGTTTAAAAGTAACCAACATTTAGACTGTCTCGCTAATCTCTCCGTTCATGTTTCACACATCCTGATGTGTCACCTGACTAATTCATAATGAAATGAGAGGTAAAATATCTCCTGAGCCTGGCCCAGTGCAGCGGAGGTGTATTAAAGGCACAAATGTGAAACTTTTAACCTTGGAGCTTAATCATGACGCGAATGCTTCTGCCGCTGAGGAGAAAATGCTAAATGCTGCTAATAGCCAATTTTTGCAGCAATTAAAATGGAAAGAAACAGAAGGGCTATGAATATTGGGGGTGAGACACTCTATGTAATCCGATGCCGCATTTAAAAGGTAATAGGCACTAAAGATCAAAGCGAGCTGGCAAAACATCCCAGAGCCAAGCTGTAAACACAACATGACCGCAGTTCACACAATGACCATCAGTGGGCCAGCTCCACTTATCAGAGCCATCGCTTCACCTGAGCAATCCCTGGTGACGCTTTGACATTGCGCTGAAGGACCCGGTTCTGGAGCGATAACAACGGCTGTTGGCTACCGGGTCACGTGGCTGCTTAAACACTGTCCCACCTGTGCCCTCGTCCCATGCCCTTGAACGGCACGCTAATCTAGTCTGCCGGTCCGCGTTCTCATTCCCCTCTGACAAACCTATTTAGTCTAGGGTCCCATCAGGAATTGCTCAGAAGGAGTACAATCTCCTCTAATAAGGACAGTAGTGCTGCCCTGATTCCAGCAGCCATTCTTAAAAGGAGAAAGCACTTCCCTCAGAGGACAGATTATAAATAAGAGACCAGGCCACATTTCTCCTCTTCTGAGAGACAGATGCTCCTGAATGGATGACCTTGTAGGGTAGTTCGGTGATGTTGGCACAGAAATGTATGTGACGCATGTAACATGATCAGGGGCTTAAGAGTGATCTGAAAAGGGTCGGGGACACATCGCAAACCTTATTATCCTGGCTCATGAATATTAAGTAGTAACGTCAGTCAGTAGTTGCAACTCATTTGCTGAAATACAGCGAGTGCTAGGCGTGTTAGGATTACTGTTCACACGTTCATTCGTTTGATGCAACTGGTTGGAGTTGACTTAAATTTGGTCTTAAAGAGTGACTTTGCCAATTGTATATGTAAACGTTATAATAATTTGGGTCTCACTTTATTTTAAGGTCCAATTCTTGATATTAACAAAACATATACAATGACGTTTGCCCCAATAAACTCCTAATTCGCTGCTTATTAAAGGTAGTTGTTAAATTCAGGTGTTGGGTAGGATTAAGGATGTAGAATATAGTCATGCAGAATATGTGCTTATATATTAAAAATAAGCATGCTATTAAGCAACTACAGTAGTTAATAGTGAGAATTGATCCCTATAGTAAAGTGTTACCATAATTTGCATTCTTTCTTCATGCTACCTGCACCAATGTATCCCTGGTTATGTCAGTCCAATATCTTTAGTCTGGATACATATTATCCAGATACATTTAGTCTGGATACACCGAGCTCCCTGACCTGCAGGAGATCTACAGCAAGCGGTGCCTGACCAGGGCCAGGAAGATAGTGAAGGACCTCAGCCATCCCAACAATGGACTCTTTTCTCTGCTGCGTTCAGGGAGACGCTTCCGCTCCATGAAGGCAAACACAGAGAGAATGAGGAGGAGCTTCTTCCCGCAGGCCATTCGGAGTCTTAACCACTCTCCACTCTAAGCACATCACCCCACACTTCCACTTTGCACATTTTCAAATACAATCTGCACTAATTTGTAGAAGGTTACGTAAGGATAAATGAGTGGGACTTACATACCATTTGTCTTTTGTCTTTAGTATTCCTTTTACTCACTTATACACTTTACTGCACTGCACAGCACACGGACACTTTATCACTGACATACACTTTACTTTTTATAGAATCTATATAGAATCATATTCTATTTTTATTCTTCATATCTATTTTTATTCTCATATCTATTTTTTATTTTATTTTATTGTTAGTTTATTTCTGTATATATGTTTACTGTACTTTTTCTATTTGTATTTTTGTAAACTTGAGGTTTTTCTTAATTTTGTTGGACAATTTGTTGGACAGTCGTACAATACATTTCACTACATGTCGTACTATGTATGTATATGTATGTGACAAATAAAATTTGAATTTGAATTTGAAATTTGAATTTGATATCATATTGTGAAAATACATATTGCATTTTTGTATCCCTGATCGCAGACACTTATGGCTCGTTTCAGCTGAGTGGTACGGGTCAGTACCGTATAGTATGGTACTATTCGGGACCGAACACCCTGATCCAGCTTGCGTTTCCACCGCCAACAGTACCCTTACTTGATAGGCGTGATGTATACCGGAAAGTAGCGATCAAAGATAAAGCGAGACAATAAGCACAACTCTGCCTCTTTTTGGTAAATGTATTAAATATAAACAATAGTAGCCATTATAAAAGTATAAGTACAAAGTATAAGAGGAAATAAAGACAAAAGCAAACAATTCAATCAGACGTATGTAACAAAGTCAGCGGTGTACTATAGTAAAGTTCAAAATAAATATATAAAGTTAAACATAACTTTGTGCTCAGCCAAAACGATATGACCAGGAACAAATAATAGATTCACGAGACCATGGATTGCCTCTTAAATATACCCAAAACGAATTGTATCTCATGTTTAATCACTACAGAGGCATCAGACCCAGCGGGAAATATCGTAAGGACTAGCCTAGTGTAAGGCTGCTCGAGGCAGATACATGAGCACTGAGCGCCCGGTGATCGCCTGGAGCTCCAAAATCGGAATAGCAAATTTACAAATAGGCGTTATCTTCATAAACAAATGGCAGATTTGAGTTTTAAACAACTACATTCTCGCCTGAAAAACACAATTTCATTACACAATAACAGTAATATTTTGAAAATTACGAGGGTTTTTGGTCAATGACGTTTCACAAGTCCACAAGAACACATATTGCGAAACGGCTATTTTCTGTGTGAAAATATAAAATTATAAAATACACCGTTATATTTTTTTGTTTTTGCGCACTCTGATGTAACCCTTTTGGTACCCTTTGCTGTGCTAGGTACCCCAACGGAAGGGTAGCAAAAAAGTGGTACGGTACGGTTCGTTATTTTGCTACCATTCACATTGTTACAGCTTCTGACAATGGAGACGGATATAATTGCGTACCGTACTGTACTGTACTGTACTGAAATGTACCGCTCGGTGGAAATGAGCCATTAGATCAAGCCAGTGCAATATAGGTGTTGAAGTTTTCCTATATTTTTTGGTAGGGCAACAGCCCTTTTTTCTCAGTTTTCGCTAGTCGTGCAGCACCGATCTAAAAACAAAAAAATGCATAGACAGCTAAGTTTTCTCCATCTTGCCAGCAGTGAATTACCCCTTTAAAGCTGCTGCTTTATGTGCCCAGCACTGTTTTTCTATTTGCACTGCAGCCACACAAAACAAAGCTTTCTTCAATTTCTAAATGAACATAAGAATTTCTAAAAAGTTGCGACATGGTCGAGGGATCCCTGAATGATACACGCAAACCTCTGGACTCAGTAATGGTGTGTTCAGGGTCACGCACATGGCTTTTTTTGTCACATGTGTGTTTGAAGGAGTCGGCTGCTCTCATGACTCGGGCGAAGTGCGCTGACTCTCCGGATGGGTGAGTGAATCACACCCTGGGCCGCCCCATCCGTCATATCTGATGTCTGCCTAACACCGTTAACCAGAGCCAAGTCGCTTGCTGATGTGTTGCTTTTTCTTTTTGTCACCGTTTTGCTTGCCCTTTTGACCTCTACATCGATTTTGGCACCTGTGTGTGCGTCCTGTTGCGTTGATGCTATGTCATCCGTTCCCTTTCTCAACACTGAGCTTAGGTGTTGGCATATTCCAGCAAAGTGAGAGATATAGATGAGCGCGTTCTGGATTGTTTTCAGGGTGACCGCATTGCCACATGCAGAAAAAAAGCAAACAGACAGATTTCTGAATTTCACTTATATTGTCATTACCCTTTTTATACAGAGATAGTTCGTTCTTATTTTCAAGGAAAAAGTACCCAAACCTCTTTCAAACAAAATTACATTTCTTGACAAGCAAAATACAGTTTGTCGTAGGGGTAAGAATATATTCTCTAGAAACAGGTCGTAATATTTCACACAGTTAAATTTAGCTCAGTTTTAGGACTTTTGGATATTTCAGTAGAAAACAAGACAAATACTGATGACTGTCAGACCTCTGTTGTATGTGTCTTGTGTTTCCACGTGCTCCCTGTGTTTCCATGACCATATTTGGTTTGTTTCCTGTTCTTGTTAATGTGATTAGTAGTTTATTCTGTTCCAGGTGTGTGTTTGAGTTAATTATCCCTGGTATTTAAGTCCTGTCTGTGTTGTGGTATGTGGGCTGGTCTACTCGTTACTCCCCTGTGTTTGATGTCTGCCTTGCCTTTTCCTGCCCTGCCCTTTCCTGCCCTGCCCTGTCTTCATTAACGAAGGTTATTATTTGAGTTACGGCCTCGTATGTGTGTTCCTTGTTCCTCCCTGCTGTGTGCACCGTGACAGAAGACCAGACCAATACAGTAATCGTCGTCCCTTCACCTCGTTTTGTTTTGTTCAGTTTTTTCTAGTGTTTTTTTTGATGTTCCTGAGTTTTGCCCACCGGTCGCGGGAGTTACGGCGTGGTCCATGGGGAAAGCCCACCCACCGTCCGTGGCTCCCCCAAGTCATGCCGCCGTTCGCAGGAGTCAAGCCCGCCGGATCGCCGCTGACTCAATGCCGGCCGGAGCGCCGCTGACTCAAGCCCGCCGGATCGCCGCTGACTCAATGCCCGCCGGGGCGCCGCTGACTCAATGCCCGCCGGGGCGCCGCTGAGTTAAGCCCGCCGGATCTCCGCTGAGTCATGCCCGCCGGATCACCGCTGACTCATGCCCGCCGTTCGTGGGGTATCACGACGCCGTCCGCAGCTCACCAACCCCGCCGTTCGCGGGGTATCACGCCGCTGTCCGCGGCCCCTCTAGTTCGCTGTTTCGCGGGGAAGGCCAACCCGCCGTCTACGGTCACTCGGCCCGTCGCCGGCTGTGGCTTCCTCTAGCCCACCGGTCCCCGCCGTTGAGTGGTCAACCTGCCATGGCCTCCTGAGCTCCCTGCTCCACCTCGGCCTTCGGCTGTATGTTCCGCTCTGGAGGTCCCCATCTTGTGTCTGTCCTGAGGGGCCTCCAGAGTGCCCACCCCCCCTCCCTGGTAGTACTGTTTCGGCTCGGGACGAGCCTTTCATGAGGGGGGAGTTATGTCAGACCTCTGTTGTGTGTGTCTTGTGTTTCCACGTGCTCCCTGTGTTTCCCTGCCCATATTTGGTTTGTTTCCTGTCCTTGTTAATGTGATTAGTAGTTTATTCTGTTCCAGGTGTGTGTTTGAGTTAATTATCCCTGGTATTTAAGTCTGTGTTGTGGTATGTGGGTTGGTCTACTCGTTACTCCCTGGTGTTTGATGTCTGCCTTGCCTTTTCCTGCCCTGCCCTGTCTTCATTAAAGAAGGTTATTATTTGAGTTATGTCCTCGTATGCGTGTTCCTTGTTCCTCCCTGCTGTGTGCACCGTGAAAATGATACTGGTGAAGAGAGTGATTATTTCTCCTTTGCAGTCACACAAACAGCATCATAGTGTTTAATATGCACTTCTCTGAGTGTGTGATTGTGCTTGTCTTGTTACATCTTCTACTCAGTATAACAGTCAAATATCAGACTAGTGAGCTTTACTGTACAGCATCAAGTGTGGTAAAAATAGACAGAATCAATTAATTTAATTACTAATCATTTTTCAACCAAAAAATTTAACTTTTAGGTTACTCTTTTTTGTCAACATCACATTTAATGCGATTTACTTTCTAATTGAAGAAATAATTCAGAACTGAGCATAAATAGAATTTTTTTTTTTTTTTTTTTTACTTTAGACATTTTTATGTCCCTATAAAACTGTATTTTATCTCCTATATGACTTTTCCAGGCTTGGAAATCATACTTTTATAATTCATGGACACTGCTGGCCTGTTCATCACAGTGTAACAGGCTCTGCCTCTCAGTATAGTGTCTCTCACAAACTGCTAACCTACAATTGTTACCTTACAGAGGTATTTTTACCTGATTTAAACCACGACAATGTGGTTTTTGTTCAGTTTTTGTTTCATTTTATTATTAAAGGACCACCATTCTTCTGCACTTGAGTCCTCGCCTCATCTCTCTTCCAGAGCCATGAAAATATTTTTTTTTATATTTTTTTAATTTGAATAAAACCAGTTCATTTGGATTTTCAGGTTACCATTTGTTGTTCAGTGCAGATGAGTTTCCTTTCCAGCCGATGTCCAAACAAGCTCAATTATTCTTTAACAGCCTGTCTTACAGAGACACTTCGTTCCCTGTTTCTTCCCCCCTAGTTTAATATCCTTTTTCACTTGAGGAGACATTATGAAACTAAAATGGGTCAGTGCTGTTTGGTGTTGACTTGTGCTCATTTCATATATGTCAAGGAATTGCTTTCTCTCACAGTATCCTCAGTGTCATAGAAAAACTACTCGAATTCAGATGTATATGCAATATCGTCTTATATAACATCAAATATATGGAACATAAATAGTAAAAGAGAAATACATTAGGTTTACATTTGGTCTTCACTATGAAATTCAGCCATGCTACCCTGCATTATAGATATGATCGTGAGATGCTCTTACGATCAGCATGATTTCAGTACATGCTACGTAAAATGTGCCAGTGCTCACCAATGACACATACTGAAAATCAAGCTATACACGAAACAAAATATACACGAAATGTCCCTAGTAAAAAAGTCATACATTTATTATATTTAAATAACATTCCCGTCTAAAGTATATATTTTAAGATATTAAAATACATGTATTTCATACTTGCATACAGTTCAAATCTCTTAACATATTTACTGACACATCATATACATGAAATGATAATTAAACTTTATTTGGAGTACTACTTGTGCACAATACACATTTCTTATTATTAATCCTAAAATGTGGTTTAATGTCACTACTGATGAAGATTGTATGATCTCTGAATAATATCGCTTTTTAAATGCAAGATATTTAAAGTGTACCTGAAGTATACTTGCAATAGTTAAAGTGCATTAAGTACAAAATAACTAATTTTGTTCCAATTTAGCAGACTTTAAGTTTACCAGTTTAGTATACTAAACGTACAACTGCAGGGTATTTTTTATTAAGTACATAAATATGTAAATCTATTTGTAGTATGCTTAGCATGAAATAAATATATTTCAAATACATTTTAGTATATTTATTTTTCACTAGGTATTACATAGTACAGGGAAAGTTTTGGAAAGTGCTTTTCTATAGGCTGATGTCTCATATGTATTTCATGTGTTCAGGGGCTCCTGTGCATGTTAATGGGCAGCTTTGTGTTAGAGATTCATCTGAGCCTGCCATCAGCAACCTGACACTGACATCCCAGCTGAGAGAGAAAGGGAGAGGATGGTCACCAAACACACACACACACGCACGGACGCACACACACACACACACACACACACACACACACCGTGCTGCTGCCCACGGCTGCTCCGCTATCATTACTCCACACAGGAAGCATGTGAGCGTGGGTTTGAAGATCCGTAAGCCTGTTCTTCAGGGCTGCCGGTGGATTGGGGGTGTTCACGTATAAACAGACATCTCCTTACATCCACAGGCCTCCAGTCTGAACAGAAAAGCCCTTGTCAAAAACACGACTCCACAGCACAATGTCTAATTAAGTTGCCCTCAAACAGCAAGCGGCCATGTTAACCACAGCATCATGACAGATGTTAGAGATTCATAACGAAGTCCCACGCTGAAATTTCTCTGTCCACCTCCACAGGCAAGCTAAATTTATGTACTTTTGTAAATCACCATGTCAGCTCAAACCTTTCTCATTTGTAAGTCACCTTGACACCACCAAAGCAACATTGAACAGGGACAGAGGCATAACGCTACTGCGTATGAAATATGACTGCGCATGAATCACATTATTCCCTATTCTATAGCCTATATTGAATATACTGTTAGTAAAAAAAAACATTAATCGGAAACGGAAAGGTAAGGGCAGTTTACTGGACATTATTCTTTCAGTTCACAGACAAATAATATGGATAATTCCTAAATATTAACAGTACATTGGGCCTATTTCTTTATGAATGTTTATTTAGCTGTATAAGATGTGAAAGGCTGTGCTATATTCTGAATATTTTGTCAGAGCATGCAGCAGATTGTATTCACCAAGTGCCTTATTACTACATAATAATGTTGAGGCAAATATTGATAAAAATATGACACATAAGTATTACATTAGATTATATTCAAACCTTGTGGTTTTAAACAGTTGCTGCAATGTAACAACATTCTGACCGTGTCTGTGATAAGGTGTGTGATACGGTATATTTGAGTCCCAAATCAATTAAAACATAAAAGACTGTTCGGCTGAGAAACAATGCTGGTCATGGCTGATAAAGCTCAGTCATCAGTTCATGCAAATTTAAAGAGTGTTGGGCCAGAAAATTAATTTAGCATGCAACTATTACTTGTTTAAAAAAGGGCTGCAGTGGGTGATGCTTTCAGCCCGAAGGGCAGAATATATTTCTATTTAGAACATTTTAATAAAGATCCTTGACCTGCTGGGAAAATGACAAACATACACCCACTAAAGTCCACATAGTGTGCTGCCAGATGAACGTTCATGGAGAAATCTTGTGCTGGAGTGGTTGTTCTTTAAGTCTGCTTGTCTAGTCACAGCACTTTCTCTGTTATTTTATTAGTGAATATCCAGAGTTGTCACAGAATGTGACTCAGCAGTGAACTATAGGCTATTACACACCTCCATAACATAGATATATCAATTCGGCAAGATGCCATAGAAACTAGTTCTGGACAAAACACTGCATGCAAACAAATATTTCGCTCAAGTAGAAGTATTTGTTTATCATCACATGTGAGTGGGAATGTGGCGATAGACATAGAAAAACACTCATCGCTATAAAACAAATACCAGCAATGACCAGTTCATTTCACTGACACAAGCCATCTTCCCACAGTTTGTTGTCAGTCAGGTAACTGGTTGATTTGAGAGATGCTGTATACAAGCACAGTTAGCTTGGGATACTATTGGGAGACTACAGCAACACTTATTTTAAGGTGTCCTTGTTACACGTTACATGTACTTACTATTATAATAACAATTAATTATGCATAATTACATGCAAGTAACCCTAATCCTAACCCTAACCATATAGTAAGAACATGTAGCTAATTAATATTACGCAGTACTTAAATGTATAATTACACTGTAACAAGGACACCTTAAAATAAAGCATAATGACTACTAATCTTTGCATGTCTCTGTCTGTATTTTGGAAGCTGAATTGATGCCAATGTCAGTTAATTTGTCACTAATGACATAGGAATTCAGTGTGGGATGCAACTTTCCATGCAAACGTTACTGCGCTCTGTGCATATGTGTACTGATATTCTGTCCACTTTACAGCACAGTTTCATTTATTCATTTTGGATACCTTTTTGGTGCAGCACACTGCCTGTCTATTGCTCCAAGCTTCATTTTGATTCACATACAATTACATATATCATTTAGCCGTTGGGTGGCTGTAGTGATTGAGCATTGACGGAACGCAGTGACGTACAGATGTGCATCAATGCAGGTGTTCTCGTGTATTATGATCTGCATGTGCTGTAGTGCCCAGCCAATACCCACAGCGCTTTTTGTGTAGCGTTTCCATGGTGATCTATTTTTAGTGGAAAAGCTAAGCATTAAAATATGCAATATTGTAGGTCATCTCGCTCCCTCTCTCTTTTAAAAGGGTAATTTTTGAATATCGTATCAAGTGCATAAGCATATGCAAATATCTCCACTGAAAACTGATTCCAGCACAGTTTGAGCTGCATCTGAATAAATAGCACAGAGAAGATCGTCTCACACATTCACACAAAGTGCAGAAATCAATCTTTCGTCACTTTAAAGCACACTTATTCCCTGCTCTCCCTCTATATTTGTCCCACATATACGGCGCTGCGCGACGAGTGTGTATGTGTCCTGGTTTTACACCCTAATTAATATGATATTCAGTGGTGTCATGAGTCCCCAGAGCTCGTCGATTCACACTTGTTCAGTGAGTAATGAGGTCAGCTTCACTCCTTCATTCTTCACTCCATCGTTCGCTCTTTATCTTAATGCTGATTCCATTGTTTCGTAAACTCATCTAAGTATGCAGTGTGCTTTAAAATGCACCATCTTTAGCTTTAGAGGAAATAAACTGGTCATAGATCATTGTGAAACTCTGCCAGCATTTATTCATCAGTTGTTTCAAATACAAGCATGCGGTAAATATACAGTGAGCGGTATGGACAAAAACCAGCAGTCGTCCACTGGTCATGTGCGCTACATTCCCATCTAAGGCACTGAAGTCAGATGTGCTTTTGGTGAACTTCTTCCCCTCCCTTGTGAAAACAAGTACAGTTTAGCATACTTTAATATAGAGTACTTATTACAATATATCAAGTGAACTGAATCTAATGTTTTCAGACACTTAATGACACTTAATTGGCAATGGAATGAAAATGTGTTACAGTTATTTAAACATAAATGCAATTAGTTGAACTTAAGAGTGCTTTATTGACCCACTTTAGTCGGATTTAAATACAATGATATATGTAACTTCATAATTACTTATGTTTTCTAAAAATCACTGAAAAAAATGAAAGTGTCTTTTTTTAAGTACACTTGAGTGTCCTTTTATTTCTTGAATACTATATTTATCTGTGAGTACAGTTTTTTCATATAATTTTAAGATTTGAAGTCCATTATGAGTGCACATTCAGTACAGTATAATGCACTTATTTTTAACTATTTTTCTGCTGTGGCTTTAGATGTTCTGTGATATGCAGAATAAGCTATTTTTTACATTAGATTTGCAGGTATGCTCTTCTGTTGTACATGCATTGCTCTTATGGTATCAATAAAATAATATATAATAATGTATATATATATATATATATATATATGTGTGTGTGTGACCTTGGCCCACAAAACCAGTCTTAAGTGTCAATTTTTCAAAATTGAGATTTATGCATCATCTGAACGCTGAATAAATAATCTTTCCATTGATGTATGGTTTGTTATGATCAGACAATATTTGTCTGAGATACAACTATTAGAAAATCTGGAATCTGAGGGAGCAAAAAAATCTAAATATTGAGAAAATCTCCTTTAAAGTTGTTCAAATGAAGTTCATAGCAATGCATATTACTAATCAATAATGAAGTTTTGATATATTTACTGTAGGAAATTTACAAAATATCTTCATGGAACATGATCTTAATATCTGTCACAGATGCAGACGGACTCAGAAGGTAAGTGCAATAATGTGTCTTTATTTACAGGACTTGGGTGCTGGTGATCGTGAGACAAGGTGAGTAGCTTCTTGGTCGTGAATCTTGCAGGTGTTGGGTGATAGTGCTAATCGGGTCTTTCTGCCTAGCAGGCGGGTGGAGCGTGACCGGAGAGGAGTCGGATCCCAGACAGATGATCACACACAGACGGGTCTGAAGACTGAGAGGAAGACGGGACGGAGAACAGCAGGTTAGTACACAAGGTAAATAATCAGAGGTAATACTCATCGACTGGAGAGCTTCAGAGTAGAGTCCGGCAGGTAGCAACGAGATCGGACAACTGTGGTGGCTGGGGTGAGTGCTTATGAAGTGTCTGTGATGAGGGTGATGACGAGGTGCAGGTGTGCGTGATTAGAAGTCAGGTGAGGCAGATCTTGGGAGTTGAGTGACGGGGGAGCCTGGCCGTGCTGTTACAGTACCCCCCTCTCCACGGCCTGCTCCTGAAGGCCGACCCCGGCGTCGTGGTGGCCTACCCCGACCACGTGGGGCTGGGAGCTCCGGGTGAGCGGCATGGAAGTCCGACAGAAGGGTTGGATCGAGAACATCCTCTCTGGGTACCCAAGAGCGCTCCTCGGGGCCATAGCCCTCCCAATCTACAAGGTACTCCAACCTGCCACCACGGCGCCGGGAATGTAGGATCTCTCGCACCCTGTAGATGGCGCCTTCGTCTACGATGAGAGGGAGAGGGGGTTCCTCGACCGGACCAGGCTCTGGGGAGACAGAAGGGTAGAAGGGTTTTAGCAGGGACACGTGAAAAACAGGGTGAATTTTATACTGAGGGGGTAGTTGAAGTTTGTATGTTACTGGGTTGATCTGCTCTAGGATGGTAAAGGGGCCAACGAATCTGGGACTCAATTTCCGGCAAGGCAGGCGCAGGCGGATGTCCCGAGTGGACAGCCATACCTTTTGTCCGGGGCGGTAGGAGGGTGTGGCAGCGCGGCGGGCATCGGCTTGGATCTTCTGCCTGCGCACTGCCTGCTGCAGCTGGTGGTGTGCCGCGTCCCAGACCCTCTCGCTCTCCCGGAACCAGTGGTCTACTGCAGGAACATCCGAGGGAATACCCGTCCACGGGAACAATGGGGGCTGGTAGCCGAGTACGCACTGGAAGGGTGTAAGACCTGTAGAGCTTTGGCGTAGGGAGTTCTGCGCGTACTCGGCCCAGCCCAAGAACTGGTTCCAAGAGTTCTGGTGGCTATGGCAGAAGGTTCTTAGGAAACGGCCGATTTCTTGAATTTTTCGTTCAGTCTGTCCGTTAGACTGCGGATGGTAGCCGGATGTCAAGCTGACGGTCACACCTAGGAGAGTGAAGAAGGCCTTCCACACACGTGATATGAACTGGGGTCCCCTATCGGACACAATATCTTCTGGTATGCCATAGTGGCGGAATACATGATTGAAGAGTAGTTCGGCAGTCTGAAGAGCCGTGGGTAGGCCTGTGAGCGGGATTAGGCGGCAGAACTTGGAAAATCGATCTATGATGACAAGGATGCAGGTGAAAGTGTCCGAGACGGGCAGGTCGGTGATGAAATCCACTCCTAGGTGTGACCACGGGCGGTTAGGTGTGGGAAGTGGAACGAGTTTGCCAGAGGGGAGATGACGGGAGGTTTTGGAGATGGCACAGTCCGGACAGCCCTGAACGAACCTTCGTACGTCCCTGGCCATATTGGGCCACCAGAAGCGATCTTGTAGCAGCGAGAGGGTGGCGTTGGCCCCGGGGTGGCCAGTACCGAGGGAGGTATGCGACGAGAAGATGAGCGGGGTTCGTTGAGTTCTAGGTACATACTGGCGATCTGGAGGGCAGCCCGGCGGATTGGCAGGAGGGTTCTCTGAGGCGACTGGTGGGGAGGACCATTGGATGGGACTGATTAACATCTCCGTCGGCAGAATGCCCTCTGGCTCCTCCGGACCTTCCTCAGGGGCATGGACTCGGGAGAGAGCGTCTGCTTTCAAATTACGGGGCCCTGGGCGATAGGAAATCTTGAAGTTAAACCGGGTAAAGAATAGAGCCCATCTGGCTTGGCGGGGGTTCAGCCGTTTGGCCTCACGCAAGTACTGAAGATTTTTGTGGTCCGTCAGAACCAGGAAGGGATGAAGGGCCCCTTCCAACCAGTGCCTCCATTCCTCCAGGGCGAGCTTGATAGCTAACAATTCTCGATTCCCGATATCATAGTTCCTCTCCGCCGGGCTGAGTTTCCGGGAAAAGAAGGCACATGGATGGAGCTTGGGAGGCGTCCCCTGCTGCTGGGACAAAACCGCACCAACACCTGTGGTGGAGGCATCTACCTCCACGACGAATGGCAGATTCGGGTCAGGGTGAACTAGGAGTGGTGCGGTTGTGAAGGCTTTCTTTAGGTTCAGGAAAGCTGTTGTGGCGCTGGAGTTCCATGCAAGAGTTTTGGTTCCCCCTTTGAGGAGGTCTGTGAGAGGGCTGGTGATGGTACTGTACTGAGCAATGAAACGACGGTAGAAATTTGAAAACCCGAGAAAGCGTTGCAGTTCCTTGATGGTACCCGGTTGTGGCCAAGAGGTGATGGCCTCCACCTTCTTTCTGTCCATGCGGACACCACCCTTTTCTATAATATAGCCCAGGAAGTGGACGCGGGTTTGGTGAAAGGTACATTTTTCGGCCTTGAGGTAGAGATGGAACCTCCGCAGCTGTTGAAGGACCTCCGCAACGTGTTGGCGGTGTTCGGCCAGGCTCCGGGAGTAAATCAAAATATCGTCAATATAGACGATGACGAAACGATGGAGGTACTCCCGGAGCACCTCATTCATGAATCCCTGGAAGACCGAGGGAGCGTTGACGAGTCCATAGGGCATAACCCTATATTCATAGTGGCCGGTGGGCGTGACAAAAGCGGTCTTCCACTCGTCTCCCTCTCGGATCCGAATGAGATTGTAGGCGCTGCGGAGGTCCAGCTTGGTAAAGATAGTTGCGCCGCGGAGTTGTTCCAGGGCCGTAGGGACAAGAGGAAGAGGGTACCGATACTTGACTGTGATGTCATTGAGCTTACGGTAGTCGATGCATGGGCGAAGGCCACCATCCTTCTTGGCCACGAAGAAAAAGCTGGACGCAGCAGGGGAGGTAGATGGTGTGATGTAACCTTGTCGCAATGCCTCCTCGATGTACTCCTCCATGGCCTTCTGCTCTGGTAGTGACAAAGGATAAATCCTTCCCCGCGGTACTGACTCACCCGGTAGCAGATCAATTGCACAGTCCCATGGCCGATGCGGTGGTAGCTGAGAAGCCCTTTTTGGGCAGAAGACGTCCTGAAATTGGCTGTATTCGGCTGGGATGTCGACAGACTGCTGGGCGACAGGGCTCTCTATGGAGGTGGAGTAGAGGGGAAGTGAAGCTTGGGTCTCAGCGGTGGGCGACGGCAATGATGGGAAACATCTTGGGAAACAGCAACTACCCCATTTTAAAACCTCACCGGTACTCCAGGACAACGTCGGGTTATGTTGAATGAACCAGGGGAGACCCAAGATGATGTCCACCCGTGACTCCTCTATCACCAGCAAATGAATTTCTTCCTGATGCAGGCTGCCCACTTGTAGTAGTAAAGGCCCCACACAGTGTTTCACCAGACGACGGGAAAGGGCTTTACCTGTTATGGTTTCGATTTGGTAAGTTGTCTCGGTGTTGATGGTCTGGAGCTGGAGCTGCTTGCAGAGGAGACCAGAGATGAAGTTCCCCGAAGAGCCGGTGTCGAGGAGGACGGTGACTGACAGGGAAAAGGAATCGGTGATTAGCTGAGCCTGAGTGGTAAGAGGTTGCATCTTCGGGAAGGTAGGTCGGAGTCCACTCACCGTCAGCCGTGAGGGACGAAGAGGGCAATCCAGGATGAGGTGAGAGTTGCTTCCACAATATAGGCACAAACCCCCTTGTAGACGTCTTCGGCGTTCTCCGGGAGTGAGGTGATAGGAATCAGTGATCATAGGCTCAGGTGGGTTACTTTCAGACGAGGGCAGCGTGGATGTAGTGCGGGGGTTATTGGTCTGGTGGGACTCAGGGCTGCAGGCTCGCATTCTGTTAGAGCAGCGTACTGCCAGCTGGATAAACTTCTCCAGGCCGAAAGTGTCATCGTAAGCTGCAAGTTGTAAGCGCACCGAGGGGTTTAAGCCCTGGCGGAAGGCAGTCAGAAGCGAGGGCTCGTTCCATCCGCTCGCAGCCGCGAGGGTACGGAACTTGAGGGAATACTCACGGGTGGATAAAGAGCCCTGCCGCAGCCGATACAGCTGTTCGCCAACTGTGGAGTCGCCTGGTGAGTGGCTGAAAACTTCGCGAAAATGGCTCATAAACTGGGAGAAGGAGTGAGTCGCGGGACCAGCTTGAGACATAATAGTTTCTGCCCACTTGAGCGCTGGACCGGTGAGTGAGGAGATGATGAACGCTATCTTGGATTTATCTGAGGTGAACATTTGTGGGTGAAGATCGATAGTGAAATTACACTGCAAAATGAAACCATTGCATTCTTCTGGTTCACCTGAGTAGGGCGCTGGTCTGGCCATGGGACTGGCGAACATTACCGGAGAAGGAGAGCTGATGGCTGGTGGATTCAGTGGAACGGGGGGTGGTGAAGAGGTGGTAGCTGGTGTGAGGAGCCTCTTCACTAAGTCGACTAGCTCTTGGAAGGGATCAGGCGTGCTCATGTTGTTACCGGTCTAGGTCCGATCTTCTGTCACAGATGCAGACGGACTCAGAAGGTAAGTGCAATAATGTGTCTTTATTTACAGGACTTGGGTGCTGGTGATCGTGAGACAAGGTGAGTAGCTTCTTGGTCGTGAATCTTGCAGGTGTTGGGTGATAGTGCTAATCGGGTCTTTCTGCCTAGCAGGCGGGTGGAGCGTGACCGGAGAGGAGTCGGATCCCAGACAGATGATCACACACAGACGGGTCTGAAGACTGAGAGGAAGACGGGACGGAGAACAGCAGGTTAGTACACAAGGTAAATAATCAGAGGTAATACTCATCGACTGGAGAGCTTCAGAGTAGAGTCCGGCAGGTAGCAACGAGATCGGACAACTGTGGTGGCTGGGGTGAGTGCTTATGAAGTGTCTGTGATGAGGGTGATGACGAGGTGCAGGTGTGCGTGATTAGAAGTCAGGTGAGGCAGATCTTGGGAGTTGAGTGACGGGGGAGCCTGGCCGTGCTGTTACAATATCCTAATGATTTTTGGCATAAAAGCAAAATGGATCATTTTGACCCATACAATGTATTGTTGTCTATTGCTACAAATATACCCCAGCGACTTCAGACTGCTTTTGTGCTCCAGGGTCACATATATATATATATATATATATATATATATATATATGTGTGTGTGTGTGTATATATATATGTATACAGTTTGTTTTTGTTTTCAAGGAAAGCTATAAATAGAGGCATAAACAATGAACATGATTGACAGATTTATGTGCTCTTTTACATTCACAGGCTTTCTCAGAGTCTAATAATTGAAGACTCTGAAGTGCATGAGGCACCTATTTGTGTCGCACAAGCAGTGATTTATTGTCTTCTGACTGTGGTTTTTATCACTGCAGCATGTTTGAGCCATTTGCTGACACCTGCTAATGGCTGTGTTTATGACTCGCAGTCTAAACCGCATGAAACACTAACATATTTATATCTCCCCATGCTGTCTTCCTGTTCCTTTTAATAAAGCTTTAATGGCCTGATCACGTGATGACAGGCGTGCTCTGAGACCGGGTTCGCTGAAGTACATGCATGCGGTCGGGCGATCACAGGAGCTGGGCTAGCGTTCACGCCGGGTGGGACGGATGCTCCAGAGATCCCTCCACACACACACACACACACACACACACACACACTCTCAATTAAGATGGAATGTGTAATGAGTTTATTTTTAGCACACTGTGCTATTTGCAACCTGTGCATTGTTTCCCAGCGGCCGCCTTCCCCTCCTCGTGTCACACACTGCTTCCTTCTCTTGCTCTCTCTGAAATACAGTCTCTGGCTTTCTCTGGGCCGCTCTGCTTCGTGTTCCCATGGAAGCAGCCACCATCTTATTTCTCGCTGCTTTAGCTCGGTGTCGATTTTGTTTGATGATAATTCTGCAGTCAGCTGAAGGATGTTTTTCCTCCGACCACAGGAGCGGCTGGCATCACCGCCTTAAATTTATGCGGAAAATCTCAAGGTCAAATATCATACATGAAGAAACGCCAGTATGTATTTTTGACATTATTTTGTGGGTGTCACATTCTTGCATTCAAAAACAGCTAGGTGGGATTCAGAGGTCTGAAGACGTGTTTATAGACAGTTCACTTCTTTTGGCATGACACAGTGTCTTAAAAACACAGCACTTGTTGTGTTTGTGCTATTTGTAGTATTTGGAACTAAAAGTAGCAACGCTACTCAATCAGAATTAGATAAAGTTTGCATTATATTTTTTGTGCAGTGATTAAAACCAATCTGAAGTGGACTGTATTTTGAGAAGTTTAAGATATAGCTGGAGACTGCCCCAACAGTCATAAAACAACACCAGAAAATTGCAGAATTTTTCTTTTATTAGCTGAAAGCAAGGCGCGCTGAATTCCCGTGGAGGCTTCAGTCTGTTGCAGAAAAGCAGAGGCTGACAACGAGCGAAAATGAGCAGAAATATTTGCACGCTATCACGGGAGTTTGCGAGTTATGGGGAGTTTAATACATGAATTTGTATCGTAGCCTACCACTGAAATGACCTGAGCAGTTGAATTAACTTTCTAAAAAACCCGCTCATTCAATAACGTGCATTCGTTGCATGGATGGGGCAAGAACATAATATAAGCGTCTAAAATGCATGTAGGCTGTACAGTTCAGTTGAAAGCTTACTCCTTTTGACTTGCTGTTAATACTGAATGGAAGAATGGAAACTGAAAGTAAACAACACTGAAATAAGAGCTTGTGTGATGAAAGTTGAGTTCGTTACTATAGCAACAGTCGGCTCGACTGTAACGTAGCGTTCCCCTTCTATGATGTAAACGACCAACAACATCCAGTGATGCAAACTATTCAACTTTTTTGGGTCAAATTCCGCTGTTTTGAATTGAAAGTAGGTCTGTCATTTACGTGATTCATGTCATTCATAATTGATAATTTTTTTGTTTTGCGTTTTCAACAATACAACTAAAATTGAATGGGTGCATATTTTAAAATAAAAATATTATTTGCAGTTCAGATTGATTACTTAACAAAGATTCTTATTCTTGTTCTTGTTCTTTTACTGTTCTTTTTTCTTCTTTTAATTTATTCTCAATTTACATCCTTTATTTATTTAGTTTCTTTAAATAAATACCATTACCCTGGGGTCTGGTCTTTCTATTTTCCTCCAAACGATTGGTCCCCCCAATGTTCTAGACATGAATATGACCTTGTTTGGTATAAATTAAAAAGTTAGTTGTAAAAAAAATCACCAGTGTGAAAAAATAACCACTTTTCTTTTTTACTAACAAAAGTTTTTGTAGTGAAAGTGCATGGTATTGCTCTTTTATCAGTGTATATAATATCTACAGTATAAATATCTAAACTGTATCCCCCTGCAATAAACCCCCCCACCCAAAAACAATGCCCACCCAGGATATCTGCCGGCCCTCCCATCTATAGCTCTTAAGAACCGGGCCTGGTCAGTAAGATTTTTTATTTTATTTTTTTTATTCAGCGAAGATGCATTAAATTGATCAAAAGTGCCAGTAACGACATTCATAATGTTACAAAAGATTCTATTTCAAATAAATGCTGTTCTTTTTTAACTTTATGTGTCCCTGCAGCACAAAAGCAGTCATCGGTAGCACAGGTATATTTGTAGCAATAAACAACAATACACTCTATGGCTCAAAATTATACATTGTTCTTGTATGAAAGTTAAGATCATGCTCCATGAAGATATTTTGTAAATTTCCTACCATAAATATATCAAAACTTAATTTTTGATCAGTAATATGCATTGCTAAGAACTTCATTTGATCAACTTTAAAGGAGATTTTCTTAATATTTAGATTTTTTCCACCCTCAGATTCCAGATTTTCATACCCTTATGACTGTATCACATGAAAATGTATCACAGTTTCCACAAAAATACTGAACATTGGTAATAATCAGAAATGTTTCTTGAGCAGCAAATCAGCATATTAGAATGATTTCTGAAGGATCATGAAGATACTTCCCTCTTGTTTTTTTTTTTTTTTTTTTTTGTTAATTTACTTGGTTAACTGATATTTTGCTTAAATATCTTAAATCTTAAATTCTACCTGTTCCATTAGCTTGTAGCTTAGCACACTTCAGTGTAAGGACACTGCTGATATTGTGTGTGTCGGAGTGTATGACAGCTGATAGAGCAGCGTTCAGTAACAGAGACACACGCGGTCACAGAGCGAGGGCAGCTGCCGCTGACAGCGGGCCAGACTCTGAATCAGCGCAGCACAGCTGGATCCACAAACCGACTGAACAAACCCTGTTCATCATGGACCCTGGAAAACAAGCCCATCAGGTTTGTCCAGCTGCCGCTGCCAGCTCAGAGCCGAGCTCCTGAACAAGTGTGGAGATCCGCCACAGCTCCAGTCTGATCACTGATCACTCAAGCTTTCTGAAGATCCTGCTTCCACACGCCAGACTTTAAGACTGGATCGCACAGGGTTTTTGAGTTTTCCCAGCTCATTGTACTTTGATTTCTCACCAAATGCCATTACTTTTTTATTCTTGTCAGTTGCATTTTTATCAAAGTTATGTATGTCTTTCCAATATCATAGTGCATACTGGTTGACCTTTTTCTGCTTGATTCCTCTGTTGGTAAAGCATCTCAAACACGTTATGAAGGAATTCCCCATGATTCCCAGTCCTAGTGTCCCTAGTTTGGGGGTGGTTAGAATTTGTTAATGTTTTTGAAAGAAATCTGATCATCTCCTGATTATCAAGGCTATCAATTTTATCATTTTTTTTTAAATAACTGTTTTCTATGTGAATATATTGTAAAATGTAATTTATTAAACATTTTTACTTAATTTTCAGCCTGATTACATTACTGCAGTTCTAATTCTAATATGCTAAATATCTCCTCAAGAGTCATTTCTTCTTATTATTAATATGAACAACTATTGAAAATAATCAGACAAAACTAATTCTTATGTGGCCATGATTTAATAAAATGAAGGAATAAATTCTTAATCTGTGGGCACAAGTTTACTAAAATTGGAAAAAATAAACATATTTAGGAACAAATTGTTCATTTGTGAGCACAACATATTATTTAATTTTTATTTTATTTATTTTTTTTACAAAGAAAACAGTTGTGCTGCTTAATATTTTTGTGAAAACTGTAAAACAAAAATGTCTTTTGTAAGCAGCAAATGGCTGGAATACGCTACATGCTTTCAGCTTCAGAATCTGAGTCCATCCAGCCGGAGGAGATCAAACTTGTTTGATTTTTTTAGAAACGGTTTAGAAACCTTGCCCCTAAAGTTTGGGACACGGAGAAACAAAACCCGGTCAAAAAGAGGAAGTAATCTCATGAAAGCGAAACCGATCTTACTCCAAAAACACCCGTTAACCTTGTAACTGCAAACAATTACATTATTATTTTTTATGTATATTAAATACTGGTAAATATAAGGAAACCTTTACAAACATAAACATTATTTAGCCGATATGTGAGCCTGGAGCACAAAAGCAGTCATGAGTAGCACAGGTATATCTGTAGCAATAGACAACAATACATTGTATGAATCAAAATTATACATTTCTCTTTTATGCCAAAAATCATTAGGATATTAAGATCATGTTCCATGAAGATATTTTGTAAATTTCCTACCGTAAATATATCAAAACTTAATTTTTGATTAGTAATATGCATTACTAAGAACTTAATTTGAACAACTTTAAAGGAGATTTTCTCAATATTTAGATTTTTTTGCTCCCTCAGATTCCAGATTTTCAAATAGTTGTATCTCAGACAAATATTGTCTGATCATAACAAACCATACATCAATGGAAAGATTAGCTTTCAGTATTCAGATGATGCATAAATCTCAATTTCAGAAAATTGACACTTAAGACTGGTTTTGTGGTCCAGGGTCACATTTAGTTCCTTTCACTCCGCAACAACACTTTACATTTAACGATATTACAGAACAAGAATAACAAAAAAAGCTGCTATAATTTATATATTAAACTGTAATATAAAACAATCACACTATAAGCTAGTGGCTTTTATTATAAACAGCACACAAACGTCAAGCGAAGCTGAAACGTCAGTGTGCTCATGAGCCTCTCTCATTCAACCAGAATCCAAATGTTTACATTTTTGCCATATTTGTATTATTTGGTTGTTAAAGTATTATTTATTATGTAGCCTAAACATGATTTTATATTTAATTTATGTTCCAATATCCGCGTAAAATCCTTCACATGTGTAAAAATGTTTGTTTGGCACTGCACACTGATTTCACAGAGGACCTTTTAAAATAAACAGTGTAACTTTTATATTTGGTTGACTGCGTTTTAGTTTGATGATGAATAGCTCAAATGTCAAGCAACGCTAGAACTAATGTTGTTTGTGTGCATGTGAGGCGCCTGTGCGATCAGATGGGTTTAATCAAACAAAAATATAAAGAAATAAAATGCATTAAGAGTGTCACAAAAAGGAGCGTAGCCTATAGGAATATATTTTGTGTAGTCCTAATTATTTGATTCCTTTTGTAGACTTAATTTCAGTTTTTCTCCGTGCACAGAAGCGCTGCAGGTGCATGATGCAACAATGTGTGACTCCTCATGGTCAAAAAATATTCTAATCTACTGGTTACCGATCGACTAATGAGCATCGGTTGTCATTCAGGAAAATAATCGAAATGAACAAAATGCCGGTATTATACAATTCTCCAGCAGATTTACTATGCTGCATGCAAGGTCGGGTAACTCAAAAACTTGCTGAGACCATACATCAGATTTGATCGAAGCCACCACTCACGTCCATATTGATCAATTCCAAGTTTTGCGTAGAAACGACCATACGGCCAATTTTCTGTCGTACGTTCGTTTCGTAAATGAGGCCCATATTGTTTTCATTTGTCATGTGTCTCCTAGCAACACGGCACAGTTCCTGCCTGAGTTTGTTATGATTGAAGCGATTTTAAAGTCTGGTAGTGTTTGATCCTCAGTCGTTTAGTGTATGTTGCCTGGTGTTTAAAAATCTGTTCAGATTGTAAAAGTCGTGTAGTGTATTACGTGTAGTGCTTTACGAACTGCATCTTGTCAGAGTTTGGAGAACTGAAAGCAGTCTAATTATACAGAACTTGCTTCAGATCAGTTGACTAGTTGCCGAGGCAGCTCCCTGACTAGTGTGCGTCTGTGAAGCTGCGCTGCTGCTCTGAGTGATAATGCAGAAGGGCTTTATGTAAGCGTGTAGATCAGCCTGTGCTGTGAGTCAGCAGGGTAATTGGAGACTGTGGGTGACATGAGGGCCAAATATTACACAGAGAGATGGATTGCTCATTTTCCATTCGTGGGCACTGGATGTAAAGCCTTTTTCTGCCGCAGCGAAGAGAGACGTTACATCTCTGAACTGATGCTGCATGGGGACTGAGACGCTCATCAGACTTGGTCATCAGTAGTCAGTTCCACACTAAATAAAAACTAACTAAATAAAAATAATTTAATTTGTTACAAGCTAACTTATTCTTTTTTACAGTATATACGTTTTTTTTATTTAATATTAATAAAATGAAAAAAAAAAAATCTTATGGGAAAGACAAAGAACTCGTACACAGAAAAAAAGTTGTTTTTTATTATAAAGACTATATACCATACTTAACGCTTTCCCTGCCAGCGTTTTTGAAAAAACGTTGCCAGCCCGCCAGTGTTTTTGCTGATTTTCACTAAAATGTCTTGGCCCCCAGAATATTTTGTTGTATGAATATCTGAACATGTAATACATCAAAATAAAGATCAGACCCTCTACTTAATTTTTTTTTTTTTAAATCAGTTTTATTCTACGTTCAAGCATTTTTTTTTTTTTTTTATCAACATTTGAGTGTAGGTAGGTTTCAGTAAAACAGCAACATTTTGAGCAAAAAGCTGAGGAAATCGCATTTTTGACAAATATCTGGATCATATTCAGTAATATTATCAAAGCAAAGATGCAGTAGATGTCTTCCATCAGTATCTCAAAGCTTGCACAGGCCTTTAACACTTTATAGATCGACATTTCACTCGTTAACATTAGGCAGTTTTCATTTATATGCAGTTAGTGTTGATGATCGCATTATTTTTCATGTGCATATGCTTACATATGAGATTGCTGGTTTCTGCGTCTTCCTCGTCTGTGTTTTTGATCGGCACTTTCTAGACTCGTTCAGGAGATGCATAATAGCGCCCCCTAGCATATAACAGGGAAAATACAGAAACCCAGATAATTCTGTGTTTGGAGGCGAAAGAGTTAATATATTTTAGTTCAATATAATCATTTTTAGGCTTTTTTTGTTAGTTAGTATTTAGTTTATTTAGCTTATTTTACTTTTCAGAAGACCTTGATGTTTATTATGATGTCTTTTTAAAATAGGCATCATATTTTCATGTGCTATTTTTTCAATGCAAAAACAAGATGATTATCAATTTGACCAATATAAAATGCACTTTACGTATATGACATTTCAATTTAGTGCGCCAATCGCATATTGTATAAATACACTGTATTACAGTTGCATGCGAAAGTTTGGGAACCCCTTGCAGAATCTGTGAAAATGTGGATAATTTTACCAAAATAAGAGAGATCATACAAAATGCATGTTATTTTTATTTAGTACTGTCCTGAGTAAGATATTTTCCATAAAAGATGTTTACATATAGTCCACAAGACAAAAAAAATAGCTGAAATTATTAAAATAACCCCATTCAAAAGTTTGGGAACCCTTGGTTCTTAATACTGTGTGTGGTTACCTGGATGATCTACGACTGTTTTTTTGTTTTGTGATGGTTGTTCATGAGTCCCTTGTTTGTTCTGAACAGTTAAACTGAGCACTGTTCTTCAGATAAATCCTCCAGGTCCTGCAGAATCTTCAGTTTTCCAGCATCTTTTGCATATTTGAACCCTTTCCAGCAGTAACTGTATGATTTTGAGATCCATTTTTTCACGCTGAGGATGATTGAGGGACTCAAACACAACAATTAAAAAAGGTTCAAACATCCACTGATGCTCCTGAAGGAAACACGATGCATTAAGAGCCGGGGGTGAAAACTTTTTGAATTTGAAGATCAAGGTAAATTGTACTTAATTTGTCTTCCAGGAAACATGCAAGTAGCTTCTGTTGCTTCCGAAGGGCAGAACTAAATGGAAAAAAAATATATATTTCTACAAAATAAGAAAAATTTGGACATCTTCATTCTGTTCAAAAGTTTTCACCCCCGGCTCTTAATGCATCGTGTTTCCTTCTGGAGCATCAGTGAATGTTTGAACCTTTTTTAATTGTTGTGTTTGAGTCCCTCAATCATCCTCAGTGTGAAAAGAACACTTTTTCTGAAGAACAGTGCTCAGTTTAATTGTTCAGAACAAACAAGGGACTCATGAATAACCATCACAAAACATCGTAGATCATCCAGGTAACCACACACAGTATTAAGAACCAAGGGTTCCCAAACTTTTGAATGGGGTTATTTTAATAATTTCAGCTATTTTTTTGTCCTGAGTGTCTATTTACACTAAGTGCAAATAGCTCATCTTGTTGGCAAAGGCTATTTACACTAACTCCGCCCACTAACGTGTGATTGGGTTAGATGGTAAGGCGCATGCTTTTTGAAGCGATCGACCCGAGTTCAAGCCCACCTTTTGCCAAACATTTTTTTCTCCCTTTTCAAATCTCATATCGCATCAGAAAGGCATTTATTTTCAATAAAAATGAAGGAAATGATCAAAAAGTTGAAAATAAAGTATTAGGGTAAATGTAGGGAGGGCTTTATTGTCCCAATAAGGTGGCATCCATTTAATAAATTTGAATTAAAATGATAATTTACACTCAGTACGTTATTATTGCGTACTGTTTTATAATGTACTACAATACTGAGGTGCAGATAATTGCCACTATTTGCAATAAGTAGTATAAATAGCAGAAAATCTTACTATTTTAACAGTGTAAATAGAATCCATCGCTATTTGCACTTAGTGTAAATAGCATCTGTCACTAAAAAATATATGCTATTTGCACTTAGTGCAAATAGCCACTGCCTTTTTTGTCTTGTGGACTATATGTAAACATCTTTTATGGAAAATATCTTACTCAGGACAGTACTAATTAAAAAATAACATGCATTTTGCATGATCTCTTATTTTGTTAAAAATATTCACATTTTCACAGATTCTGCAAGGGGTTCCCAAACTTTCGCATGCAACTGTATATTATTGTTATATAGTATAATAAATTTAGTTAGTCTGATGTTCTACACTTTGAACTGTGTATAATAAAACAACATTTTAGCAATATACGTGTTTCTTGCGAGAATTTGATTTCGCCACACTCAAGCGAGCATCAGAAGAGAAAACTGCATTTTAGGAGTGTTGTAGTCACAGTGTCAACCAGCAGGGGCCAACAGGTCAGATGCCCTGTTGCCATGGTTACAAGTGACCCTTTGACCTCATTCACACTGAGAGCCACGCCGGTATCAGACGGACTGTATGTGAAGCTGCTCTTCTCATGTTTCCTGCTGATTTGTAACGTTTGTCTTTGCTTTTTTCCCCACAGGTTTGGATGGAGTTGCCACAGATCTAGATAAAAGAAAAGAAGTCTTCGGGCAAAATCTTATACCTCCAAAGAAGCCAAAAACTTTTTTACAGTTAGTGTGGGAAGCATTACAAGATGTGACCCTCATTATCCTGGAGATTGCAGCGCTGATCTCTCTGGGACTGTCCTTTTATCAGCCGCCTGGAGAGGGCAGCGAGTGTGAGTATCTTTGAAGCTGTCATAGACTTCTCCTATTCTACAACAAATGATTTGCAAATAAATATATAGGCCTATATATAGATGTGCACTTCTTATTAATTTATAAATGTAACCAAGGCCCCACAGGGTTTTCTAGGCCCCCGCAATCCAGTTATCCTCCTTTATTGTTGCTCTAAACCTATATGGCTTTATGTGTTCTGTTCGATGTGAAAAACATCCCAGTGCTTTTCATCCATGCAGTGAGAGTCAATGGGGTCTGAAAATAAATAGAAAAATATCTTCTTTTAGTCAGAATTTATAGACAGAACATGTCACTTTAATGTTGAGGTTAGTTCATATTAACCAGTAGTTTAACAGCTGCTTTTGTACTGTAGGTACATGTATGCTGCAGAAGTTTGATGTAATACTTATGTTACTGCATAAGTTCACAGTTGCCCCAAAATGTATGTTGTCACGTCAGCCACATTTTGTATTACGTTATATTGCACACATACCAAACCAGTGGTTTGCACTCAAACACTGCACAAGCTTTTCTCACGTCTAACTTCACTGACTGAGCCATTTTTACATTGACTTCTAACCAACTGATGTCGAGGTGGTTTATAATGGATGTCAATTCCCAAACATTCCCTCTGGGCACAAAATCTGGTGCTCATGGCATCTTATTCTGGCCAAGTACCGAGAAAAGTGTCTGTCTGACTTGTAAAACAATCAACAGCAGTTAGTTTAGTTTTGACGTGCTGCTGTTTAGAAACAGAGTTACCTGAAATACACACTACCACAATATCAGAGCAGCTATTTGAAACAGTGCAAACTACTTTTTTGTTTGAGGTTTTGATGAAATGTGTGTTTGTGCATCTATCTTCACTATAAATGATTTTACATGCATTGAGTTTCAGACATTTTTAAGCGTGGCTGAAGTGTCCATATACACTAAAAATGGTAATCTAAAAGTGGTAGCATCTGAATTAACTGAATCCATCACTATATACACCTAAATACTATACCAACAAAACTCATTTTATACATTTAATCAGATTAAAATAGCTCGTTGAGGTAACAGTTACAGTTTACTATTACACTCTTAAAAATAAAGGTGCTTCACGATGCCAAAGAAGAACCTTTTTGTCTAAATAGTTCCATAAAGAACCTTTAACATCTGAAGAACCTTTCTGTTTGACAAAAGCTTCTTTGTGGCGGAAGAAGGTTCTTCAGATTTTAAAAAGGTAAGAAAGAGAACCTTTGACTGAATGCTTCTTCCTATGGCATCGCTGTGAAGAACATTTTAAGCACCTTTATTTTTAAGAGTGTATAATATATAAGTTATATATATAATATGCAAACCTGTTTTGATTGCTGGACATCTGATGGTTGAAGCGGTGCTCAAGCAGCTCTTGTCAGCGAGCATGACTGTGCATTCAGAGTGAGGGAATCCAGTGAAAGAACGCTTTCCAGGTCTCTAGACTTAATGAAGCGTGCACTGGAAGAATAACCTTTAGGTGAAGGCCATACATCAAGCCACTGGGCCATAAAATGTGCATGGAACTCAAAAACATTAAGGCAGCATAATGCTGAGCAAGCATTATCAATCACTATAATGCTCAAGGATTCAATTACTCCAGGAATGGAAAATTATCTTTTATTGAAAATGATCATAGTGCTGGAATGGACAATTCATTCTAGTCAGTGGGTTTGTTTGGACAGATCATTTAAATGAAGTTTGCATTTTAGGTCTTCTTTTTTGATAAGAACACTTAAATGAAATGCTGCTGCTGTTTTGGACTAGTTCCTGAACCAGGAAAGCTCTGCTTAAATGACTAATTCTATTATAGTGTTTTATATGTTTATAATGAAATTGTTCCCTTGAGAAACTTCATGCAGTTAACTACATTCTGTAGCTTAATTACTTTCTAAGAAGCTTAAAGTTTCCCTCACATGGTTCATTATAAGCATTGTTATGCAAATTTCACGTTAATATGCATAATACATCTTCGGTGGACTTTTAAAGATCAGTAAGAGTGCGGCGATAGAGAAGAGAGTCTGCAGATGAAGCGTCCGCACAAACATGAGCTCCGCTGGCATCCACCCTGCCACTGATTCTGAGATTTGTGACACTTGTTCTTGTTTTAATGGAGAACGGCGCTGTCTGTGTCTCTTAAGGAAGATGAATTGCACTGCTGCTCCGTGTGTCCAGACATGGCTGCCGTTCAGGCTGAATTATGCCCGTACAGACCTTCAAGCTGCAGCTCCCGCATGAAGAGAGGCATAGGCACTGTACAGATCGATGCAGGCAAACTCTCACTTTCCAGCCCAAGAGCTGGCAGCAGCACATTACACCTCAAGAAGGATCTGTCGCTTAAAATACATCACGAAGGTCATTTGTTCACATAAACCTCAGGCTGGTCCAAACCTGAGTTTTTTCATGCAGTTCATAAATATAAAAAAAAAAAAAAAAAAAAAAAAGTAAAGATCATGTTCCATAAAGATATTTTGTAAATTTCCTACTATAAATACATCAAAACTTAATTTCTGATTAGTAATATGCATTGCTAAGAACTTCATTTGAACAACTTTAAAGGTGATTTTCTCAATATTTAGATTTTTTTGCTCCCTCAGATTCCAGATTTTCAAATAGTTGTATCTCAGACAAATATTGTCTGATCATAACAAACCATACACCAATGGAAAGATTATTTATTCAGCTTTTAGATAAATCTCAATTTTCAATGTCGAAAACTTGACCCTTATGACTGGTTTTGTGGTCCACGGTCAAATATATGTGTGTATATTGTGTGTATTTATTAGGTATATATAAATACAAACACATGCATGTATATATTTAACAAAAACATTTTATGTTTATATATTAAATATATTTCCATATAATGTAAAATATAAGAATATAAATATATAAATGTATATACATGTAAATATTTTTACTATATATACACTCACCTAAAGGATTATTAGGAACACCTGTTCAATTTCTCATTAATGCAATTATCTAATCAACCAATCACATGGCAGTTGCTTCAATGCATTTAGGGGTGTGGTCCTGGTCAAGACAATCTCCTGAACTCCAAACTGAATGTCAGAATGGGAAAGAAAGGTGATTTAAGCAATTTTGAGCGTGGCATGGTTGTTGGTCCCAGACGGGCCGGTCTGAGTATTTCACAATCTGCTCAGTTACTGGGATTTTCACGCACAACCATTTCTAGGGTTTACAAAGAATGGTGTGAAAAGGGAAAAACATCCAGTATGCGGCAGTCCTGTGGGCGAAAATGCCTTGTTGATGCTAGAGGTCAGAGGAGAATGGGCCGACTGATTCAAGCTGATAGAAGAGCAACTTTGACTGAAATAACCACTCGTTACAACCGAGGTATGCAGCAAAGCATTTGTGAAGCCACAACACACACAACCTTGAGGCGGATGGGCTACAACAGCAGAAGACCCCACCGGGTACCACTCATCTCCACTACAAATAGGAAAAAGAGGCTACAATTTGCACGAGCTCACCAAAATTGGACGGTTGAAGACTGGAAAAATGTTGCCTGGTCTGATGAGTCTCGATTTCTGTTGAGACATTCAGATGGTAGAGTCAGAATTTGGCGTAAACAGAATGAGAACATGGATCCATCATGCCTTGTTACCACTGTGCAGGCTGGTGGTGGTGGTGTAATGGTGTGGGGGATGTTTTCTTGGCACACTTTAGGCCCCTTAGTGCCAATTGGGCATCGTTTAAATGCCACGGCCTACCTGAGCATTGTTTCTGACCATGTCCATCCCTTTATGACCACCATGTACCCATCCTCTGATGGCTACTTCCAGCAGGATAATGCACCATGTCACAAAGCTCGAATCATTTCAAATTGGTTTCTTGAACATGACAATGAGTTCACTGTACTAAAATGGCCCCCACAGTCACCAGATCTCAACCCAATAGAGCATCTTTGGGATGTGGTGGAACTATATATATATAGTTAATATAATATAGAAAAAAAAAAAATCATTTAGACACTATACAACTTAAGTTTCTTATTTTTATTTATTTTTTTGTTGTTTAAAAAGGAAAGACTCAAAATGATTTTCTTTGGTGATCATCATTATGCTGAACTATCAAATGAGCTTAAACCGGAATGCCAGAAATAGGTCAGAAACATGTATTTGTCTAACTCTGACAGAATTCTGATCAAATAAGCGCTAACTGTGTGTGTGGTTTGGTGAAGTGTCAGAGTCACGAGCTGTTATCTAACGTTGCTCAGCACCGCGGACAGCTCCACACATCCTGCACAGAATGAAGCAGTGTGAAAGTCCAATGAAAGAGATGCACCGCCATCAAGAGATTCCTTACTGCACAGCCTAAAAATAGACATCTGAAACCCACACACAGCAATATTCATCAGAAGGCGGGGACATGATTTAAAGGGATAGATCACCTCATAAATTACACCCCATCTTGTTCCAAAACCATTCAACTTTTGATTTTCTTCTTCCAATTCAAGATATGTATGGATTGGTATAATTTTATTAGAAGTTCTGATCACATTTTCTTTAAACTTTTCACTTTTATCTTCTCTAGTTCATTTGGAATGGTGTATGTATAAAGAAAAACGACTAAATCAGTTTGAAAATTACAAACATTCAACTCAATTAAAATGAATGTGTTAGAATCATTAAAATAAAGTCTAGAAACAGCTTTTTTTGGCATGTCACAAGTCATGTCAATATTCACTCGTCGGTCATTTATTTTTCTATTTTTGCAACCATTCATTACATTTATTTGTTTATATATATCAATGATTGTATTGCTGTATTTATTTCAGTATTTATTCATTTCCATTTCATCATTCCTATAGCACGTATGTGGAAAAAACTACAAGCTACTAACAGAAATGACCTACCTGTAATTTACATTGACGCTAGTTAGGAGAGGAATGTATCTTTAAAAATAAAAGAAATAAAGATAATAATAATAATAATAATTCAATGACACACTTGAAACACAGAAACAACAATAAAAATCAGAAAGTATTTAAAATAAATAAATAAATAGTTTTACAAAATCCACAGTATCCATCAAACATGCTCCGAAATGCTCTCTACTACAGATCTCTACTTTTCTTTTCTTTTTCTGACATTTAAATTTACAGAGTTTGCATTTTAGATCTACTTTATGTATAGCAGACGATTTAGTGAAATGCTGTAAAGGTCTACTTAAATGATGTATTGCTGTGTTTTATGCTCATAGTGACATTGTTCCCTTTAGAAGCTTAATGTAGTTAATTAAGGATAGCTTGATTACTTTCTAAGTAGCTTGCAGCTTTCCTCACATGGATTTGTCAAAAACATTAGTATGCAAATTACACGGTAATATGCATTATACACCTGCAGTGGACTTTTAATGATCACTAACAGCGCGGCGGTAGAGATGTGCTGAGACGAGTCTGTGGACACCAAGATGTAGCGGCTGATCATTTACTATTTTAATGTATTCCTTAAATCAGTCCAGTGTAGGGACGTTTCTAATGACAGGAGGAGGAGCATGCTATCATTTAGAGCCAGCAGAAGAAAAACTCTCACCTTGATTGATTTGAGTGCGAAGGAGAGTTGCTGAAGAATAAGAGAGCCAGCCAAACAAAAAGTGCAAGATGTCAAATGTTGGAAACAGTGTGTGTGTTTGCAGTTTTCCTGAAGCAGACGGTATGTCCTGGTGTATTCAGTGGACAGTGCGTACTAGTGATTTCCAGCAATCAGGGTGTTCCTGTGCTTGCAGTCAATGCGTCTGCTGTTTTCTCCTGCACAGCTGGAGCAGGACTGGCCTCTGCTGCAGACAGACCCCCAGCGGAGTCACTGCAACCCTCACACTACATCACTCCAGCAGAAAATCATTGGAAATAATTAGACATGACCTGAATGTGTGTACATCATAAAACGGATTGATTTCTAGATGAATTTCTTCATCAGTGTGTGGTTTATAGTTATTTAGCCGTGAATACGTTACCCAGTTCAGATATGGGATTTGTCAGAATCTTTTTCAGTGTTTATCTAACATTATTCTGGTGTTATATAAAATGCGCTCAATGCATACGCAGTAATCACAGTTATTATGAATCATTGTGTTCGTGCAATATTCTGCATGGAGTGCCATATTTAATCACATTCATGTGATTCACTCCAAGTGAAAATACTTTGGTAAATATGAAAATGTGGCCTTTACATTTCAGCTTAATGAAAATAAATGTCATTAACCAGATCCATCATCTATCAGGAATATCATTAGCAAATATATGTACGTCCTGTGCCCTTATAAACCTAATGTTTTAAGCAAAACATTTTTTTTTTTTTATTTGAAAAATAATTTATGTGTCTTGTGTGTTTTTATGTGTCTGTCTTTGTTTGTGATTTTGTTTATCAGAAATGGCTCCTTTAGCTTTCCATTTTACATTATAATGCAAAAATATGCAGAGACGTGATGTGAGAAGTGACACTTTCTATGAATAGTGTACAAATTAGAGCCTGAAACTCTTTAAAAGATTTAATATTTTAATATTCAAACAAAAGCGTTATATGAGAACAAAAATTATTATTATTATCAAAAGCATGGGTAAAAGGGTTGCAAGTTTTAATTTCACCTCCACCTCTTTCAGATAAAACTGAAGGCATGTTTGGTACCACTCGCTGGATATTTCACTTTAAAAGTGTTTCAAGGTGCACATTTTAACAATAAGTCTGGTCTGGGAATTATTCGCTTAAAATTGTAAATTTACTTTGCTGATTTTTAATAGACTACCAGAATTGTATCCCTTTCTTCTGATGGCTGTTTGTTATGGTTAACGGGATTTGTTTCCATCAGCATGTTTAAAACTGGCCTTCCTCTTTCTGCAGCCTGTGGGGCGACGAATGCAGGTGCGGAGGACGAGGGGGAAGCGGAGGCCGGTTGGATCGAAGGGGCTGCTATCTTACTCTCAGTGGTCTGTGTTGTTCTGGTCACGGCCTTCAACGACTGGAGCAAAGAGAAACAGTTCAGGGGTTTACAGAGCCGCATCGAACAGGAACAGAAATTCCAGGTGGTGCGAGGAGGGCAGGTCATCCAACTTCCTGTAGCAGATATTCTGGTTGGCGATATTGCACAAATCAAGTATGGTATGTGTCCTCATTTTTTATTTTTTAAAACTTATCAGGTGTTTAGAATTGGATGGCACAGGCTGAGTTATAGGTCCTTTACATGCAGTCCGCTAGCAGTCACATGGCACTACATGGCACAAGCTGATTGGCCTACACTGATTCTGCAGCCAGTGATCGGCTAGCTCAATATTTAAATACTTAGTTTAGCGTTGACTGTAAGGCCTTGTTTACACTGGTATTAAGATGTGTTTTTGTCGATAAGATCACAAGCATACCAGGCAGACTCATTCCCGTTTACATCTGCTGTTTTAATCTGCTCTTTTGTCTAATTTCTTATAAGTCTATAAGTGGGTGTATGCATGGGCCTTTTCTGATCTTTTGATCTAATGTTGCAAAATAAGCTCATGAAATTTACACACAAATGTTAAAAGAGCCAACAGAAAACAATATGGAGAGCAGCAACTTTTGGTGTTGTCCACTTTTGATCGGATCAACAACAATGCATCTTAATACCAGGTGTAAAGTTGGGCCTCCAGCACACTATCAGAGTTCCTACGAAATCCTCCACCTCCCCCAGCTCCACCTATTTGTTAGATTTGCTACATGGTTTATGTACACCTATTATGCAGCAGCAGCATGAACTCCATTAACAACCAACTACATTAACATTGTCATATTTTATATTACCATGTTAAAACTATCCCAAGTACTGTAATGACTGAAGTAGCTAATATATATAGTATATAGTATTTCAAGTTCAAGTCCAAGTTTATTTGTATAGCGCTTTTTACGATACAAATCGTTGCAAAG
This sequence comes from Barbus barbus, assembly GCF_936440315.1. Lineage (NCBI taxonomy): Eukaryota > Metazoa > Chordata > Actinopteri > Cypriniformes > Cyprinidae > Barbus > Barbus barbus. The sequence goes on along the minus strand of NC_136715.1, from coordinate 27,129,338 downwards.
CAGCTCTACAGGAAATTAAGTTTCCACAATATATTTATATATTGCAGAACCTTAATATATTTAACTTATGGCAAAATTTGGTAATTCTGTATGTTGTCTGAGCGTTGGCATCCTCTGAGGTCCTCTGAGGGGTTGGCATCATCTTTTCTCAGGTGTTCGGTCATCTCAGATCATTTAAGGGTTGGATCCAGACTGAAGCTTCTGTAATTCCTAGTTACCACGGGATGTTAATCAACAGAGAAACAAATAGAGACATAATTAGCGTAGCTGCTGTTCCATCTAAGCAAAAATGATTTGTTCAACCCAAGCTAAAGAATAATAATAATGTACATTTGATCAGATATAACTGCAGTACAACATTATAAGATGCATTATGTGAATGCTTGGCTAAAGAGATGTGTCTTTAATCTAGATTTAAACAGAGAGAGTGTGTCTGAACCGTTATAGTACAGTATATATGGGTGATTCTTCAATGTTTCTGTCTTCTAGGATAATTTTTTAAAAAACATTTTGTGTGGTGTTACATGCTAAACTCGTAAATTTTAAATAGTATTGAGCTCAATCTTTTTAAATCATCATTCACAGCTTTTATGAGCTCATATTGAGAGACTACAGTACATACAATGTTTAAACTACAATTCATGTCAAACTACAAAACCATTTAAATGATTTATTGAAGACATGAAGGTGATGAAAAATGGTTAAAAACATTCTAAGAAATACATATACATTCTAATCTACATATACACATTGTCCTTAAATCTTGATAATAAAAAAATTATAACATTTATTAAAGTTAATTTTTCAAGATTGAAGGTTCACCCATATGTAATCTGAAGTCCACTAATTAAGTGGTGCATTATCAAGAGAGCTTTTACACATGACTGGACATCATTGCTGTGCAAGGAAGCAAGACTGATCTGTGTCATTAATTACAGTTTGATTATGAGAGTTGGTGAAGCAGATCAAGACTTTTTATCGAACAAAAGGGCTGTGCTGGTTCTGCAGTGTTGGAGAGGTTCCGGTTATTATTTCGGATCTCCTGAACAAGTGGGAGGCAGATAATGTAGCTGTTGACAGTGATGGAGCGATCCTGTGGGTGAGAGCGTTTGGCAGGCTGGAAGAGAGGTTCCATCTCCTTGACTAGTACAGTGATGGTTAGCAGTCTCAGGTTTACCGTTATTTTTGAATATGTGTGGGAGTTGATATGTTGCTTTGCAAAGATGTAAAATGAAAGCAAAATTAGCTCTGAACGAAATTACATTCTCTTGATACATAAAACAACAGAAGGGCCAAATACCAAACCCTGGGGAACACCTACAATATAGTGTTGCCTTATTGAGCACAACATACTGCAGGCCTTGTCATTTTCATATTGACTCAGTTAGGGCTGTAAACTCAGAAATATTGGAGAGAGATTCTGTTGCGAAATGCTTGACAAGTGCCATCTTAGAGGATCAACTTTGGAATTCTTCGGAGACAGCAATATTGATCCAGACTTGTTGTTTGGAGAAACTGAAGGGATTATTGAAAGGAGCACAATGGCGCTATGCAGAGCTTTTGAGATTAGATTCTGAAATATGCTCCATTCCTGACTGGCTGCCTGTGTTCAGAAACAGTTTTGCCCTTAACCATTAGATTTAACAAGTTAAGCTAAAGAAAGACTAAGGTGTGCTTGCTTTAGGTCACTTTGAATATCATGCACATGATCACATTTCCCCCCTTTTAATGAGGAATACTAACCCTAACACTAATATGAATATACATGTACAGTTTGGTTAATAGCTAAATAATTCTTCAATATAGAACTTTAAGACATTTGATTGACAGAGTTTTTTTATCCTGCTGTTCACTCATAAAGCTAGTAGCCTGTTAATCACTTCATCGCCTTGCCAATATAAATTGGAGATCATTTAAAGACATTAAAGAAAAATGAAGATCATTTCATTTTATGTGAAATGATTACATTCATTTGTATGTGACAAATAAAAATCTTGAATCTCTTGAATCTTTAAAGACATTATTGTGACACCACTGATAAACAGTAGCTCTAAAAAAATATATTGTTAGTTTTATCATTGATATCAACATTAGTCTGTGTCTGAGTTACAGTAGCAGTCAGTCGTTCTACTGCATACATTTTTAAATGTTTAATCTATGTGTGTTAGACAAACATATTTGGTTGTTGTGTCCCATATTGCTGTTTTTTTCAGCACCTCACACCATGAGTACTGTACTTTTAAGATGCTGTTGTGTTTTATTCTGTTGCACTCTTCCATCCAGCTGTTTCATTAAGCAGTTCTGTGTGGATGTCTCCTCATTCATTTTGTGCTGTTGCTCTTATTAAGTGTGGTTTGGTGAGTGTATATGTTATGGATCAGAGTGCATGGCTAAATGCATTGTTTTGCATTTGATTCTTCTAAATTGACAGCCCTAATCATTTTGAATTTTCATGAACTAATGCTGAATTTCTGTGTTCAGGTGACCTGCTTCCAGCTGATGGGGTCTTGATACAAGGCAATGATCTGAAGATTGATGAGAGTTCTCTGACAGGGGAATCTGACCATGTGCGCAAATCTGCAGATAAAGACCCCATGCTTCTCTCTGGTGAATGCCCACTTTACTGCTATATTTATTCGAATGTTGTGAGCTTCTGCACATAATACATATTGATGGTCTACATGTACTATAGTGAATTAAATATCAATTCAACAGATTATGTAAGAGTGAAGACGTTCTGTTAAATCTTATTGGTTTAACACAGTCAATATGGTCAAGACCTCTGAGATAGGACTGAACAAAACCTGGGACAGTCATGCTGTCATTCATGTGTTTGAACTAGCAACTAGCTTCAGTATAGGATAATGTTATCCAATAGTTTATTAAATGTATCTATTAAAAACATATAATGACACACCAAAATATAGGGCCAGATTTACTAACAGCTTACGCCAGCGTAAACCATCTTTTGGCGTTAAAATAGTACTGTCAGGATTTACTAAAGAAGCGCAGTGAAGAATTAGCGCTGAAAAGGCATGGACACAGTTATTTTTGCACCTGACCTTATTGAATATCAATTTGTAGAAATTCCCCTTTCTGTTTATTTGCGACTACGCTAATTTGCGCTGCACTTGGTATATTACTTTGGTCGATATGTAAATGAGATGTTGCGTCTGTGTTCTTTAATTTGCACGTTGTCAGTAAATCACCGACATAAATTTCCACACCAATTAGGCTCTCACACTAATTTGCCCCGTTTAGTAAATCTGGCCCATAATCTATTCAGTGCCAACTGCACCATTTATTGCTATGCAGTTTTATAAGAGAACACTTTTAATGTATTTTGATTCTACAACTTTTATCGAACTTTTATCTGTGTTAGCTTCTTGGCCAGCCAGGTGAGCATGAGGGATGGATGTTGACAGACAGCAGTCTGTGGTGTCCGTGTATGACATCACACACTGTGTTATTTGTGCTGAGGTCAGAGCGGCCTGCTATTATTTACAGTTTCTCCATGACTTACTGCTCGGTTAACTGAATCACCAGGCACCCATGTGATGGAGGGCTCGGGTCGAATGCTGGTCATGGCTGTCGGAGTGAACTCTCAGACTGGGATCATCTTCACTTTGCTCGGTGCTGGAGGAGAGGAGGAAGAGAAAAAAGAGAAGAAAGGTGCGTAACTAAAGCTCAGCATGACAAAACCTCAACAGAGCTGCGTTACATCTGCCCAGGACACTTCTGTACATGTGATTCCTGTCAACTGATAAGCAGCTGTTATTGTATTAAAAATATTTAGGCTTAAATTGAATTTACATCTGTTTACATTCTGTTTAGACCGTTTTAACATACAGTATATAACATACAAACTAATATGATGTATGTTTGCCAATTTGTAAATGAAACGGGTGACATTTCTGTCCAAAAACCATGCCAAAGTTTATTATCAGCTTTTTGCATCTATATGCTTTTATTTAAATCATAAAATCGTATTTAAAAATGACACTTATTCAAATTTATTAGAATTGACATAAATGTGTTTATTGTAAAAACAAAATTTATTCAGTAAACAAGTAATATGGTGAAAATATGGCTAGCTGTGGAACAAGCAATATTCAGTTAGTTAAAATGTATAAGATTGAAACTAACCTTTTTTTTATAAATATGTCTGGTTATTGTGTAGTTATATCACAGATTCAGTTTATTAGTAAACTTCATTTATGTATGACTGACAAATACGCATCACATGCATCTCAAGTTTATTAGTATGTTAATGTTCAAACACTGTGATTCTAAAAGTTGGAAATTGTATAGACGCAATTGATAAAACTCTCCCCGTGTTGTCAGAACATTTCAAGTGAAAAGTAAATGTATTTACTGTTGCTCATCATTGAAAGAATTAAACTATGGTGCGTAGCTCATCCCACAGGTTAGATACCTCAGATTGAGGAGTGTGAGCCGTTTCGATTAGACTTAAGAAAACCCCAGCAGCATCCTGCTAAACACCCAAGTGGCGATGAGTTTTGCACAGCAGAGAAAAGTTTTATATAAAAAAAAAAACAATTCTCCCAATTTGTCCCAATCAGAGACTGCTTTTGAGTCGAACATGTTACTGTCGTTTTCCCAGCGGCTGCTTCAGATTGACACTTGAAAATGTGCTGTTTCTGGTTGGGTAGCATGTGCTGCCCGCACCGTTTGTCAGCATAAGGCCTTATGTGTGTGTTATTCTGCAAACCGCCACAGGTCAGGCTCTGGAGGATGGCCATCAGCTGGCAGGTAGAGTATGAATCTCTGTACCTGGGGATATCTGCAGTAATGCTCAATTATTACCCCACTAAATCCGCTCTGCCCTCCCGAGCCCTGCTTTAGTAACCGCGATCTTTCACTTAAAAAGATGCCCTTTTTAAGTATTTACAGAAATGCATTTCATCCATGATCCTGCATAGATGATGATCAGGAGGTTGTGATATAACCCCGGCTTATTCCCTCAAGAGCGGATAAATTGATTGCGGTTTCGTAGCCTTGTAGTCTGATACCCTACAGCTTGTAGCGTGTTGTGATTGAAGCACTTGGATTTGATTTGGAAGCATGTGTTTATTTGGTTGTTTTATTTTTTGAATCACCTGTTCGTATTTACTTGGTAGTGAACATAGCAATTGGAATTTTCTCTCAAATGACGGGTATCTGTCAATGCCAGATATTTGTGCCATTGATCATTGTGTCGTTTTGTGCCTCGACTTTGTTTTGTCTACCATATTATGTGTAACCTGTTTTATGTTGCAGTGTTTTTTTCCATCGATGTCATTCTTTTAAAGTCGCCTTTCAGTTGACAGCAGTATATTGAGAGATACTAATCGTGGTAACGACGCTCTTAACCATGCTACTTTTGTTCATTATTACGGCTAGACTGCTCCCATCCCTCCTCACACCCCATCGCAACTATAGCTACCGATGGTGCGGCAAGCGCAAATACCCCTGGTAATACCAGCCTAGTCAATGGTAGGTTGAGCAGCCCTCCGCTGTCCGTCCCTCACTGGCTCCGCCTCTCCTCCTCTTCCTCCTCCAGTTGTCTTGATCTTCCTCTCCTGCTGACTGTGCGTTCCTCTCAGTGCATGTCACCTCTAATCACTCACTCCTTTTCTGTTCTCCTCCCTATTCTACCCTTTTCCCTTCTGTTATTTTATATGTATGCCAACAACAGATTGGTTGAAATAAGCTCCATTGGTTATTTATTGGTAAATAACATCCATTGGTTGAAATAAGCTGTTTAGCTATTACCAGAATAGTCGAAAACTTAAGCATCAATAAAATAAGAACTGCACCTCAACTGATTTTAAATTTCAGTCATTTGAGTTTTACAGAAGTGTGGATTGTAATATGGTTTGATGTGAAATATAATTGAAATTTGTGATGTTACAACATGATTAGTTTTCATTTGTTAAACTGTAGAATGCATATACTGTACTGTTCAAAAGTTTGGAGTCAGTATTATTTTTTTTGGTAACACTTTATTTTTGATAGTCCATTTTAGACATTCTACTAACAGCAAGTAACTTTGCAACTACAGTACATGTCAACTAGCAGTCAGAGTATTAGTAGACTGTCTGCTTAATATCTTCTAACACTTTATTTTGATGGGTCCACAACATACAACATACTGACTATCAGAAACATTGCAAGTATATGCCAACTTTATTCTACTAACCTTCTACCTAATCTAACAGTCTATTCTGAGAGTTAGTAGACATGTAGTTGTAAATTTATGAGAATAAGTTGACATGTAGTTACAACGTTACTTATAGTTAGTAGAATGTCTAAAGTGGACTATCAAAATAAAGTGTAACCTTTTTTTAGCTAATACTTTAACTCTGCAAGGATTAGTTAAATTGATCAAATGTGGCAACAAAAACTTTAACACTGATACAAAATATTTCAATTTCAAATAAATAAACTTTCAATTAATCGAAAAATTATGAAAGAACTAATGTGTCCATAAAAATATTAATTAACTGTTTTCAGCATTGATAATAATCAGAAATGTTTGTTGAGCAGTAAATCAGTATATTATTATGATTTCTGAAGATCATGTGACTCTGAAGACTGGAGTAATGATGCTGAAAATACAGCTGCAGATCACAGAAATAAATCATATTTTAACAGATACACAAACACACACGTTTTTGTGAAAAGTGGGTTCATCCCATAGGCGTAATGGTTTTTATACTGTACAAACTGTATGTGCTATTGCCCTACACCTACCTTACACATAGACTTAGCCCTCACAGGAGACTGCATTTCTACTTTCCCAAAAAAACTCACTCTGTATGATTTATAAGTGTTTTGAAAAGTGTGAACATGGGTCAATGTCCTGAAAAGTCACCTTCACCTTGTAATACCTGTCATACCTGTGTCATTATACACATTTATGTCCTCATTTGTCACAAAAACGTGCACACACACACACACACACACACACACACACACACACACACACACACACATGCACATGCACACGGTTATTTTTAAATTGCAAAAGTATTTTACAATATTACTGTTTTTTGATCAAATAAATGCAGTATTTACGAGCAGAAGAGACTTCTGTAAAAAAAAAAAAAAAAAAAACATTAAAAAAATTACACTGACTGCAAACTTTTGAACAATAGTGTACAAAATGAATACTGTAGTATATTATTACTGTAGTACAGCTCTGAATAAGAATCAGTTCGTAACTTCCAGATAGATAGACAGACAGAGATTGGTTTTGCGTGTTTGGTTGCTCTTGTTCTTGTGGTGAAGTGGCTCTCCTCTCTGCTCTCTGGTGTTGCATGGCTCTTTCTCCTGCATGTCCACTAGACTTGTGCTGTTCCTCTAGTCCTCATTGTGTTGAGTGTTTCTCCTCCATTTCTCCTCCATGGAATATCTGAATGATTACTACATAGTACTTCCACTATGACAAATCATAGTGACAAACCTAGAAATGACTACCAAGTGTTTAAAATGTTGTGTAGATTCTACACATATTAGATATTCCATAGCATTCCTGTCAAAAAACCAACATGAAAACATACAGCTGAACTACTTTTGTCTGAACAAACACATACTGCATATACTTCAATATCAAATACATGTATTCAAGAAAGCAATGATTTGTAACATAACATTTATACCTTACTCAGCTGATATTTGATGTCACTGGTCAATCTGATTTGGCCAAACCCATAATGCACCTCAGAGCTTCATTATGAAACAACTCTGTGTTATGTATGTGACTCACAATGATGTTGATAAATTACTCATTCTCTGTCTTCCTTTTTTAATTTGATTTCACTGTAATGTCCATGTGATGAATGTTTTATCGTCTGCTTTCTGTTATTTTTGTCCTGTGTCTGTTGATGCCTTCATCTTAGGTAAAATGCAGGATGGAAATATGGAGAACAACCAGACCAAAGGTAACCTGCTTTCACTTTACCGCTGGTTTGAGCGCTCACCATTCCTTTGAGTAGGTTCAAATGTCAGCTCGTCTGTTTGTGCTGCTTCTCATGTGTGCGTCAGGGTCTCTCGGAAACTTCACACTTTCTGTCTGTGTCCAAATCTCGGACCGTCTGAATTCTTAAAGGAGTTTTTTGTGATCTGTAGCCTAGCTGTATATGCTCTTTGGTTATTCATCATATGGATAAAAGTATCCAGAGGTGTTTGTATATTTCAAATAATGGTGAAAATAAATTAGTCTATGCAAATATCGACCATATTAAATACTTAGCATTTACATTTGTCAGTAAAGTTTATTTTCATGATACAGTCTGGTTAAGGCATTGTGCCATCAAGTTTCTGATCATTTTCAGGTCTCCAGAGTTGCATGTATTTAAAAGGTTTTACATTTTATAATTAGTCCATGTGTTGATATTCCCAACATGAAAAACAGTTTGTATAAACTTTATGTATGTAGATTGTGAGCTCCATTTGCAGTATGTGGAGCTATATAGCTGGGGTTGCATTGAACATCTTTAAAATGTGGCAAGAAATCCACAAGAAACTTCAAGCAGTTTGTCTTTTGTCCTAAAGGAATAGGCCGGGGAAGTCGTGGCCTAATGGTTAGAGAGTCGGACTCGTAATCGAAAGGTTGCGGGTTCGAGTCCCCGGCCGGCAGGGATTGTAGGTGGGGGGAGTGAATGTACAGCGCTCTCTCCACCCTCAATACCACGACTGAGGTGCCCTTGAGCAAGGCACCGAACCCCCAATTGCTCCCCGGGCGCCGCAGCATGGCTGCCCACTGCTCCGGGTGTGTGTTCACGGTGTGTGTGTGTGTGTGTGTGTGCATTTGTTCACTACTCACTGCTGTGTGTGTGCACTTGGATGGGTTAAACGCAGAGCACCAATTTCGAGTATGGGTCACCATACTTGACAATACGTCAATACTTTATACTTTACTTTATATAATAGTTCACCCAAAAGTAAAAACGAGCATCTCTTTCCATTCAGTTACAGGGAATCATTCATTTAGTTTGCAGCACCTACGTTCTATGATGCAGTTAAATAAGACTTGCCCTACATTTTTTCCCGTTCAACAGCCATTTCACTAGTATATATGTCAAAATAAGCAAGTCGGTCCCAATTTCCATATCATGCCGTTTTAAGTTATTATACACTAAAAATCTTGACATCTGTCCTAGATCTTCTTGGTGCATTTGAAGGAGTTATAGCCTACAAGTCATATGTCTGTTTTTTGTTGTTGTTTTTTTAACGTGAAAATCCCATTAATTGTAATTGTGTGGAAAAGAGTAACCAGTAAACCTCTTTAAGATTTCTACTTGTGTGTTCTGCAGAAGAAAGAAAGTTATACAGCTTTGAAGCAAATTGAGGGTGAATGATGGCAGCTTTATTTTTGGGTGACCTATCCCTTTAAATAAAGGGAGTTCAAGATCCTTTGTCCCATATAAACTTGATACGGAGTGTCTGCCATCAGATCCCACGAAAAGGTTTTTCAGTAGAGCAGACGTGTCTCAGTCATGTAATGATACCATGATTGACCTTTAATTGAGTTCCTGGATAAATGTGAAATTCATTCACCGGCTTGCGTTCCCTTTGAGACAGATCAGTGTAGACATACAAAATAACATATTAATTTGCTGGTTTGGTGATAACGTATTGCCTGAAGATGAATAATTCTATTGAAATATTGAAAAAAGTGGTGGCTTGTAGCTCAGAATGGTCATTCATACATCATGTTTAGTCACCAACATTTCCAAGTTTTAATATACAAACAAACCCAACAGTAGAGTTTAAACTATGGTTCTTCTGTGATTCTCTCACAATGACTACATGTCCAGTACGGTCAAGGTCCAGCTTTAGCTGTAGAAGTGAGCAAAGGTCAGACGCTCCATAACCCACATGTGTTGCCTGTGATCATTACAGTGAAGAAGCAGGACGGTGCTGCAGCAATGGAGATGCAGCCCTTGAAGAGTGCAGAGGGTGGAGAGACCGATGACAAAGAGAAGAAGAAAGCCAATGTCTCCAAGAAAGAGAAATCCGTTCTGCAGGGAAAACTGACCAAGCTGGCCGTGCAGATCGGCAAAGCAGGTGCTATGTGTGTTTAGGTTGTTTGGAGGATCAGGGCTCGAGGCTTTTTTATCATTGCAGTGGAGCGCCATGCACTAATGCAGTGTTTGGTGTGATCTGGTCCTTAGGTTTGGTGATGTCTGCCATTACAGTCATCATCCTGGTGCTTTACTTTGCAATCGATAACTTTGTGCTTCAGAAGAGGCTGTGGCTGCCGGAGTGTACGCCGATCTACATTCAGTATTTTGTCAAATTCTTCATCATTGGCGTTACAGTGCTGGTGGTGGCCGTTCCTGAAGGCCTTCCGCTGGCTGTCACCATCTCTCTGGCCTACTCGGTGAAGGTAAACTTGTTCCACATGAAGAACATTTAGACTGTACCATATTTAGGTCTAGTTTAGTACTTTGATATTACATGAACCTAATGAACCCACACTGTAAAAAAAAAAAAAAAAAAACAGTAGTTTTTACAAAATAATTTTGAGAGCTTCTATAAACACATATGCAGAACAAACAGTATAGAACTGTAATTTACAAATATGGTAACACACGTCACTTAAATAATTCAATAATCATTAAACAACAGAAGATGTAACATAAAACCCAAATGCACATAACTGATATCAAAGACTATTAAGAAACATGATTATCTAAACAAAATGCTCTAAATGTGGAGTGTCACGCAGGGGATTCTGGAAATGTCAGTTTACAATTTTTGACTAAATTATATGTTGATTTGTGCTTTTTTACTTCTAAAAATTGTACAATTAATAGCATTTTACAGTAAAATTACATAAATTGTCTGGTTAGATCTTCTACAGTTTTTCACTGTATGTAGTACGATAACTTGTTTTCCCATTGTGTTTTTACAATATTTTACAGTTAAAATGACACTCATTTTCTTACAGTGCAGACAGCAATTTTGGACATAATAGAATCACTTTTAATAGTTTTAAAATGCTTTATTTGTTTTTATTTTGGGAAAATGACATGAATGAGATGATTATTTTCAATGAACCTTTTAAACAAGTTGATGATTAAATCACACTGGACAACTCGTTTGAGGTTTTTATAAATGTTTATCTCATTTCTACTTGCCTCCAGCAGAAATTGACTCCCACATACTGTGCATGCTCACTTTAAAGTCAGCATAAAATGAAAACTGATTTTAGACTTATTTTATTTGTGCATGTTGTATTTATTTATTTTTAAAAATATTTGACTTTGTTGTTTTGGTTACACTTTATTTTAAGGTGTCCTTGTTACAGTGTAATTATACATTTAAATACTGAGTAATATTAATTAACTACATGTTCTTACTATATGGTTAGGGTTAGGATTAGGGTTTGGCTTAGTGTTACTTGCATGCAATTATGCATAATTTATTGTTATTATAATAGTAAGTACATGTAACGTGTAACAAGGACACCTTAAAATAAAGTGTTACCCTTGTTTTTAATAAAATTTCATTACTTGTCACTTCCAGTCAAAATGTTAGGCAGTGCAATTCCCACATTTCAAAATCCAATGAACAACCAGTGTATAGAACTGCGAGCAATATGCTGTTCATGTTGAAATTACCATCATTTTGTGCTTTTTGACTTCACATTGTATAATTACAAATGGGAAATACTGAATTTCATGAACGCTCCGAAATCTCTCCTTTGATGTTTGCGGTGTCGCATAAAAACGACCAAAATGGCAGGAACCTCAACAGGTAAAAGTCACTAGGTGGCTATTTTGCATACACAGGTGTATTTGATTACCAACAAAGCCGCCTATGTAAATATATTGGTATAATGCCAAAAATGGCAATATAAATGATTTTAGAAATAAATGTTTTCTGTCTGGCTGTGTGAACAGCTTACAGCACAGTAATTCCAACATGTTGTGAACACATCCTCATCCTCAAAAAAATAAAATAAATAAATAAATAAAAAAGCAGCCTTTTTGTGTCCTGTTTCAGTTAGAAGGTTATTTATGTCGAAAGGTACTCATACAGTATAGGTAGCGGACAGTGGAGTTTTTAGATGCTTTTAGAAGATGCTGTATTGGCTATGTATCTGTATCAGTCATGTGGTTACATCAAATTTAAATATGGCTTTTTTACACATTTTCACATTTTAAATACACATTTTCTTTTGTATGTGCTGATAGAAAATGATGAAGGATAACAATTTGGTACGCCATCTGGATGCTTGTGAGACCATGGGCAATGCCACAGCAATCTGCTCAGACAAGACTGGCACACTGACCACCAACCGAATGACAGCAGTGCAATGCTATGTGAGCGATGTCCATTACAAGGAGATACCAGACCCCAGCTCCATCCCACCCAAAACTCTGGAAATACTGGTCAACGCTATATCCCTCAACAGCGCCTACACTACTAAAATACTGGTAAGACATAGAAACCTTCAGCTCTTTGGCTAACACTGGTGTTATTTCAGCAACAACTGCTTTGAAGCAATAGATTTTAATGTTGACGTATAAGCACAAGCTATTACTTATATAGACTGCCTGGCCAAAACGTTGCACATTAATATTTATTGGACTTCCTTTGTCTTTGATTGCACTGTGCATTAATTGTAGCATTTTTTTGGACAGCCTTATGCAACAAATCATGTTCCCTGAACAACTCTTTCACATTTTGTGTCTGAATAAATTTTGGTTTGAAGTTAAAAAACTAACATTATACATACAATTGGTTTGTGTACCCAGTATTTAAAAAAATGTACAAATACAATGAAAATATCGGTATTGGTACTCTATATCAACAAGTACAACAAATTAAAGTATCGGTATCGGGCGCGTACTGGAAAAAGTGGTATCGGTGCATCCCTAGACAATAGTATCACTTTTTAGCTCAAGTCAGTTTAGTGTTGGATTCAGTGTTAATCACTGCAATAATGGTCAATCATAGACTCTTAAGTGTTTCCTTATGTAATCTAAACAATGGCTTTTTTGACCAGTCAGTGCAATACACTAGGGTCAGCAGAAACACATGAAACCTCACCCTCATGTCAGAAAAATCATCCTAGACGATGGCTTTCTTTCTTTTGTGGAACTCAAAAGAAGATGTTTAGCAGAATGTGCATTCTACTCATCCTCTAAAAAGAAAATAAAAACACCATAATAGCATCACAAAAGTGACAGCATTAGGTAGAGTGCTGCCTACACCTATTTGGCAAATGATCATTGAAGTGAATGAAGGCGTTCAGGGTCTACATTGAATCAGTGTGTGTTTACTCTAGTAACTGAATCAATGATGTGATGCCATGCTCACTAGTTGAGCTACAGCCATATTAGCATGTTTTTCCTTCTTCTTTACTACCAACATCAATTTTCAAGATGGCTAAACTCATTGCTGTTTGAATTGCAGTAGTAAGTATGGTTGTTTCAGTTTTATATAAATTGAACAATCACATTCAGCATACAATAGGAAAGTAATATCTTTGAATAATTTGAAAAATTCACAAACCTTCAGTGTTTGTTCAAAAGTAAAAAAGATTGCTCCAATTAAACAGAAATTACTGAAGATGTCCTACATAGGGTAACCCAACGATGAAATCCTGTCTTATTGGAATCAGGACTGTGTTTGCTTTAGGCCTTCTCATGTGTATGTTTCCATATGTGCTGTGTGTTCTTTGAGGACCAAGAACGCTGCAGAATAATCACTGTGTATTTTGGAGCTCCAGTTTGGGTTAGTTTTCAAAAGTGAGCAGTCTGCAAGGATACAGTTGAGACAACGAATTATGGAAAAAAAACACAACATGTGAGTTATTCTTGATTCTGGGGGCTGGAATCAGATCTGTTCTCTATCTTAGTTTAAGAAGCATAGGAACCCCTTGAATGCTGGAGCACATTAACACTACTTACAGAACCCGTCCCTGGAGACCAGTACTGAGAGCTTTCATAACCATACAAAGAAAGACTTGGATAAGCATATCATTCCAGACGTCTTGTTTTAACACAAACTGAAATGAGCAGAACTCTTTATCCCTGGAGAGATCCCCCAAGCTACTGTGTTTTGCTGCTCCATTATGTAATTAATGCATGAACTTCTCCTCACCCAACACTCGAGAGCTCCTTCAGCAAACTTTCCAAAGTCTCCTTCCAATCTCAGTGCTTCTAGATTTACGTTAAAGGTGCCATAGAATGAAAAACTGTATTTACCTTGGAATAGTTGAACAAGAAGAGTTCTGTACATGGAAATGACATACCATGAGCCTCAAACACCATTGTTTCCTTCTTATTTAAATCTCGCGTTTGCAGAAGACCACTGAAAAAGAGGCGAATCCCAACATTACACCGACTGTGACATTACAGTCAGAATCATTAATGTTTACGCCCCCAACATTTGCACAACATATGCCAGCCCATGTTCTAGGCCAGCCGGACCTGCACAGCTGAATCATCGATGCAGTGTTGCCAGATATTGCTATTAAAACAAACAAAGTCCAATAAATAAATAAAAATAAACCGAAATTAATCAATGCTTATAACAGCTGGATCTGGCAACACAGAGGCTGTGTCCGTGCCCTCACTCGCAACTCTCTCTCAAGCCTCATTCACTCCACCAGCTTCTCGCAGCGATCATGTTCATACCACGGACGCTAAACATTCTTGCAAAATCTCTCAAAATCTGTATCTTCATCTGATACGGTCTCAGACATATCAGGTTGGATGTATAATCTTTCCATCGTTCACGCCGGACAGTAGAAATTTGCTGTGTGAGCTACTGAAATAAGCCATGCTGTGAAACAGCCAACCAGAGCAGAGCTCTTCATTGAGCCGCACTGTGAAACAGCCAATCAGAGCAGAGCTCAACATTATTATTCATGACCATTCCAAATAAGGTAATAACAGACCATTTCATTCTAGGGAGAAATCCTAGGGTTGTAAATGGACATGTAAAACCGTCTCTGGAGAATGTTTGCCCTTTTCTAAGCCACATACCTTCTATGTAGACATCAGAGAACAATTTAAAATATTGTATCAAAGCATTCTATGGCACATTTAAATCGGAATATCGTGCTTTTAGGTGCAATGGCTTATCTGCACAGTTTTACCAACAAACTTTTACCAGTATTTGATATAGATTTAGCATTCATAATTTCGAGTGGTTATGAAGCGTGTCTCAGTAGTACGAGCAGCTGGTGCTCAGCCACGAAAGAGTTAGTGTAATCCTGAAACCGGAGTAGGACACACAGTACAGGTGATGCTGCTGGCATGTACACTGATACTTCAGCCGGTAGTCTGAGCTCTGCGGAGACTTCCTGTCGCTCTGATCTCAGGTTGCTTCTACCACCTGTTCCGTCAGACCTTCTGGCCCTCTGATTGGAGAGGTCGGGTCTGACACTGATGTCATGTTCCTGGGCTCCCATCAATTCTTGATTGGAGGTTACATGTCCGAATGCGGCGGCGTGTGTGTGTGTGTGTGTGATTGAGGACTGTTCAGTAGGTCATCGGCTGTAGGCTTTGGATTCTTAGTTACACCAATGACAGATGCAGTTAGCCTTTCTTGCATCTTTTTCAAAGGTTTGTTTGAGCACAGAATATCGGTTAGCGATTAACACATTGTTGCATGTGTTTTATTCATGCTTGATGTGTTTTTAATTGGCTTCTGCTTAGTATTCTGGGAACGGGTCCATTCAGTGACTCCACACAGGCACTCTGGTTTCTGTCATCCAGATGATGAACGACTCTATGAATAGAACCATATGATCCCATTCAAATGCCTGTTACCTGCAGTATAAAGCTATCATGGTACATGAATATGGACACCATTCAGTACTGTGGTAAGACATGTTCAAGGATGTCATTTTATGGTCCTGTCAAACTCTCAGCCAGAACAAACCGGAATGGCTTTTAGTCAAGACCGACTTGGTAAAATCACGGCCTCTTCCATAATGTATATTAAGGATGGGAGACTTTACTGTCTTATAGAGTTTAGTTCCATTCCCAATCAAAGACACCTGCCTGGAATTTTCAAGCAATCCTGAAGACTTATCTCAGGTGTGTTTGATTAGGAATTTTGTTAAAAAGAGTGGCCCTCCAGGACTAGAGTTCTCGACCCCTAGTTTTACTATCTGATACCATCGTTAAACCATGGTTTTCTGAGGGTTATGCTTAGACAAAATGTCTGCCACTAGTCATATGTAAAGTTTGGGTACTTGATGCCGGACTCGGAACCAAGTCTGGACACGAGTGCAATTATGAATGAATTCTAATGACTCAGAACGTATTCAGGTAAATTTAAACTCAAACTTGGACTCGTATGTTTTGGACATGAAAGATAAAAATAAGAAACTACATACATTTAAGACAACAACATTAATAAAGGCCACTTTTGGCAAGGACTTGGACCCAACACTAGTCTATATGCAGGAAAGAATACTGCCCTCTGTGACTTCTCTGCTATTTTGGGAGCAGTTTTTTCATCGTGCACATGACAAGGTGAAATATCTTGCTGTCTCGTGTTTGATAAGTTGTGACTCATTTTGGGCAAAGTCGTTTGTCCGGCTGCAGCCGCTCCATGTGGCTCAGGGTCTCTGCCAAAGTCTCTCTGCGATGCCTCGGGCTGCCACTCATTCATTTAAGCCAATCAGCTTTGGCAAAGAGCTCACCTCACGGTCTGGGACAGGGGCTGTCACTGTCAGTGTAGGTAACGCTGTGAAATCAAAGAGGTGCTATGAAAATGACCTTCTAGGGGACACAAGAGGGCGTCCACAGCCCCTGCAGTGAGAAGGAGAATAGATCGAGGGAGCGCAGGAGCCGTGTGGAGCGCAGGAGCCGAATAGGGCCGTAAAGAGGAAGTAGTGCTGCCAGTGCATGTTTTGCCATATGCCGTGGTTTGTAGGAGTGCGTGCTGACCAGGGAGAAGACAGCTGTTCAGGAGAGCTTTGTGTGCCAGAGCCTCTCCGAGGGGTGCTATGAAATCCGCATCAAATGCATGAGCAGTCTTGAATGACCCAGGTGAGCAAACACGAGATACGTTTTTAATGTAATTTCTTCCCCTGAGGTACACTTAGTGAAGTTAGTGAAGTTCTTGTGGCAAAAACGTAATTTAGCTTTAGTTATAATTCCATTTTTCCACACTTTCTGTCTGCCCTGGGAATTAAATGGTCCAGTTTTGATTACCCAGTAGGCCATAGACATGTAAACAAGCCAGTCACAGTCTGATGCCAGAAAGTTGTAAGACATAAATCAAAATGTGTAACCTGTACACAGGCTTTGTTTGCTGAAATTTCTGAATTTCTCCGTTACATCTTACAGAAATTCCAGTGATACATATTGGATCCTATCAAGCCTAGTTATGAGAAATGCTTGAAAAGTAAATCAGAAATTTAACTCACAATCAAAGTCTCTATGAGCATTTCAGCATTTCTTCTCATCAATAAATAAACAGATCATGAAATCAAATTCCCTGGAGTAATTCTAGCTGGGTAGTGTTTGCTGGATTTTGTTCAAGCAAGCTGAGGATGAGATTTGAATTGGTTTTGTGGTCTGAAATTATTATGGACCTTTTGTTTCTTTTAAGCTTTTTCAGACTTTCATACTGTATGTATATGCAGACACTTATTCTTTGAAAGACAATTTTGGATCACATGTAGATGTTTTAAGAGATGTTTGTGAGACCCGTTGTGGAGTGGGATTGCAGACAAGTTATTAAATACCAGTGATTGATAGCAGGAAAGATGCAGTGTTGAACTTATGAAGACCCATCTTGCTCAACACGGGTTCTGTTTTCTGTTGGACACAATGCATCTTGGGAGCATCAAGTAAGTTGAAAATGAAGGCAAGAAGGTAGAGGCCATTTGCAATTCAACATGCTTGAAACATAGACCAAGACCAAGCTGACCTTAGTTAAAATATATTTTACAAGTTCACTTTGAACTCCCAGTGACAATAAGAGATTGCCATGCTTCAGAGTTTGAAAGGAGTCCAAAAAGTGAACGTTAAGAATCGGCAGAAGATTAACACTTTAGTGTTTGAGATTTATAACAAACGTTAACCAGAATGACAGGAATATTAAAACTGAGCTGCTGCACAAAATAAAAAAATAAATAAAAAAAATCACCTGTTCTCCTTCTGCATCCAAGCTGTTTATACGGCTATAATGAATTGCAAAGACACTTTGTAAATGACCTCAGCAAATTTACCAAAAGGAATTTTTGCGCTCCATGCAGCATAGCCCACCATGAGTGCATGTCATTAAGCAATGGTTGCCGTTACCTGTAGACAGGTGGTCAGTTGTGCGACACTTAACGATCGTCAGCATTCACAGAATAGAACAGAGTTCACTATTTAGCTTGTTACCATGCAGCAGGTATCTAAATCCTCTCTGCCTTTCTTCCATTCCAGCCTCCAGATAAGGAAGGAGGTCTTCCCAAACAAGTGGGCAACAAAACTGAGTGCGGCCTGCTGGGTCTGGTCCTGGACCTGAAACGAGACTACCAGACCGTCCGGAACCAGATCCCAGAGGAGAAACTCTACAAGGTGTACACCTTCAACTCTGTGAGGAAGTCCATGAGCACCGTCATCAAGCTTCCAGATCGCAGCTTCAGAATGTACAGCAAAGGAGCATCCGAAATCGTCCTTAAAAAGTGAGTGCCTTTCATCTGATTTCTGATGCTTCAGCTCTCGCACCTGCAATTGGTCATAAAAGCATTTTGGTGTCTCAATAGCAGATGGAGGGACATTATGTTGAATTACTGTAGCTTCATGTGCCTGAAATCATTTAGATGTGCTCTTTGTAGAATTACATAATGAAGAAATTTCCTCAGAGAGTCAGAAATTTCTGTAATGAAGGGAATGTGCATACGGCGTTGTTTTATCAATGTGAATGTGTCGGCTTCAGGTGTTCTCGCATTCTGAACGAGACGGGCGAACCCCGCGTCTTCAGACCGAGGGACAGGGATGAGATGGTGAAGAAAGTAATTGAACCCATGGCCTGCGAAGGGCTCAGAACCATCTGCGTGGGCTACCGCGACTTTCCTGCAGACCCGGAGCCCAACTGGGAGGACGAGAACAACATTTTGACTGAGCTGACAGCAATATGTGTTGTTGGAATTGAGGATCCTGTCAGACCTGAGGTGAGAAATGTCTTCACGTTTCATCATGTCGAATTTCACGATTTTAATTTCAATTTTTATATAATGTATTGCATCAGGAGAGCACACCTATAATGTGACCTCTGCCTCATCATTTGTGGCCCTGGCCCACAAAACCAGTCATAAGGTTCAATTTTTCAAAATTGAGATTTATACATCGTCTGAAAGCTCAATAAATAATCTTTCCATTGATGTATGGTTTGTTAGGATAGGACAATATTTGGCTGAGATACAACTATTTTAAAATAATGAGAAAATCTCCTTTAAAGTTGTCCAAATGAAGTTCTTAGCAATGCATATTACTAATCAAAAATTACGTTTTGATATATTTACGGTAGTAAATTTACAAAATATCTTCATGGAACATGATCTTTACTTAATATCCTAATGATTTTTGGCAT
Source organism: Barbus barbus (assembly GCF_936440315.1). Classification (NCBI taxonomy): domain Eukaryota; kingdom Metazoa; phylum Chordata; class Actinopteri; order Cypriniformes; family Cyprinidae; genus Barbus; species Barbus barbus. The sequence continues at coordinate 27,109,769 of NC_136715.1, read as the reverse complement.
AAAAGAAAAATAATTTTGACCCATACAATGTATTGTTGGCTATTGCAACAAATATACCTGTGCTACTGGTGACTGCTTTTGTGCTCCAGGTTCACATATGCTGATTTTGCTAAGGATGTGCAAAGCCATGCATTTTCAAAACTGACTGTTTGAACAACTAGTTTTAGCTTCTTCTGTCCCTGATCGGACACGTTCCTCAGAGGGATCCTTTAATTCTGATGCATGATTGTTTAAAAATCAGATTAAATGCTGGTTTTGTTTTGTTCTTAACCCATCTTAATCCTATAAAGTCTGACATATGAAATAATCTGAAAAATAACATTTTATGGAACTTTTATACAAAATATAAAGTTTTGCTTGTGTAAATAACCTATAGTAAACTTTAAAGGGCTAAAAGAGCAAGCAGAGTCTTTAAAACACACGTGAGACACCAATGCTTTATTTAAGGACAAGAGATCTGTCCTGTGCAAACTGTTTTAACAGATAAAGCACAACACACTAATCAACACAGCTGAAGCACTAAAACACTAGAAGCAAGAATCTAGATAAACGGGATCTGTGGAAGGTACCTAAAAACAAACCGAGACCACTATTAACATTTAAAGGTTTTGCAATCCAATTCAATGCCTGGGTCCTGGGGACTCCACAGTTCACACTTCACCTCATATCATCGCTTTTATACATCTGTATCTAGTTGCTGTTAAAATATGTACATTGCAAGGTGCTTTTGTGCAGGACTCACTGGCCCAGGTGCTCTGAGATTACAGGAAAATACTGGGAATTGGAGGAGCTGTTGCATTAGATACACATGCGAGGATGTGAAAGAGAGGCATGCTTTAAAAACACATCCTCAAATGATCATACCTCTTCACGCAGAAGGGACAGAAGAAGCGTTTATACTGCTGCATTATTTAACCTCCTCCTTTTATCCCGCTGTTTCTTTGCTCTGGCGTGCGTTCTCTGTCTCTGGAGCCACGCTCTGTAATTGTCAGTTTGTTGAAGGCTTCTTACAGAAAGCAACATCTGCGATAAAACAGAAAAACAGCACGAATGGAGGAACATTCGTGAACTTCTGACTGCAGAATCAACCCGCTGTCGTCCTTCTCTGGAACTGCAGAAATGCCATTTTGAACCTAAGAATCCGTAAACAAATCCATTAGTCTTAAATGTCTAATGTTACCACGTCACCTTCCTCTGCCGTGGGGATTTATTGATGAGGCTCTTCCTCCCCTCCTGATGAGTTAAGTGAGACTGGGCTGTCTTTGCGTTTCTCAGAAATATTGGACGTCTAGTCGAGCAGATATCATCTCTCGCTTTAGTGTCTAGACCGGCCCCCATTTCCATAACATCTGTGATTGTGTCGGATTCACTCTCCTGCCAAGACCCTAGTGCAAACCAAGTGTGCGTCATGAAACGTTATCAAAAAGTCTTTAAGTTGCTCATGAAAAACATAGCAATAGCTTGAAAATCCCTGAGACTGATTAACCTGCTTTGCTGAAGCGAAGTATGCCTTATTTTGTGCTCTACTAGGGTCGCACAAAAATGGTTTGCATTTCACCGAAAAATACGTTGAAATACGGAAATTATATGGAGCATAAGCAAAATAAAACCTCTTTTTTTCAGTTGTTTTTTGCATAAATAATTTTTGTTTTATTTTATGAATAAATTGAATGTTTTATAATTTTTTATCATCACACTAATTTTCGCCAAGTCTCATTACTGTAATAAGGAGAACTATAATAATATATGTGTGTGTAGATATATATTATTTTAATAGAAAAAAAGGAAGATTGAATATGTATAATTGTTATAAATATAATACTATGTTGATTTCATTGATTTTTTAAAATGTTTTATATATGTATGTATATATGGATGGATGGCATTTATTTATTTATTTATTTATTTATTGGTAAATGTACTTGGCACAATTTAAACCATTATTATATTTTGGGGAAAATTAGCTTAACTGACATGACATTAATGTAATGAAAATATGCACAATACAACCAACAAAATAAATAAAATAAAATTGATATACATTTTTATATATATATACGTATATATATATATATATATATATATATATATATATATATATATATACACACATACACTGTATGTATGTGTGTAAATATATATAATATATAAATATTATATTAATATATAAATATATATATACATATATTTATATATTAATTTACATCCCACTATAGCTCCAAATACCTTACATTACCTGATGGTGCAACATAACTTTGAATCAAGCTGACCATAAAACTCTGCTGAATAAAGCTGCTTCATTTTTCCTCTAGACTTTGCCGGTCTTAGGCAGTCTATTGGCTGGTTTTAGGAGGGTGTAGGCACTTTTCAGCTGGTCAGTTTGAACCTGGCCAGATTTTTCAACAGGAAAATTAAACCTTCATATGAATAATTTTGTCTTTTGTTGCATGAGAAATCATCTTCACCACCGCATAATTACCGCAGGGGCCCTTTGAATTCCCCATAATGAGCTCTCACTTGTTTCACTGGAGCATCTGATCACCACAAAGAGAGAGATTAGAGGAATCAGGAGAGCTGACCGAATCCCGTGTGTTTTGCGGTGGTGTTCTCATTTACTGCTGCAATGGGCTGCAGGCGTGGGCTTGTGGTTTGCAGAGGCGTCTGCGCTAACCCTTCCTCTGGAGCGGAGCGAGGTGGATTAATGCAGTCCTGTGTCCGCAGGTGCCTGACGCCATCCTGAAATGCCAGCGTGCTGGAATCACTGTGCGTATGGTGACAGGAGACAACATCAACACGGCACGAGCCATCGCTATCAAATGTGGCATCATCCAACCCGGAGAAGACTTCCTGTGCATCGACGGGAAGGAGTTCAACAGGAGGATCAGGAACGAGAAAGGAGAGGTACAGTACTGCATGCTTTGTACAGGACACTGAGTATACAGCAAATAGTATCAGCATTTGTGGCATAATATCAAGAAAATGAGTTTGACTGGTCCAGTGCAATAAATGTTAAAATACTTTCAAAAATACCTAACATTTATATTAAACATCCCATTAAATGGCTTACAAGAAAAGTTTCCTCTGTTCAAAAGTTTGGGTACAGTAACATTTTTATAATGTTTTTGAACGAAGTCTCTTCTGTTCACCAAGACTGCGTTTATTTGATCAAACATACAATAAAAACTGTAATAATCTGAAATCTTATTACAATTTCAAATAACTGTTTTCTATGTGAATAAATACACATTTCTGGCATGAAACTCTAGATGACGTAGACTGATAGGTTCTTATTCGATCTAATGTAATCACATCATTATTCACACGGTGCAGCTGTTTGGTTCTCTCCCGTATCAGTAGCCAATGAGCTCGCTGCTCAACATTCAAATACTCGGCTAGTGTTTCCTGTAGCAGTTCAGTGCGTTTCAGAAACCCTCCACCTCCCCAGCTCCACCTGTATAGATCTGCTAAAGGGTTATTTCATATATGTTACATGTGCAGCCGCAGTATTTCCTACATGCTCTCAGCAGCATGTCTGTAGATATATTGGCAGTAGCTAGTCTCGGTTCTACTGCTCAGATCTATTCCGACCACACCAAACACATTAACTTTGTCATGTACATTACTATGCTAAACTCTCAGAGAGTTGTCATGATTGATATGATCAGAGCTGTATTTTCAGCATCATTACTCCAGTCTTCAGAGTCACATGATCTTCAGAAATCATAATAATATACTGATTTACTGCTCAACAAACATTTCTGATTATTATCAATGTTGAAAACAGTCGTGCTGCCCATTGTTTCTGGAAACTGTGATACATTTTATTTTCCAGGATTCTTTGATGAACAGAAAAAAAACCAGCATTTATTTGACAAAGATCATTTTGCTGTTGTTTCGATCTTTCTCTATTTAATGCATTCTATAAATTTCTTAAGAATAATAATAATAACAATAATCTTTCTGACCCCAAACTTTTAAACAGTACTACATTTCCATATGAAACCAATATGCTTTATTTATGTCAGTTATGGCGCATGAGTTGATGCATCCACAGTATCTGGTGGCAGCTGGTATTTTTGGGAGATGAACAGAAATCTGTGTACTGCAGGATTAGTCAGCAGTGTTTTTCCTGTTTTTCTAGAAGAGAAAGACAGTGTCACATCACACATGAGTTGAATGCAATTTTACTGCATAGCAAACTACAGTTTGAGAGAATCATTCCTCATAGTCACATATGATGTTTTAATAGGTTAGGAGCTATGCATGCTAGTAGGGTGTGAGAACAAACCCTTCTCCTGACAGCTGCTCATCATGCGTCGCTGAGACCGAGATTCAGATCAAGACAGCAGTTCTTGTGCTCTTCAAATCCATTTTGCCAGCGATGAAATCTCACCATTTGCATTTGTTGCTGTTGACTTTCAGGAAACAAAAGTCACTGCTATCAGAGTTTTTTGGTATTTCTTAAGGTCCTAAGCATTTTACTCACTACAATGGCGACCTTGTGCAAGTTACAACATTAAGGGAAAAGAGATCACACATTTGGTTGAGTAGGGTCACATTAAGAAATCTGTTTTTCAAAGTCTTACGTTGACCTCGAAATAAACACATTTTTAAGATTTTGAAAAGTCCCAAAAAATGTTAAGGAAAAACAAAGCAGAGATATTTAGGAGACTGCACTATTTCAGTGGAACATGGATTCATCAGGTTACTGAAATTGTTGAATTGTTTGATGGGAGAATATTGCTTAAAATCAGGGTTTTCTCTGCTGGTTTGAAATGTGTCTTATGCATTATTTTGATTATGTCTAAGTTTTATGAAGTCTGTAACTATCTGTAAATCAGACCTCACTCACAGACATTACAGTAGATCAAGTAGATCTTAAAGTAGATTTTAAAGCCGTTCATTGAAATGCATTACTGCACATGATTTTTGCATTAAAGAACGAGCTGAGATGATTGTCCAAAGCATTGCTTCATATAACTGTCTGTACTCTGATCATTTATGGTTTTTTTATGATGTTGTGATTACATTAGTTGCATGTGTACTCTCTGCTGGCAATGCACTGCTGTTATTGATGTGGACAGTTATTGAACACATTTGAGAGCTGGCCATTCTAACAAACACCCCACATGTGAATGATGGACGCCGTGTGATTTAATACACAGTCAAATCATTTATATGTAAATGCAATGTCTTTTCTGATGAATGTTTACACTCATTACAAAAAGAAAGATATCTTAGAGCCGGATTAGATATTTTCACGTTATATACTCGTAGCTGTTTTCTGGATTCCATCAGATGGGTGTATATTCACTTTTTGGCAGCTGTAATGAGCGTCTTTGTCGTGATGGATGGATGTCTGTCTCATGTCTCTGGCAGGTTGAGCAGGAGCGCATTGATAAAGTGTGGCCTAAACTGCGAGTGCTTGCCAGATCCTCACCGACGGACAAACACACGCTGGTCAAAGGTGAGGAAACCTGCATGAGACACTGGACACCAAACCACAGACTTACAGTGTCATCAGAACCAAAGACATCACTTAAACAAGCACTGCTTTCTTCACATATTTACATACTTCCTTGAAAGTTGTGAAGGGACATATCTGGAGACCTGAACATCACACAAAAATTATTATTACTCTAACATACACTGAAAAAATCTTGAAGTTTAGAGTATACTTTACAAGAAAATGTATAATTATAAATATATAACCACATTTTAATGGAGACTGTGATCTAAAACTATTACAAAACGTCAAATTAGCTGATGAACAAGGACCACCATTTTTAGTTGAACAATCTGCTAGTCATATTTGAGTTCCTGTCCATTTACACACAGCAGCAGAGTGTGTTAGTAAAGCGCTCTGGAATCAGATCTGTGTTACATAAGACTGAACATCATTGCTGAAGTTACAGGATAATTAACATACTGTAAGTAAATGTTGCGCTGTAATTACATCACTAGTGTATTTAATTAGTTATTTCCAGGTCGTTATTGCTTGATTGTCCCTGATGTTTTGCTATCACATAGCTTTAATGCTGGCTACATATGGTTGTTCATTATTAGTGTTAAATGAGTCATTCCAGTAAAGGAGTAGCATTTGTGTCCACAACATTTGATGGAGTGCACTAAACACACAATTTTGCTGTTAAGTAATTTGCAAGCTTGAATATATATATATTTAAACTGAATGTATTGCTTATTCAATTATATAAAATTAAATTATATAAAATAATAATACTTATAATATTAATAATTATTATTAATACTGCACACACACACACACATGTATGTGTGTGTCTATATATATGTATATATATATATACAGTATATATATAATTAATTATTATTACTAATTGTAATTATATTTTATATAACTCTTCATACTGCACAGTTAAGCAGTTCGTTGTCTGATAAAATGTCTCAGATCTGTTCTTCTATGTACAATAAATGGAAAAGGCAGCGTTCACAGAATGACTCAGTAGTGTGTGATGATCTTGTCTGTCAGGGATTATTGACAGCACCCTGGTGGACCAGCGGCAGGTGGTTGCTGTAACTGGTGATGGAACCAACGACGGCCCGGCCCTCAAGAAGGCAGATGTCGGTTTTGCCATGGTGAGAACCGATCGAACCGCATCTTAATTCCAGTCTCTGAGCTACTCAAACACAGGATGTCCTCATTTCAGCAGCACATTATAACGCAGGCCCAGAGTGCCCCCTAGTGTGAGCCGGTGCCTCTTACTCCTGTTTTTTGACATCTGTCAGTTGACTTGCATGAGGTAAAATCAGCTTGTGTCAGCAGCGCCCTGCCATTTCTATTTTCATAAGTTCAGCCGTGTCGGAGGAGAGCATATTCTTGTGTTCCTGCTCATCAAACTGACAGCAGCTGCCTGCGGGCGGCTTCCTCTCTGTCATATTTACCATGATTTTACTGTCAGACGTGTCTTAAGGGAGAACAGTCCCTCAGGCTAGTCTTTAAAAAAAATACAAACACAGTGTGAGCCGAAACAGCTTCTCTTTACCCAGACACCAACAAGATTTTACCATTTATGCCCAGTCACTGTCCACATGAAGGTGCGATCCCACTTCAGTGTAAACAGAACGTGAATGTGCTTATATGTCATGAAAATAATGTCAACAATGCTTAAAAGGTCCTATAATGTTTTCTTCATGAAAAATCTAATTTCTTTCTTTCTTTTTTTCTTGTTTTTTTTGAGGCTACTCTAAAAATATGTGACCCTGGAGCACAAAACCAGTCTTAAGTCTCTGGGGTATATTTGTAGCAATATCCAAAAATACATTGTATGGGTCAAAATTATTGATTTTTCTTTTATGACAAAAATCATTAGGACATTAAGTACAGATCACGTTCCATGAAGATATTTTGTAAATTTCCTATTGTAACTTCATTTTTGATGAGTAATATGCATTGCTAAGAACTTAATTTGAACAACTTTAAAGGAGATTTTCTCAATATTTAGATTTTTTTGCTCCCTCAGATTCCAGATTTTCAAATAGTTGTATCTCAGACAAATATTGTCCGATCATAACAAACCATACATCAATGGAGAGATTATTTATTCAGCTTTAATCTCAATTTCGGAAAATTGACCCTGGCTTTGTAGTCCAGGGTCACATATGACCTTCACAGATTTTATGAACATATTTGTAATTTTAGTAATGCATAACGTATATCGTTCTGCTTATGCCAATCACAGTGATTTTAATGAATGAATAAATTATTTAGATTTTATGGACATATTTGGCACTTGATGCAATTTGAAGCAAAGGATTTATGTGAAATGTCTTGACAGGGAATCGCAGGGACAGATGTGGCTAAAGAGGCGTCTGACATCATCCTCACGGATGATAACTTCTCCAGCATCGTGAAGGCCGTGATGTGGGGACGCAATGTCTACGACAGCATCTCGAAGTTCCTCCAGTTCCAGCTGACCGTTAATGTGGTGGCTGTGATCGTTGCCTTTACCGGAGCCTGTATTACCCAGGTTTGTGCCTCAGTGTTCACACGCAGGTGCTCACAGTGAGCCTTTAAATGAGCATTCACTGTATTGTTGAGTGTGCAGTGCTGTTTGCTAAAGCACCTGGCATGAGCGATTCGAGCAAGCCTCTAAACTTGAGTAATACATTTCAGCAACTATTTCCAAGGATGCATTACATTTATCAAAAGTGATGGTAAAGACATGTTACAAAATGTTTCAATGTTTAATTTATTATTTAAAACATTCTGTTCAAAGAATCCTGTATTCCACAAAAATACTTGGGAAATGTTTCTTGAGCAGTAAATCAGTATATTATTATGATTTCTGAAGATCATGTGACTCTGAAGACTGGAGTAATGATGCTGAAAATACAGCGCTGCTACAGTTTAACATATTCACATAGACAACAGCTGTTTTACATTCTAATAATATTTCACAATATTACTGTTTTCACTGTATTTTTGATCAAATAAATGCAGCCCTTCTATCAAAAACTTACTGACTCTGAACCTTTGAACTGCAGTATAACTCATCCAGCACCGTTTGTGTTGAGGGCATGAATAATCCATCAAAGCGTCTCACTTTTTTACCTGACAGTTGATAAAGCAGGTGAAAGATTCCCCAGATTTACATTAAAAGGAGGGGCCTGAGCCATATCTAGAGACCAGAAGATCACAGAGACTTGAGGGTGGAATCAGAACACCTTAGCAACCTCATACTAACGCCCTGGCAACCATCCAACACACTAGCATTGTAGCAGTGAGTTTTGTACAGGCCTCTCACATTTTCTTCATGAAATACACAAAACTAGTTACTAATTTAAAACCTAAAACCACTGCTACCATATACGAGATGTCTCGTGTGTGTGTGTGTATATATATATATATATATATATATACATATATACATACATATACACTTGACCCTCTAACACTTATACTTCGATTTCTATTCTACTTTTTAAAAAAATAAAAGATGACCCTCTAACACTAGCATTCTCTATCCTTTTTCTATTCTAGCTACTTGTTTTCTTTTTATTTATTTTATATATATATAAAACCCTTGCGTATTGTGTTAGGCTAACCTAGACTTGTCACAGCACATATTATTGTTCTTTTGTTGGTTTTGTTTGTTTCTGTTGTCTTCATATTAAGGCGCTTTGGATAAAAGCATCTGCTAAATGACTAAATGTAAATGTCTTTTATGAGATGATAGATCTGACCTACTATGAAATCTCAAAATAGACTACGCAGAGACATGTGCTAATGGCAAAGAATCCATATTAGATTACTAGGCCAAGGCCAAAGACTTCATCCCTGTGATCTAAAATAGCATTGTTTAATTTCCTAGAGGATCTCTGACCTAATAAATGATGCAGCACTTCTGAGAGAAAGAGGCTAGACTGTGTGAAGTTACCGTCGTGAGAAATGAACATCCAGAGAGCTTTAGATGAACGAGGGCACTCAATCGTGCACTGAGTTAATGAGTTTCAGGGTCTTCTTAAAATTTTGATTAAAGAGTTGTGATGAGAAAGTCCAGTTTAACCAGACTGTTTCTTCTTCCAGGATTCTCCTCTGAAAGCCGTGCAGATGTTGTGGGTGAACCTGATCATGGACACGTTTGCATCTCTGGCGCTGGCCACTGAACCGCCCACCGAGTCTCTGTTGATGAGGAAACCCTACGGCCGAAACAAACCCCTGATCTCCAGCACCATGACCAAGAACATCATGGGCCATGCCGTGTTCCAGCTCATCATCATCTTCACGCTGCTGTTTGCGGGTGAGTTCTCTTAAACTGTACACTGCAAAAAATAGCTTATCTTACTTAGTATTTTTGTCTTGTTTCTAGTCAATAAATCTAAAAATGCTTAAATCAAGACACTTTTTACTAGATAAGCAAAATGACTTAAGATATTTAGTCTTGTTTCCAGGGGAAAGATTAAATGCATTTTGTTTAAAACAAGTACAATTTTCTGCCAGTGGGGTAAGTAATATATTCTTAAAACAATAATATTTTACTTACCCCACTGGCAGATCATTTTACTTGTTTTAATCAAAATGCACTTAATTTAGTTTTTTTTCCCCCTGGAAGCCATTTTTCTTATCTAGTAAAAGTATCTTGATTTAATAATTTTTAGATAAGTAAGATAATTTTTAGATAATAAGATAAGCCATGTTTTGCGGTGTAGATCTGCGACGCATGCTAAGCAAATACGTTTATGCTTTTATGCCTGGAAAATGCCTATTAAATCGATTTTTTAAAACTGTTTTACACAAATAGTTGAAGAAACATTGGTAACACTTTATGTATAATGCATTATAAAAGTAGTTGTTATGCATTAATTATGGCTTGTAATGCATTGTACAATCTTATGAATAATTGTAACCACAGTTAATACATTATAACACTTATCAATTCATACACTATGCATTTTAAATTCAGTTATAATTATTTACGGAAAGAAATAATGTATTACAACGCACATTATAAATAATTATAATGCATTATACCCTTTAATAACCCGTTAGTATGCATTATACACAAAGGTTTTCAGTAAAGTATTACCAAAACATGTAGGATCTTACGCTATGTTTGTGATCCAGGCGAGCAGATCTTTGACATTGACAGTGGCAGGAACGCGCCGCTGCATTCTCCTCCATCTGAGCACTACACCATCATCTTCAACACCTTCGTCATGATGCAGCTCTTCAACGAGATCAATGCACGCAAAATCCACGGAGAGAGGAACGTGTTTGATGGCATTTTCAGAAATCCCATCTTCTGCTCCATCGTTCTGGGCACTTTCGCCATTCAGGTACCAAAAAATAGAAAGTTGATGGGAGTTATGTTTCCCAGCGGTGTATTTTGGAGCTACAGCTCAGAAGCACAGTTTCTTTAGTATGACAAGTGGACTTGAGTAGATCATGCTCTTGGGGGAAAAACAAGCCAGAATGCAGAACCATCTGTTTTTGTCATTCCATATATAATTATACAAATATACAAATGCAGCCCTCTGATTTAATTTGCTGCTGATCCACTACAGTAGAGTAATATTACATCATATTATATCACATTACATTACATCACTGAATATGTATTGTGTCGTGGTGTGAGAATAGCTGGGTGATAAGATGTAAATGTTGCACAACTAACAGGATTCAAAATGTCTGCACAATCAGTGGTATATACCTCTCAAGTTAACCTCTTAAGGTTCTCTGCGACCTCATATGAGGATTATTATTTTTAGTGAATTTCTCTGAGACTTTCCATGCCAGAGTTTTAAGTCTGGATGTCCTGTAAAGAGCACATTCAGGGCTTTTCAGAGATAGCAAATGATTGGATGTTTCACCATGACCACTCCCTCTCCTTGGTCTTCAAAAATGGCTGATATTAAATTAGTTAGACACTCTTCTGGAAATATAATATTTTGTAATTATTTAAATCTGTCTAATTTTTAAACTGTGTCAAATCAACATCTCAGGAAAATGTTATGGGGTTTCAAATCAAAATATGACTTTCTGTTAGAAACGAGACGTTGATTTCACACATGTCAAAATATGAGGACACCGGGACTAAAAGAAGCATGTTTATTATGCATTTTGGGAGACACTTTTATTATTATTAAAATTGTGTCAATTATTACTCCCATTATTACACTTATTTTTTCATTATATGTTGCCCCAAAAACACATTGATATGCCAATTAGATATAGTTTATAGATACATTGTATGTAATGAGAAAATCCGTTTATGGTAATTTTACACACATTTTGCAGAAAGAAAAATGGTATATCAAATCATTCTGTTATAACATAGTTGAGAATCATCTTTATACAGAACAATCCTGAAAACTAAAAATGTATTGGGGATTTAAAAAAATAAATAAAAAAATCAATTGTATTTGCCTATGTATGTTCATTCATGCCTTTTTTTTTTTTTTTTTTGAAAGAAATTGAGTCCCGATGTCCTCTACTGAGGGCATAGCATAACTTAAGAAATGTAATTTTTTATGATTTTTTTAATGCTCTAAACAATGTAAACTAATTTTTCCCAAAACCTTTTTCTCGGGTCTCAGGAGGTTAAGTTTCAAGTTTGTTCAAATCTGTATTTATTAATTTATTTTGAGATATTTGACCTAGTTTAATAATTAAGTCTTCATTAAAAGGTTATGCATGATTTGATTGAAGTGTAGTTATAAATATAATGCACCCAGCACATCTGTATGTCCTTACGTTTCCATTTTGACATTTCGTTTCAGATCGTGATTGTTCAGTTTGGAGGGAAACCGTTCAGTTGTACTCCTCTGGACCTGGAGAAATGGATGTGGTGTGTGTTCCTGGGTTTGGGAGAGCTGGTCTGGGGACAGGTAATGCAACTCTTTTCTTTCTCATTTCCTTCGAGGTCTTCATTAAAGGGATAGTTCACATTATCATTCTGTCATTACTCCCACTTATGTTGTTCCAAACCTGTGTCTGTATGACTTTCTTTCTTCCATTAAACACAAAAGATGTGGTTTTGAAAAGCATCTCAAGGTTTTTCTTAGGGTCAGTGAGGACTACTGTTGTTTTGTACCCTCTTGATATTTATTGAATAGACAAAAACAGTTAAACATTCTATAAATATCTTCTTTGTGTTCTATAAAAAAAAAAGTTTGGAACAACATGAAGGAGAGTAAATAATGACAAAATGTTAATTTTTGGGTTGAATCCCTTTAATCACTGTAGAATTATAAAATAAATGCAATTTACCATTGGCTAGCATGCTCTTTTGTCAATGCTGAGAGGCTGACAGATTGCTTTGCTGAATCAGTTCTTAAGAACAGGAAGTTGATTTTAGTATCACTTATTTGGGAGTATTTTCAAAATGCACAGCATAAATGGCACACCAGGGTTACAGCCAAAATATCGCCTTCAGAGATTTACATATTTTCCGAGGATGAAATCAAAAAAATCCTTCAAAGAGTTTCAGATTTTCCATGGATGAAAAATAGTAACATGGAAAACTCACTGTTTGGTCAGTGTCTATATGAAGGAATTGTGAGTAATATACTGTGTATCTCATTGATAGTTGTGAACAGTATCTGCCAGCATACTATACAGCTGTCCTGATGTTCTACAAACAGTACACTGGGCTTGTTCCTCACCTGGATCTTTGAGGATGGAGCTCTGAAATGGCTCTGTTTTGTGTGCTATCACGTTCTGATATCCATACACGTGTGTCATGCTCTGGGTCAGGTTATCTCAACGATCCCAAACAGCAAGCTGAGGTTCCTCAAAGGGGCTGGCCAGCTGTCGCAGAAGGATGAAATGCCCGAGGAGGACCAGAACGAGGACCAGGAGGAGATCGATCATGCTGAGAGAGAGCTGCGGCGAGGCCAGATCCTCTGGTTCAGAGGCCTCAACAGAATCCAGACTCAGGTTAGAACCTCTGACAGTCTTTGGGAAGCTATGGCTGCTTGAAATATTCAGCATGAATTCTGCACTGAAATGGCATCTGTAGGAAGTAACCATACTTATGCTGGTATATCAATTGTGTTTGTAATTATGTACTTGAGATTCACCATCTGCACGGCTGGCAGAGTGTTTTACGGCCAGATTTAGAACAGTGCGGAGGTTGAACCGCAGCTCGGCTCTGCCAAATGCCATTACTGGCACAAACATCAGCGCTGATCGCAAGACTTCAGAACTGGGCTGGGCTTCATTAATCATGGGCTGTCAGTACACCTTTCATCAAAAACACTTTTATATTCCAACCGAACAGTCATTTATTGAATAGCGTTTTGCATAATTAGATCTAAATTACAATGAAAACCTCAAGATAAAATTTAAGTACGATTCTGGGTGCTGTAAATTTTAGCAACAACATAATTGCATTTCTAAACCCGTTCATACACTGGAACCATTGAAACTGTAGTCATGAAATAGATCAAACACTTACATTTTTCAAAATGTGCAGTACATTGCAGAGCACACTGCACAGAATACTGTAAAGTGTTTAAAGTCTATCACTCCAGTCCTAGTGTGGTTTCTAGTGTGAACTGCAAGTAATGTAGAATATATTTTTCTTGTCAGACGTTAATGCATTGTTACTCAAATGGTAATAAAGCATTTATTTCAAATGCAATAACTACACGTGTCTTTTTGAAACATTTATTGTTGTAAAATGACTACTCAAATAGTACTTTTAACAGATGGTAAGTAGTAGAATTACCAGTATAATTCCACAGCACTCTATTGCAAATATAGCCTTACTATGGTTAGTGTCTAACCAATTGTATACACATTTTTTAAAAGTAACTTAGAACTACTTTTTCACTGAGCAAATCCAATATGTTTACATCGCCCTCTTCCCCCACTCAGATCATTCATATGCCATTACTGCAATAATATTTCACTCCAGTCTAAAATCATGTCCTTAAGCAATATCAGAATCACAAGTGCGTTGTTGTTCTGAATAGCATCACGGCAGTGATTTGGGCATGAAGCCTGATATTCAGACCAATAGCACCATTGTGAGTGTCATGATGGTTTTATACAACAGTTCAGTGACGTTTGAGACAAAGTTGTCCAGTTTATTACATTGTTGAAAATGGTCTCAACCATCTAGTCATCAAGCAACACAGAGACTGGATTGGTGTATATGAGTGGAGTGACAGAGATTTCCCTTACTTCCCTTGTAACTCCACTGTTGAAGCGCCACTGCTTCTCGGTCCTGGCAAAATCGCACAACTGCACTCACATACTCTGATCTGGAACGCTATGAACGCAGACAAGCAGCGAACAGAGAAAAACCTCCCATATTCTAAATATCTGCACTACCGGAATGCCGTCTGTCCAATCAGATTAGAGCAGCACTAACTGTTGTATAATGCACCGCATGCGACATAGTTTTGGTAGTGGCATGCAGATCATTTACGGTGAATTGCTGTGGCCTGTTGTTTGTCATGTGATATGATAACAGTGCTCTTCTAGGCGTAATGATGCAGTCCTGCGGCAAGGCTCTTGAGGGTCTCTGGGCGTTCATCATGACTGCTGTCAAAGCTGCAGCAGCGGGGAGGAGGACTCTTCTAAAGCCATCAAAGCCTCAGTGCTAATTTCAGATGAAGTGTTTAATGTGTGATGAGGGCCTGTCATAGTCTTCTAAACCGTGTCCATGTGATGAAGCATTGCTCCATGTATTTCTCTCCCCCTTCCTGCAGATCGAGGTAGTGAACACGTTCAAGAGCGGGACTTCCTTTCAGGGGGCTCTGAGACGCCAGTCCTCCACCACCAGTCAAAATCAGGATGTAACCAATATTTCTAGTCCTAGTCACGTGTCCTTGTGCAATGCTCTTTCCTCTCCTACCAGCACTGCTGCTGCTCCCTCTGGGCGTGAGTGACACTCTTCTTTGGGTGTTTGTCAGGGATGCCCTTGGACTCTAGACCTGAAGTGGGCCAATCATAACGAAACCAAAAAATTACTCGATGCAAAGAGATTTGAACTCTTTTTAGAACAATTATGTCCCTGTTGAAAAAACCAGCATATGCTGATTAGGTATGTTTTGAAGCATGGCTGCTGGTTTGAGCTGATGTAAGCTTGTCCTTAGTTGGCCATGAGCTAGTTTAAGCTGGTTTTACGCTGGTCCTTAGTTGGTCATGAGCTGGTTTAAGGTGGTTTTAAGCTGGTTATGAGCTGGTCCTCAGCAGGAGTTATTTGCTTAGGACCAGCACATGACCAGCTTAAACCAGCTCATAACCAGCTCAGGACCGGCTTAATCCAGAGCAAACCAGCTACCATGCTTCAAAACATACCTAAGCATATGTTGATTTTGTCAACAGGGGCATCACAAATCTGGAGCCAGCACATTGCAAAATATAAGCTCACAAATCTAATGGATATATCCATGTAGGTCATGAAAGTTCAAAGTGCTAAGTATTACATTTCAGACTGAACACTGAACAGTAAACATTATGAAAAAAGCATCACAGGGAAGCTGCTCTGCAGCAGAGATTCTAGAAAGAAGCTCTGTTCCGCAATCTGTTGCAAATATAATGCTGCATTATGCTTATGTGAGGGTTAGCATAATTACGAGACAACAACTACTCAGAGCTGTTCATATTCTCTGAGTCAGAAATGATTTGTTTCTATGGCAACACCAAAATGGATCCATGTAAAGCTTTGTTATTGACAACAAAATCCTAAAAGCAAATGCAAAATTCACTTTTATGTTGTATTTGCATATAAATGTGTCTTAGCAGTGTGTGGACACAACCACCCTACGATGATAAAAATCCATTCACTCCTTTTTTTTTAATCCCCCAAAAACCTAAACAGTCTCAATTATTAAGCCGTTTTGATTTTCTGAGCAGTATGACGTCATACTGCTCAGGCCCCGCCCATAACCACTGACAGACTGTCCTGTATTAGCATATTTCCGCCCTCAGCCATGTCTCATAGGCAATGCAGGTGTTTCGTAGTTGCATGTAAAAGTGAACATAAGAGTCTTCATTTTCTCCCGACATATCAGCCACTGAGGACACGGTTAATTTTGTTTTTGATGGTAATGTGCCACTGAATACACAACAAGCGAAAGAGAGGAGCGGGTGAGCAGTAGCTCATTAACATTTGAAGAGACATGCACCGAAACAGGTTGCCGTATACAGAACTATTAATGACAAGGTAAAAAGGTTATTGTTTTACACATCCATTAAGGAATTTTAACTAAAGTATTTTGCAGACATTTCATGAATATCCTAAAGGATCATTACCGACTTGTGGAAAACGGCTCTTATGAAAATTATCCATAGTTTTACTACTAATAATACCCCCCAAAAACATGGTTACTACAGTTAAACTATGGTAACTACAAATTAACCATGGTTTTGCTTCACTAACCATAGTTTAATTATGGTATTTGTAGTAAAACTGTTGTTATACAAATGGTAATCAATACGCCAAAAAAAAAATTTTTTTTTACTATGTTTAATTTTCGTAAGGGGGCATCTGATGTCCCTTTTAATCACATGAATTCAACTCGATACACTATTAAAAAGTAAATGAAAAACAAGGCACACACCACATTATGACTTGTAATAAAACACCATAGAATATCCCCCGTTTCAAATGTACAAGCTTTCGATAAAGGCGTTTACAGGTCCAATTATGAAGTATGAATACATTTAGTGAGCCATTTCATTATGTTAATTGTGAGTTTTAAAGAACTACTGCACACTCTGGCCAGATTTGTGCTCAGGGTTCAGATAAGGGATGATAACTGGCCTCAAAAACCTCCATTTCAACCAAGGGTGATAATACTATAAAATTTGTATAGTATAATATGTTATTTTTGGAGGCTCTTAAAAAGGTGAAATTGACTTAATTTGTAGTCCTACACTCAATATGATGGATAGATGGATAGATATATATTTTTTTTACTTTCAATAGGACTTCACGAGTTCACACTTACATATATTTAGCAGGAGTTACGTAATGCGTATTTGGCGAGTATGGTAATACATAGTTGGCGTGCTGTACTGGGGAAGGGCTCTGAGCTCGGGAATGGCCCGAACCCAGAGTATCCCCCCGTGGTATGGTGAGAACTTAGTGATATTGGTGGAGAAGGGGTGGTGGAGGGATGCTGATAGACCGTCAAATGAGTGGAGGTATATCAGCTGTATTTAGGTCCGTGAGTTGATTGACTTGATTACGTACCACTTGTGTTTAATTAGGCTAAGTATCTGATGTGCTCCTCCCGAACTTTATTAATAAAACATCATATTGTGTCCATATGTCAGAGCACTGGCCACAGGGCTATGGCTCCGGCAGCTACAGTGGGAGGATCTGACAGACATTTCTAACCAGGCATTACCCATTGGGTCCAGTGGAGATTTGGCATTACACCGGGGCTCTCAAACAATTTCTTATTGTTTAGATATAGACAATTAGTGTAAAGTATTGTCAAAGGGCATCCCTGAAAATCTGCTTTACTTCTGATTTCCTCTTACTCTTCATGTCACTGTTTATCAGATCATCTTTAACCCACTTCTCAGAAGAATATGTGTTTCAATGTACCATGTGTTTGTTTTCCCCAGAGTGCTAAGAGCCCTGGACTAAGGGTGCAGCCTACGAAGTGAATTTCAGGTTGTGAGTCCCTCCATTGTCCGTCGCAAAATTGATGTGAACTAATATTCCACCAACAAACTCACCAGGCTGGGTAAACATTCAAGTATAGCCAACTGTACCATTCCCCACTCAGCTGTAGCCTGACATGTTCTTCAAAGTGCTCTAGGCTGCATTGTTGAAGTTACTCTATTGATCACAGGAGGATGTTTTGTTCCCTTTTTTTTTACTTTTTTCTCTCCACACAGCTACGGAGACGTGTGAAGAGAGTGGCGCTTCCTCCCCATAGTCTTGTGTTATTTGTCGTCTGTGTGATGTAGATCCGAGGTCCACAGCCACCCATTATGTCTCGTGGCTTTAGTCTGTTGGTCATGTAGTCTGCTGTGTTATGCTGACAGCTGCAGAATCTCACTAGGCCAGTCTTCATCTATGTGATTCCTTCTGACATTTGTTTTCATCTGTCATTCAGACCTGTTTGTTTTGGCTTTGTAAGTTTGCTCTTTGCTAGGTTGAAAGCATGCTATTTGCATCGAGTTGCATAGAGAATCGAGTTTGATGGTCGTTAGAGATAGTTTGCTGATTTCGATCATTTTATGTTCAGCAGTTGGTGGTATGATAGAGGCTCTGTTCCAAACCCTATCGAGCTCCTAACCTTTGCTCTGGCATCTTCCTCCAAGAGAGTGGTTTACACGGACAGTGGCAAAGGCTGCAAGTTACTCATTTTCAGTTGGGGCAGTTCATAGACACGGGTATACAGTTTGAGTAGGAGCATCTGCTAGTAACCAACAGTATAGACACTTAGGGCCAGTTTTACTATAAGCTTGTTTCAGCGCAAAATAGTACTGTCAGGTTTTACTAAATGGCTTCAATTGTTGTTGCTAGGACAAGGCACAGAGAACTGAGAGCACGTGTAGAAGGTAGAGGATTTTTCCACACATATTAATTTATTTGGAATGCCAGAAGAACACATTATCCGAACATATCGTTTGGCAAGCCATGTTATTTTTAATTTGTTTCAGGAAATAAAAGATGACTTGGAACCCTCAACTAGGAGTCATGCAATACCAAGTTAATCAAAATTTCTTGCAACCCTATATTTTTTGGCCTCCGGTTCTTTTCAGCTTACTGTGGGTTATTTATTTCTTTATTCTTTATTTGCAACTACGCAAATTTGTGCTGTGCTTGTATTTAGCATCGGTTGATATGTAAATGAGATGTTGCGTTTGTGTTCTTTAATTTGCGTGATGTTAGTAAATCCCCCGCAGAAATTTCCACGCCCCTCGGCGCTGTTTTGGAATTGCGATCTCACGCTAATTTGCCCTATTTAGTAAAACTGGCCCTTAGAAACATGATTTTTTTCCCACCTACCCCTTATGGCAGGGCTGTCCAATCCAATGTCCTTGAGAGTTTAGCTTCAACTTGTCCCCAACACACTTGCCTGGAAGTCTCTGGTCATCCTGAAAACCTTGATTAGCTTTGTTAACTGGACCTGGAGCTAAACTCTGCAGGACAGTGGCACTTCAGGTGCAGGACTGGACACCCCTGCTTTAAGGTAGCATCATAAGCCAAACAGAATCTCCTAAGTGACTGATATAAAACGTTGTACAGTGAACTCTGATTACTCACTTCAAGAAGAATTGATCACAATGCTAGTCTGACATTAGTGTGTTGCTAAGCTAACAACTCAACACTTTCCAAAAGTTTTTCTGGAGGGCCACTGTCCTGCAGAGTTTAGCTCCAAACCCTGATTAATCAGCTAAACTCAGCAAGGCTCCAGGGACATGTTTGGATACCCTTGCTCTAATACGCAGGCAAGACAGATATTGGCTATTAACTTTTTGTCAATGCTCTGAACAACTGAATAACATACAAAAAAATTCTCAACCAACATCTTGGATGAAAATGAACACCAAGCTTGTTGCAGTGCATTCTGGGATTGCCTTGTCTGTGTGAAGGACCTTAGAATTCGACAGAATAATTTGACATCTTGCTGTCTAGGTAGGTAGTTCATGAGGTTATGTAACAGGACCATTGACTGTATGCATCATTAGTTTAGTGTGAGAATTATGTCTAGATTTTTGTACTTGCTTGTTCGTAATTGTAACCTTGGAAGCAGAATATTTGCTACTCCCAAGTAGCACAGTCAAATATTTCTAGGAAGTCTCAGTTCCTCTCAGTAACAACTGATTAAGTGATTCTCCTATTTTTTAAGTGTAGTTCTGTGAATCTGAACAAAACTCTTTGGCCTATACTTGAGTGTTTACACAGAGACGCATGGAGTTGTTGAAAGAACAGACTTGTGTTTGTTCTCATCTCTTTTCTTATTCCACAGTCTGTGTGCCTGTGTTCATCTCCACATGGTGTTGTCCCGAGCTGCATGTTGTGTGTAGTCGTTGAGTTGGCTTGTCAAGCTTTTGGTTCGCTTCCATCATCGTGTTGTGACTCTATGCTCTCGAAGCATAGACTCTTCCTGTCCCTGTCATCCTCTATCTGAGTCTTTGTAGATGACTTCTCTTTTGTTTGCCTTTGACTTTGTGTTTACCTTGAAACTCATCCCGGATCTCAATATCTAATCTACTCCTCTTACCAACTTTCTACGAGATGTGTTCAACTTGCATGACATTTTGGTTTTCCTTTGTTTTTTACTTCTTTTGTTCCATTTTTGTTGAATTAACAATGCTTGTCTCTAGGTATACAACACTTTGGACCGTACACTGTAAACTGTATTGTGTACTGTACGGGACATAAGAGCATTGCCTGTTTTCCTTTCCAGTCTCTTTAGTTTACCATGAGTTTGAGTTATGTTCTTTTCGATGCAATCCTTAAAATGTGCACGGTAGGGATGCTTTCCAAATGTTTTTGGTGGTTCCACGGCCTTTCCTTCCTCCGGTTGTCACTGTGCCACTGGGGGGGGGGGGGGTATTCTGAGCTCACTTTCCAAGCCTTTGACAGCGATCTCTTTCCTCACGCAGATACGTGTTGTGAACGCATTTCGTAGCTCCCTCTACGAAGGCTTGGAAAAACCCGAATCCAGAACCTCCATCCACAATTTCATGACTCATCCAGAGTTTAGAATAGAGGACTCCACACCTCACATTCCTCTCATAGACGACACCGACATTGACGACGAGGCAGCCAGGAAGAACTCCAGTCTGCCCTCATCTCCCAACAAGAACAACAATGCCATCGACAGCGGCATAAACCTGACGACCGACACGAGTAAGTCTGCTGCTTCCTCCAGTCCCGGGAGCCCTCTTCATAGTCTGGAGACATCGCTTTAGCCACCTCAGATGGGAGACCGCTCAAGAATCATCTTAGACTCTACGTTTAAAAGCGCTCCGGGGTGCACACGAACGCAGATCGTGTACTGTTGACTGTACGTATTTATGGTCGCGCGACATTGTTTTATCGAACGCATGAACGACGACTGACTCGGACGATCGCGGAGCGACTCGAGAAACAATACAAGAGCGCACCGCTCCCAGTCCCTGAGGAAACGACAGACTATTACGAGTAATTTAAATCAAATTCAGCTATTATCGTTGCTCCTGCATGAATGTACATTACCCAGGTTTTTATTTGGAAACCTTTATTTTTATTTAAACGGTTTTGATTTGATTTGATTTGATGGGATGTGCGGTGGACTGCTATTTTAAGACAGCTTCTCTGATTCACTGATCTGTGAGTATTGTATGTGGCATGTATCTAACTGTATAGATTTATTTGGTTATTGATTAAGGTGTATCCAGGTCGCAGGACTCTGAACTTGCACAGTAGATTTGGACCTGTCGGAAAAAGAGAAACCCATGGAAATTAGAATTTATTAAGCGTACATATATATTTATAGACATATTATAAATATATATTTACAGAGTTTATCTTTATTTGTTGGCATGTTGCCTTGTTCTGCTTCAATAACTACTTTAACTTATTTATGTCCTAAAGAGAATGTAATTTGTTTACAAACCTGTAGATATGTCCTGGTTCCTTTGTAGGGTTTAAAACTTCTTTGTAGGGTTCAAAACCACGCAGCAGACGTAGTTGGAACAGCTGACGTTGTTCAGTACTCCTGTAATATCGGACTCTAGATGTTTTATTTCCAATTGTGTGCTGGACTTGCCTGCTATTTTGTCATATAATGTAGATATTTTTAGAAGATAACAAAAGAAACCAAAATATAGTGGGATATATCATCGAAGTATTAAACGAGTGTCGGGATCGATGGCTCCGAACACCCTGAAAACATCCAATCGGTTTGGCAGGCTTTGGCGATGAACTTGTGGTCGGCCTCAAACGTGAGCAGATATATCAGGTTGGATTTAAATATCTTCTTTAGAAGTACATACTATTTAACATAAAATAGTTTCAGTTCCGTGTGACCATCAGAAGCTGCGATGGGTTTTATGTTGGAAACATGTAAACTAAGTTATATCTGGCATCTCTGTATGGAAATCAAAATTGTGTTCAAATATTGTGATTTATTGTGTTGATTCTTCTTTTTGACATTTAATTTGTAGATTTATTTTGGTGAAAGGAAATGAACCCAGCTGCTGAGCTGACGACACTTTGAACAACTGAATTATGTCATGTAACGAAACAAAAAGAAGGAATGTTGCTTTTCACTCTTTTCTTAAAAAAAAGAAAAAAAAGAAAAACCCAAACCAACAAAAAAAACAACAACAACAACAAAAAAATATATCTATATATATATACACATTTATGATCCTTTTCTGCACTATCCGGATATGAATGAATTTCTGTGGTGTAAATTTAGATGTGCTTCTGTGTTCAAATCAAGCTTGTCTTCCTGCAGTCAGTAAATATACTCTAGCATCTCAACAGTATTCACTAGTCGTTAACTATTTATTGTACTCTAGAAGCGAAAGGACAAATGGGGGTCTGTCGGAAGGTACACTTATGAAGTCACCCATGTATTCATTGATATTTTTTGGAATTGGAAAGGCATGATGTCATACACTTAATATGCAACTCATTTTTCTCCATCGTTCTTAAATTGAACTTTTTTGACAGTTTTACTCATCCAGATAAGGTGCACAAGCTTTAACTGTTAGCTCAGGCATACTCAACGAGATAAATATATATATATATGGAAAACTGAGACAGATTTTTAGTTTTTTCCCCAGAAATCGTTTGCCCTTTATCGTGTTAAAGGGATAGTTTACTCACCTTCACGCCGTTCCAAAAGCACCACGAAAGCTTCACAGAAGTGAGCCGCATGACTTCTAGTCTGCTGAAGACATATGAAAGCAGATTAAAATAAAGGTATTATCTACAGAAAATCACAACCTCCCCTCATTAGAGAGCTAATGATGAACAAACTGATCTTTTCAATTGATCGGCTGATGAGTGAGCTATCACCTTAACACATGTCAAAGCCTCATTCACAATCATTCTGTACACTGACCAAAAGAATCACTTCTGACACGTTGAAAGGCCCCGCAGGGGAGATTGTCTGAAATGTGCGTGGACTGCAGTGACTCCAGATGAGATCTTTTACGTACGACTGGCCACTTCAGTTGAATTCAGTTTAGTTCTGCGCCCTGTGTTGACGGGCCTAATAACGGATGCAGTTTAAAATGTTTAACCAATAAATCGGAAGGATGGCAGCGTTCTAATAATCACGAATAATAATATTTCTTGCAATACATCAGCTTCTATGTACTGTACTTAGCAGCATGCGTTTTGTGGAACAAAGAGCATACGACGCCACAGGTACTTTTGGCGCACTAGCAATTTATGGGTAAATGAAAAGTGTTCATCCATCTTGTTTTTATGAATTTTATAATCTATACAATAATTGTAAATAAAAAACTCAATGTCTTTGTTCATTTAATACTATGCAAAAAGTCAAGCTTTCTGATTGTTTCTCATCTACCCTAGAGTGTGTTGCTGGAATGTTTGTGGTCTCCAAGTTAGTAAAACAACAACAACAACAACAAAATTGTGATGTAAATGATGTTCTAGCCTGAGAACATGAACTGACTCTTGTTGCTTCACTGTCCATACCACCATTCCAGACAGGAGCGCAAGTGATACAAATGAAAAACAAGCACTTAATAAATTCCCCGAGGAGCATGAACCTGTGTCCCGTGAGCAGTGTGCGTGTGCGTGTGCGTGTGTGTGTGTGTGTCTGTGATTTTTCATCTCTAGCACACGCTTCGATGTGCTGGGTTAGGTGCAGATGTTTCAGAACTACAGCATCATTATAGTAAATGTTAAAGCTAAAGTACATGCTTTAGTCTGTCTGCTTTAATTCATTGGGATTTCTCCATGATATCATGTGACTCCATAAGCTGAAAAGGTCTCCAAACACTGTGTAGCCGTATATACCAAGTACCAAAGCTAAGATATTTTTGTTGTCTTTATTAGGGCACTATTGTAATTATATTTGTCATCATATTCAGTTGAGCCACTCTTAAAAGTACATCTTATTAAATTGTATGAATGCACTATTTAACCTAATATTAAACCAACTCATACAGCACGCATTGCAGTTTTGAGATGCTAAAACTGTAGATTTGGATCTAGTGAGCCAGTTTCATTTCAGTATCATGAAGATACTAACTGAACTTGTTTTAATTGTTAGATTTTCTGCTTTCATTTTCATTTTAGTTAAAGTTTTAGTAATTTTGTTGTGTTTTGTCATTTTATTAGTTCTTAATATTTATTAGTTTTATTATTATTATTACTCCTATTTAAAATTTGTCTGTAGTTTTAGTTTGGGTTATTTTAGCACATAAAATAAAATAAAGTTCTTTTTTTTTTCTTTAGTTTAAGTAAACTATAATAACTCAGATTCAGATGTGCCAGATTAATTTCATTTTTAGCAAAGGTTGTACTGTTTGGCTCTTATATCAAATTTCCCATAGACATAATTGCTACTAACCTTAAGTCTAACCACATTCAACCCCACCTCAATAAGTTTGCAATGCATATAATTAGAATAAAGTAAATTCACTCAGTTTCAGTGTACCTCAAAATAAATTATGCATTATAATTAATAAAAGAAGAAAATATTCAGAATCAGAATCAGAATCAGAAAGAGCTTTATTGCCAAGTGTGTTTGCACACACAAGGAATTCGTCTTGGTGTTATGAGCTTCCAGTACAGAAAGTACAAACATAGTGCAGACAACATATAATTAATGTGATAAAGAACACTAATGAAGAGAATATACAATAATTAAGGATAACAATAGTAATAAAAATAAAAATATACAGAAAAGAGACATGACCATAGACAGAACTGTGAATGTGCATGTGTCCTATGTACAGATGAAGGTTTGATGAGTTATTTACAGATGTACAGTACCGGGGTGTGTTATGTGTTGTTCAGGTGGGATACGGCCTGGGGGAAAAAACTGTTCTTGTGTCTGGCTGTTCTGGTGCTCAGTGATCTGTAGCGCCGGCCAGAGGGCAACAGTACAAAGAGAGAGTGAGCTGGGTGTGAGGGGTCCAGAGTGACTTTCTTAGCCCTTTTCCTCACTCTGGAGGTGTAAAGTTCTTGGAGGCTGGGCAGAGGGGCACCGATAATTCTCTCAGCAGTCCTAACTGTCCGTTGTAGTCTTCTGATGTCTGTTTTGGTAGCTGAACCAAACCAAACAGTTATAGAAGAACATAGGACAGACTCGATGATTGCAGAGTAGAACTGTTTTATTGACAAAAAATTATAATAAACATTTCTGTATATAGTACTATAGCAGTCCTGAATGAAAGCCCAGCGATATTTTATCCATTCCTTCTCCAAACCACTTCTCCTCTGTAGACTCCCAGCATCTGAGGCCACAGACGCATGATCCATGGGCCAGATGGTTTATGGGTCATTCCACGAAATCAGTGCCTTGAAATCAACTTTTTTTTTTTTAATTTCCATGAAACGAAGACACCTTAAAATGGCAAGAAATTGTTTTGTGCCATCTCTGGCTATGTAATTTATTATTTTATGACCCTGTTACAGACACAAGTGTTACTATATACTATAGTTTTAATTAGAATTATGTGGTCATTTTCACATATATGAGCAGCATTTTAGTTCCTCTTTTCACTGGGATTGTTTCACATTTTTTTTTTTTTTTTTTTTAATATATATTTTTAAATTTGTCATTAAGATGACCAATAACATCCTAATTTTGGACGGTGACAATGTCAATCAAGAAAATAATAATAATAATTTTATATAATAATAAATAATATATAATTTTTATTATTATATAAAATAATAATTAAATAATAATACATTTTTTACAAAAGAGATGTTAAAAAAGGCATTTTTCCAAAATAAAAAGTTACAATGGACAAACCTGAAAGTCTGTATTAAATATATATATATATATATATATATATATTATCATTTTTACGAAATTAGTGACAGTAACATATTATATTAATTCTATGTTTTATTATTTCTTAGGGACTCAAAAGGCACCGATTTCATGGAATGATCCTTATATAGTTTATTTTGCATTACATGAAAAAAAAAAAAAAACCCTCAGTAGTTGATATGACAGTAAAGCCTGTTCCACACTGTCTGATTCCACAGTCTAAGAGAATGACTGATGGTAGAGACAGAACTTGTCGTCTTCCCAGCCTCTCCAACTGTACAGCAAAATTCACCCATCCAGCTGGAATCATCAACAGTAATCCCAACCACATCATCCAGAAACCACTGGCTAATCTATGCTGACCAGCGGACAACACAGTTATGCAAGATTGATCAGGTAATTGTGATCAGGCCCTTCCTGACCGAGCAGACTGCACAACTCCTCCAGGCCCCGCTCGTTTCTAGTCTGGATTACTGCAAAGCTCTTCTGACCTTCTAGCCCTGCCTGGACAGCAGAATACAATTTTAAACAGTCTAATGTTAATGCCTCCCTAAGATGCATTGCTTTGTTGTATTGCTCATTTGCAAGTTACTTTGGTTAATTTAAGCTTAAAAATAAATGCAAGTAAACGTAAGGAAATAAGCTGTAACATTTATTTTATTGTCAGTAGTCACTTATCAGTGGCTGTTTGTGATGAATTTTAGCCTCTGACAAAAAGTGTAATGTGTGACTGTTGCTACAACACACATCTCAGAAAGAACCAATCAGAAAACAGCAACTGATGATGTTGGTGTGTGTGTGTAAGAGAGAAAAGACTTTCAGTTTAAAATGTTCATACTGTCTCTATGATACGATCTGTTTCTTCACATTATACTTAAACTATGAAATAATTTCAAGTATGCCCTCCAGAATGCCATCAATGATTCCCAGCATCAGTGCAAAGCTTGTGTAAACGAGGATGAATGGACAGAGACTGCACAGTCAACATAGCATTCATAACCAAACTTAACCTAGAATTTGACATAAAGTCCACTGATGTCTTGCATTCTGTCTGGATCCCTCCAGATGCATATGCTTCAATGGGATAATTATAAAGAACACCATTTTTTCAGGTATTTGAGCATTATGTATGACTCATTTTATATGTCTCGTTTATCTGACATCTGACACACGCAGTTCAGTTCATGGATCGCTCTCCTAACGAACTGATGATCTGAATCAGGTGTTACAGTAAATAAGGGACACATTAAGAATCACTGAATCACATATAGTATATATAATTTCACTGATGTCATGTGACACTGTTGTTATTCATATTAAAAGCAATAGAGGGCAGAGTTGAGTATAAAACAACATTATCAGTGACTCTTCACAGCAAATATTAACATGCAGGTATGATGTTAATAAATATGAAAAATTATGCATGTGAAGTCAGGTGACAAGCTCTGTAAGCAGGTCTGCACTCTCTGTCAATCAAATGTATGATGTGAGCATTATGACATAAATGTGTTTTACTTGGCACCTTAAAGATAGCTTTATGATATGAATGAAAGCACAGTTAAGAGGTGTTGGAAATTACAGTTTCTTTGTAGCCCTCAACAAAAGCCACATAATATCGCAATTACATGATGATGAGGACGAGGTTCAGGCTAAAACAGGAACCCAAGCAGCATCATCCTGACGCTCTACTTTAGTGCACCACTACCTCTCGAGAAGGGATGTATTGTTCTTGGAAATATATTTGTTGACTTTCTTGGAAGTCATTTGTTCCTCATTTACATTTTCTTTAAATATATTCTCATATATTTGAAAGGAAATTCTTGTGGTGAATTTCTGAAGTCACCTGGGTATGTCTTTGATTTGTTTTTTTATACATCAAAGTAATATATCAATTAAGTATTTACACTCTCATATGGCAAGTGTAATTTTGTTTCGATTAATGGAAAAATTTGCTTTTGGCCAACTTTTTTTTGTGATAACTTAATTATCACACTCAGGAATTCTGTCAATTTTGTGTCCTTCATTATTAGTTGTTTAAAGGTCATATTCATGGTCTGTTTATCCTTGCCCTGTCATATACGAAGATATGCATTTTTCTATCATAACACAGTATCACTTCTAAACATCCTTATACTGTAATGACTGGCTGTTTTTCCACTTTGTCTCACTTCATGTTATCTGAATGCTGATGACAGTTAACAATATTATTTACATAAACACAATGTAATCTTTTTATTTATTTTTTGTTTTTTTGTTGTTACCATAGCTATGTTGGCCCAAAGTCGGCCCAGACATAGGTGGTCAGGGGGATGAGGGAATGGTCCAAGCTTTGTGTACATATAGTGCTGTGGGACATCCCGAGTTTGATTCCTTTCCCAATCCCATATACTCTGCTATGGATTCCTGTCTCTTCTTCTTCTTCTGACTGTCCAATCATACAAAGCCAGAAAATATAACAGAGAAAGAAAAAAGAGAACCACAAAGACATGCATGCCAAAGGAGGCTGTTCTGCAACAGAGTTTCGGCTGTGACACAGTGATCTATAACCAGCATAAGCCAGGCTAAAACATTCAACATTACAGAAGGGAAAGGGGCACAGATGCTGGTCCAGGGTTGGGCAGTTCTGCATGAAGTGAAGTAGAGCTGTAGACATGAAACTGTAGCTGGCTCAGGTGACCTAGGAGGAGGCTGAGATCTAATTGACAGATTTCCAGAACCAGGCAGCGCACAGTGTCCTCCCCAGTTCCATCTCGAAGCGGAGCAAAGTGCTAAGAAAGTGTCTACTTTTTGGGAGTAACCAGGGCTAGGATCCAGGGGCCTCATTTATAAAGCGTGCATACACACAGATTTGATCGTTGAGTGTGCATAAGCTTAAATCCACGCCAACGCTCATATTTGTAAAACATGTCTTTGACGTGGAAAGTGCCTAGCGTCACATCAGGGTCTGAGCAGACGTGCACACTTTTTCTTGTCAGAGTACTGCAGGTTTTTGAAAATATTAATTCTATGAATCACACGTACGCATATTCAAGAGATGATCGTAAGATACATTTTCGGATGGTTTCTGTGCAACATTTTATAAATGAGGCCCCAGATTACTTCCAGAGAATCTTACATCCAGGCTAAACTGGCAGCTCTCTTTGAACCTGAGAAGCGACTCAAGTTCCAGCAGCATATCCTCAAGACTAATTTGAGGCTAGTCATACTTCTCTTTTAGTCAAATAAGATCATCCTACTTGTAAAGGAATCCTCCTTGGGAGGAGTGTTGGGAGGTCACCCATGAAAGGAAGAGGGCCAAGTATGGAGGTGTGGCCAGCGATTGTCAGGGTTTGAAACAGTATAAGCCAACTGAGGTCGGGTGTAGCGTTTCTTGCAGGAGTCAATGCCAACTGCAACCTAACCAGTGAAAAATCCTCAAGGTGACAGCAGAGTGCCACTTGAACACTGGAAGAGTCTGATCAACCACCACTATAGGGTCGAGCAAGCAGTGGGAAGCTATGTAACAAAACTAGACGAAGAGATATATTTTTTACAACATTAATACAGAAGCATAGTTGTTGCATGCAAACTGTGTTCAGGAACTTTCTTAAAAATGATTTCAGCCAAGCTTCTGCAATGTTAGAATCCTAAAGAAGGCATTGCTGGATGCTGGTTAGCAAAAGGCAGCACAATGTTTGCAGTATTATAATAGAAAAACAAAAGATTCTTATCTACTTCATGTTTGCTGAATAAAAGCACTAAATCAAGAATGTTGAAAACAATGTTGAAAAAGGTCCCTGAATGTACCTTGCTGTATGTAAGAATAGTGCCTGTCCTGTTCTCTCCTTACAACTTCACCTGCTCGGTGCCAGTGAAGGGCAAAAGAAGCAATGATGTAAATGTAGGCATTGATGTGCTGCTATGGAGGAACTCATGCCCTGATGCTTTCATCTAAGTGACACAATATAAATGTAAAAAAACGAGTCATTTTGCTGATCAGTAAGATTTTTAATGTTTTTAAGGAAGTCTCTTCTGCTCATCAAGGCTGTATTTATTCGATCAAAAATACAGAAAAAAACAGTAATACTGTGAAATCTTATTGTAATTTCTAATATTGGTTTCTTATTTTAATATACTTTAAAATATAATTTCTTTCTGTGATGCAGCGCTGAATTTTTAGCATCATTACTCCAGTCTTCAGTGTCACGTTCCTTCAGAAATCATTCTAATATTCTGATTTATTATGTGTTGAAACTGTTGTGCTGCTTCATTTACTTAAAAAAAAAAAAAAAAAGGGGGAAGTCGTTGGAATGGTTAGAGAGTCGGACTCGTAATCCAAAGGTTGTGGGTTCGAGTCTCGGGCCGGCAGGGATTGTAGGTGGGGGGAGTGAATGTCCAGCGCTCTCTCCACCCTCAATACCACGACTGAGGTGCCCTTGAGCAAGACACCGAACCCCCAACTGCTCCCCGGGCGCCGCAGCATAAATGCTGCCCACTGCTCCGGGTGTGTGTGTGTGTGTGTGCGCGCATTTGTTCACTACTCACTGCTGTGTGTGTGCACTTGGATGGGTTAAACGCAGAGCACCAATTTCGAGTATGGGTCACCATACTTGACAATACGTCACGACTTTTACTTTTTACATTGTCAGACCAAAGACTGTTTGTTGTGCTTAGTTATTGTTTGGCCATATTTGGTTCTGAAAAAGGAAAGTACCTTAAAAAAGGAAAAATTAGTATACCCCTCGTGTTTTCCCCATTTATTTCCTCGTTTTTGTAAGTTTTTGGTTTACTTTATGGATTATTACACCTCCTCGAACTGTCAGCCTGTCCTGAAACCATCTGCTCCACCTTGGCCCTCCAGATCCTCCCCGCCACCCTGGCTCATTGGCTCTCCGTCTCCGCCTCGGGCTCCACCACCACCGGCTCTGCCAATGTCGGTCGTTCACCGTGGGTTGCTATCATGGCTGTGGCCTGGGTCCCTCCTGGCTCCTGCTGCTCCCGCCTGTCTCCTCCCTGGCTTCTCCCTCCATCAGCACCACCCTGGACTGTGTGGATCGTCCTCCTCCTGCCTTCCTTCTGGGAGGGGGGTGAACTGTCAGACCCAACGACTGTTTGTTGCGTTTAGTTCTTGTTTGCCTATATTTGGTTCTGTTCCTGTTCTCATTAGTTCCTTGGTCTATTTTAGCGTACGCATACAAAAACTAAGTATACTTTGGCCTTAAAAGTATAAATTTCTTTAAAAAAAAAGAAAGAAAAAAATTACCTGTCACAGGTTGATGAGGCACAATCACACGAAGATGAAGGAAGGAAGTAAATAAAAGGTGTTTTAATTAGTAAATCCAGGAAACAGGCAAGTATAACAGCATCATATGGACAAGAACGGACGAAGACTAAGGGAGAACTGAGGACTTATAAAGCATGACCCAAACAAAGGAAACTAATGAGATAATTAAGACAACAGGTGAACTGAATGACTAATTAAACAGAATGGGTAAAACTAGGTCAAGGAGAAACAGAAAACCACAGACATATAACGGTACTGACCCCAAATTTAGAATAGTATTGTATATTGTAATACAACATTTCTTATTTACATAAATGCTGTTTTTATTTGAACTTTTTATTAATCAGAGAATCCTAAAAAAATATCACAGGTCCCAAAAAAATAAATAAAATATAATAATAATAAAAAATGAAGCAGCACAACGATTTCCAACATTGATTATGAATCATGTGACACTGAAGACTGGAGTAATGATGCTGAAAATTCAGCTTTGATCACAGAAATAAATTATATTTTAAAGTATATTAAAATAGAAAACTTATTTTAAATTGCAATAATATTTCACAAAATAATTTTTTTTCTGTATTTTTGATCAAATAGATACAGCCTTGATAAGCAGAAGAAACTTCTTTAAAAAACATAAAAAATCTTACTGATCCCAAACTTTTGAGTGGCGGTGTATCCCCTTCAGTTTAATTTTATCACTATTTTATCAAATCACTTTTTGTCTCACTACATCTAAAACAGTGTGTCCACAGAGAAGGGTTCAATCATTCATATGCTATAAAATGGATATAAATATTTTTAATGATGAAAAAGAGCTTGTTTTAAGCAACACTTAATTATATCTCGTATTAAAGCAAGGTTGTTAAGCTTTCTTAAGATGGCGCCGGTGAGATCGGCTGCCGTCACGACTGCTCCGACCAAACTTTGTCTTTTTTTGTTATTTTTCCGTATTGTTAACTATAAACACCGGTTTCTTTTTGTAAGATGGCCATTCTTACATACGACAGGGCCACTCTTATTTCTATTGGTGCACAATGCACTAACCTTTCGCCGATTCTGAACCCGGACCCATCCTGGCCAAGCGAGATCCTGAGGAGGAACAAAGGACGCGACCCGTACCGGCGTCCTCGAGGGAAACGAGCCGGCGTCAGGAACAGGCTGAGGGCTCGCGCACACCGCGCTCCCTTACCAAGTGTGCTGCTCGCCAATGTCCAGTCGCTGGATAACAAACTCGATGACCTCAGGGCAAGAGTCAGGTTCCAGAGGGACATTCGGGACTGCAACCTTCTCTGCTTCACCGAGACATGGCTGAACCCAGCGGTACCAGACCACGCCATCCAGCCGGCCGAGTTCTTCTCGGTTTACCGCATGGACAGAACGCTGGACTCGGGGAAGACTAGGGGAGGTGGAGTATGTCTGATGGTGAACGAACACTGGTGCGACAGCGCGAGCATTGTTCCCCTCTCACGCTCCTGCACACCGAATCTTGAACTTCTGACCATCAAATGTCGCCCTTTTTATCTCCCTCGGGAATTTAGCTCGGTCATCGTCAGTGCCGTTTATATTCCACCTCAAGCGGACACGGACACTGCGATATGGGATTTACATGAAACACTACACCTTCACCAGACACAGCACCGGGACGCCGCATTCATTGTTTTGGGAGATTTCAACAGTGCCAACCTCAAGCGTGCACTGCCGAACTTCCATCAGCACATCAGCTGCCCCACCAGGGGCGAAAGGACATTAGATCACTGTTACACCCCATATAAGAACGGCTACAAGGCACAGTCACAACCACCGTTTGGGAAATCGGACCACGCCGCCATCTTCCTCATGCCTGTTTACAAACAGAGGCTGAAACAGGAAGCCCCGGTGCAGAGGGAGGTCCAACGCTGGACGGACCAATCGGTGGCCGCTCTGCAGGACGCGCTAGATGACGCAGACTGGGACATGTTCCGGCGCAGCTCTGATGACGTCAGCTTGTTTACGGAAGCGGTTGTGGGATTTATAGAGAAACTAATGGATGATACGGTGCAGAAAACCATCATCAGGACGTTTCCCAACCAGAAGCCGTGGGTGGATAAAACCATCCGCGACGCCCTGAGATCCCGCTCCGCTGCCTACAACACAGGGCTCATCACCGGAAACATGGATGATTACAAGGCTGCATCTTACAGCGTGCGCAGATCGGTGAAGGAGGCGAAGCAGCGCTACGGGAGGAAACTAGAGTCGCAATTCCAACATGGCGACTCTAGGAGCCTGTGGCAGGGACTTAGAACCATCACGGACTATAAAACACCACCCTCCAGATCGGGGAATGCGGACGCCTCTCTGGCTGACGAGCTGAACACTTTTTATGCTCGCTTCGAGGCTGCAGCTAATCTCGCTAATGGCGCTAGCAGTGTTAACTGCATGCACGCTGAGGAAGCCGGTGAGGACAACGTATTCACCATCACGGAGCATGACGTGAGGAGAGCATTCAAGAGAGTGAACATCAGGAAGGCAGCAGGACCAGATGGCATCACAGGTCGGGTTCTGAAGGCCTGCGCTGACCAGCTAGCACCGGTGTTCACCGAGATCTTCAACCTCTCCCTGGAACAGTCCATAGTCCCCTCATGCTTTAAGCAGTCCACCATTGTTCCTGTCCCCAAGAAACCGCAGCCCACCTGCCTAAACGACTATCGCCCTGTAGCCCTCACATCAGTGGTGATGAAGTGCTTTGAGAGACTGGTCAGAGACTTCATCATTGCATCACTACCAGACACACTGGATCCACTACAGTTTGCATACAGACATAACCGCTCCACGGAGGATGCCATCTCACACCTCCTCCACACCACAACAAGTCACCTGGACTGCAGAAAAGGGAATTATGTAAAAATGCTGTTTGTGGACTACAGTTCAGCGTTTAACACCATAATTCCCTCCACACTCACCTCCAAGTTGGAGGTCCTTGGTCTCAGCACATCCTTGTGCCAATGGATCTCCAGCTTCCTGAAGGACAGACAGCAAGCCGTACGGATGGGTAAACACACCTCATCCTCCATCACCCTAAGCACTGGAGCCCCTCAAGGTTGTGTTCTGAGCCCCCTGCTGTACTCACTGTACACTTATGACTGTGTGGCCACTTCCAACTCCACCACCATCATTAAGTTTGCTGATGACACTGTTGTGTTGGGCCTGATCTCAGACAACGACGAGACGGCCTACATACAGGAGATTAAGAACCTGGAGAGTTGGTGCCAGGTGAATAGTCTACACCTGAACATCAGCAAAACTAAGGAGCTGATAGTGGACTTCAGTACGAAGCAGGAGCGGTCGTACCAGCCGATCACGATCAGCGGGACTCCAGTGGAGAGAGTGGACAGCTTCAGATACCTGGGTGTTCACATCACGCAGGACTTGACTTGGTCCTGTCATACCAGCACCCTGGTGAAGAAGGCAAGGCAGCGTCTGTACCATCTGAGACGCTTAAAGGACTTTAGACTTCCCTCTCGGGTGCTTAAGACTTTTTACACCTGCACCATCGAGAGCGTCCTGACGGGCAGCATCACTTCCTGGTTCGGGAACTGCACTATGCAGGACAGACGAGCCCTCCAGAGGGTGGTGCGTTCAGCGGAACGTACCATTCACACCGAGCTCCCTAACCTGCAGGACATCTACAGCAAGCGGTGCCTGACCAGGGCCAGGAAGATAGTGAAGGACCTCAGCCATCCCAACAATGGACTCTTTTCTCTGCTGCGTTCAGGGAGACGCTTCCGCTCCATGAAGGCGAACACTGAGAGAATGAGGAGGAGCTTCTTCCCGCAGGCCATTCGGAGTCTAAACCACTCTCCACTCTAATCACATCACCCCACACTTCCACTTTGCACATTTTTCAAGTACAATCTGCACTAATTTGTAGAAGGTTACGAAAGGATAAATGAGTGGGACTTACATACCATTTGTCTTTGTCTTTAGTATCCTTTTACTCACTTATACACTTTACTGCACTGCACAGCACAGCACACGGACACTTTATCACTGACATACACTTTACTTTTTATAGAATCTATATAGAATCATATTCTATTTTTTATTCTCATATCTATTTGTTATTTTATTTTATTGCTAGTTTATTCTGTATATATGTTTACTGTACTTTTTCTATTTGTATTTTTGTAAACTTGAGATTTTTCTTAATTTTGTTGGACAATTTGTTGGACAGTCGTACAATACATTTCACTACATGTCGTACTACGTATGTATATGTATGTGACAAATAAAATTTGAATTTGAATTTGAATTTTGTTTTTCAGTGACGTGTGTTTCATAAGATTTCAAAGTTGTATCCCCACTTTTTGTCAACACCGTCAGACATATCAGAATATGAGGGGCAGCTGTGACTCTAAAGGACCCCCTTGCCACATTCCTCCTCTGCAGAGTACATCACTGTCAGACAGGCTCTGGTCAGTTTTATAGTTTTAGAATATTTTAAATCCTAATGTTAATATTTCCTTTGTCACAACCATGATATGTCAACACCATCTTACAAATTCTGAGGAAAGTATTTGAAATATTTAGATAATTTTACTCTCCTGAAGCAGGCTCTACTAGCATCTAGCATCAAAAAAAAAAAAAAAAAGGCTACTACATGAACTCCATTTGTTTTGTGAAAAAAATGCCAAATTTGTCAACACCGTAAGATTTTCTGTCTGATGGTGGTGACGGGCCAATTATGCCAGATGCACAGCAGACATACTGTTTTGAGATGAGAGAAAATAGATCATTTGTGTTCCAATGATATATCAAAATACTTAAATACGAATCTTGAATAAAAGCTTTATAAACAATAACATACTCACTGCTCGTTGTGTACACAGTAATCGCGTTTGGTCTCATCTTGTCAGTGTGTGCACTTGCTTGGCCATTTTTAGTGATAAATAGGAAAGTGGGTTCAGCTGTATTCAAATAGTGATTTGTTAGACGGGTTTAAAAAAAGGTTATTATACTGCGGCAGCGGTCGCAGCAGCCGTCGTGTAAAACCCGCCTCGTGTGCAGACCGAAGAGCGTAAAGACCATCGACTCTACCGTGCGACTCCACCGGACAGGGACACCGGCAGAGGACATAAGTATCGACTTTTAATTATCCTCATTCCTACTACTTGTTTCACTTCTGTTTTAGTTTATATAACCTATTCTTACTATGTGTTTCCAGATCAATAGTATCACTACCACTCGCAAGCCACGCATCACACACTGCACTGTAGACAGCGCAATCCTATCAACCTGCGCACTTTGCCTATGTCTGCTAATACATTATTTTCTTTTTCTATTGGTCTCTGGAATTGTCAGTCTGCTGTCAACAAAGCTGATTTCATTACTTCCATTACTAGTCATTCAAGGTTAAACCTCATGGCCCTGACAGAGACCTGGATCAAACCAGAAGACAATGTTACACCTGCAGCACTCTCCAATAATTTCTCCTTTTCCCGTTACTCCACTGCACACCTCATATCACTTCCTCCTCACTCCTAACCTCAACATGATTCCTGACACATCACATACCCCTCCACATGTCACTTTTCGACATAACTTGCGTTCACTCTCACCCTCCCGGGTATCTGCTATGGTTTCATCTTCAATTCCTCCCCCTAAACAGTTATCCTCTCTTGATGCTAACAGTGCTACTGATACTTTCTGTTCCACTCTGACGTCTTGTTTAAATACTTTCTGCCCCTTAGCATCCTGATGATCCGATGATAGCTGCTCGCATCTCAGCATGTCTAACAGTCATTTCTTGCTGGATGATGGACCATCACCTTCAACTCAACCTAGCTAAGACAGAACTGCTTGTAGTTTCAACTAACCCATCGCTTCATCACAATCTCAGCTTCCAGTTAGGCTCATCTACCATAACTCCTTCAAAAACATCCAGAAACCTTGGAGTTGTGATTTATGATAAGCTGAATTTCTCAGACCACACTGCTAAAACTGCCCGGTCCTGCAGATTTGCATTATACAATATTAAGAAGATCAGGCCCTTTCTCTCGGAACATGCAACACAACTCCTTGTTCAGGCTCTTGTTCTGTCCAGACTTGACTATTGACTGAGATCACACACACACACACACACAGGGCCTTGCCCTTTTCGCCTTTTTTGTTTTGTTTTTTCTAACGTGATCCCGTTTGCCACTGAACCTGCTTTAACGACGACAGTGGGGCTTGATTGCCTTAGTCAAACGGGTTGGCGCGTTTGGTCGGGTTGTTAGTTAGTGCGCTATATTGAACCGTTTGCCACTGAACCTGCATTAACGACGACAGTGGGGCTTCGATTGCCTTAGTCAAACGGCTTTTCTATAACGTATGAATATATCCACTATAGCGTTCTATAACAAATCCGATCAGAGCGCCTGTTTATCACTAGTTTTATTCTGATTCTCGAATCTGCTATTAGCTTATAGCCCGTTAGCATCGGCAGCGTGGCAACCGCTAATCTCGCTTACATTGCAAATCCTCTATTCACACATATTACTATCGTTTCACTGTTACTTGCTTAAATGGCGGATTTGTGTCTACCTCTGAGTGCAGGTGAGGACACGTTCGAGCTGCATTCGGTGCAGCTGGAGCTGGAGGCCGTGGAGAAACAGATCCGCGACCTGCTGGAGAAAAAGGCCCAGCTGAAGGAACGGAGAGCCGCGCTGGAAACATCCCGGGCTGACGCTCACAAGTCCGGGGTAAGTATACAGCACGCTGCTAACACTCCCACCACCTCTACTCCGTGTGTTTCTCTGCACAGACCCTGTGCACCCAGGACTCGATCTTCCCAGATGTCCTTCACTCCGGCGCCAGGACGCCACGGACCCTGGGTGCTGCAGCAGCGGAGGACGCGAGCCAGGCCTCGGGTGACGACTTCCCCCCCCCCTGTCTTCGAGATCTCCACTAGGAACAAATTCGCCCCCCTCCACGAGACAGAACGCGACATTGTGATCGTTGGAGACTCCATTGTCCGGCACGTCCGTGCTACGCTAGCTGAAGGTAAAGTACACGCTTCTAACATCCCCACCACCCCTACTCCGTGTGTTTCTTTGCACAGACCCTGTGCACCCAGAACGCGATCTTCCCAGATGTCCTTCATCTCCACCCGGAACCGCTTCGCCCCCCTCCGCGAGACGGAACACGATGCTGTTGTCGTGGGAAGCTCCATCGTCCGGCACGTCCGTGCTACGTCAGCTGAAGGTAAAGTGCACACTCACTGTTTCCCCGGTGCACGTGTTCTCGATGTTTCTGCGCAGATACCTGCGATCCTGAAGGGCAACGAGAACATCGGTGCTGTCGTGCTGCACGCGGGGGCCAACGACATCAAGCTGCGGCAGACGGAGACACTGAAGAGGGACTACAAGAGCCTGATCGAGACGGTACGCAGCACATCGCCCGCGGCGACGATCATCGTGTCAGGACCGCTTCCCACGTATCGACAAGGAAACGAAAGGTTCAGTAGACTTTTTGCTTTAAACGAATGGTTATCGTCATGGTGTAAAGAACAGAAACTGCTCTTTGTTAATAATTGGAATCTTTTCTGGGAGCGTCCTAGGCTTTTCCGTGCTGATGGCCTGCACCCCAGCAGAGTCGGAGCGGAACTCCTGTCGGACAACATCTCCAGGATGCTACGCTCCATCTGACTAGTAAGCCAACTCTCAAATAACTGCCATGATGACTTTTGTTCAACCCACTTAAAAAATAGAAGTAATTGCGTTGTCCAATCTATAAAGACTGTGTCTGTTCCCCGAATAGCGAGATCAAAATATAAATTCAATGCAGGATCTAGAAAAAATCTGACCGTGATCAAACCAGAAAAACGCAAAATAAATGAACAAAAACAATTTTTAAAACTTGGACTCTTAAACATTAGATCACTCGCACCCAAAGCAGTTATTGTAAATGAAATGATCACAGATAATCATTTTGATGTACTCTGCCTAACTGAAACCTGGCTTAAACCAAATGAATATTTTGGTCTAAATGAGTCTACTCCACCAAGCTACTGTTATAAACATGAGCCCCGTCAGACTGGTCGTGGCGGCGGTGTCACGGTTCGCGCATCCATTGTGTCCTCTTTGTCCCGTGTACTGTCATGTGTGTGCGTGCCGTACGTGTGTGGGCGTGGCCGAGCATTCACCACTCACTCCTCTCAGCTGTGCCTCATCAGCAGCGGCAGCTGCAGCCCATTTCCCGCACACATAAATAATCACCAGATTCTCTTCTCATTGTCAGATCGTTTTGGATGTCTTCCCGTGCTGGTCTGTCTCCAGTTCCCGTGTGTTCTCGTCAGTTCTGGTTCCCGGTGTCAAGGTCTGTCCGTGTAGTCGTGTGTTCGTCGTTCCTGTACTGGATTCCCACACCACCTTGGACACTCTTCACCTCACCGGCCGTGCAGCCCATCCATTCCTGCGTCACCGATCATCATTCCATCCTGTGTCTGTATATTCAGTTTCTGGACAATAAATCATTTCTTTACCTGCAACTTGCTTCCTCATCTGTACAGTATCATGACAGAACGATCTGACCATCCCATGGAAGCAGCGGGCGCCTCAGCCACATCTCTGGAGGATTTCATCACCCAAAGCATTGAACGCATGAACTCTCAAGAGGCGAGCCTGAATACCACTGGTCGGGTTATTCAGGCTCTGGTGACGCAGGTATCCGAGCTCACCCAACAGCTCCAACAACTACGAGTTCCCATTGCGCCACCCACACCGCCAGCTCCCCCCACTCCATCGGGACCCCCCTTCCAGTTGGAACCGCGGCTACCCGTTCCTGAGCCATACTCAGGTGAGCCACAATTTTGCAGGGCATTCCTGACGCAATGCTCTATGCATTTTGCCCTGCAACCCAGAACCTTTTTTTCAGAACAGAGCAAGGTGGCTTTTGTTCTCACGTTGCTGACTGGAAGGGCGGCACTATGGGGAACAGCGGTGTGGGAGAATCAAGATCCATGCTGCACCTCGTTCCTGACTTTATCCGAAGAAATGAAGCGAGTATTCGATCGAGCCGTCGCCGGAAGAGAGGCGGCCAGAATACTCGCCGATCTCCGCCAGGGTGAAAGATCTGTATCGGACTATTCCATCGAGTTCCGGACCCTGGCGGCAGAATGTCGCTGGAACGAGGAGGCGCAGTGGGACATGTTCCTGCATGGGCTAGCTGACCACGTCCAGAAGGAGATCTACGTCCTGGACCTCCCCACCACACTCAACGGACTGATTGACCTGGCCCTCAGGGTGGACGCACGGCTCACTAGAGCGGAGCGACGCGTCCAGGCCAGCCGAGTCCCTGGTGGGTTTGAGAGTCACCGTACCAACGACGTGGACGTGGTCAGCTCCGTCAACGATCTCGAACCCATGCAGGTAGGGCGAGCTCGGCTTTCCCGGGAGGAGAAGGAGAGGCGGAGATCCCAGGGGCTCTGCCTTTACTGCGGAGGGGCAGGACACTCAGTCTCGAGATGCCCGGTAGTAAACTTGAGGCTACTATCGGGTGGGATCTCCGCAGAGAAGACCTCATCTACATCATCGACCCTCCTCCCGGTGAAACTGAGATGGGCTACACGTGCCATCACCTGTCAGGCGTTACTGGATTCTGGTGCAGAGGGTAATTTTTTGGACTTTTCGTTTGCTCACAAGTATCACATCCCCATCAAACCTCTCACGCACAAGATCTCTGTCCATGCCCTGAACGGTCACCAGCTACCCCCCATTGCCTTCACCACCGAGCCCATCACTCTCACCACGTCAGGCAACCACACAGAGACTATATCCTTTTTGATCATGGACACCCCCTTCGCACCGGTCGTGCTCGGCCACCCCTGGCTCATCAATCACAACCCTAAAATAGACTGGCATCATAAATCCGTCATAGCTTGGAGCAATAACTGTCATGAGTCCTGTCTTGTGTCTGCCTGTCCGTTGGTTTCTGTTTCTGTGTTTCAGGAGGAGGCGATGGATCTGTCTAACGTGCCCGCGGAGTATCAGGACCTGAAGGAAGTGTTCAGTAAGTCTCGAGCTGCTTCTCTCCCTCCCCATCGTCCTTACGACTGTGCCATAGATTTACTGCCAGGTACGTCTCCGCCTAAGGGCAAGTTATATTCACTTTCTGTTCCAGAAAGGGAGGCTATGGAGAAATATATTTCTGATTCTCTAGCTTCTGGGTTCATCCGCCCTTCCTCTTCTCCGGCGGGGGCGGGGTTCTTTTTTGTGGGGAAGAAGGACGGGTCCCTGCGTCCTTGTATTGATTACCGAGGGTTGAACAACATCACGGTAAAGAATACGTATCCTTTGCCGTTGATGTCTTCAGCCTTCGAGAGGTTGCAGGGAGCGTCCATTTTCACAAAATTGGATTTGCGCAATGCCTATCATTTGGTCCGCATAAGGAAGGGGGATGAGTGGAAGACTGCTTTTAACACCCCTAGGGGGCACTTTGAATACTTGGTCATGCCCTTCGGGCTGTCCAACTCCCCAGCAGTCTTCCAGGCACTCGTCAATGACGTGCTGCGAGATATGGTAGATCAGTTCATATATGTCTACCTGGATGACATACTGATTTTTTCTTCGTCTCTCCAGGAACATGTGCAGCACGTCCGGCGAGTGCTTCAGAGGTTGTTAGAGAATGGGCTTTTTGTCAAGGCGGAGAAATGCGCTTTTCATGCACAGTCAGTTCCTTTCCTAGGGTACATTGTGTCGTCCGAGGGAATGCGCATGGACCCTGAGAAGGTTAAGGCTGTGGTGGAGTGGCCAAGTCCTGATTCCCGTAAGGCCCTGCAGAGGTTTCTGGGCTTCGCCAACTTCTACCGGCGTTTTATTCGCAACTTCAGCCAACTAGCCGCGCCTCTGACTGCCTTGACCTCCCCCAGGACTGCGTTCAGGTGGTCTAACACAGCCGAGGCTGTGTTTGCCAAACTCAAGGACCGCTTTGTTTCGGCCCCCATTCTCATAGCCCCTGATCCCTCACGTCAGTTTGTGGTGGAGGTCGACGCGTCAGAGGTGGGGGTAGGCGCAGTGTTGTCCCAGCGCTCTTCCGCGGACGGCAAGATGCATCCCTGCGCGTTTTTGTCCCATCGTTTATCCCCAGCCGAGCGTAATTACGACATTGGTAACCGAGAGTTGTTGGCAGTCAAGTTAGCGTTGGAGGAATGGCGTCACTGGTTGGAAGGGTCAGGGGTACCTTTTATCGTCTGGACCGATCATAGGAATCTAGAATACATTGGAACGGCTAAAAGACTGAACTCCAGGCAGGCTCGGTGGGCACTTTTTTTCGGACGTTTTGATTTCTCTCTCTCGTACCGCCCGGGTTCCAAAAACATCAAACCCGACTCTTTATCTCGCGTTTTTGACAATTCCGAACGCCCGTCTACTCCCGAGTGCATTTTACCTGAGACTCTTTTTGTCTCCACACTCACATGGGAGATCGAGTCGAAGGTCAAAGCGGCCTTAGAAGGGGTAATACCTCCGCCCGGTTGCCCACCGAATCGGTTATTTGTGCCGGAGAGGTTACGGTCCGACGTTATCCAGTGGGGGCATTGTTCCAACGTGGCTTGTCATCCAGGAGTCAATCGAACTAGGTTTTTGGTTAAGCAACGATTCTGGTGGCCACGTATGGCTCACGACATTCACAGTTTTGTTTTGGCTTGCTCGGTCTGTGCCACTGGTAAGACTTCCAATCGACCCCCAGATGGGTTACTCCAACCGCTGCCGGTCCCTTCGAGACCCTGGTCCCACATCGCTCTAGATTTTATTACCGCCCTCCCGCCCTCTCAGGGCAACACGGTCGTTTTGACTGTGGTGGACCGATTCTCGAAGGCGGCCCATTTCATTCCCTTGCCCAAATTACCCTCAGCCAAGGAGACAGCATTGACAGTCGTGAACCACGTCTTTCGTTTACATGGCCTCCCGATAGACGTGGTTTCCGACAGGGGACCCCAATTTGTGTCCAAATTTTGGCAAGAGTTTTGTAAATTGCTGGGAGCGACTGTCAGTCTGTCCTCTGGGTTTCACCCCCAGAGCAATGGCCAAACCGAGAGAGCCAACCAAGATTTGGAGAGGGTGTTGCGATGTCTGGTCTCCAAGAATCCTTCCTCTTGGAGCCAACAACTCTCTATGGTGGAGTACGCCCACAATGCGTTGCCAGTGTCGTCCACGGGCCTATCTCCGTTTGAATGTAGTTTAGGTTACCAGCCACCAGTTTTT
The DNA here is from genome assembly GCF_936440315.1 of Barbus barbus. NCBI lineage: Eukaryota > Metazoa > Chordata > Actinopteri > Cypriniformes > Cyprinidae > Barbus > Barbus barbus. The sequence continues at coordinate 27,065,843 of NC_136715.1, read as the reverse complement.
CCCAGTCTGGAATCCGAAGTCGCGGTCCCCTCCGCTCACGCCTTTGTCCAGAGGTGTCACCGCACATGGACTAGAGCCCGTGAGACTCTACTCCAAGTGGGGGCGCGCACCAAGGCTAAAGCCGATCGCCACCGGTCTAAGCCCCCCGTTTACGTCGTTGGTCAAAAAGTGTGGCTTTCAACCAAGAACATTCCTCTCCACTCCGTTTCTAATAAGCTCGCTCCCAAATTTATTGGCCCGTTCACTGTCACCAAGATCATTAGTCCGGTGGCAGTCCGCCTCAACCTTCCTCCGGTGTACAGGAGGATTCACCCCGTCTTTCACGTATCCAAAATTAAACCCGTGTTTCATTCTCCCATTAATCCGCCAGCCCCGGTTCCCCCCCCGCCGCGACTCGTAGACGGGGAACCCACATTTTCGGTAAACCGTATACTGGACTCTAGACGGAGGGGACGCGGATTTCAGTACTTGGTGGACTGGGAGGGTTACGGTCCGGAGGAGAGAAGTTGGGTACCTGCGAGAGACATACTGGATCACTCCCTTATCGATGACTACAATCGACAGGTAGGGAAACCTGGGAACGCCAGGAGGCGTTCTTAGGGGAAGGGTACTGTCACGGTTCGCGCATCCATTGTGTCCTCTTTGTCCCGTGTACTGTCATGTGTGTGCGTGCCGTACGTGTGTGGGCGTGGCCGAGCATTCACCACTCACTCCTCTCAGCTGTGCCTCATCAGCAGCGGCAGCTGCAGCCCATTTCCCGCACACATAAATAATCACCAGATTCTCTTCTCATTGTCAGATCGTTTTGGATGTCTTCCCGTGCTGGTCTGTCTCCAGTTCCCGTGTGTTCTCGTCAGTTCTGGTTCCCGGTGTCAAGGTCTGTCCGTGTAGTCGTGTGTTCGTCGTTCCTGTACTGGATTCCCACACCACCTTGGACACTCTTCACCTCACCGGCCGTGCAGCCCATCCATTCCTGCGTCACCGATCATCATTCCATCCTGTGTCTGTATATTCAGTTTCTGGACAATAAATCATTTCTTTACCTGCAACTTGCTTCCTCATCTGTACAGTATCATGACAGGCGGTGTTGCAACAATATATAGTGATATTCTCAATGTTACTCAGAAAACAGGATACAGGAGGTTTAACTCATTCGAACTACTTCTGCTTAATGTGTCACTGTTAGATATGCAAAATAAATCTCTCTTATCTCTTGCTCTGGCTACTGTGTATAGACCGCCAGGGCCATATACAGATTTCCTAAAAGAATTTGCAGATTTCCTCTCAGATCTACTAGTTAATGTTGATAAACTACTAATTGTCGGAGATTTTAACATTCACGTTGATAATACAAATGATGCGTTAGGACTTGCGTTTACTGACCTAATAAACTCTTTTGGAGTCAAGCAAAACGTCACCGGGCCCACTCATCGTTTTAATCATACGCTAGATTTAATTATATCGCATGGACTTGATCTTACTGATATAGATATCGTACCTCAATGTGACGATATTACTGATCATTTCCTTGTATCGTGCATGCTGCCTATTACTGATATTAGTTATATGGCTCCGCGTTATCGTCTGGGCAGAACTATTGTTCCAGCCACCAAAGACAGATTCACAAATAACCTGCCTGATTTATCTCAACTGCTCTGTGTACCCATAAATACGCATGAACTAGACGAAATGACTAGCAACATGGGCACTATCTTCTCTAATACATTGGAAGCTGTTGCCCCCCTCAAACTGAAAAAGGTTAGAGAAAAACGCACTGCGCCATGGTACAACAGTTATACCCATTCTCTCAAGAAAGAAACTCGTATTCTTGAGCGCAAATGGAGAAAAACTAAATTAGAAGTTTGTAGAATTGCGTGGAAAAACAGTATGTCCAGCTATAGACAGGCTCTAAAAGCCGCCAGGGTAGAGCATATCCGCAAACTCATAGATAATAACCAAAACAATCCAAGGTTCTTATTTAGCACAGTGGCTAGACTAACAAATAAACAGACACCGCCCGATCTAAATATTCCCCCACAGTTTAATAGTCATGACTTTATGAATTTCTTTACTGATAAAATTGATAACATCAGAAATACAATATCAAATGTAGATTCTACTGCGTCTAGTATTTCAGCTTCATTCATCGCACCCAAAGAAAAAATGCCGTGCTTTACAACTATAGGACAGGAAGAGCTAAATAAACTTATCAGTACATCTAAACCAACAACGTGTTTATTAGATCCTGTACCCACTAAACTACTGAAAGAGTTGTTACCCGTAGCAGAAAAACCGCTTCTCAATATTATTAACTCATCGTTATATTTAGGTCACGTCCCAAAACCATTCAAGGTGGCGGTTATTAAGCCTCTTATTAAGAAACCACAACTAGATTCAAATGAACTGGCAAATTACAGACCCATTTCAAATCTTCCGTTTATGTCAAAAATTTTAGAAAAAGTTGTGTCTACTCAACTATGCTCCTTTTTGCAAAAAAATGATCTCTATGAAGAATTTCAATCAGGTTTCAGGCCCAATCATAGTACAGAAACTGCACTTGTTAAAATTACGAATGACTTACTACTTGCTTCAGATCAAGGCTGCACCTCATTGCTAGTATTACTTGATCTTAGTGCTGCGTTTGACACTATAGACCATAATATACTCATAGATCGATTACAAAAATATATTGGTATTCAAGGACAAGCTTTAAGATGGTTTAGATCCTACCTGTCCGATCGCTACCACTTTGTCCATTTAAATGGAGAGTCATCTCAATTATCACCAGTAAAGTATGGAGTACCACAAGGATCTGTCCTAGGTCCTCTGCTATTTTCAATTTACATGTTGCCCCTTGGAAATATTATTAGAAAACACGGGATAAGTTTTCATTGTTATGCTGATGATACTCAATTATATATCTCAACAAGACCAGATGAAACTTCTCAACTATCTAAGATAATAGATTGTGTAAAAAGTGTAAAAGATTGGATGACCAATAATTTCCTCCTACTAAATTCAGACAAGACAGAGATATTACTTATTGGACCAAAAAACAGTACACAGAATCTCGTGGATTATAATTTGCAACTAGACGGATGCACTGTCACGTCCTCTAAAGTCAAAAATCTGGGTGTTATTTTAGACAGCAATTTGTCCTTTGAAAATCATATTTCCCATGTTACAAAAACAGCATTCTTCCATCTTAGAAACATTGCCAAGCTTCGAAGCATGCTACCTGTTTCTGATGCAGAAAAGCTAGTTCATGCATTCATGACCTCTAGACTGGACTATTGTAATGCACTGTTAGGTGGTTGTCCTGCATCTTCAATAAACAAGCTACAGATAGTCCAAAATGCAGCGGCTAGAGTTCTTACCAGATCAAGAAAATATGATCATATTACTCCAATTTTACAGTCTCTGCACTGGCTACCTATTAAGTTCCGTATCATTTACAAAATATTATTACTTGCCTATAAGGCCCTAAATGATTTAGCACCTGCGTACCTAACTTGTCTTCTACCACGCTACAATCCAACCCGCTCTCTAAGGTCGCAAAACTCTGGACTTTTGGTAGTACCTAGGATAGCAAAGTCCAATAAAGGAGGTAGAGCTTTTTCACATTTGGCTCCCAAACTCTGGAATAGCCTTCCTGATAACATTCGGGGTTCAGACACACTCTCTCTGTTTAAATCTAGATTAAAGACATATCTCTTTAGTCAAGCATACACATAATGCATTTTATAATCTTGTACTGCAGTTATATCTGATCAAATGTACATTATTATTATTCTTTAGCTTGGGTTGAACAATTTATTTTTGCTTAGATGGAACAGCAGCTACGCTAATCATGTCTCTGCTTGTCTCTACGTTTCTGCCACGGGATTAACATCCCGTGGTAGCCAGGAATTACAGAACTTCAGTCTGGATCCAACCACTACATGATCTAAGATGACCGAACACCTGAGATGGAGGATCAGCGCCGGGAGATGACGTATGTGTCCCTGATCGTAGGCAGAGGCCAAACACCTGGATGAACGCCAGAGACAGATCCCCATTGAGGACCCCACCACTTAGACAGCCATCGGAAAAGACCACTGGAACCAGCTGAGCCCATTCAATCTGACTTGCTGCGGTTTGGAACTGAACTACTGGTTTGTTGGCCAGAGGAGAATTGGCCCCCCGACTGAGCCTGGTTTCTCCCAAGGTTTTTTTCTCCATTCTATCACCGATGGAGTTTTGGTTCCTTGCCGCTGTCGCCTCTGGCTTGCTTAGTTGGGGACGCTTCATTTCCAGCGATATCGCCGACCTTATTGCAAAGACACTATTTAAACTTATTGACACATTATTTTCCTTTTGTGATATTGTGCAGTGCTTTGACACAATTTGCATTGTAAAAAGCGCTATATAAATAAAGGTGACTTGACTTGACTATTGCAATGCTCTCTTGGCAGGTCTTCCAGCCAGTTCTATTAAACCTCTACAATTAATCCAAAATGGCGTTGTAAGATTAATCTTTAATGAGCTGGAAAGAATGCACGTCACGCCTCTGTTCATCAGTTTGCACTGGCTACCAATAGCTGCTCGCATTAAATTCAAGGCATTAATGTTTGCCTACAGAACCACCACTGGCTCTGCACCCGTTTACCTAAATTCATTACTTCAGACTTATGTGCCCTCTAGAAGCTTGCGTTCTTCAACCGAACAACGCATTATTGTACCATCCCAAAGACACACAAAAACACTTTCACTGACTTTTTCATTAACTGTTCCCATCTGGTGGAATGACCTGCTCAACTCAATCCGAGCAGCCGAATCCTTACCCATCTTCAAGAAACGGCTAAAAACTCATCTGTTCCATCTTTACTTGACCCTCTAACTCTAGCACTCTCTATTCTAATTTTATTTTCTCTATATGTCTTTTTATTTAAAAAAATAAATAAAAAGAAAAATAATAATAATAATTATCTGTACTGCGTTAGGCTAACTGAGACTTGTAATAGCACTGGCACGTTATTTCTCTTTTGTTGGTTTTGATTGCTTCTTATGTCCTCATTTGTAAGTCGCTTTGGATAAAAGCGTCTACTAAATGACTAAATAAATAAATAATTAATACAGTAACTGATTGATTCAGTGTATTTGATAGTTGAAATGACTACAATTTCAGGTTTTCGTCACCACCGTTAGGTGTGTCAACTCTGCCAGGTCTGTCATTTCTGTCAGGTGAATATTTTGATAATATTTCATTATGGTATTTTATATTTGTTGTGGAACTGTTGGTCACATGTGAAAGTGTAATCTGTCTGCTAATATGAGAATGAAATATTATTGAAATGTTTTGAAATGTTAAAAACATCTTGCTGTTAAAAATATAAAGTTTAAATTATATTACACTGTCCAAGGTAACAAAGCACATTTTGATAAAAATATAAATAAGTAAATATATTTATAGAGAGAAAATTTAGGAGGATGCATCAAAGCATAGCTCACTAGCTTATTACATATAAGATACATAAATGTAGTTTCATTTGTCTGAGTACAAGGTTTTATTTTTTTCAGTTTTGCAACCTGTTTTGTCCCACTTCTCAAGAATCAGTGAGATGTTGTGCTAAAGTACACAAGCCCACAGTTACATAAATTTAGCCTCAGAAGACTATTAGCCTTCCCATCATGTTGCGCAGCTGATCTCTTGGTTAAACAGCTTTTATCGTGGACTTTGAGGTGACCCACAAACTGCATCTAGTTTTTGTATAATTGGAGTTGGTGGTAGAGAACCTGTCAGAATGCCAATGCACAGCTAGAGCAGTGAAAACCTAAGTGTCTGAAACAGAGAGAGAGAGATAGAGTACTCCAGGAAGAGAGAGAAAACTGAAGTATCTCCACATCAGGAATGCCTTATTTGCATGCAATGATGTGCCTGGCACTGCTGATGAATATTTAGTGAGCTCCCACAGGCGGCCGCAGATTAATGCAGAATGAATTCAAGTCCATGCACAGGCTGATTTCCCAAAAGAATGGCCCTTTATCTGGGCCTGGTTGAATCATGCGGCTTTCCTTTTGCAGAATAGAGAGAGAAGTAATTGACAGTCCTTTAGAAAGTGCCAACACTGGTGCTTTTTGGAAGGGGTTGATTTTGAAATTACATTGCCCTGGGGTCTTTAAATGCTGGGCTGGAAAATGCAGGCCTTTAGTAATTGTTCTAATGAGATCAGCATACCTATGGTTCCTGTTAGGGAAGCCCGTTTGTAGGAATGACATGGGAAACTACAAGAACGCCCCAACGACTCCCTCCCTTCCTCTCTCACTCTCCATCACACCCTACACCAACCCAAACTGAGAGGGTGGAAAACAAAGCCACAGTTACAAGACTCCTGTTGCAATTTTGCATCCAGATTTCATTGTAGTTTCTCTTTTTTTTAGTGGCTGTAAATTTTAAAACGAGCTAAAAAGTCTACTGAGCTAGTGGACGATGCTAGTAATTGAGTTGGGAGAAATTTCTAGCAAATTGGTGAGTTTTTCAGAGGTGCTTTAGCTTTGCTCAGGGATTTTTTTTGGACTTTTGATTTTACAAGCTATAGCTCATGAAACTGGTCTTGAGGATCACAAAAGGATTTACCTGAATATCCTATATGTTTTCATCTAATAATATGATGAATGTGTTCTTAACTGTTTTTGCAAAGGAAATATCATCCATGCAACAATTCTGAGTTTTCAAGGATTTCATTACAAATACTTACAGGTATCCGCTATTGCCACTGAAGTACCAACACAAAGTCTGATGCAGATTGCAGTGGCCAAGAACTGCCCAACAGAACTGGAGGTGGCTGCCTTACTGACATGTGAAGTGCCCAACTTTAGCTTGTTTCATTTTATGAGTAGTTTAGGGGAGGGGTCATCTAAAATAGTTGATACAACAGTAATAGACTGACATGAATTAATTGACCTTATGACAGTGGTTACTTAACTACACCCACCACTTTTTATCTACTGTATGTCCATCAAACAAAATGACAGAATGAGTCGTCTCACTCTCTGACACACCTTATGGTTTTGGAATAAATTACAGTTTATCAAAAATTAGAAAGGACAAGCTTGTGTATTAAGTTATGTATGATAAAATATGAAATATAATGACAGTAGATAAGAAAACCGTGAAATACAAGGGAAAATCTACTCAAGTGTCAGGAAATCAGACATTGACATAAACACAGAGAACACTTGCAGATGCAAACGGGGTAAGTAATGTGTATTTGAATGTGTTTTTTGGTTGTACAGTCTTTTATTTAATAAAGAAAACATCACAGAAGTGTAAAATGTACCATGATCAGTGTCATAATTAAAATAACTGCAAATCTGATCCAATACTTGCAGATTACTGGCTAATTTCTAATGAAACTAAATCAAATAGTCACTTTGGATACCTATTATCGGAATTACATGAGCCATAAAACCCCCCTTTTACAGTAGTTAAAGGAATTTGCCCAAAAAAAAAAATGTCCCATTTATCATGGCCCAGTCAATATCTTATCCTCCACTGATAATCACTCATGCTCAACATCTCAGTACTCAAGGTTTGAAGAAATACTCACTTTCGCACAAACACTGATCTGGTCTTGTGGATGTTCACATCCAAGAACTGCACTGATCGCTAGAGAACCTGCCTCAGTTTCCTTTGTTGATTCTCTATGATCCCCTAACTGTTATCTCTCTGTGTGACCTGCTGTTTATTCTCTGCTCATTTACTGTCCTGAAAACACAAACCCGATTACCTGCAAGCAAAGTTACCTCCTTTTGTCACACAATGACAGACAGGAGATGACAGGTGCAAAGCAGTGTTAAACAAAAACACAGTCTTTAAGAATAAATCCAAGGGAACAAACCAAAAATCTAGGGAACAGGGTAAACAGGCAATCCAGCAAGGAGAATGTGTGAACACAATACCAATAACCAGCAATTGAGGGAACAAACCGGCCAAACTTATATACAGGCAAATTAAGTACTAATGATTAAATTAACTAGACACAGGTGAACTAAGGCAATCAAGGGGAGACAGAAACCAGGTCAATGAACTGAAACAAGGCGGGAGAACATGGAAACACAAAAAACAAAGAAACAAGGTTCATACTGTGACAGTTCGCCCCCCTCTCCCGAGAGGTGCAGCCTTGCGCCTAACAAGATCCAACAGAGGACGGAGGAGGCTCAGGAGAGGAGAAAGACAAACTAAAGACAACACAGAGTCCAAATGAGGTCAAGGGGGAATAGACGGAGGAGCCAGGGAGGGAACGGATGGAGGGAGGAACCAGGAAGGAGCCCGGAGCAGGAGGAGATGGGAGTCGCTCCAGAGTCCAGCCAGGGTGACGGCCCACGGTGGAGCGATTGGAGGGAGGAGCCATGGTGGAGGATGACGACTCCAGGGGGCTGACCGACGGCGGCAGAGCAGGTGGTGGTGGAGCATAAGGTGGAGACGGAGAGCCAAATTAGCCAGAGGGACGTAGGGATGAGGCGCAGCTGGAGGACTATAGTCCCGAGGTGAGGGCAGGTAAACAACTGACCAAGGCGGTGCCGGAGGGACGAGTGAGCCCGGCAGAGCTGGTGGACTGACAAGCCATTTTGGAGCCGCTGGGTCAATGGGCCGAGGTCGGAGTCCGGGTCCTGGAGGTTGGATGCGGAGACTGGGATCCTTCGACCTCGATGGAGCTGGAGACTTTACAGGCCCACAGTGACTCCAATCCACAGATGGAAACCTGAGGATGAGCTGAGGGACTGGCAGGATGCAGCGGCAGGGGGACAGAGAATGATGCAGGACACAGGAGTGGAGGCAGGAGAGGGAGGCTGGGTGGGAGCTTGTGACAGACTGGGTCCTCCAGGAAGGTGTATGCCGCCCACACACACCAAATCACAACTCCCAACACCGGGTGGACAGGGGAACGACCTCTGTGGTCTTGACAGTGGTGACAGACAGTTCAGGGTGGACAGGCAGTAAAAAACCGACCTCCATGGTTGTGACGGGACAAACAGGTAGCCCAAGTCGGGCAGACAGTTCAGAACAGACAGACAGCTTGGGGAAACTCTGTAGTTTTGACAGGACAGACAGACAGTTCAGAGGCGGATGCCACCACTTTGGGAGGAGAAGTGGTGGTGTGCACGACTCACACAATGTGGCGACTCCCATTAAAGGAAGCACCTCTGACAGGGGAACAACCTCCATTATCGTCTCAGGACTGCCAAGGAGTTCAAAAAACTTTCTCCTTGGCCATAACGTTTGATGGTCTCCACATCCTCCATGGTGTGCTTCGTTGCCGGCTCACACACCTGGTCAGACATCGAATGAAGCTTTGGCTCTGGGGCGATCCTCAGCTCTGTCGGTGTTGGTGATGGCTCTCCATCTGTGGTGGGCTCTGGCTGATGCTCCGCACAACAGGGTGATGCATGGCTGGGCTCTGCTTCAGAAGTGGGGCTTGTGTCATCTGTGTCAGCACAACAGACGGTCAGGGGCGGTCCACAGGATACCAGCACCCACTCCACATAGTCTGTGAAGCTCTCTCAAGGGCCCTCCCCGGACAACTGCTCTAGTGTGGTGGTGTTGAGGCCAGTGCGAAGGAACGTGCATAAGCAGTTGTCCGGGAAGGTGGTCCGATGTGGGAGACCCAGGAACTCCTCTAAATGCTCCTCGAGGGAGTGGTTCTCCTGCTCCAGGCAAAGGAGGGTCATCGCAGCAAGGTGGTCCATCAGAAAACAAAAACTGACAAATGTAAAAAAATAAATGGGGTAGATCACAACGGGACTTTTTCTTTGTTAGGCCAGTTATTCTGTCACACAATGACAGATGGGAGACAGTAGATTATAGGCACAAAGCGGAGTTAAACAAAAACACAGTCTTTATTAATAACTCTGAGGGAGCAAACATAAAATCCAGGGAACAGGGTAAAACAGGCAATCCAGCAGGTAGAACATGTGAACACAATAGCAATAACCGGCAACTGAAGGAACAACAATGGGCAAACTTATACACAGGCAAATGAAGGACTAATCACTAAATTAATTAGACACAGGTGAACTAACTTAGACAATATTGCGGAGACAGAAACTAGGTGAGCAGGGAAACACAGAAAACAAAGAAACCATACTGTGACAGCTTTATTAGTGTTCATCTATTAATTGCAAAAAAAAAAAAAAAAAAACATTCTTCAACTTTAAAATTTTAAGGCTTAAGTATATTCAAATTAGCTGTTCAAGTCACTGCAACTTAAATTGTATTAAACAGACAATCAATCAATCAATCAATCAATCAATCAATCAATCAAGTTGACTTGTATAACTTAAAAAATAAAGTTGAAATTGTTAATTAATTTGATGGGTCAAAGTAATGGAAAATATATGTTGTCATGACTTACTGTTTATATCATTTTAACACTGTATTTTAATTTCTGCAGTGACTCCCTGTGTTCACTGTCATCCTGCCTCTGCATTTTCTGAAAAAGAAAAACAGGTTCAAAAGCTGTCACTGGGGCAGAAACCTATCAACATGTACTAATATTAGTACCAAAATGGTAGATATGTACACTCGAGGTACTAATCCCTCCTGCACCTCTGCAGCTTTGAAAGTGACAGCTTTTGTACAGGTTTTTTTTTTTTTCACTCTGAAATTGTGCGTTCACCTGACAATCTGTCTATCTAATAGTGTGATAAGAAAATCTTTCACATGTGTTTTTTAATTATTATAGGAATATCACAAATACAGTGTCGAAGAAGCTATTTAAAGCAAAAGAGTTGCTGGTTAGAATGCATATCCTATATGTGTATGCTATTGAGTTTACCTCTACTGCCATCAGAAAACACTAAAGCCCCTGGTGGGGTAATTAAGTGATAATATCTGCAGGGGAACGGCAGTCTCATGAGAAAAGAGAAATACGGCAGCTGATGCCCAAACCACCTGCTGAACTCAAGCTGCCATTACTGACACATACAGAACCTCACAACAGTACTGCTATGTACAGTATGGACAAAGCTACACTATAAATCTAGACAGTGTTATAAACCAACATATTTACAGGACCAAATCCTTACTGAACTAATCTGCATATAGTAAGTGCTCTGCATTAAAGAATTTGACCCCAAAACCATAGACAGATAGACATATAAATAAAGATTTCTGTAAATATGCAGTGAAAACTGCAATCAATGGACAACACTGGGATGAGAGCTAAGAATGTATGGGCAACTTTTGTGCTCACCTGCTGTGTTTCAGAAGAAATCCAATGAGATAAAGAGGTCACCATGGAAGATTCTAGTGTTAATGCATCAAAGAATAACATTTCTGAAAAAATGACATTTCTGGTGACATCTGGCAAACTTTATGCGTGCCCTTATTTGAAATCAACGTATAGTGTCTGAATATGTAAAACGCTGACCTGGCCTGCTTTATCTTTATTAATAAATATGCCTCTGCATTGTCATTATCACGTGACTGAAGTTTGAGACTTTGTGTGTTGCAACTGTACATATTCCAGAGCCAAAGGCATGCATGGAAATCATATGAGTTTGGTTGTTGTTGTTGTTGTTGTTGTACACAAAACAACAACAACAACAAAACTCTAAATGTGTAACAAGGGGAATCCTCCAAAATGAGCTAAGAATGTAACAACAGTGTGATATTTTGTTGAGGCAGAATGAAAGTGGCATTTCTTTATGAGAATTAGCTTGGAGTTTTTGTTAATTTAAATAATAATTAGAATTTTGTTTAAATGGTGAATTAGATTTTTCGGTAACACTTTATTTTGATGATCCCTTTTGAACGTTCTGTTGACAATAAGTAATGTTGCAACTACATGCCAAGAAATTCTGATTAGAGTATTAGTAGACTGTCTGCTTCATATCTGAGAACTCTTTATTGAGATGTCTCCCAACAGACACTCTACTGACTGTAGGTAACTTTGCAAGAACATGTCAACTTATTCTAACCCTAACCCTACCAGTCTACTAATACACTACTAACACTCTAATGAGAGTTAGTAGGTGCAATGTTACTTATAGTCAACAGAATGTGTTAAATGGACTATCCATTTCGTATTTTATGATATTATTGTTAAAAGTTTTTTTTTTCTTTTAGGTAATTTAAATAATAATAATTTGACTGTACTGGGTATAAATATATTTATGGAAATATTCCCTTTATGTTGTTTTACACGTAACCAGGTGACTGTGTCATGTGACAAATTGATTGCTTAAAAGTGTGTTTGCAGTTTGACACCCTTATGAAGGCAATTATGTTTTTAATGTAAAGTGAGAATAAAGGCTTTTTATTTTTCACTTTACTTTCAAGTGTCTTGGAGGTAAACGTTTTTTGATGAAGAAAAAAATGAAGAAATTAAGAATTAAGAAATATCGCATTCAAAGAGCAGTATACTGTATACCCCAGTAGCATTTTTGCATAGTTTTGATTTGAAAATGATTATTTTGTCTTTGGTCTTGTTGTTGCAGGAGGACAACGTTATGTCTAAGTTTCTCAGCTGCAACGCAAACACACACACACACACACACACACACACACACACACACACACACAGACACACACATTTCCCTGACGTTTTACTTCCTAGAGCTCACCCCATCGCCCCTGAACAGCCAGAGAGAATGAGAGAACACAAGGGCCAGTTATTCTCCTCCCTGGAACCAACATTGCCATAGAGACTTGCGCTGTTTCTATTGCTCAACCTTGTTTTCAACTTTGCATCTTTCCAAAGCCTTCAAAGGGGCTATTTTAAATTCTTAGCAAGGGGCCACCTTTTATGCATCATGTCGCCGTGATATATGTGTGTTTTCAGTCCATCCTTTTCACAGGCTCGGTTACACAATGAAAGGAGGATAAGTCCAAATTGTAATTGTCCCTAATTACATCTGATTGGGGGACAGAACTTTACGGCTTAGGATGTCCATTTCTCTGACACTTTATTCCAAAGTAGCCCAGTAATGGTCAGGCAGGGGCCCAGACTCTTTTAGAAGAGATCACAGGGTCAATCACAGCTGATTATTATCCAAGTCACATAACCCTAAACCTAAATCTGTCAGGGTACTATGTGAAGGAAATAATGATGAGTCATACAGACCTCAAATTGAATAACTGGCACACTTCAAGTGTTTTCTCATAATATCTTGACTGTAGCTGTTGCGTATAGAACTAAATAAGACAAAATAAAGGTATTGAACCATACAGCTACAGTGAACGCACAACTAACATGGATGCTCTGCAGATTTCCACAGAATTACAACTGATCGTAACAAAGTTTTACACATCCACTGACAAGATGTGTTTACTGTATGTATTAAATATTTCGGCTAATTTGATTTTCTCAGTGCCATTGAACGCTACAATGTTTTGATCTATACAGCAGATTCCTCTCACAGAGCACTGCAAAAATTCCATGACATATAAACTTTACCATAAATGTGGACTATAAAGATTGAATTATTTTGGATTATGCCATTTTTCAAGAAATCTGATTCTCCAAAACCACACAGGTAATTTCCTTCACCTCGTAGTGCTGTTTCCAGGACCAGACAGCCAGGATCTGAATAAGACACTGTTATCATCTCTGCAGGGAAGCACTAGCGCTGCTTGGAAGGTACAAGTACACAGCGCCTCCTGGAGGACGACGAGCTGTGACACTTCTTATCCAGGGTCTGACAAATCCATTTCATTTGAGCAGTTTATCTATTAATTATAACTGGACCACACATATTCAATAACTTATGACTGCCCATAGGATAAGAAAGCATGTCAAGTCAATTGAGTTTTATTTATACAATATTATGCTTTTACAAATCACTGTTGCAAATCAGTTACAATAGCCGTGTCTTTAATTTCATTAGAAATTTTCATAAGAAAATTATTTCCTTATGTATTTTTCATTTTACACCCACTAGGTCAAGGGTGACTGTGGCCGGGAGCAAAAATGCTTCATTAAGTGTAAGTGTGGTAGAGAGAGGGAAACTGAGAGGGCCAGCTGGCAGGGCCAACTACACTGTTAACACACTGTCTGTAGTTAGCTAGTTAAACCAACTGTATGTCAGTTTCTAAATCATTCTGCTGGTACACTTGCTTATAATCAGGCGAATGGCTTCTGTTTCTGTCCCAAACTCTGTTCAGGGAGTGTGTGAGTTTGGTGAGTTTTACTAAATCCTGCTAAAAGCTTTTTTACAGCAGCAACAAATGCACATGTACAGCTACTGTATTACTGTATTACGACAGCAGATTCAACTGACTTAACTGTAGGGGGCTCCAAAGTCACAAAAATACACAAAACTACAAACAGTTGCTTTAATTAAAGTTGCTTTAACCAAAGCAGGTAGTTTCTACTCCACATATATACATATATATATATATATATATATATATATATATATATATATATATATATGCATGTATGTATGTCAAATTAATAACTTAAAATGCTATCATTTTTGTATTGCATATGTGAACAAGGGAAAAAATAAAAACAAACAAAACAAAACAAAAACAGGCTACACATTTTGCAATATAAGTGTTAAAGGGATACCCCCCCCCCCCCCAAAAAAAAAAAAAAAAAAAAAATATATGTCATAATTTACTCACCATGGAGTTGTTCCAAACGAGAGTTTCTTTCTTCAGTTGAGCACAATAGAAGGTATTCTGAAGAATGTTGTAACAGACAGTTGCAGGTCCACTCTGACTTCAACATTAGGGTGAGTAAATGATGACAACATTTTTATTTTAGGGTGAACTATCCCTTTAGTGTCAAACATGTAATTAAATAAAATACACTAAAAAAAGATGCTCAACACTGAAGATTTCAACACCTCAATTATAACAGTAAAGGCAAACAAATAAAACATTGCAATTTATATATAAATTAAATAAAGGATAATTCATTAAAAAATAAAAATAAATAAATACACATTCAATTAAATAGTTCGTATAGCACACGATGTAAAATTATTCAAAGAGGCCCTTTTATTATTATTTATGTGTTTTTAAGTGCCATTAATGAAAATACTAAATCAACTATTCAATTTAAAATTGGATAGAAATTAACAATAAAAAATGTAGATAGAATAATTGAATAACCAATGACAGAATCCCGTTTATTCTGAAATGTACAGCTAATATCATGGATCTATTAAATAATTACCTCAGAAATTACAGTAGGTATTAAATATATAAAAAAATAACACTAGTAACAACATGCTACTTGGGGCCTTCTGTGCCAATTCTCATGGTCTAATTTTATCTTTTCACTTTCACTGTAAGAATATGTATTATTCAACTGGTCTGAGTAAGAAACGCTGTACCCAGGTATTGGCCTGGTCTCACACTTGATCCGCAGCTTGATATAGGAGCAAAAAGACTCTCTCTATATGCTTTTTTTAAATTGTAGGTTTCCGATTATGTTACAAAAATGCAAATATCAGCTAATTGTGTCTCAAGGGAGTCCTTGCCAGCATCTTTGGTGGCCTCTCTCTATGCAGCGTCCTGCTTCATTCAAGTTAAAATGACAACTGACCCTTAATTGAGGGCTGTATAGTGAGTAGGTCACTCTTTTCCATGCTACTCAGAACACTAGGGGAGCTGAGAGCTCCTGCCATCAAGCAGTTCTTCCTGGTGAGAGACCAAGCAAGTGAGTGTGGAAAAAAATAAAAACATTCCATGAGACTCATTACGCTGCATGGAGAAAGCCTTTGTAGCAGTTTGCCGCTTGAGGCTAGTCGCTCTCAAGTACTCACTATGGCACGGCAGTAATAGTGAATGAGAAACAGAGGCTTTGTCACACAAAACACAAAATTCAGTACAATAACTCTGGCAATTTATGCCAAAGTTCAATGTTTGAGTGCAATTCTAAACCCAACAGAAGAAAACTTCTACAATATTTGTATGAAAACACAAACACAGAGAGTTCATATTCAAAATGACAGCGGTACAACTAATATGCCAAAGACCCCTTACTGATTCTTTCATGATTGCATTAGTGCTGATAATCCACAAGTCACATGAATCGAAACCTTCATTTAGATGTCAAGTTAAGCACTGGGTTAGAATAAAGACCTGAGAATAATGAGTCAAAGATCTCACTTACATCCTGAGACAAATATAAAGATTAAAACAAACCATAATGAAATTAAATAATGATACTTATGCAACCAATAAATTATATTACTGTAACTTAGATCATGAAATCAAGATTTAGTACAACTCTGACAGAAAATAGCAATAAAGAATTAAACAACCAATACGACTACTCTTATATAAATATTACAACCAACTGCCCAACAAAAATAGCAGTAAATAAATGTAACTTGTTTACAAACACACAGTTGGTGTAAAGGTAAGCAGTGTGGTGTTTTGAGGAGGTGTGAGCTCTAGAGGAACTGCTGCTGGACACATGGCTCTTGTCCAGTGAGAGGAGTGGAGATCAGATCTGAGCTCTGATCTCAGCAGAAGTGAGCTGCTCACTGCCACAGTCACAACACTGTGACACCCATCAGGGATTTGCACTTTTCTTCTTTTTGTCTTTTTATTCTCTCAGACTGAAGCATCCCCTAAAGCAGGTGGTGACTGGGTGATCTGAGGAGGTTCACTGCACCCCTATACCGGTAAGTGAGGAGCGGAGTGGGTGCTCATTAGTGAGGGATGGTTTTTTTTCAGGTTTGCCTGAATTCGCACAATTACTTTGTACTGCTGCATAGCTTTGTTCTTATTCAAACCGGTAACACTTCGCGTTCAATAGCCAAAACACACAGAACGTAACGCTCGCGTTAGACGCGACGCACGACACTGGAGCGCTTGTATTATAATCGAGACGTGACGCGACAAACCGGAACGCTTTAAGTACGATTTCATTTCAATTAGCCTACATTTAGGCAGTCATTTAGAATCAGTTAAGGAACTGTTCACGCAGAACGCGTTGTTGCTCCCATAACGAGATGTAGCGCAGCAGAACGGATCAGGACGCGTGGGTCTCCAGACGAGCTTTCAAACTTTGACTTATTTTGACACGGCTGCTTGAACCGAGTAAATGCATATGGCGCTCCATCTAGTCGTATTCCAACGTGCGAACGGGCCCTAACGCATCTATGCCCGACATTTGCAATAAAATGGTTCCACTTCCAGTGCTGACACGTGCTTCAGCTACAGGTGTAATCCGTATGTTTCAGGCTGTTGGACGTCATGACAGCCGAAAAGACGATTCCCATAATAAATGGAAAAGCGGACGATTCGATGGACCCCGAAACGGCGAGCCCGAGCGCAGTGCGCAGCAATGATAAGAAGGTGGTGAACGAGAGAGGACACTGGAATAATAAGATTGAGTTTGTGCTGTCAGTGGCTGGAGAGATTATCGGCCTTGGCAACGTTTGGAGGTTCCCATATCTGTGTTACAAGAACGGCGGAGGTGAGAGATTATTCATTCATTCTCATTCAGTGACACACGTCACCTACTCCTGTCAAAGGCTGATGGAGTCCCCCCCCCCCCGCCCTTTCCTGTGAACAGGCATACTATTTATGCAGCAAATATTTAATTTTTCCACCCATGCTTTTAGATTTGCTTCTAGGTTTTGCTAGACAGCACTTTGGGTCAACTTCTGTGGTGTTAAAGAACTATAAGCACACATGACAAAAACATGGTAGTATCATTGTACTTGTTGGCTGTTGATGCGGTTGTTTTTTGAATGGGCGGCTATGAATCTGGAGATTACAAAAACATTGAATTTTAGCTGCGGCCATGTGATATATTTCTAAAGTCAAAAAGGCAACTTCCAACAGTGCAAGCGCAGTACAAGATAATTTATAGAGAGATATTAGCACTAATAAAACCACACCATCTGGGAAACATCCAACAACTAATGGAACTTCTCAAATATTTCTTGTCATGTTTTTATTTGACACTTTTATAGTAAAAAACAAAAACAAAACAAACAAAAAAAGCAGGATTTATGAGTACTGGTCACACATCTACTATTTCTTTTGGTTTATTGGGTTAGGCTATTTGGCTGTTAATCAGTTATGCATGAATTCAATAAATGTGCTTGAGAGGTATAACTTTATGTGTCTCTTTTAGGCGCTTTCTTTGTGCCTTATGTCATCTTCTTCATCTGCTGTGGAATCCCAATCTTCTTCCTGGAAACAGCGCTAGGTCAGTTCACTAGTGAAGGAGGCATCACATGTTGGCGAAAAGTCTGCCCGCTCTTTGAAGGTAAGGCCTAGGTCACTCTAGTTCATTTTAAAACCATATTTTTTCTCATGATTAAATTCCTGCTTGTTGAACTGAACATACATCAGCAGTGAATGAGAATAAAAGGGATGCAAAACTGCATGGTTTCATGGCTTTAAGTATTGGTTATGTATTCACTTACAGGCATCGGCTATGCAACCCAAGTCATCGAAGCCCACCTGAATGTTTATTATGTGGTTATATTAGCTTGGGCCATTTTCTACCTGTTCAATTGCTTTACAACAGAGCTTCCCTGGGCATCGTGTGGTCACTACTGGAACACGGGTTGGTTCATTTGAGGATTAAAGAAAGCATTTTCTAGAACTAAGTAAAACAATTTAATGCATGCATGAAAAACAGACAAAATTTGTTTAACAGAACTGTTTTAACTTTCCAGAGAACTGTGTGGATTTTAACAATGAAAGCATTGCCAACTTCACCAATCCATATGCCACATCACCAGTCATAGAGTTTTGGGAGTGAGTATGACTCTGACTGTTTATTAGCATTACATATCGCACATTCCTAGGAACATCAGTATTTGGCAGCTGGTTTAGGGCAAGTCCTAAAGAGATCAGTCTATGAATTCACCCAGAAACACTTGGATCACCAGCAGTTCACAACTACAAAAATTAATATGCACAGTAACACACTAGCTTTCCAGGCAACTTTTGGCACAGTTCATGTGCAGAGCAATCATCCACTGCTTATTATCCATGGAAATCCATAGCCTTTTTCACTGATAATTTGTCATTCTTTTTGCATTGCTGTTGTCAACAAGCATCAAAAGGGCACTTGCACAGCTAGGAATGGTATGGACACAAATTTGGCCACAGTTGGCTTGTTTTTTCCACACAGTTTCATATTCAAGGCCAAATACAGAGGAAGCAAGTCAAGTCCTAGCGGTCAGACAGTTCTCGCATGTTGCTGGCCTCAGCCTCACACACTGAGCATACGGGTCTCTAGTACTGAGAGGCACAGAAGCTGTCAGTTCTGAGGTTGAATAGTGAAGGTTTGTTCAAAGGGGGCATGGCTTAGGCAGTGGATGTCACCCAAGAACATGTCAAAGATGATAAATGGCATTGCGAGAAAGAGAATTGTGGCTTTCCCTCACAATCTCACAATTTATTGCGTCACAACCAGTCAATGTTAAACAGAACTTCAGATCACCTTAAAGTTAGGATGAATAGTTGTCCATGTGGAGTTGACTCTCCTGGAAGTCAGAAGCGCTTGGAATTTTAATGAAAATCATTGTCACGAATCATTGTTTCAGGGCCATTGTACAACTGCATCAGAAGGTGCCATGGGGTCCACATAATGTAGTCAAATTTAGAGCTAACCTTGCAGAACGTAATTGCCCGCTTGACTTGTGTTCATGTGTTACACGACTGCTGGGAAGGATATTGATTTCAGAATGTTTTCCCTTCTAGACGCCGTGTTCTCCGCATATCCTCTGGAATTGAAGAAATTGGCAGCCTTCGCTGGGAACTTGCTCTCTGTCTTGCTATAGCTTGGGTCATATGTTATTTCTGCATTTGGAAAGGTCCCAAATCTACTGGAAAGGTAAAAACAAAAGGTCCAGTGACCAGAAATGGTGGTGAATGTGTGTAGATTTTAACCAAAGATTGAGAAGCCGAGTTGGAGATGTCTCAATGAGAGACTTGCATGAATGGGGGAACTTATTGCCCTAATGTTCAGCCCAAAATCAATTGGGTGAGTGAGACGTGCATTCCGTCTTTGCAAATGATGTCATCAGGGCAACTCTGACATGTGGATCGCTCCTACAGTATGCGGCATTGTGTAGCTACAATGTGGATCCAACGATTAGAAAGGGCTCAAATGCAAACACTGTCTGCATGAAGTCTTGATTCTTTGAGGGGACAATGGCACTTTGAGACTTTAGACATAGGTTGAGTGAATGTCAGCTGTCAAAACTACCGACTCGCATATCAGACTGACAGGCATCAGAAAGGCCATTGAACAGAAGTCGCCAGCTTTCCAGAAAGCGAACGGAAACATAGGTGCATCCTCACAATAATCAAATGGTTTATTGGTAAACTCAAACCAACCTACTGTGAAATAGTGCCTTTGGAAAACAAACAGTTTGCATTATTCCTGTGTCTGGAGTGCAAAATGCAGCTCTGGCCTTCCTCTACCTTCGCCTTGTACCCACAATCCATTGCATTATGAGGGCCTGTGTATCTCTGACAATCTCTGCAACTCAGTCACTAGACTTCCTCTGGATTCTATTCTTCCAGCAGCCTTTAAGAAAGTCTAACAGACTCAATGAGCCAGAAAGAAAGTGCAAAGAAAGGAAGAGGGATGTGTGGGGAAAAATAAATGGGTTCACATTGTACAGGTCCAGGAGAAAAGCTCGGCAGCAAGGCCTATATCTCCTGAAGTGGCTTTTGTTTGGCCCTGAAGCAAGGGGAAAGAATGTTCCTTCATGGTGAGGCTTTAGCAGCCTGTCCAAGATTGATTTCTGTATTCACAAGGGGAAAGTGGAGCGTTCATGAGGAGCATGCAGAGTTCCTCCGCTCGCCTCTTTCCTTCTGTGAGGAATTATGTCTGGTGGATAGCAAACTGCTTTCTTCCTTTCCTTTGACCACTATACAGATTGCATCATTTAGGACATTTGCTAAGCTGTTCACCGCAGGTCTTTTGTGACTGTTTGTGATTCTCCCATTAGCCAGCGGTAGATTTATGGCATGGGGCTGACCTGTGAATGTGGAACTTAAATGTTTGACCAGGGAGAGTTGGGAGAAAGTCAGCGTGTGTCAAAGTCTCACGGCGAGTTTAAACATTGCCCCATTCATTGAGAAAAAACACACGCATGCCTTTGAAAGCCTAGCAGGGGATTCGCTTATTGCAATGGCCATGGTTTTTTGGATATGGATATGTAATCATTTTATGAGACTAATTGAAAAGGCCGTGAATTAGCGAGCTGGACGAGCTTTGCCGCGCTCATACTGCGAGGTGCATTTGGATTAAAGGATCTCCTTTATCAAAGCTCTCACTCTTACAGATCTCCGCTTAATGTGGTTGGTTGGTTTGTTTCACTCCACCGGATTACGTGGTTAAACAACATTAACAAAGATATGCAGTGATCTCGCATTGCAGTTCGAAGCAAACGAGAGAGAGAATGATTGATTTTGCCAAGAAAGCATTTTTAAAAGAAGAAAACCTCTCGCCACTTCGAAGTGGCGACACGTTTGTTAACCGACATGAAGAAGTGTTTGTTGTTGTTTAGTACAGTAAATTACCCAGATCAGGTTGAAATTGTATGTTTCTATGCCACACATTTTCCCACACTGCCAACACAACCCAGTTGGGCTCCTTCTAGAGGGAAACAGGGTAGAAGCTTTTGTGTCCGAACCCTGTCTTGTCCTCACATGGTCTTGACCGGGTGCCAGAGGAACAAGAACCTAGTGCCGCCCCCCAAGGGTGGTTTTGTTCACGGGACTGAAAGAGCTTCAAAATGTTGAACTCATTTCTGTGGACCGTGAATGGCTTTTGCAAAAGCATCTTAGGACCTGGAACTTGAATGTATAGCGTAGAAGAATCATGCCGTGATGTTCTAACGCTGTCGGCGTGATCGTGCTGAAGATTCGAGCCTCTGTGTCTCTTGGGAGACAAAGCTCTTACACTGGTTTGGTTGAGACTTGGTAATAATTCAAGACTGTGAACATCATGTTGACAAGTCACAACATGATGGTGGCCTGGCTATTCTATTTTTGTCTTGTTGATGTGCTGTGTTGCACTCTTGAGTGTTTTCTCCATCAAAACCTCTGGCTCGGACCTGCATCTCTTCCTCCCCCTGAGAGTAACTATTTCAATTGGCACCCAATTAAGGCTTTGGGAGAGTACCTGCTCCATCTGGCAGACCCTCAGAGCACTCCGTAACCCCTTCACATTAAGTGAGCTGCTTCATTCGCTCACTCATTCATTTGCTCCAGCCCTTTCTCTGAAAGGTATACAAGTTGCACAGCTAGACAGCTGATTTGCACAACATAGCCCATCACAATGGAGGGTAAAAAAATAATAATTTGTTCGGTCTTCAGATCGCAGACAGTTCATCTTATTAACTTCATTTTAAAGGAATTGTTCAAAACTTAAGATTCCGGGGATGCACCATACACATGGATTCAAAGCAGCTTTACAGAAAGTCATACCGTTACTGTTATGTCTGTAGTGCCTTAGTGCTTTACCACAGAGTAAGTTTTAGAGCATGCCACAGTGTGAGCACGTGCTTGAGCATTGAAAGTAATATCAATATAAAGTTGTGATGAAATAGTAGTTTCTGTTGTTTTAACCAGATCTTGATTAAACATTACGAGGTCCCTGTATTTGTATCTAAATTGCTAATTTGTCCCACATAGAGTTAGGTCCCATACTCGGGGGGGAAATGTGTATGAGTCATAAAGATTACTACAATGGTTCTTAATGGTGTTTTTCTTGTGTTTTTTTTTTTCAGCTTGACAGATGCATTCACTATAAACTGTTGTATGGAAAGGAGATGCATGATGATTCTTTAAAATTTATTTTCTATCCTACATATAAAAAAAAAATAAAAAAAATGTCATACGGGTTTAATGATACGAAATAATAAATAATAAAGATTTTTAGTTTAAACATTCCTTTTACTTTCATTTTTCTTGGTGTGAATGTACAGCGATTTCTTGCACCAATTGGTTTGGATAGATCCAGATTTGATCTAAATGTTTATATGCAGTATGCCGCTGCAACTACTTTGACCTTTATTTATGTCCATGGAAACTAAGCCTTGTTTTTCCCTCTGCAGGTGGTGTATGTCACTGCAACCTTTCCTTATTTCATGCTGTTGATCCTTCTTCTTCGAGGAATCACGCTGCCAGGAGCTGCTAACGGAATTAAGTTCTACCTGTATCCTGACATCTCTCGTCTGTCAGACCCTCAGGTACGAACAGTTTTATCCAGTGTCACTGTACTTCTTAAAGATTTAACACCCAGCTGTTTTTTTATAGCTACAGTAGATCAACTGTATCCTCCTACAGTTAAGTGAGTGGAATTTGCTGTTGTAAATATACTACTGTTGTATTAAAGTAGCTCATTAAACTTACACACTCCCAGAACTACGATGGCGTTTTAGCGCCACGTTAAAAAATGAAAAAAAAAAGAGATTACGAGATTAAAGTCATAATATTTTGAGAATACTAGATTTTATTAATTAATACCCGTAATTTCGATTTTAATTTCAAAATATTTCGACTTTATTCTCATAATATTTTGACATTATTCTCAAAATATTATGACTTTAATCTCGCAATTTTAGATTTAAAGATTTTTAACGTGGCACTAAAACGCTGTCGTACAGAACAGACGTCTGTGAAAAATAAATAAATAAAAATAAAAAACAGCAAGCCTGATCTGATTAGGAGTCAGTGTACAGTTGCTTTAAATAACATTTTTAAGGCATTTTCATCATGCCTTCAACATCTTCAACAAGGTATGCACACCTCGAACTAGAAACTAAATTTAAGTGTAATGCCTTAACCACCAGTTTTAAAATCAAATACCTGAAAAATTGTGTTTCTTTAGATGGGAATCACAGTTTCATATTGAAATTTCGATGTCATCGCAAAAAGCTGTAATTTAATTAAATAAGTATAGGCTATTGTCTGTTGCATTGTGTGTTTCGGAACAAAGATGCGTAAAATGTTTGCATCAAATGTACTTTTCACATTGATATAATCACCCACATTTGAAGATTACACAATGAGAATTGTTTGTAAACCTGTTGTCACAGAAAATTAAAGGTCTCCCTGTAGTTTTCTGGCAAAACAAAAGCTTGCATGCAGACTTTGTGCTCAGTTATTATCCAGTGTAGTAGGTTATAGAGCATAATTTTTGCTTTACTTGATGCGTTTATGACAGAGAAATTCAGTCTGTAAAAATTTAATTTACCTTAATGTATGACAGTGAAACCAGCGTTGGATAGATTTGGTACAGCTGGAGATATAAGTAACACAAGCATGAATCTTTAAAATAGATTTACTATTTTATGATTTGCACTTAAATTACTTATGCTATTGTCATTCCAAAGCAGAATGACTGTCTTTCTTCTGTGGAACACAAAAGGTGAAAATTTGAAGACTTAAGGCCCATTCTTACCATAATGAAACTTTATGACATTTTTAAAATGGCTAAAACTCTATGGCCCGGTTTCACAGACAGGGGATAGGCTAAGCCAGGATTAGGCCATAGTTCAATTAGGACATTTAAGTAATTTTTATAAACATGCTTAGAAATAAAAAACATTACTGGGGTGCATCTTGAGACAAAACAAAGGCAATGATATATTTTAAAATCAATCAGTACAAGTTTATTCTTATTATGCAATGAACACATGTGAACAATTTCATAAACTCTGGATTTTCTTTAAGCCCTGACTTTCCGAGCTAATTAATCATAAACATTAATCATTGTCCCAGACAACACTAATAATTTATCCTGGTTTATAAGGTGACAGGCATGTATAACCAAACTTCATTTCTCAAACTGCTTTTCATTTTGCTGCATTAGAGCTAATAAACAAATACATTAAAAATACAATTATTGGCAAAAATAGCATAAGCTCGAGCTCGATGTGCAAGTGGAGATCTGTTATTCAGAATAAATAAATACCTAAATTAATTTAAAATTTGATCTCCTGAGTGATTATTTGAAGTTGTTAGACTGAGAAAATGCTTGCTGCTTTTCAAGATCCTGATTTGACTAACTGTCTTATTAAGCTGTCATGTAGATGCAGTTCTCCCTGCAAAAAGCTTAGACTCTTTTCTCAGCTGTGACACTATTTGCTGATCCTCTTGAATGTGTCATGAGTCTGGGTCTGGCACTTCTCCCTGTCGCCACAGGAGGCCGCCATCTCCCGTCCTCCTGGACTCATTTCCCATAACCAAATACACCTGCCACCTCACTCACACCTGCCACATCATTGTTACACTCACGACACCCGCAGCTGTTCCCCATTGCCGCAGACTATTTAGTCTCCCCTCTCCCACCACTCTGCCTGGTTGCGTTATTTGATATTTGTTATCTGATGTGTTTTGTTTCTAGTGTCTGCTCGGATCTGGGATACATGCACTGTATTGCCGTTTTGTATCCCAGTCTGTTTCTGTTTTGTTTTTGTGCCGTGTTGGCCTTTTTGTTTCAATTAAAGAGCACCTTCCCTGCACTTGGACCCTGACTCCGTCTTTTCGCGGCGCTTCTTCGTCGTTCCGTGACAGCAGGGAGGTTGCTCAACATCCGCCAGGGAGACCGGAGCATGGAGGAGTATGCCAGGGACTTCATTGGAGTGGCTCGGCGGGCGGCTATGGATAAGACCTGCCTCATAGTCTTCTTTTACGGAGGCCTGGCCGAGCCCTTCAAGTCCCTGGTGCCATACTGGGACCCCGAGGAGTCGCTGGAGGACTACATCGACCTGGCTCAGCAGGTGAGCGGCTCAGCCTTCAGGGTGGAGTTAGCTGCGGAGCCCGTTCACAGTTCTCCTGAGGCGGCGATCTGGGGGGCGGCGGAGGCCGCGCCCAGTGCCTCGCGCCTGCTTCCGGAGCATCCTGGGCTGATGCGCAGCGTGCGGGAACCCCCGCTGATGTCGGTGCGAGCGGCGTTGACCGCTCACGAAGCTCCCGAGGTCGATGGTGACCGCTCGCGTTCCTCCCGAGACAGCCGTGCTCGCTCACGTTCCTCCCGAGACAGCCGTGCTCGCTCACGTTCCTCCCGAGACAGCCGTGCTCGCTCACGTTCCTCCCGAGACAGCCGTGCTCGCTCACGAAGCTCCCGAGACAGCCGTGCTCGCTCACGAAGCTCCCGAGACAGCCGTGCTCGCTCACGTTCCTCCCGAGACAGCCGTGCTCGCTCACGAAGCTCCCGAGACAGCGGTGTTCGCTCACGTTCCTCCTGAGACAGCTGTGCTCGCTCACGAAGCTCCCGAGACAGCTGTGCTCGCTCACGTTCCTCCCGAGACAGCTATGCTCGCTCATGTTCCTCCCGAGACAGCTGTGCTCGCTCACAAAGTTCCCGAGATGGCGGCAGTGTCCGCTGATGTTCCCCACCCTGATGTGCCCCCCCGAAGCGGTGGAGCCCACCATTGCCCGCTGCAGGGTGGCAGCTCCACACACACCGCTGTGGTGGCCGCTGATTCTGCCCTGGGTCTCCATCCCGCCGGCACTGCCTCAGGCCCCAGGTCCCCCTCCGCTACACGGGCCTGGCCCGCCATCCCTCCCCCTGTTCCACCTCCCTCCGGACTTTTGGGGTTTTTGGTGGAACGTCTGGAAGCCTTTCCTTAAGGGAGGGGTCATGTCATGAGTCCGGGTCTGGCACTTCTCCCTGTCGCCACAGGAGGCCGCCATCTCCCGTCCTCCTGGACTCATTTCCCATAACCAAATACACCTGCCACCTCACTCACACCTGCCGCATCATTATTACACACGACACCCGCAGCTGTTCCCCATTGCCACAGACTATTTAGTCTCCCCTCTCCCACCACTCTACCTGGTTGCGTTATTTGATATTTGTTATCTGATGTGTTTTGTTTCTAGTGTCTGCTCGGATCTGGGATACATGCACTGTGTTGCCGTTTTGTATCCCAGTCCGTTTCTGTTTTGTTTTTGTGCCGTGTTGGCCTTTTTGTTTCAATTAAAGAGCACCTTCCCTGCACTTGGACCCTGACTCCGTCTTTTCGCGGCGCTTCTTCGCCATTCTGTGACAGAATGACTGTGAAAATTTGTCTTGTATTTGAGCTGAAAGGTTTGTTTTACTGCTGAAGGTGAATTGAATTGTCCCAGTCGATTGTTCACTTTTTTCTTACATATCTAGAATGAGTTTTACCAAACTTACAAAGAAATCAAAGATAACCACAACATCTACTACTTAAACCTTTAGGTCACAAATATGTTATCATGGAAAATAGAAAAAATAAATAATTACTCAAAACGAAACAAGTGTTGTCCATCAAAAAGGGATTTAGAATGACATAAAAAAAGTTTGTTTTCCAAATCTAAATGAATTGATGTACTACAAGAAAGCAGTGCCAAGTCTTCCAGGAAGCAGGGAGCTCTCAGGCCTTTTGGTGGGATTACTGGATGCCCATGCATGGCTAAACCTCAGACGTGGAGATCAGTGTGTCATGCTCCACAGTTCCATCATCCCAGTGAACAGAAACCAGGACTGAAGGAATGTATGTGAAGTAGCATCGATAGCCTGTGAGAGCGAGCGACATAAAGGAAACGCGAGAAAGAGAAAGGGTGATAAAGGGTGCTGTTTGGCGATGGGGGTGCCTCCGACACCAATGTTTAATTAGCTTTCATGCCACACAATAGGAGTTCTGTTCACATTCTCTATGCTCCGTTGTTTTATTCACCATCTTCCTTTAAAATCTCACCACGCAATTCAGTTTTCTGTGCCAGAGAGTTTCCACTGATGTTTAAAACTGCATGTTTATAGAACGGAAAACTATAAAAGTATATCCGATTTGGACAAAATCAACTTCTAGTGTTTGGTGTTTTCCTGTGGTAATGTGGAGGACTTCGTGAAATGTAGTCATCAGAAACATATATCATCATCTTTTTTTTCTGTTAGCCATATCACAAGATTGTTTTCTAACAGTCTACAATTACAATTATGCATTATGCAATGAAGTTAACTGCAAGGAAATATGAGCTTCAGATCCCACATTTTATATTTGACATCAAGTTACAATCGAGCACTGCACCAAAAGTGTTTAAAACAACCATTGAAACCACTTAAAAAATAAAAAATCAAACATTGAAGTTTACTAATATTGCCTAAACTTCATAGACCCAACAGTATTGCACTCAGCATGTTCATTTCGCCATCTGAGCGATTTGGCTTTGTTCTAAGTGAGAGATGAATTTGCTCCAAAATGCCATGGACGCACAGCCTTTGATTGTAAAAAAAAAAAATTTTTTAAATACTTCCTTGTTTTTAAGTCATTAACTAATAACTATGATTAAGTGGTTAGCTGTATTTTATTAATTGCATTTCGCACTGAATTTTCCCTCATTGACAACAGTGTTCAAATCACATTGAACAACATGTTTTTTGGATGATTTTAAAATCAGTAACACATTTTAACTGACAACCAGAGACGAGTTTTCAATCAAAATGTTTCTTTAGGATACACTTCATGGCTAAAACGAGAAAACAAACCTCCAAATTAGCCACAACATCAATAAGCAGCTTTTAAAGAATGTAGCGCCGTGTCCGAGTAAAGCCAAACCAGAGCATTCGCACCGGCCGAATGTTAAACAGAAAAGATGTAAATGACCATCCCCATAGAATGGATGTTCTTGGAGGGAAGTTGCTCTGTGTATGTGAGGTCAGAAGGGTTACCCTGGTTACCCGCTGGAGGAAGCAAATACTGTGTTGTCAATTGTTTTCCCAGTAAAGGAGATTAGTGGCTCAATGGTTATGTGAAAGCATTTTAAAGAGGTGCTGGCTTGCTTCTCTTCCACTGACTCACATGGATCCCCTATGGCCACATTTTTACACACAGCCTCTATGGGGCAGAATAACTCTATTCAGAGAGTTCGAGCTCTTCAAGATCATTTTAGCCAGTTGCAAGTGAGAGAATCTTGCATCAGAATCGGTTTTCCAAGACAGTGGTTGTTCTCGAAAGTTAATAGCTGGGTTTCCATCCAAAGTTGCGAATTTAACTTGTGCGTAAAATTAGAATGTCACATAAAACATTTGCGAATAAGCACCATTTCCATTCAACGAGTCAAAGAGAACAGAATCGTCACTTCCTGATAAACTGACGCTAAATATCACAAATAAAAGTGGGAGAGCGATCTGACAGAGGATTGCTTTCGTGGATGTTTGGGAATGTAGTTGTGTAAAGGTCTCTGCACACTGAGTCCGAAATTTTCGCATGCGTTTTTTCGCATTCGCAATCTTAAAAATTCGTCACGCACAGAGACCTTGCACACTGAGTCCGATGCGTTTTAATTAATCCGTTGCGAAAAAAATCGCAAAACTATACAAAATGTCTTTAAGTAGTGAGGATGATTTTGTTGTCCTCTCTCTTTTTAAAAAAAGAAAAAGAAAAAGGAAATATTGGGTCCATCCAATCCTTAAATTGCGCAGAGAGGAAGGTTCCACCTCCTTATCAAAAAGCTGCGGGATTATCTCGAGAGATTCAAAGTTTATTTCAGGATGTCAATGCCTCAGTTTGATACTTTGCTAGTGATACTGAATCCACATAATAAAAAGACCACCAATTTCCGTGAACCAATTTATCCTGAACAGAGACTGTCTGAGGTATAGAGACACACACACACAGACACACACACACACACACACACACACACACCGAACTGCGGCATCGGAAAGGTGCGCGCCAGGCATAAAAAATAGGCTACAGCAGTTCTTTATATTTTGTATTCCGCAATTTGTTTGTCATAAAGTGTGCTGTGCTGCAAGACAAAGTGTATTAATTTGTCTGACACTATTTTGGATTTTGGCTTTCGCTTGTACGGTGGCTCTGAATTGTCAAAACACCTTCTCAAAGCATCTCAAAATGCTTTATACGGATGCGAATAACGCAAAAAATCGAACCCGATCCGAATTTTTTTTTGACGGACGAAAATTTCGGAGGCAGTGTGCAAACGTGATTGACAAAACGTGAGGTCGTATTTATTTTTCAACGTGCGAAAATTTCGGACGAAAAATTCGGACTCAGTGTGCAATGGCCTTAACAGTTCTGGAAGGCAGTTATACAGTCGTGTAAGACAATTATACAGAAATACTTTGATGACAGACTTTGCTCGGGCATTTCAGAATGACCATAACAACATGTCAGATGCTGTGCAACAACTTTGGCTCACTGGTTAGTCAGGTTATACCATCCCATTGTGCAAAGTCACGTGACTTTTATGATGCATATGGAGGAATTTATTCGGCAAATGAGACAAATTTTTTCGTCTCCCATTATTTGCATGACCCCTTTTTTTTGCACAAGAAAAAAAAAAACACCTCAACCTTTTTTTGCGAATTAAGTGATTTTTTTTTTGCCATTTCCATCGCTCGCCTCTGTTGCGATACTTCAAAAGGTGCATTAAAACAGGGTGATGGAAACATATCTAGTGACTGCTGTGTGCATTGATGTAGACGGGAGTGTGAAGCTTCCTGCTGCCCATGTAAACCAAAATTAAATGTCCTAAATCTAACTTTGGTTTTATGCTGTTCCAGAGATAACATTACAATGCTTATCTTGTGTTCTAAAGGAAGAGTTTAGCCAAAACAACTGCTGAAACACCAAGACCAGTCACATATGGAGTGACTATCATTGATCATCTCTTAACAAGGTCACATATTAAGATCTGGATAGAATAGATGGTTCTCAGTTCTCGTAGTCAACATGCTGGATGCTGGAGAAAATAGGCAGGAATAAAGTTCTGAGTGATTTTGAAAAGGGCCAAATTATGTCCCTTGTGTCATCAGTGTTGCAAAATTACCAACAGTGGTCCGAGGACGGACAAACCACTACTGTGGCATAAGTCACATGAAATGTTGCTGTTGGCTATGATAAAAAAAGTGTCGGAACACACAGTGCATCATCGCACTCTGGTGCATATGAGGTTGCGTAGCTGCAGACAAATCAGAGCGCCTGTGATGACTTCTGTCCACTGTCGAAAGCAGTAAGAACAAGGTTGTCTGGTCCAATGATGAGTCCATCTGGATGCACTTTGGAATGATGACAAGCTGATGGAGGCAGTCTGCTGCTCTGGGCAAGGCTCGGTCATTCATGTGAACATACGTTTAACATGTGCTACCTACCTAAACATTGTTCCAGACCACGTACATTCTGATGCACTGTGTTGCGACACTTTTTTATCAAAATCCACAGCCATATCACCCCGTAGCCCAAGACTTGCCCACTGAAGCTAAGCAGGGTTGAGCCTGGTCAGTACCTGGATGGGAGACCTCCTGGGAAAACTAGGTTGCTGTTGGAAGAGGTGTTAGTGAGGCCAGCAGGGGGTGCTCACCCTGCGGTCTGTGTGGGTCCTAATGCCCCAGTATAGTGACGGGGACACTATACTGTCAAAAAGCACCGTCTTTCGGATGAGACGTTAAACCGAGGTCCTGACTCTCTGTGGTCATTAAAAATCCCAGGATGTCTTTCGAAAGAGTAGAGGTGTGACCTCGGCATCCTGGCCAAATTTCCCCATTGGTCTCTGACCATCATGGCCTCCTAATCATCCCCTTACATTGATTGGCTTCATCACTGTCTCCTCTCCACCAGTAAGATGGTGTGTGGTGGGCGTTCTGGCGCACTATGGCTGCCGTCGCATCACACCACCCCTCACAATGTAGAGCGCTTTGAGTGCTTAGAAAAGCAGAAAAGCGCTATATAAATGTAATGAATTATTATTATTATTATCCTTCATGACAGCGGTGTTCCCTGGTGGAAGTCGCCTCTTTCAGCAGGATATCTTGGGCTTCAAATTCCCTAGATCTCAATCTGATTGGTCATGTATGTGATGTGCTGGACCAGTTTGATCCATGGCAGCTCCACCTCACAACCTACAGGACTTGAAGGATCTGCTGCTGATGTCTTGGTGCCAGATACCACAGGACACCTTCAGGGGTCTTGTAGATTCCATGCCTTGGCAGGTCGGTGCTGTTTTTGCAGCATGCGAAGGATCAACAGCATGTTAAGCCATGCACACACTGTACGATTTTGGTCACGATTTGGCCGTCTGAGACAAATTTGGCAAATCCTAAAAGATTCCTCTGATCCAAGGCTAAAATCTGTTGTCTTCAATCACTAGTTTTACATGTTCACCAACAGCCAATGAATGACCGCTGCAATCACATTTGACCTTTTACGAAACATTTTACGAAAATCTGTCAGTGCCAGAAGGTTTGGCGCAAAGTCCTGCAGTGTGAATTATCCTACAACAAACATCTAATGGTCTTCGTTTTTCAAGACAAGCCATGATCAGAATTAATGCTAGATTTCTGCTTATGGAATTCCTATATGTAGCCTTTGCTATGATAAAGCCTTTGCAGTTGCACCGCTGCTTTTATGTGGGTGTTTGCTGCTTACACTGCTTACATCTGGAGACTTTTCATGATAGCCAAAATTTTAGCCCTGCGTGCAATGCAGCTCGCAGTCACTGAACATGTATGGGTTGATAATGTAAAACTCCAGACAAGTTTTCTTGCGCGCACCTGTTTTTAACATGTCTTGATTGTCCTACCATCTGATATTAATGTAATGACTCCTTATTCTGTAGTGATTCACTGCCATTATATGGACAAATGCAAGCAATATTTTTTCTTTTCTAGAGTAATTTTTTCTTTTGTGTATGACATGTACTGTAATTACCTATCTGCTCCAGTTGAAAGGGTTACAATGAAAAATACAAAAAGTAAAATGATGGGTGGTAAGTGTCAGAAAGAACTGAGAATTGATGATTAATGAACCGACGATTAATATGTGACCACATCTTCTCACTTCTCAAAATAAATGACAACTAGAGCATGTCTTACAATCGCATGGCAGCACCAGTATAATGAATGACAGCAGTTCTGGTTGGGTTATTAATTAGTGATTGTTGCAGGTGTGGGTGGATGCAGGCACTCAGATCTTCTTCTCATATGCTATATGTCTGGGCTGTCTTACGGCTCTCGGCAGTTACAACAGCTACAACAACAACTGCTACAGGTGAGAGTCCAGTCAAGTGATAAGTTTACAGTGCCTATACAACCTCCTGGAACTTTTACTGTGTTTATTTTGAACAACATATTTTACTGTGTTTATTTTGAACAACATTTTCTGTTTTAGTCAACAGAAAATGTTCTTTCATGTCAAAGTGAAATACATTTATACAGCTGCTACTAGAATTTCCAAGTGTGTATTTAGCAGAAGCACCACTGGCAGCATGGTTTGCACCTTTATCAGCATCTCTCAGCTTTGCTCTCATCATTGCAGTGATTCTCCACTCTTTGCAAAACTGTTCAAACCCAGTCAGGTCATATGGAGATTGAGCGTGGACAAATGTTTACTTGTCCACCCATAAATTGGACTGAGATCAGGACTTTTGATTTTGCTCTCATCAGACGATAGAAACCTTTCCACATGTCCTCTGGCATGTTGTTGCTGAAATATGACATATTTAATGTTGGCTTCACTTTGCCACTTTCTCATAAAGCTGGCAACTGTCTCTCCAGTCTCTGCCACCATATCCTTAATTGGTTTTCTGGAAGTTTCCCTTGCCAGTGTCTTTCAATTATTCATTTGTTTTTCTTGGAAATCTTCTTGTCTCCATCCTGTGTCTTTTTTGTTTGTTTTTTTCGTGGTGCAAGTGACAGAAGACTGACTTACCAGATGGTGGACATTCTATTTTCCAGAGACGTGTTTATATAACATTTAATTCAAAAACATATGCAATTCACAGATTTGTTGTATATTACAAAAATATATAGCTTAACAAGGATGAATACTTATGGAATCAATTTTTTTTTATTTAAATTTTATTATCATTTTAGATCACTTTGACATGAACAAGTCTTTTTCTGTTGATCAATGGCAAAAATTGAAGTCCACTGTGATTCAGTGCTGAAAGTCAAAAGAGGGATGAACACATATGTATTGGTTCAGTGGATGTGAAGTGCTGTGCGTTGTCTTTGCAGGGACTGCATCATGCTGTGCTGTCTGAACAGTGGCACAAGTTTTGTGGCAGGATTTGCCATCTTCTCTGTCTTGGGCTTCATGGCATATGAGCAGAATGTGCCAATAGAGGCAGTGGCAGAGTCAGGTGAGTGTGAATTTGTGAGCTAAATCTGTTGAAACCTTTCTTTGGGAACAGTTTGCAAATTTGCAAATTGGGTTGATCTATAGTAATTCTAATTACTTTAGCTCATTTCTATAGAAAAGTAATATGTGTGAGAGTGAGAGGTTTTTTTTGTATTTATTTGAGATACAGTAACCTACGGTGAGATGTCTTGAGTGTGGTGTGTTTGGACTCGTGCAATTTAAAGCACTTCTCAGAAAAGTTTTTTATTGTATGACTTATTCAACAATTCAGCATTACTTATTTACTACAGTAGAGTAAGAATGATTGTAAAAGTGACTGAAATACACTTTGAAGGGTTTTATAAATTATCTGACTTTATATAAATATGTCTGGGAATTCAGTTGCTTAGAGCATTGGTTCTGAAACCTGTTCCAGTACAATATGTGACCCTGGACCACAAAACCAGTCTTAAGTCGCTGGGATATTTTTGTAGCAATAGCCAAAAATACATTGTATGGGTCAAAATTATTGTTTTTTTTAGGCCAAAAAACATTAGGACATTAAGTAAAGATCATGTTCCATGAAGATATTTTGTAAATTTCCTACCGTAAATATATCAAAACTTTTTTGATTTGTAATATTCATTGCTAAACACTTCATTTGGACAATTTTAATGGTGATTTTCTCAGTATTTTGATTTTTATCCACCCTCAGATTCCAGATTTTCAAATAGTTGTATCTCGGCCAAATATTGTCCTATCATAACAAACCATACATCAATGGAATCTTATTTATTTAGCTTTCAGATGATGTATAAATCTCAATTTCAACAAATTCACCCTTATGACTGGTTTTGTGGTCCAGGGTCACATATAGAAAAACAATATAGTAAAACAAATGTTCAGTCACTACGTTCTCAAAAAGTGATTCATAAACATTATTTAAAGAGTTTTACTAAAGCTCTACTATTGGCATTTTTCTGCACTCAATATTATCTGATGAACAGTAGTTCTAAGCTGATATTCTAGTACATTATTCTAGTGTTACGGCACAGTGATCTCTGCTCTTGGCTTGCTGCTTTTGGACAGGTGTCTCTGTACAGCAAAACCAGAGCCAAGCCACATGGCATGGTTAGACTATTTCACCAGGACCGTCACTGAGACCGCTTTTGCCAATCTAATGCATGCTCTCTTAGTACCCAACCAAAAGCAACTATGGTTGCATGTTCCGTTGTTACAAATAGAGTTCAGTGGAACTTGTGGCCTGAGTTAGTTAATGATGCTTTTGGAAAACGCACCCCAGAACACAAGGCCATCACCATGTCTTGAACATTGCAGGGGACCAATAAACATACATACATACTAGTGCTGTCAAACGATTAATCACATCCAAAATAAAGTTTTTGTTTACATAATATATGTGTGTATGCTGTGTATATTAATTATGTATATATAAAGACAAACACATGCATGTATATATTTAAGAAAAATATGTTATGTTTATATATTAAATATATTTATTTATATATAAAATATAAGAATATAAATATATAAATGTATATACAGTGGGGGGAAATATTTTTTTGATCCCCTGCTGATTTGGTTCGTTTGCACACTGACAAAGAAATTATCAGTCTATAATTTTAATGGTAGGTTTATTGGAACAGTGAGAGACAATAACAACAACAACAAACAAAACAAAAAAAATCCAGAAAAACGCATTTAAAAAAAGTTATAAATTGATTTGATTTGCAATGAGTCTAATAAGTATTTGATCGCCTATCAATCAGCAAGATTTCTAGCTCCCAGGTGTCTTTTATACAGGTAAGAAGCTGAGATTAGGAGCACTCTCTTAAAGGGAGTCTCAGCTTGTTACCTGTATAAAAGACACCTGTCCACAGAAGCAATAAATCAATCAGATTCCCAACTCTCCACCATGGCCAAAACCAAAGAGCTGTCCAAGGATATCAGGGACAAGATTGTAGACCTGCACAAGTCTGGAATGGGCTACAAGACCATCGCCAAGCAGCTTGGTGAGAAGGTGACAACAGTTGGTGCGATTATTCGCAAATGGAAGAAACACAAAATAACTGTCAATTTCCCTCGGTCTGGGGCTCCATGGGGCTCACCTCGTGGAGTTTCAATGATCATGAGAACGGGGAGGAATCAGCCTAGAACTACACGGGAGGATCTTGTCAATGATCTCAAAGCAGCTGGGACCATAGTCACCAAGAAAACAATTGGTAACACTACGCCGTGAAGAACTGAAATCCTGCAACGCCTGCAAGGTCCCCCTACTCAAGAAAGCACATTTTCAGGCCCGTCTGAAGTTTACCAATGATTCAGAGGAGAACTGGGTGAAAGTGTTGTGGTCAGATGAGACCAAAATCCAGCTCTTTGGCATCAACTCAACTCTCTGTGTTTGGAGGAGGAGGAATGCTGCCTATGACCCCAAGAACACCATCCCCACCGTCAAACATGGAGGTGGAAACATTATGCTTTGGGGATGTTTTTCTGCTAAGGGGACTGGACGACTGCACCGCATCAAAGGGACGATGGACGGGGCCATGTACTGTCAGGACCAGAGCATTGAAAATGGGAGGTGGATGGGTATTCCAGCATGACAAAGACCCAAAACACACGGCCAAAGCAACAAAGGAGTGGCTCAGGAAGAAGCACATTAAGGTCCTGGAGTGGCCTAGCCAGTCTCCAGACCTTAATCCCATAGAAAATCTGTGGAGGGAGTTGAAGGTTCGAGTTGCCAAACGTCAGCCTCAAAACCATAATGACTTGGAGAGGATCTGCAAAGAGGAGTGGGACAAAATCCCTCCTGAGATGTGTGCAAACCTGGTGGCCAACTACAAGAAACGTCTGACCTCTGTGATTGCCAACAAGGGTTTTGCCACCAAGTACTAAGTCATGTTTTGCGAAGGGGTCAAATACTTATCTGACTCATTAAAATGCAAAACAGTTTATAACTTTTTTGAAATGCATTTTTCTGGATTCTGTCTCTCACTGTTCAAATAAATCAACCATTAAAATTATAGACTGATCATTTCTTTGTCAGTGGGCAAACGCACAAAATATTTTTTTCCCCCACTGTACATGTAAATATTTTCAAAATATATACTGTATGTGTGAATTTGTATATACATAATAAATATACACAGTACAGTACACACACACACACACACACACACACACACACACACACACACACACACACACATATATATATATATATATATATATATATATATATAGTGCTGTCAATCGATTAAAAAATTTAATCGCGTTAATCACAGATTAATCACTGTTCATCGCAAATTTAAGATACTAGGATTTACTTGTAAATGTGTTGAAATAAAGGAATGCATGACAAACTAGTTTAAGGAAACAGAACCTTTCACATCTCTGCAAAGTATGAGACATAATGCTTATTATTCTTTTATTTTTATTCAGCCGTTATCAGCCTTTATACTGGCAATAAAACGTTTACCAAGCCACATATTGCTTCAATCCCAGTACACATTTACCCAACTATTATCGAAAGTATTTCTAAATAAATACAACAAAACATTTTCCTTGCGACCTTAAATGAAGTATTATGACAAAATGCATTATGAAGAAGAATCATCACGCTACATAAGACAATTTATGAGATTAATAGTACACTTTAACTCAGAACTCACTTTAAACCATCATCGAGTGTTTCTAATAACTTCCTTTTGTGATCACATGTGTACACATACACATACACATACACTTTGGGCGGCCGCAGTACATTATAAAAGTAGCCCAAAAAAACGCAACCCACGGCTCTGTAATATTTCCCGCAACTGTATTTTCAAAATAGCCCAATTGTGCGGGAAAAGCGTGACCCTGGCAAGACTGGTACGCTGTACCCTTATCACATATGAGTATACCTCTCTCTCTCTGTATTGAGATAGAGAGGTATTGAAAATGATTGAAAATTACTAAAATCACATACAATTTAGGATGGATAGTGTGCACATTGGGACGCAGCCACTAATTACCTTCCGCGCTGCGATGAATTCAAGAAGTTGGGGTCAAACCTTATCAAACGATTAATTTGTGTTAAAAAAATATTAATGAATGCGATTAATCTAAAAAAAATTACGCCTTAATATTTTTTTTACGCAAATAATAATATTAATATAATAATATAATAAAATAATTATATTTAACTTTGACAGCCCTAATATATTTCCAAGATGGCGCCGCTGATGGAAGCTATTGTGCGTTGCTCTCCAGTGTTTTTACTGTTTTTGTTTGTTTTTCCTGTTTTTTGTTTTTCAAATACGATCAGTTTTACCAGGGATGACCTGCTGAACATTCGGCAGAACACACCACAAAATCTTTTACCGGATTTCGATTTTTCGGATGTTTTGCTGGACATTGTAGTTGGCTGAGCCGTAGCTCTGGTCAAACGCTACAGGAGGCGCAGGCGGGGGAAGCGAGCCAGAGCGCTCGTAAAGCTTCGTCAGCGCGGATTTCGAAAGACGTAGCCTAGCATCCATCTGGCGAATCTCCACTCTCTACCCAACAAAACGGACAAACTCCTTCTGCTCTCCCGGACAAACAAGGATTTTTCTAACTCTGCTGCTCTGTGTTTCACGGAAACCTGGCTAAATGGCGACATACCGGACAGCGTACTACATCTGCCTAATTACCAGCTGATCAGAGCAGATTGGGACACGGAATCAATGGAGAAATCGCGCGGCGGCGGGACGTGCTTTTACATCAATGAGAGGTGGTGTACAGATGTAACTGTGTTAAAGAAGTTGTGCTGTTCAGATCTAGAAACGCTCTTCATTAACTGCAAGCCGTTCTATTCGCCGCGGGAGTTCTGCTCGTTCATTCTCGTGAGTGTCTACATTCCACCGCAAGCGCACGTGAGCACAGCTTTACAGAAACTCACTGATCTGATCACAGAGAGTGAGCAAAAACACCAAGACTCTGTTTTAATCATTCTCGGGGACTTTAATAAAGCAAATCTCTCCCGTGAACTGCCAAAATACAGACAGCACATCACATGTCCCACCAGGGCCAGTAATATATTGGATCACTGTTACACAACAATAAAGGACGCATATCACTTGGTTCCACGAGCAGCTTTAGGACTCTCTGATCACTGTTTGGTTCATCTTATTCCGACCTACAGGGAGAAACTTAAATCTGCAAAGCCTGTATTAAGATCTGTTAAAAGATAGACTAATGAAACAGAGCGGGATCTACAAGCCTGTTTCTCTCTCACTGATTGGACTGTTTTTGAAGCCGCTGCCATCGATCTGGACGAGATCACAGAGACTGTAACATCTTATATCAGTTTCTGTGAGGATATGTGCATTCCTAACAGGACTCATCTAATCTACAACAATGACAAACCATGGTTCACTGCAAAACTCAGACAGCTCCGTCAGGCCAAAGAAGATGCTTACAGAAAAGGAGATAAAGTCTTGTACAAACAGGCCAAATACACACTGGAAAAGGAGATCAGAGTGGCAAAGAGGAATTATTCTGACAAGCTAAGGAAAAAATTATCTTCCAGTGATCCTGCTTCAGTGTGGAAAGGAATGAAGGATAGCACCAGTTACAAGTCACCATCCCCAGCACTCTGGAGAATCAAAACCTGGCAGACGACTTGAATGAGTTTTATTGTCGTTTTGAAAAATCACCCCAGACCCGCCCTGAACACCTCTCCACACAACCATTAACACCTCCAGCAACCCTCCTCTCCCCCACACCTAAAATTCAAATCAGCGAAGAAGATGTGTGCCAGGTCTTCAGGAAGAAATAAAGAAGGAAAGCAAACAGATATTCAACAGATCACTGGAGCTGTGTAAAGTCCCCTCATGCTTCAAACGCTCCACCATCATCCCCGTCCCAAAGAAACCCAAAAATACTGGACTTAATCAGAATCAGAATCAGAATCAGAATGAGCTTTATTGGCCAAGTATGTTTACACATACAAGGAATTTGTTGTAGTGACAGAAGCTCCACAGTGCAACAGAAGGACAGTAACAGGACAGGACACAGGTAATGAAACAAAATAACAGGAAATAGCCAATGACCAATGTACAAGCAGCAAAAAAAAATAAGAAATACACAATATATAATATATAATATAGGCGACTATGTATGTACAGGTCAAGTATGTGCAAATTAGAAATGAGAAAATAAAATAAGTGAGTGTGGTGAATGGATAATGTATTAGTTGTGTGTTTTACGTTTATTTATTGAGTGTTCATGAGATGTATTGACTGAGGGAAGAAACTGTTCCTGTGTCTGGTCGTTCTGGTGCTCAGAGCTCTGTAGCGTCGACCAGACGGTAACAGTTCAAAGAGGTTGTGTGCTGGATGTGAGGGGTCCAGAGTGATTTTACCAGCCTTTTTGCTCACTCTGGATGAGTACAGTTCTTGGAGAGTGGGGAGGGTTGTACCAATGATTCGCTCAGCAGTCCGGACTACCCTCCGTAGTCTTCTGAGGTCAGATTTGGTAGCTGAGCTGAACCAGACAGTTATTGAGGTGCAGAGGATGGATTCAATGATGGCAGAGTAGAACTGTTTCAGTAAGTCCTGTGGCAGGTTGAACTTCCTCAGCTGGCGAAGAAAGTACAACCTCTGCTGGGCCTTCCTGACAATGGAGTCAATGTGAATATCCCACTTCAGGTCCTGAGAGATGGTGGTGCCCAGGAATCTGAATGACTCCACTGCAGTCACTGTGCTGTTCATGATGGTGAGAGGGGGGAGAGCAGGGGGGTTTCTCCTGAAGTCCACGATCATCTCCACCGTTTTGAGTGTGTTAAGCTCCAGGTTGTTGAGACTGCACCAGACAGCCAGCTCCTTAACCTCCTGTCTGTAAGCAGACTCGTCACCGTCCTGGATGAGGCCGATCAGTGTGGTGTCGTCTGCGAACTTCAGGAGCTTGACAGAGGGGTCTTTAGATGTGCAGTCGTTGGTGTAGAGGGAGAAGAGCAGTGGGGAGAGTACGCAGCCCTGAGGAGCTCCAGTGCTGATGGTTCAAGTGCTGGATGTGAATTTGCCAAGCTTTACTAACTGCTGTCTGTCTGTCAGGAAGCTGTTGATCCACTGGCAGACGGAGGTGGGGACGGAGAGCTGAGTTAGTTTATTTTGAAGGGTTTCCGGGATAATGGTGTTAAAAGCAGAGCTGAAGTCCACAAACAGGATCCTCACATAAGTCCCTGGTCTGTCCAGATGCTGCAGGATGAAGTGCAGTCCCATGTTGACTGCATCATCCACAGACCTGTTTGCTCTGTAGGCAAACTGCAGGGGGTCCAGTAAGGGTCCAGTGATGTCCTTCAGATGAGCCAGAACCAGTCTTTCGAATGATTTCATGGCTACAGACGTTAGTGCCACAGGTCTGTAGTCATTAAGTCCAGTAATTTTGTGTTTCTTTGGGACGGGGATGATGGTGGAGCGTTTGAAGCATGAGGGGACTTCACACAGCTCCAGTGATCTATTGAAGATCTGTGTGAAGATGGGGGCCAGCTGCTCAGCACAGATTTTTAGGCAGGCTGGTGACACACCATCTGGACCAGGTGCTTTCCTTCTTTTGTTTTTCCTGAAGACCTGGCACACATCGTCTTCGCTGATTTGAATTGTAGGTGTGGGGGAGAGAGGGGTTGCTGGAGGTGTGAATGGTTGTGTGGAGGGGTGTTCTGGGCGGGTGTGGGGTGATCGTTCAAAACGACAAAAGAACTCGTTTAAGTCGTCTGCCAGGTGTTGATTCTCCAGAGTGCTGGGGGGTGGTGTTTTGTAGCTGGTGATGTCCTTTAATCCTAGCCACACTGAAGCCGGATCGCTGGAAGAGAATTTGTTCCTGAGCTTGTCAGAATAATTCCTCTTTGCCACTCTGATCTCCTTTTCCAGTGTGTATTTGGCCTGTTTGTACAAGACTTTATCCCCCTTTCTGTGAGCATCTTCTTTGGCCTGACGGAGCTGTCTGAGTTTGGCAGTGAACCATGGTTTGTCATTGTTGTAGAATAGATGAGTCCTGGTAGGAATGCACATGTCCTCACAGAAACTGATATAAGATGTTACAGTCTCTGTGAGCTCGTCCAGGTCATTTGCCGCAGCTTCAAAAACAGTCCAATCAGTCAGGTCGAAACAGGCTTGTAAATCCCGCTCTGTTTCGTTAGTCCATCTTTTAACAGATCTTAATACAGGCTTCGCAGACTTAAGTTTCTGCCTGTAGGATGGAATAAGATGAACCAAACAGTGATCAGAGAGTCCTAAAGCTGCTCGTGGAACCGAGTGATATGCGTCCTTTATTGTTGTGTAACAGTGATCCAATATATTACTGTCTCTGGTGGGACATGTAACATGCTGTCTGTATTTTGGCAGTTCACGGGAGAGATTTGCTTTATTAAAGTCCCCGAGAATGATTAAAACAGAGTCCGGGTGTTGTTGCTCACTCTCTGTGATCATATCAGCGAGTTTCTGTAGAGCTGTGCTCACGTGCGCTTGCGGTGGAATGTAAACACTCACGAGAATGAACGAACAGAACTCCCGCGGCGAATAGAACGGCTTGCAGTTAATGAAGAGCGTTTCTAGATCTGAACAGCACATCTTCTTTAACAAAGTTACATCTGTACACCACCTCTCATTGATGTAAAAGCATGTCCCGCCGCCGCGCGATTTCCCCGTTGATTCTGTGTCCCGATCTGCTCTTATCAGCTGGTAATTAGGCAGATGGATCGCGCTGTCCGGTATGTCGCCATTCAACCAGGTTTCCGTGAAACATAGAGCAGCAGAGTTAGAAAAGTCCTTGTTTGTCCGGGAGAGCAGAAGGAGTTCGTCCGTTTTGTTGGGTAGAGAGCGGAGATTCGCCAGATGGATGCTAGGCAACGCCGTTCTAAATCCGCGCTGACGAAGTTTCACGAGCGCGCCGGCTCTCTTTCCCCGTCTGCGCCTCCTGTAGCGTTTGACCAGAGCTATGGCTCCGCCAACTACAA
Source organism: Barbus barbus (assembly GCF_936440315.1). Classification (NCBI taxonomy): domain Eukaryota; kingdom Metazoa; phylum Chordata; class Actinopteri; order Cypriniformes; family Cyprinidae; genus Barbus; species Barbus barbus. The sequence goes on along the minus strand of NC_136715.1, from coordinate 27,022,804 downwards.
TGTCCAGCAAAACGTCCGAAAAATCAAAATCCGGTAGAAGATTTTGTGGTGTGTTCTGCCGAATGTTCAGCAGATCATCCCTGGTAAAGCTGATCTTATTTGAAAAACAAAAAACAGGAAAAACAAACAAAAACAATACAAACACGGAGGAGCAACGCACAATAGCTGCCATCAGCGGCGCCTTTTTTAATGACTACAGACCTGTTGCCCTAAGGTTTGTAGCCATGAAATCATTTGAAAGACTGGTTTTGGCTTATCTGAAGGACATCACTGGTCCCTTACTGGACCCCCTGCAGTTTGCCTACAGAGCAAACAGGTCTGTGGATGATGCAGTCAACATGGGACCATCATCACGGAAACCCATCAGAATAAACTAACCCAGCTCTCCGTCCCCATCTCCATCTGTCAGTGGATCAACAGCTTCCTGACAGACAGACAGACAGACAGCAGTTACTAAAGCTTGGTAAATTCACATCCAGCACTCGTCCATCAGCACTGGAGCTCCTCAGGGCTGCGTACTCTCCCCACTGCTCTTCTCCCTCTACACCAACGACTGCACTTCTAAAGACCCCTCTGTCAAGCTCCTGAAGTTTGCAGACGACACAACACTGATCGGCCTCATCCAGGACGGTGACGAGTCTGCTTACAGACAGGCGGTTAAGTATGGTGCAGTAAGTATCTGGCAGTATGGTGCAGTCTTAACAACCTGGAGCTTAACACGCTCAAAACTGTGGAGATGATTGTGGACTTCAGGAGAAACCCCCCTGCTCTCCCCCCACTCACCATCATGAACAGCACTGTGACTGCAGTGGAGTCATTCAGATTCCTGGGCACCACCATCTCCCAGGACCTGAAGTGGGATATTCACATAGACTCCATTGTGAGAAAGGCCCAGCAGAGGTTGTACTTTCTTCGCCAGCTGAGGAAGTTCAACCTGCCACAGGAGCTGCTGAAACAGTTCTACTCCGCCATCATTGAATCCATCCTCTGCACTTCTATAACTGTCTGGTTCAGCTCAGCTACCAAATCTGACCTCAGAAGACTACGGAGAGTAGTCTGGACTGCTGAGCGAATCCCCTCACATGGACCCCTCACATCCAGCACACTCCCTCTTTGAACTGTTACGGTCTGGTCAACGTTACAGAGCTCTGAGCACCAGAACGACCAGACACAGGAACAGTTTCTTCCCTCAGGCAATCCATCTCATGAACACTCAACAATAAATGTGGAACACACAACTATAATACATTATCCATTCACCATACTCACTTATTTTATTTTTATTTTCTTATTTCTAATTTGTACATACTTGACCTGTACATACATAGTTGTCTCTATTATACATTGTGTTTTTGCTGCTTTGTACATTGCCTATTTGGATATTTGTATATTATTCTTTTATTATCTGTGTCCTGTCCTGTTGCTGTCTTTCTGTTGCACTGTGGAGCTTCTGTCACTACTACAAATTCCTTGTATGTTTAAACATACTTGGCCAATAACGCTCATTCTGATTCTGATATATATATATATATATATATATATTATGTAAACAAAAACTTTATTTTGGATGTGATTAATCATGATTAATCATTTGACAGCACTAATTTGCTGTCAATTTTTTTTTTTATTGACAAAGATGGCGGTGCATACACATCGCGAGGCTCAGCGTCTCTCCAGTTTTTGCAATTTTTCAGCATTTTTCCTGCACATCTCGGGCCTGTTCGCACTGAACAGCTTTGCCTTAACATCATACACCCGACAGGAGCTTTTGGATATCGGTCTGCACTTTTCCAACAGTTTTATAACCAATCATCGACTCATCCCTGAGATCTCCAGAACACCCGAGGCCACACACTCTGCTCTGCCGGGCGGAAGTGCTCACAGGCGGAGCCGAGATCGTAAACAAAGGCGGGGGAAGCGCTGAGGGCTAAGAGCTAAGCTAAAGCTAACACCGCACTGGCTCTCTTTACCCAGCATTTTCCTCGCTAATGTGCGGTCATTGGTGAACAAAATGGATGAGATACGACTTTGCATCACCCATAGTAAGAAACTTTTGGACTGCAATGTCATGGTTTTCACTGAAACATGGCTACATAGTGACATACCCAATAATGTTATTGATCTAACCGGACGCTACACGCTCCGAGCAGATAGAACGGCAGAGGACTCCGGCAAGACCAGAGGCGGGGGATTGTGCATTTATGTAAACAAAGCTTGGTGTACGAACTCTGACATTGTTGGAAGACACTGCTCACCTAACCTAGAGTTTCTCATGGTTAAGTGTAGACCTTTCTATCTGCTGTGGGGGTTCACTTCCACCATTATAACTGCAGCCTATATTCCCCCGGATGCTAATGCCAAGCTTGCTATGAACGAACTGCATGCGGCCATTAGTAAACAACAGACTGTACACCCGGAGGCTGCATTTTTTGTTGTAGGTGATTTTAATCACTCCAACTTAAAGACAGTGCTCCCCAAATTCCATCAGCATGTCTCCTGCCACACTAGAGGAGACAAAACTTTGGATCATGTTTACACAAACATCGCTGGAGCTTACATCGCGACTCCCCTCCCCCACCTGGGACAGTCTGATCACCTTTCTTTGTTTCTCACCCCAAGTATTCACCCCTCATCAACCGTGTGAAGCCATCAGTGAAGACCATCAAAGTGTGGCCAATTTGGGCAGAGTCTGTACTTCAGGACAAGTTTCAACACACGGACTGGAGTATGTTTGCTTCTCAGGCTGCCAGTGGATCTCACACGGACATTGATATCTATACCATCTCTGTTCTGGATTACATCAATACCTCCATTGACAGTGTTACAACAGAGAAACAGATCACAACGTACCCTAATCAGAAGCCATGGATGAACAAGGAGGTGCGGCTCCTGCTGAAAGCCCGCAACACTGCTTTCAGATTAGATGACGCTCAGTCCTACAGCATATCCAGGGCTAACCTGAAGAGGGGCATCAAGAAGGCCAAGCACTGCTACAAGCTAAAGGTAGAGGAACATTTTTCCAACTCTGACCCCCCGATGCATGTGGCAGGGCATCCAGGTCATCAGTGACTACAAGCCATGCAACTCCACTCCGACGGTCACAGACGTCTCCTTCCTTAATGAGCTAAATGACTTTTATGCTCACTTTGACAATAACAACAAGGAGACAGCCACCAAGATCACACTCTCAGGAGACCATCAGACCCTCAAACTCACCTCCACAGATGTCTGCACAGCATTGAGCTGGATCAATGCATGCAAGGCTGCTGGCCCCGACGGCATTCCTGGACGTGTGCTCAGGACATGGGCAGAGCAGCTCGCAGGGGTCTTCACAGACATTTTCAACCTGTCCCTCACCCAAGCAACTGTGTCAACATGCTTTAAGTCCACATCCATTGTGCCAGTGCCGAAACACTCCTCCCCGACGTGCCTGAATGACTACCGCCCCGTAGCACTCACACCCATTGTTATGAAGTGCTTTGAGCGACTGGTCCTGGCACACCACAAGAACTGCCTCCCACCCACACTGGACCCACAACAATTTGCCTATTGAAGCAATAGGAGCACTGAGGATGCAGTATGCACAGTACTGCACTTGGTACACACACACTTGGATAACAACAACACATATGTACGGGCCGCTTTTTCCCTACAGCTGTCTCCCTACTGAACTCTGCCCGATGACACCCCCTCACACACCACTATAAACTCTTCACCCCTCCCCATCACTAAATCTGTTAAAAAAAAAAAAAAAAAAAATCCATCTACACACTGAGTACTATGTACTGGAAATTGTTATTTTCTATGCACTTTCAGTGTTCATTGCACTAGTGTTTATATATCTTAATGTATAGCTTATTCATATCCATTTGTAATTATATTCATAGTTTTTGCTCATAGTGTACATACATTTACTGCATAATCCATCTGTATAGTATGTATAGTATGTTCATATCACCCATCTGTATATCATACTGATAGTATTTAAAAATGTGTAAATTATGTCCATAGTACTGCCTTATCTGTATATTGCTGTACATATGTAACATATTGTAGGCACTGTATATCCTGTACCTTTGCTTATTGCACTTCTGGTTAGATGCTAACTGCATTTCGTTGCCCTGTACCTTACATGTGCAATGACAATAAAGTTAAATCCAATCTAAAATCTAATCTAATACATACATACTGTATGTAATATATGTATGCCTCTAACCCCAATCAAAAATGCAAAACTCTTTTAGTTTCTGTCACGTTCAGTTAGTTGAATCATTTTTGAATCACAGTTAGATTGTATCTCTGAATAATGTCGGTCATTCTATAGTCGGTCATTCTACATTAGTCAAATATGAAATGTTGCACTAGTTCCCTCTTACTTTACTCTTGTTTGGTGCTTTGTGCTGGAATTTGCACTCTGCTTCTGTGAACAGTAAGCCCCACCCACTATTATTTGATTGGCCATTTTGACTTTGATGAGCGCTGTTAGACCCCTGAGGCAAAGCAAGCTAAAAATGTCACTTTTAAAACTTTTATTCCATCATAACAACAAACAGAGAACTGCGTAATGAAGTGCAGCAGATCAGTGCAAGAATTTCAAATATTGACAATTTGGCCATTTCTAATTATTGGAGGGACTTGTCCCTGTCAATGACTATGGTGGTTACAGCCCTGGCAAAACTGAAGTATATGATGTGTTTTTACTCCTCGATTGGAGACTACTTTTAACCTCTGTCTTTCTAAAAAAAAAAAAAAAAAAAAAAAGTTATTTTAAGTTATTGTTAGTTATTGTATTGTGAAATGTATTTCAGGTCCTGGTCTAGCATTCATAGCGTATCCTAAAGCTGTGACCATGATGCCATGGTCTCCGTTGTGGGCCTGCCTGTTCTTCATGATGCTCATCTTTCTCGGGCTTGACAGTCAGGTGACAAATGCACACATTTTGTAAAACAATTTCTTCAAATTAATAATTCAACCAAGAATCTGCCATTATCTTCTCAGCCTGTTGTGTTCACAAATGTACACTGTAATTTTTCTGTCAAATACAAACACACACATACACACAAAACATTTTGGGGTTATATTTTCCTTTAATATTTACAGCATTTCATATCTTATTTCATACATGAATTAGTGTTTTTTTATAATGTTGCAGTAGAACTGCTGTGTCGGTTGTTTATAGAGTCCTCAAAAATTTGGACACTGTTGCCCCACTTAATAAAAGTCACTTTATTATATATCAAACAAGTCTTTTATTATATATCAAACTATATTTTGTTTTGATATTACATTTCAAACAAGTGCCAGTAATTGTAAAGAAAGCGTGCAAAAATAACTTTCGATTAAAACATAAAATAAGAAAACACGAAAAGTGAAGTGAGAAAAAAAGATTCTGTGGCACTCGAGACACTTGAGTGTTATTAATAAGTCACTTCGGCTCCCTATCACCCTCAAGACTGATGTTGCTTCTATTGAACTTATAGCTATGATCGACTCTGGTGCAGCACTCAACCTTATTAGTAGCCGCCTCATCAAGCAACATGATCTCCTCACTCAACCCTGCATTCCCCCTATAAGAATCAAGATCATTGATCACACCCTCATATGAGAAGGCATCACCAACAGAACTAGAACTCTCACAATGACTTTAGGCTTCCTCCATCAGGAATCCATAACCCTGTACGTGGTTGACTCATCACATCATGATGTCATTCTGGGACGTCCCTGGCTCTCTAGCCATGACCCTGACATCTCATGGCATAGTGGTGAGCTTCATCGCTGGTCACCTTTCTGCTTTCATCACTGCTTAACTGCTCTACCTGTATCCTGTTTCACTACCAGTATTGAAAGCCCCCAGACCATTAAAACAGTAGACATCCCTTCCTGCTATAATGATCTATCAGAAGTATTCAGCAAATCCAAAGCTACACAGCTACCACCTCACCATCCATGGGATTGTGCCATCGATCTACTTCCAAATGCCATGCCACCCAAGAGCAAAGTCTACCCATTGTCAAGAACCGAGAATCAAGCCATGGAAGAATACATCGACGAAGCCATAAATTCAGGGTTCATCCGACCATCCACATCACCAGCTGCTGCAGGTTTCTTCTTTGTGGAAAAGAAGGATGGTGGACTGAGGCCTTGCATTTGACTACAGAGGGCTGAATCAGGTAACACTCAAATTCCGCTACCCACTTCCCTTAGTCCCCTCTGCCCTAGAACAGCTATGTAAGGCCCATATTTACACCAAGCTAGACTTAAGCGCATATAACCTAATCAGGATCAAGAAAGGAGATGAATGGAAGACCGCATTCCTCACCACTAGGGGGTACTATGAATATCAGGTCATGCCCTATGGACTTGCCAACTCACCAGCAGTGTTTCAATCCTTCATTAACGAGATTTTCAGGGATTTGCTGAACTAGTACATAATCGCTTACATTGATGACATCTTGATATACTCCAAGACAGAAAAGGAACATATCACCCACGTGAGAACTGTCCTCAAACGACTCCTGGATAACCAGCTATACGTCAAAGCAGAGAAGTAAGTTTCATGTAAAACAAACCATTTTCTTGGGATATCACATCAGCCACGCAGGAGTAAGAATGGATGAGACCAAGGTCAAGGCAGTCACCGAATGGCCACAACCCAACACAATCAAGGAACTCCAACGCTTCCTTGGCTTTGCAAACTTTTATCAACGTTTCATTTGTAATTATAGTCTTGTCTCAGCTCCTTTAACCTCCCTACTCAAAAACAAACCCAAGAAGTTACGGTGGATAGAGGAGTCCACAAAGGCCTTCACATCTCTTAAGGAGAGATTCACGACCACACCCATCCTGAAACACCCTGACCCGAATTTACCCTTCGTGTTAGAAGTCGATGCCTCGGACTACGTAATTGGAGCAGTCTTATCCCAACGCCATGTGCAACCAGGTAAATTATTTCCCTCTGCCTTTTTCTCAAGGAAATTAACCGCAGCGGAACAAAATTACGATATTGGCAACAAAGAACTTCTTTCCATGAAAGCTGCCATGGAGGAGTGGAGACATTGGCTCGAGGGCGCTCTTCACCCATTTCAAATAATCATTGATCACAAAAATCTGGAATAAATCAAGAACGCTAAACGACTCAATCCACGTCAAGCTCGATGGGCCTTGTTCTTCACTCGATTTCAACTTTCAGTCACCTATCGACCAGGCAGCAAGAACAGCAAGGCAGATGCACTTTCCAGACGGTATGACCCATATACCGAGAATTCCTCCCCAGAACCAATTCTTCCTCCTAGTGTAATCATAGCCCCAGTAACCTGGGATATCATGGAAGAATTGCAAAGAGCCCAGCAGAATGAACCTACCCCAAATAACGTTAAAGCCTGCCAAGTCTGTGCACAATCTAAAACACTCAAAGAACTACCATCTGGTCTCCTTCTCCCCCTTCCCATACCACAACGTCCATGGTCTCACCTCTCCATAGACTTCGTAACAGATCTACCCCTCTCTGATGGTTTCACTACTATACTGGTTATCATCGACCGATTTTCAAAGTCCTGCCGACTAATTCCCCTAAAGGGTATCCCCACATCATTGGAAACAGCTCTGGCCCTGTTCAACCATGTCTTTCGAATCTATGGCCTACCAGAGGATATAGTCAGCGACCGAGGCACCCAATTCACATCCCAAGTGTGGAGAGCGTTCTGCAAACACCTCTATCAATGTGATCAACGTCAGGGTACCACCCGCAATCCAACGGTCAGGTAGAACGCCTCAACCAGGAAATTGGCCGGTACTTGCGCACCTACTGCAGCCGCGAACAACATCGATGGTCAGAATTCCTACCATGGGCAGAATATGCTCAAAACTCCATAACCCACTTATCTACAGGTCTCACCCCCTTTCAGTGCGTCCTGGGGTTCCAACCCCCTTTGTTCCCGTGGTCTGGCGACCCTTCTTCAGTCCCTGCTGTGGACGAATGGATGCAGCGCAGTGAGAGGGTGTGGGACAGCACTTCCGTCCGCCTCCAGCGAGTTGTACGAACACAGGAGTTCCAGGCTAACAGGTGACGTCGTCCACATCCTCCCTACCAACCAGGACAACGGGTCTGGCTCTCCACGAAGGACATCAAGTTGCGGCTGCCCTGTAAGAAGCTCAGCCCCAGGTATGTTGGCCCTTTCAAGATTCTTAAACGTATTAATGAAGTAACTTACCAGCTCGAGCTTCCTACTAACTATCGGATCTCCCCTACCTTTCATGTTTCCCTCCTCAAACCGGTCCACCCGGAGGCTGACCCCAGAGCCACAACCCTAGAGCAACCACCCCCTCTGGACATTGACGGGAACTCCGCTTACAGGGTGAACATATTGCTGGATTCAAGGAGGAGAAGGGGTCAGCTCCAATATCTGGTGGACTGGGAGGGCTACGGACCTGAGGAGAGATCCTGGGTAGCCGCCCGGGACATCCTAGATCCCTCTCTCATCGAGGAGTTTCACAGAGCCAGACCCGACCGACCAGCACCTAGACCACGGGGACGAACACGTAGAGCCCCAGGAGTTGCTCCTAAGGGGGGGGGATTCTGTAACACCAAGCCAGCAGAGGGAGCTCTCACCAGAGTACTGACTGCTTTCCACTCCCTCTGCTTCCTCTACTGCCACTTCCTGTTTGTTGCTTTATAAGCCAGAAGGTGTTTCTCAATGTCAAGGATACGTCCTTGGCAGGACTGGTCCTTCCAAGTCACTTCCTTCAGAGGCTAGGCGAGGCTCCTCTTAAGCATTCGGAGAACACGTAAATGGAACAGGCTAGCAAGTGCACGTTATTGCGTCATTACGTCAGTGAAACGGTCCGCTTTTACTCTGGACAACTTAACTAAGTTAGTCCGGTTCAGTTAGCTATCAATAACGTAATTTCTAGAATTTATAATATCAATACGGTAGTAATACTTTTTAATACAAAAATGTTTTTTTAAGTAATTTGTAATTTGTAAATATACTTGCATTTGAACGCATATTGCCCCGTTGGCGCTCCGACTCCGCTAACGTCCAACATTTTGAATTTTTGAGCAAGATAGCAAAGCTGCGCGCATAGGATTGTGGGTGATTTTAGCGCGCGAAGAGCGCGAAGGCTACACTTATGCATCCTTTCCTGTGTATGGGATATTTTTCGAACGAAGGACTCAGTCCTTGGTTGAAATTCCGAGGATCCTCGACATTGGAACAGTCCTTCGACGGATGTCGATGACGTAGCATCCTCGAAATTCTGGCTTCCGAGGATCCTTCCTTGACATTGAGAAACGCCTACAGACTGAGCACATACTGCGAAGTATTGCCAGTTTACCTGCCTTACCTAGCGTTTACCATTGTCTTTCTCATTGCCTTGCTGTGTATAACTCTGCCTGTTGACCTCGACTCTGATTTCCTGGATTTGCCCCTCTGCCTTGTTTGCTCGTTTGGACTGATGTTTGTGTACGAACTCTTTGCCTGCCTACTGATTTCCGCCTTCTGGATTGCCCCTGTGTGTATCAACGGACTCAACTGTGATACTGGTATAGACCTCTTACCTGACTTCACGTTTCTGTTTGTTGAAATCCCTTTTAATAAACTTTTGCGAATGGATTCTAACTCTGCCTCAGCGCCATCATTACAGAATACTTCGCCAACCATGAACCCAGCAGAAGTTTCAAATCTGCAGATGGCATTCGCTTACCAAAGTGAACTATTAAAGGGCTACCAGGAACAACTCGCTAACCTACAGTCAGTCAATGAACACCTGACGCACTACATCAGAGCACTTCCCTCACCCACTCTTCTAACTCTGCCTCAGCGCCATTATTACAATAATTTTATAAGTAATAATGTTTTTGTGTCACAGAATGTAGTTTTAAGAGGTTTTTAGGCGAGAATGCAGTTATTTAAACTTCAATATTTTCCGCTGGCTCTAATGTCTGTAGTGGTTAAACATGAGACATAATTTGTTTTGGGTAAATCTCAAGGGCAGTTTTTGGTCTCATTAATCCATTATTCGTTCCAGAGCAAATAGTTTTGGCTGAGGGCAAAATCTCATCACGTTATATTTGATGTAACTTCAGTTCTGTATATCAGAGCGCTGCCTTTGTACTTTTGACTGAATTGCCTAGCAAATTTTATGATGAGCCTGAAACAGGGTTGTAAACAAGTTATTTTTTACTTTCAACAACACCTTGTTAGACGCAGCCAACAAATGGACTGAGCATCGCTGTCGTCGGAAATCACCCTTAACAGATGAAAGGATAGTGTGACAAAGAGCCTATCACTTTCCTCAGTGGACATTCAAACTAATGATTTATTGTGAATATGAGTTTGAGCTGAAGAATGAATGCTGTATCAGATTTAGGTAATCACACTCAGTCCATCTCTCTCTCATAATACTCTACTATATATAAAACAGTGAGCTTTTACTACAGTAATACAATACGCTTTCAATGAAGCAACTCAATGCTCCTTGATTACTATTTCTAAAATAACGTTTTGGAATTAGTAACAGAGGCTTGTGCTCAGCTGTTAAATTGTCAAACTGAGATTTGAATCCATGGCAGAAGGAAGTAGTTCTGGACAAAAGAGGTTTTTTTTTAAAGACACTCCATTGTTGAATTATTTTTAATTCATGTTAAAAAAACATCCCACGAATCCGCTCCAAAGTCCCAATCTGAATCAAAAGATTCGTGATACACAATTTGATTGGAGCGCTTCAAAATGTGAATCATTTTGTGACGCACTGGTTTAACTGATACAGTGTGTCAAAAAGCTCAGCTGATACAGTGTTCTTTGCTTGCTTTCTCTATATAATTTATTAGTTGCTTGAATAACCATGGAAATGAAATTATTACAAATAATAGGCCTGACTTACGTTTTTATTGAACTTTGGTCATGTCAAATACAGTTTCTGTGCACACACACCCACACATATATATAAATATAAATATATATATATATATATATATATATATATATATATATATATATATATATATATACATACAGTGCATGCATCATTTTTTTTTCTGTTATTGTTTTTCTTTTTCAAATAATTTGTGTGGTTTTATTTGTAGGCAAATGATAATAACCCTGTGTCATGTTCCTCTCTTTGTAGTTTGTGTGTGTGGAGAGTCTTGTGACTGCAATCGTGGACATGTATCCCAAAACCTTCCGCGTGGGTTATCGGCGAGAGCTTCTCATCCTAGGAATGTCTGTGGCTTCGTTCTTCGTGGGTCTAATAATGTTGACAGAGGTAAAGTCATATTGTTGTTTACAAACGTGTTCCTTCCAGTGGCATTAATATAACCCTTGATTTATGTTTCTCAGTGCTGATGTTTAGCACAACACAGTTTTCCATCCCAGTCTTCCTCAGGTGGATGATCTGTTGTAAGCAAGTGTTGACAAAATAATTAATCTCATAAAAAAGCATAATATATGACAATGAAAAATCCAGGTGTCTTATTTGTCAAGGACAAGCAGATTTTCTGTTCACACGATCATGTTGATTTGTCCTTACGGACATGCTTGGATTAATATAGTTAATTGTTAACCTGGAACGCATGCCTCTCGATGCTGCTAAACAGTTTTTAACATGTAAAAAATCATGATTTGTAGAGAATTTTTCCCTGTAAGGATGGTGTCTTGGCATATTTCTGTCAGCACCTGGCACGTTACTGTGGTTTCCTGTTTTGCATTTATGGCTGAAGTGAGGGTAAAAATAGGCCTACATTCAGGCTGAGACAGGAGGAAGCTCTCCGCCAGTAATGTGCAGTCAGGTGAACATTTTCGCTCTGCGTTTCATGAATAAAGCCATCCGACTGTGGAACGAAGCCTCTCCGATGTGGAATGTCAGACATTCTTTGTTACTAGGATGAGAGGGAGATGAGGATGCTCTTAAAGCTTTGCTATTCTCCATATGCCAGTAGTGCTCTCCTAGATCCATAAAATGCATTGAGCGTGTGTGAGCATCGTGATATTGTTCATGTCTCATGCCATGGCTACATACTCGGTTGTCTTGTGTGTTTGTCCTGTATTCCTCTTTCTGTGCTCTGTTAGGGTGGCATGTACGTGTTCCAGCTCTTTGACTCGTATGCAGCCAGTGGCATGTGTCTGTTGTTTGTGGCCATCTTTGAGTCCATCTGCATTGGCTGGATCTATGGTAAGAGATTGTTTTGTTTTAGTGTGTCACAATGTTCATCACTTAACATCTTTATTACTAAACATCTATAGTCTCGACATCCTCAGCTGAGCACTCTCACTCTAATGCAGTTTTACCCTTTAACTGCCAAATGCTACGTAAGCATTATGTCCCTTAATGATTTAAATACAATGAGAGCATCTCTTTATATTTAATCACCTGAAATAGCGATAGCCTGTGATAATAAGCCCATGAAATTACCAATGAATTAGGTCTTGTAACACATTGTGCCATGCCAGTAGATGCTTTTCTGTCTGAATTATTTGTGTCAATGGTCACGCTCTTCACAGGATCATCACATTTCTATAACCATAATGCCATCTGCTGGCAAGAGCCAGAGAGTGCATGTAATGGATCATTGAAATAAATGTGCAGCAGAAATACAGTGAATGTCAGTGTCCTTTAAATACAAGTGTTATTTTTGTAGTATATACATAAAATGTGACATTTTAAGTGAAAAGTATAATCTTTATCCTCAGGTAGTGACAGGTTTTATTTGAACATCGAGGACATGATTGGATACAAGCCCATCTTCTTTATCAAATGGTGCTGGAAGTTCTTCACACCAGGCATCTGTGCTGTGAGTTAAATTGAATGCACAGAGAGTTTACAGGCTGTGAGTGATAAATGGTTGATTTAAAAGTGATTAATTATTGGCGGTATGATTGTCATTTCAGGGCATCTTTCTGTTCTTCTTGATCAAGTACAAACCGCTGAAGTATAATAATGTGTACACGTATCCATACTGGGGTTATGGCATTGGCTGGATGATGGCCATGTCCTCTATGGTCTGCATCCCCCTGGGAATCATATTTCAGATCTGGAAGACGGAAGGAACTTTCCGTGAGGTAAAGACCTTTTTGCCTTTATTTTAATTTTATGGTGAACATGGACATTGTGTGTGCTATATAATATGGGTTGTCCATTCTGCACAGCATAGTCAAAGTCTGAGACCACTAGTGTAAAGTAGGTAACTCTTTAGATTAGGGCACACATATTCACAATTAACTAAAGAGTTAATAGTGAACAGTGTTTCCTAATCTAAAGGGTTACTGAAAATTATTCTTGTATTTATTTTACTATTCTTTTATAAGCTAGTCTTTTCATTGCAAATTATAATATCTACCACCTAGAAGCCACCTGGTTCACCTTGAGTGTTGTAAAGGGCTGTATAAATAAATGTTTATTTTATTGATTGAAGTAGAGCACAATATTAATGTTTTTTTCTTCATTTTACATAATGTTTCTTTAATTTTCCAAAAAAATAAATTTGTATTATTAGCTTCCAATCAAGCTATACTGTCAGTTATGAGCATGCCGCCTTGAACTCATTCAGTCATGTAGCATACATTCAGATTTCTGCATTCCTCTTTGTACCCGATAAACGTCACTGAAGGCATGAGTCATCATTTCCTACCTCCTTCACTGTCCTTGATTCACCCGACTGAACCTCTCTTACTGCTGCCAACGATGTAAGATAGGAGCTAGAAAGTGCATTTTTACAGCATGTACTTGAGAGAAAAAAAATCATATTTCTTGAGTTGCCATGAAATGGCAAAGATGAAAGTTGTTGTGGCTTAGCGGGAGTGACGTGGGCGCTGCCCTTCCCTGACCCCATTGTGCCATGTCTTATTGATTGTGTCTGCTTCAGAAAGCATGTGATGAGGTTAGTGTACTACACTGCGTCTCAATTACTAATTTTGCATTGATTTCCACCAACAATCTAAACATCTTTAAAACAAGCAAGAAGATAAGACTTGTTTGCAGAGTAATATACATTAAGTTTATTTTTCTTACTCCATTGGAAAGTGTTTGTCATATTTATTCTTAAAACAAGGAGGAACGTGATTTATCCAAAAATAAACAATTGTATATGTATTTTCTAGAAATGACTTTTTTTTTTTTTTTCAGTGTAAAAAATAAGTACAGAATAATAATCAAGTCTATGATACCTGGATAAGCATTCCAGTTCTTTTCAATGGAAGCTGCTCAGCTGGCACACAAACCCAGCATCTTTGCAAGTGGGAGCAAAGATTGTCTTGAGCCAATCACCCGAGCCTTAAATGTCATGTGATTGTTCAGTCTGGACTAGCAGAAAATGGTATGACAAAATGAAATGACGGAAGGCTGCGCAAGCCTTCAAACACTTTGCTACTGACTGTCCCCAAGCTGTGATGGCAAAGACCTAAATACACTTTTTTTCAAAAAAGCTTCACCAGTAGGGACCGTATGAACCTTGAACCCTTGCTTATATAATAAAATATTCTTGTAGCATCTCACAAATGTAAGTTACTGTACTGTTAGAACAGGACAGTACCTCTGTGTACTTTTGCTCATTATCATATGAATGTAATTGCAGAGGATCAAGAAGCTGACCACTCCCAGCTCTGACCTGATAATGAGGGGACACCTCAGCTCCAGGGGTCCCTGCGCTATCAATGACGCTGATGCCAAAATGAGGGCTGATGGCAAGATCTCCACCATCACAGAGAAGGAGACACATTTCTAAACCCAAGACACGGACATCACCGGAACAACAGACAGAAACGTGAAGAAACAAATATGTTTGCCTTTATTTTTAAAAAGAGATCTATTATCACATTTGTAGTGTTGCTTTTTTGCACAAGCAGGTAACACGTCACAATTTAACTTCATGATTTAAACTGAGTTTTGCATCAGAGTGTATCTAAATCTAGATAAAAATGTTGTCGTATTGCCTCTTTGTCACATTAGTCATTTATGTACTTGTAGAATGAAGCCAAGTTAAGCCAATGTGTTGTGAAATGTTTTTACACATTGGCTCTTTGCTCTGTGCAGATTACTGTAGAGTACTATTCTAATGGATAGAAGATGTTTATGACCACTCCAAACGTTGGCTGTATGTTTGTAGATGAGGCTCAGTGTTGTCAGATACACTGTGATTCGATGTCCTTCAGCTAGCATTGACTCGCGGGGCGAGCATGACGTAGCAAGCCCATTCGCCACGGCATCTTACGCGGCTCAAATTCTTGGTCATTTCACACCAATTAAACTCAATTTAATTGAAGGTGACAGACCAAACACAGTTTATCTTTTTTTTATTATTATTTCAGGCTGGTGGTTCAGAGAGTCATCCGGACACACTCGTCATGAACCTCTCATTAACGTTCATAAAGATTCTGTCTTAATAATGTGATTTTTGTGTTAGTGTTAAAGGGCAGTTTGATGGTGAAAGAAGTGTAGATGAAGCTTTTGGTTTGTATGTGAGGACAACATTAAAGCAATGCTGTGGAACACAAAAGTGCACATTTTAAACAGTTCTTTTCATAAAATTACCATAAAAGTACCATAAAATTAATCCATTCGATTCAGTAAATTCAGTGATAAATCCAGATTACAAAAATGGCATGTCAGAATCATTAATGTACTGATGCACCATTGTTTAACACGTAAACAGTTAACACGTCAACCGTTCCTTTAATAGTATAGATGCAGTAATAAATAGATTAGATGTAGAAAGATTGATACTATCCAAAATATAAAAGGCCACTAATCAGATGCTAGCTCATTCCCTAAGAGAAAGTGCAAGTGACAAAGAAGTAATCAACAGCCATAAGTACTTTGATCAAACAGTGCTGGATCTGTAATGCACTATCACTTTTTGTTCGCAGTATACTCAGGATGCACTGCAAGCCCTGTGCACATGCATGCAATCTTTGGTCTGGTCTGTTCCATCGTGACATCACTTTGTGCAAGTAAACTTGTTTGTGTTTTAATAGCCTGTTAACTTTTCATATATATGTATATTTTTACATTTCTTTAGTTGTTTTGTGTACTGTTTCTTGATGAAAAAAAAACTTTCTCTGAGGACTTTTGATATGTCATTCAACAATCAAGTTCTAGGTATATGATGGAATATATATGTGCTGTTTACACAAATTTTGGTATTCACAGGACATATGAATTGTGTGCTTACTCATTTTTAAAAATAAAAGTTAAAAACGAACATATCTGTTTGCTTGTCTCAGTCATTTTAGCTATTTTTACATATTTTTACATATTTTAGAAAAGTGTATTAGATTTTTCTTTAACATGCTAACCCTAGTATGAGTAGAACAGAGTTGAGAAAAAGGTCTTCAGTGTTAAGAAAACTACCTTATTTATGCATAGCTTAGCTTGGCATGCTACAGTTTTAAATTCAACTACACTAAATCTACCGTCAACTTTAAAATGGTACTGCAGCCTCACTACAAATTGCTAAAAAATGTTGCTAATTATTGCTAATTAAGTTAATGCTGAAATAACTTTGAAAAAAATATATAACAAATTATAATAATTTATAGCTTATTTCTTGATCAACTTTAAAATAATAAAATCATATAATGATGGACTGGAACCTTTTTCTGCACAGACTTTAAGTAAATTGTTTCCTTTTGAAATTAACCATCAGATTCACTAACTAATTGACACAATGTAATAACTGTAGCAGAATTCAGTGTGAATTTCAAAATGCATTCTGAGCAAAAGATGTAGCAAAACAGTGATTTAAATGTTTTAAATTTTTCTTAAATGCATTGATACACTTAAAATGTTTAAATTTGCATTTTCATTCAATATCCTGTGATGAATAATAAAAACTATTTAAATAACAGGCTTTTATAACCCCACTACTTAAGAAACCCACTCTTAACTCAGCTATTTTGAGAACTACAGGTTTCCCTTTTTCCTTTCATTGCAAAAACACTTGAACGAGTTGTGTTTAACCAAGTCTCTGCCATTCTCACATAGAGAAACCTCATGGACAGCAACCAGTCTGGCTTTAGAAGTGGACATACAACCAAGATTGCCTTGCTCTCGGTTGTTGAAGCCCAAAGACTGGCAAGAGCAGCTTCCAAATCTTCAATACTTATCTTGTTGGATCTGTCCACTGCTTTTGACATGGTTAACCACCAGATCTTCAACCCCATTGGCAAAGGAAATCTCAGGAACCGCGCTCCAGTGGTTTGAGTCTTACCTCTCAGATAGGCCCTTCAAGATATCTTGGAGGGGTGAAGTGTCCAAATCGCAACATCTAGCTACTGAGGTGCTTCAGGGCACAGTTCTTGGACCACTTCTCTGTCTATATTGCATCACTAGGTTTGTTCATTCAGAAACATGGCTTTTCATATAACTGCTATGCTGATGACCTCTCATTCCATCCTGATGATCCAATGATAGCTGGCCGCATCTCATTTTGTCTGAAATACATTTCTTGCTGGATGAAGGACCATGACCTTCAACTCAACTTTGGCAAGACAGAACTGCTTTTGGTTTCAACAAACCCATCACTTCATCACAATTTCATTATTCAGTAAGGTGCATCAACCATAACTACTTCAAAATCAGCCAGAAACCTTGCAGTTATGATTGATTATCAGCTGAATTTCTCAGACCACACTGCTAAAACTACCTCGTCCTGCAGATTTGCTTTATTCAACATCAGGAAGATCAGGCCTTTTCTTTCAGAACATGCTTTGCAACTTCTTGTTCAAGCTCTTGTTCTGTCCAGGCTTGTCTATTGCAATGCTCTCTTGGCAGGTCTTCCAGCCAGTTCTATCAAACCTCTACAATTAATCCAGAATGTGGCTGCAAGATTAGTCTTTAATGAGCCGAAAAGATTGCACACCACACCTCTGTTCATCAATTTGCACTCGCTACCAATAGATGCTCGAATAAAATTCAAGGCATTGATGTTTGCTTACAAAACCATCACCGGCTCAGCTCAGTTTTCCAGAGGATGCTCGACATCATGTCAGCGATTCCGTTGGGCCTGTTTCACATGCAGCCCCTCCAATTTTGGCTCAAAGCCCATTACTGTCCCACGCTTAGCACCTGGGACTTCTTTGCCTCAAGGTGACACGCTGCTATATGTGATTTCAGTTGCCTATTTCAGACAGACGTCCCACTGGGACTGACCCCCAGAAGGAAGGTGGTCATGACAGATGGTAGTGGAGTACTGTACGAGGGCAGATTGGTGATGATAGCAATTTTTCTAGCCCCATAAACCTTCCTGCCAGCCTTAAAAGGGCACCTTACCCTGGTCCATTCAGACAACATGACGGTGGTAGCCTTTATAAATCACCAAGGTGGTGTCAGGTCATGCTCCCTTTACAGGATGGCGAGATGCCTTGTCCTATGGGTGCAACCTACTCTCACTGAGGCCAGTTCATGTGCCAGGTAGAATGAACGAAGGAGCGGACATGCTGTCTTGGGGCAATGTAGATCCAGGAGAATGGAGACTACACCCAAAAGTGCTTCAAACGATTTGGTCTGTCTTTGGGAGGGCAGAGGCGGAAGACAACTTTCACTGCCCAACATATTTGAGTCTTTGCAACTCTCCGCGAGGGTGACTAACCATTTTGGAAGCTAGAGGCCCATCTACAAGACGTCTCTACACCCTTAAGTGGTCAGTCTTTTCTCACTGGTGTGCAGCACGAAACAAGCACCTGTCCTCTTGTGATGTGTCAGCTGTGCTAACCTTTCTGCAAGAGCTACTGGATAAGGGGGGTGCACCCCTTCCATGCTCAAAGTATAAGTGGTAGCAATTGCGGCAAATTACATTCACATGGCTGACCAGTCAATTGGCAAAAATGATCTTGTCATTAAGTTCATGAGTGAAGCTCGGAGACTGAATTTGCTTCATGCTCATACTGTGTGAACATGAGACTTATCCATAGTCCTTAGAGCCCTACGAGGCCCTTCCTTTGAGCCACTCCAGTTGGCCGAATTATTGGTCCTATTGGAGTGAGGGCCCACTCCACCAAAGGAATGGCCCCCTACTGGGCTTGGTCCAGAGGAGTTTCTATTGGTGATATCTGTACGGCTGTTGGCTGGTCTTCATCGTCTACCTTCACCAGGTTTAATAACTTGTACATCCTTGCCTTTCAGGCACAGATTTTGTCTGCCTAATTTACATATAATCACCATGTATAAGTGGTGAAGGTATTAAGATGTAGACTCCAGCCTGGTGGCTTGGGTCTCATAATTGGCTCATGCTTTTTAGGAACCCACATTACGGGTGCTCCGGGGCTGGGCTCGCGGAGCTGCTTGGTTCTGCACTTTCTTATAGCATGGTGCTACTGGATGCGTTTGTGTTTCAGACAATCAATCGGAACGTAAACAGTGAGTGGTCTTGGGGCAGGCACAACGCTAAGGTGTTGCGTGCTTCATTATGGACTAGAAGAGACGAACAAAATATAAGGTAGGGTTGCAAACAGGTAAATAAGTGTAGGTTTGGAATGTCTATTTGTTTACATGCATTAATTGGAGTGTAAACAGTGAGAGTCAGGCAGGACGATTAGGTGCCACGGGAAATAATAGAGGAATAAAATATCAAATGTAAAATAAAAATAAAATTCTTGGAGAAATCCAAATCCTCCATGTTCTATATTTTCCGCCAATTGTCAAAATATCCAGACAACACAATGGAAGCCCCACCTTGATCTAATGATTGACAGTGTGGGGGCATGTTCGGCTTGGAATGCATTTTCAAATCCACATTGACTTAAACTACATTCATTGCAAGGTATTTAATGAGAGAAGCGATTAGTCAGCAGATGAGACGGCAGTGCGCGAGTGTTTTGCTTAATACTTTGTTTGTAGATCTGTTGTTTAAATTATTACTTGCTGCTAGGAAGGAATATTTCATTTTCTCTCTTTATTTATTCCTTCCCTTTCTAGCTTGTACTTATTTGAACAATGCCTGAAACTTGGTATTATGAGCGTTTCTTGTGTCTGTTTGCTTCTTTAAGAAGAATTGTTCTATGTATTTCCCAATTGTAAGTCACTTTGGATAAAAACTGCAAAATGACAATGTAAATGTTAATGAAAAGACGCTTTCTTGACGCTTTGTCTGAAAACTGTGATACACATCACACAGACATGAATAAATTAATGAGTCATTTATATAGTGCTTTCTTGTGTATTTCTGTACACCCAAAGTGCTTTACATTCATATGAGGGGGTCTCTCCTCAACCATCACCAGTGTGTAGCATCCACTTGCATTGACATTGCTCAGTCTTATCAGACCTTGTGTCTCCTCCATCCATGTGCAAGGAGGATATACTGAAAGAAAAGACTCTAGTATGCCACTCCTGTGAATCTAGACTCAAAACACAGAAATATTTTATGGGAGGGTAAAAATTTACACACAGAAATATTCATCCTTCAAATGCAGCCTCAAAAATAAAAAGCGCAGAGATTACAAGAAATAAATAAAGTTGGGCTTGCAGAGTAACGAGACCCTAGAACAGCTGTTCCCAAATATGGTCCTGGAGTTCCTCCAAGAGTACGCAATGGCTTTGTTTACATGCCCAACTTTTGCTTCAGTCGGACTGAATTAATTCAGATTGATGCATCTGAATGTAGTGTTTACATGAACGCTAAATAAAGTGACTGGGTTGTTGTGCGTGTTTATATGTCACAAGCTTCAAATCAGAATTAATTTTTTGACATGCACACACTGCATGCATATAGAGGGTTTCCTGCTAATTTGTGCATAATAACCATTCTCCTACACTGTTTCTTTATTTGTTTTAAACAGCAGAATTAATATTTATCCATTTCTGGTCATAGCTTGGTAAAAATGAGCATACAGTCGCTGTGTTATGCTGCTTGTATTTATCACGCAGTAAAATGCCCCTCCCAGTGTCCAAAAAGGACTGGTGGGACATTGTCCTGCTCCACTTCACAGTTGCAGAGTGAAAGGAGAGTTTTATAATGACAGGACACACATTAATACAACACTTTATTGAAAAGGAATAACCTCTCGTTCTGCGCGTCATACGTCATTGCGCTATTTCTATGTCACTGCTCATGCGCAGTCATTTTAATTTTGGGTATCAATCCTATCAAGCAATTACATGTACTCTCAATCGTATTAGAAAAGGAATAAACCACCCCTTTCAATCTGATCGAAATTTCACTCGAATCGACCTCAATAGGATTGTTTAAGGTGTTTACATGAAGGCTTTTCAGTCCGATTGAGCCGTCAATCCGATTACAAACAGATTATTTTGGTTGCATGTAAACATAGCCATCTCTCTCCTCTTACTCAACCATTTTATGTTTCAAACTCCGTACTAAAGAGCTGATGAGTTGAATCAGGTATGTTTTATTAGGGAGACATAAAAAATGTGCAGAGTTGGGGTTACTCGAGGACCAGAAATGGAAACCACTGCCCTAGAGCAACCCTAGAGTCATGCACCTGGAGAAGTGGGATTTAAGCTGTAGCTACCAATAAATTGCAGAGATCCTATTCCGGCTGCAGAAGTGGTCACTCCTAGACAGAGTTCCCATATGGTGTACATAAATGTGAACTAAATCACCCCTACCTGCCCTAGATAGACAGAGGTCATGGATAAATACCTGAGGATGTGGGATGATATCTTGAATTTGTTACTGATTTGTTTGTTCTTTTAAATGAGCATTTGTGCTGTTTATTGTAAATATGATGTCACAGAAAGATGCATAGCCATAGGATCAATGGTCTTGATAGCCTAAATAATTGCTGCTGGTTTCCTGCTTTGGATTTAGCCAGTGATTACTGCTGCTCCTTTAGGTGAAATTACAATGATATTAGAATTTATACATAAAAAAACTGCCATAAGTTCATGTAATGTATATCGAAGAGAAGGTAAACGTTCAGTTTGCTGTCTGTGATGAGTCATTCACAAGCCGCAACCCGAGCCTGAAGTAACTAAACTAATTTTTGAAGAGAGAAATCAGGAAACAGTAATTTGTAGAACTGGTGAAATAGTTTAAAGCATTTCCAAGTGGTCTAGTAAGTTTGAAGGGTTCTCTTGGATATCACATGCGCTATGGAATCAAGTGATCCATTATGGAGAGATGGAACTGATAGAACCCTGAAGGAACCAGGGTTGGAATCAAATCCACTTCAGTTGCCAATGTTTAGAATTTCTGAAATAAAAAACGAGTCAGGGAGTCAGCTGTTTTATACTTGGACCCCGGAATGTGTTTAGCTGCAATAAAGAATTGGCAGCCAAACACCTTTGAAAACTTTGTAATTTGCCACATCAGTAAAAAAATAACAGGAGAATGAGAACAGGACGTATAGAACTGAATCAGGGAACTGGGAGGAGACATTTGACACCAGTTGTTTTTCACATGATTCTGACTTGGATGTGCTTTTTTCAGGTGCTTTTCCTAGGATGTTTACACTGCCATTTTAGCAACAGACGACTCTAATGGGGATCAGTTCAGTTCTCAAGACAGGCCCAGTCCTCCAACAATATTCTGGCTGTGCTTCAAATAGCAATGGCTTGTCTGGGGCTTGACAAGTCACCCTTAAATCTGCCCAGCATATTTTTTTCTTCAGTCAGCTCTCAGCTGCCACGACACTGTGAAGTGCCTTAATAGGTTTTGGTCTACCTAAGCATCACTCAAAGATTGTTTGTACACTAGCTTACATGGCTGAAGAGGTTTGATTCCATTGAGTCGAGTTGTGCTCTGGAAATAGAGTAAAAAGTAAAGAGTGTAAAGACCATCAACTCCACCGTGCGACTCCACCGGGCAGGGACACTTGCATTTTGGCAAGGGATAGAAGTATCGCTTTTTATTTTATTTTTTTCATTTATATGTTTATTATTGAAATGTTGTTATATGCATGCGTCAATTTTATTTAATTTCTTTATTTCCTTACATATGTGGGTATATAGTATTTATAGAGTTGTAACTTTTAGTTTTAGTTACTTTTTTTCTTATTTGTAAGTCGCTTTGGACAAAAGCGTCTGCTAAATGACAAAAGTAAAGTAAGTAAGTAAATAGAGACATTGCAGCTTTGCTGGTATCCCCTGGCAAACCTCTGTGGTGTAATGAATGATGCCCTAGTGTGCAATACTTTTCTGTCATCTACATAACTCATACAGAAAATATGATCTGTCAAATAGTTCTTGGTATCACCAGTACATTGAACCCAGCAAACATTAATCCCTTCATTTGCAGTTTCTGCACATGGTTACTCTGGCAATAGACCATGTGACCCATGAGTTGGGTAACCTTACCACTAAGTTTCTGGTAGCATGCAACCAAGTATGGTTTGTCCAAACACAACTGCTGGAGGACTGTAAGAAAACCTTGGGCACCTATTTGGGCCTAATGCTCCGATATTGTTGAAAAAGAGAAAAGCTGCCCAAGGCCACTTGACACAGGTACAGCATACATTTTTTTTATGATGGCAGTAGTTCTGGGTTGACATTGCTATGTGACATAGGGGCAACATTCTGGCTGCATACTACACCACAGTCACAGCCCTCTCACAGACCTTGTGTTGTTAAAGATGTTCAAGGTTTTAACCTTATGGACATTCAGCAGGGGGCCCACATTAAGGGGTCCAAACATTTAGGGTACCGGATGAACAACTTAGCAGACGTCTGGATTTTGACAACTTTGAACATGGTTTGTACCCTATAATTATCATCAAGTGTATAGCATCAGTTCTGGCAGGCAACATTGGACAAGCTCATATCAGCTGATGCTCAGATGATCTATGTCTACCTATTGGAATATGAAGTCTTAATATGACATCTTTCACAGAATTCCTTTTTAAGTTATCTTTTCAGTTATGCTTCATCTGCTTAGATTGTGTTGATCAGAAATGAATTTACCTTCCTCAATCCCCAGCTCCTCCTCTTGTCCAGTCAGAATTTGGCCTCTGAAATTGCTTCCATATATGTGACCCTAGACCACAAAACCAGATGACACACTATTTTCCTATTTTGATATTGGAAAGTTGCTTTGACACAATCTGTGTACTGTTAAAAGTACTGTTAAAAGCGCTATATAAATAGGCAAGGCACGTTTATTTATATAGCACATTTCATATACAATGGTAATTCAAAGTGCTTTACATAAAAGGAAGTAAAATAATCATAAAAAAAATCACAATAAAACCAGAATTTTTTTTTTTTTTTTTAAATGATTTAAAAATTGATTTAAAATTAATTTAGAACAGTTTGAAATAAAAATGATTATACAGTGAAATACAGTGCAGTCAGTTCGAACGTAGCATAGTGCTCATTGAACAAGTGCACAGCTAAACAGATGAGTTTTGAGTCTGGATTTAAATGTGGCTAATGTTTTAGCACATCTGATCTCTTCTGGAAGCTGGTTCCAACTGCAGGTGGCATAATAGTTAAAAGCAGACTCCCCTTGTTTTGTGTGAACCCTTGGTATTTCTAACTGACTCGATCCTAATGATCTGAGTGGTCTGTTAGGTTTATATTCAGTGAGCATATCTGCAATGTATTTGGGTCCTATGCCATTGAGTGATTTATAAACGAGTAAAAGTACTTTAAAATCAATCCTAAATGTAACTGGAAGCCAGTGTAAGGACCTGAGGACTGGTGTGATATGCTCAGATTTTCTGGTTCTAGTCAGAATCCTGGCAGCAGTGTTCTGGATGAGCTGCAGCTGTCTAATGGTCTTCTTTGGAAGGCGGTGAGGAGACCATTACAGTAATCCACCCTGCTGGTGATAAAGGCATGAACAAGTTTCTCCAAGTCTTGACTAGAAACAAAACATCTAATTCTTGCAATGTTTTTGAGGTGATAGTATGCTGATTTAGTTATTGCTTACAAAACAATCCAAGGTTCTTATTTAGCACAGTGGCTAGACTAACAAATAAACAGACACCACCCGATCTAAATATTCCCTCACAGTTTAATAGTAATGACTTTATGAATTTCTTTACTGATAAAATAGATAACATCAGAAATACAATATCAAATGTAGATTCTACTGCGTCTAGTATTTCAGCTTCATTCATCGCACCCAAAGAAAAACTGCAGTGCTTTACAACTATAGGACAGGAAGAGCTAAATAAACTTATCAGTGCATCTAAACCAACAATGTGTTTATTAGATCCTGTACCCACTAAACTACTGAAAGAGTTGTTACCTGTAGCAGAAGAACCGCTTCTCAATATTATTAACTCATCGTTAACTTTAGGTCACATCCCAAAACCATTCAAGCTGGAGGTTATTAAGCCTCTTATTAAGAAACCACAACTAGATTCTAACGAACTGGCAAATTACAAACCCATTTCAAATCTTCCGTTTATGTCAAAAGTTTTTGAAAAAGTTGTGTCTGCTCAATTGTGTTCCTACTTGCAAAAAATGATCTCTATGAAGAATTTCAGTCAGGGTTCAGGCCTCACCATAGCACAGAAACTGCACTTGTTAAAATTACAAATTACTTGCTTCTTGCTTCAGACCAAGGCTGCATCTCATTGCTAGTATTACTTGATCTTAGTGCTGCGTTCGACACTATAGACCATGACACACTCATAGATCGATTACAAAACTATACTGGTATTCAAGGGCAGGCTTTAAGATGGTTTAGATCCTACCTGTCCGATCGCTACCACTTTGTTCATTTAAATGGGGAGTCATCTCAATTATCACCAGTAAAGTATGGAGTACCACAAGGATCTGTCCTTATTAGAAAAGACAGGGATTAGTTTTCATTGTTATGCTGATGATACTCAACTATATATCTCAACAAGACCAGATGAAACTTCTAAACTAAGCTAATAGATTGTGTAAAACATGTAAAAGATTGGATGACCAATAATTTCCTCCTATTAAATTTAGATAAGACAGAGATCTTACTTATTGGACCAAAAAACAGTACACAGAATCTCTTGGATTGCAATTGGCAACTAGACGGATGTACTGTTATGTCCTCTAAAGTAAAAATTGTGGGTGTTATATTAGACAGCAACTTGTCCTTTGAAAATCATATTTCCCATGTTACAAAAACAGCATTCTTCCATCTTAGAAACATTGCCAAGCTTCGAAACATGCTACCTGTTTCTGATGCAGAAAAGCTAGTTGATGCATTCATGACCTCTAGACTGGACTATTGTAATGCACTGCTAGCTGGTTGTCCTGCATCTTTAATAAACAAGCTACTGATAGTCCAAAATGCAGCGGCTAGAGTTCTTACCAGCTCAAGAACATATGATCATATTACCCCAATTTTACAGTTTCTGCACTGGCTACCTATTAAGTTTCGTATCATTTACAAAATATTATTACTTGCCTATAAGGCCCTAAATGGTTTAGCTCCTGCGTACCTAACTCGTCTTCTACCACGCTACAATCCAACCCGCTCTCTAAGGTCGCAAAACTCTGGACTTTTGGTAGTACCTAGGATAGCAAAGTCCACTAAAGGAGGTAGAGCTTTTTCACATTTGGCTCCCAAACTCTGGAATAGCCTTCCTGATAACGTTCGGGGTTCAGACACACTCTCTCTGTTTAAATCTAGATTAAAGACACATCTCTTTAGCCAAGCATTCACATAATGCATCTTATAATCTTGTACTGCAGTTATATCTGATCAAATGTACATTATTATTATTCTTTAGCTTGGGTTGAACAAATCATTTTTGCTTAGATTGAATAGCAGCTATGCTAATTATGTCTCTATTTGTTTCTGCCACATTAACATCCCGTGGTAATTAGGAATTACAGAAGCTTCAGTCTGGATCCAACCCGTAAATGATCTGAGATGACCGAACACCTGAGAAAAGATTATGCCAACCCCTCAGAGGACCTCAGAGGATGCCAATGCTCAGACAACATACAGAATTACCACATTTTGCCATAAGTTAAATATATTAAGGTTCTGCAATATATAAATATATTGTGGAAACTTAATTTCCTGTAGAGCTGCTTTGCAACGATTTGTATTGTAAAAAGCGCTATACAAATGAACTTGAACTTGTTAATTTCATCAATGCATTGGCAGAGGGAGTCAATGGGGCTGTAGTCATTTGGAGATAAGGCTAGGTTAATCTGGGTATCATCAGCATAGCTGTGATAGGCAATTTGGTTCTCTCTCATTATTTGAGTTTGTGGGAGCATATACAGGCTAAAAAAGAGTGGTGCAAGAATTGAGCCTTATGCTCTCCTATACTTATGCTTATGCTCTCCTATACTCGCATGATAACCTCTTCCTTCTAAGTATGACCTGAACCATTTGAGTACCATCCCAGAAAGCCCGACCCAGTTTTCCAGTCTCTCTAGAAGTATGTTATGATCGACAGTGTAAAATGCAGCACAAAGATCTAGTAGTACCAGCACTGATATTTTGCCAGAATCAGAATAGTGAATATCATTTATTATCTTAATGAGTGCTGTCTCTGTGCTGTGATGCGCTCGGAAACCAGATTGAAAATTGTTCAGGTATCCATTTGAGTTTAAGTAGTTGTTCAGCTGATTAAAAACTACCTTTTCAATAATCTTACCTATGAAAGGAAGATTTGATATTGGTCTATAGTTCCTCAACATGGTGTTATCAAGATTGCGCTTTTTCAGAAGGGGCTTGACAACTCCAGTTTTCAGGGAGTTTGGAAAAGACCAAGAAAGAAAAAAGATGTGGGTTACATGCAAGCAACCCTAAACCAAACCCTAATCCTAACCCTAACCATATAGTAAGTGTCATGAATCGGGTCTATGAACGTCCGTTAACTCCCCACCAGAGGTCACTCGCTCACCACATGGACTCTTGCACCACACTAACTGTTGCACGCACACTAACCCAGACTACAATTCCCATCATCCATTACACTGACGACACACAGCTGATTGCACTGATCACACACCCTACATAAACCATGGACTTCCTCTTCCTCTCGGCCGAGTATTGCGTTTTTCACTCCTCTATTGTTAGCTGGCTTACCGAGCCATTCTGTTTTTCTGTTTAGTTCCAGTATTGTTCTGCATTTATAACTCTCCTAGTTTTAACTGCGATACGGAACCCACTTTGTTGTCATAGTCTTGCCTTGTGTGTTTTTCTAGTGATTTGATTCTTGCCCGTGTTTCCTGGATTTACCATTTGCCTTGCCGTTTGGACTCTGTTTGCACCTCTCTTGGACTACTGCTCATATACCTGGATTATCTCTCTGCCTTGCCCTGTTGGATATTGTTTGCCAATCGTCGACTCTCGCTAGCCCTAGGATTGCTCTGTGTCTTGCCCGTACCATATCTGTTTGCCATTGTTTGACCCTGCCTGTTTATTGACTATGTTTATAAATAAAAGCTTGCACTTGGATCCGCACATCTCACGTCTTGTTCGCCCCGTTACAGTAAGTACATGAAGTTAATTAATATTACTCAGTACTTAAATGTATAGTTACACTGTAAAAAGGACACCTTAAAATAAAGTGTAACCAATTATCTGGCCTGGTACACACTGGCTCATCTACTGGAATAAGAAAAAAAAATTGTGATGAAAGTATACATCTTTCAGTTCAACGCACAAACAAATTCACCTCTTGCCACAAACCAAAGAAAGTTGTGTTACACATTATTTTAAGGTGTCCTTGTTACAGTGTAATTTTACATTTAAGTACTGAGTAATTTTAATTAACTACATGTACCTACCATAGGGTTAGGATTAGGGTTTGGTTTAGGGCTACTTGAATGTAATTATGCATAATTTATTAGGGGCCAAGCACTGAAGGTGCGTAGGCACCTATTGTGTCGTTAGCGTTCTTATTCTTCTTCCGTTTCTTCCGCCGGAAAATGAATGGCAGTCCATAGAACCAATTGTGGGAAAGTTGCAAAAATTGGCACACTGATAGATGATAGTGTCCATAGTAACCACCGCAAATTTGGAGTCTCTAACTCAAACTCTCTAGCGCCACCACTTGTCCAAACATTTTATTTTGAAATGCTAATAACTTTTGAACCGTAAGCCACAAAATGAAAAATCTTTTTTCCTCTGAATCCTTGGCTCAATTTTCTAATTCAAAAATCGTAAAGTTTAGTTTTTTCGCTATCTTCAATTGTTCGTAAAACCTACTTTGTCAAACTCGTCCTAGACGGTTCGTCCGATTCTCACCAAAATTGGTTCATATCATCTACAGACCATGGTGGCAAAAAGTTATGGAATTCAAGTCAATTAGTCCAAGCGTGCTCGAATACCACACTAACGAATTCGTCGAAAAGCACGCAAAATGGATCTAAGGCTATATCTCCACATGGGTTTGATGGATTGAGACGAAACTTGGTGTGTTTTACAACAAGCATGACATGAGGTGACATGCAGTGTTTCGGCGTTGTGCCACCTAGTGGTAAGGAGATATGAAAAATGCATATTTTTGCTTATAACTTGTGAATGGTTTTGCCAAAAATCATAAAAATGTCTCTTTAGATTCGGTGCATCATGCCTAATCCAACCATATCCAATTTTCCCATATCAGCCATTTTGGGCGTCGGCCATGTTAAATTTTGTCGTAAAATGCTATATTTTACGAACGCATTGACATATCGTAACGGAACTCAGCATGATTCTTCGGCACCATGCCCTGATGGTACTCAAAAAGTTTGGGGACAGCTATTTGGACTACAATAATCTTAAAATGGCTTCAATTACTAATTTCTGCAGTTGTTCTGATGGTCTTATGCTTAGCTCCTCATTTTGCTGCTGATGTGCTTGGCCCTGTCATTGCTGCTTGCAGCTATATTTGCTATTATAATAGTAAGTACATGTAACGTGTTACAAGGACGCCTTAAAGTAAAGTGTTACCAGATAATTTACTGTCATACTGTTTCACCAATTGATTGGTGCTGTGAAAATTCCCAATGTGTTACCAGAATTAATTGGTAACTTGCATGCTAATAACTGTTTAAATTTAAGTCTGTTTTTCACATGATGCTGATCATATCTTCAGAAGACATGGAATATAACACATGAGTCATTTGGACTGGCCTTTTATGATTATAATTTATTATATAATTTATGTAATTATATAATTTATCATATTGTGCCTTTGCATCCTTTGAGAATTAAATGTTCCAGTCCACATTAACTGTATGGAAAAATCATACAGAACCAGCACAATTTCTTCTTTTGCGTTTTACAGAAGAAATAAATTCATACAGGTTTGGAAAGACATTAGGGTCAGTTATAACAGAATTGAGATTATTGGGTAAACTATTCCTTTAAAATGTTTGGAACGTACCAATATTTTAACCAAACTAGCTAAGCATATTTAAAAAAAAAAAAAAATGGTTCAAGTGCTTTTGCTAATATTCTATATGTTTTTCTTGGTTTAAATGTGTCGCTTATGTGCAGGAAGAGCGCTCTGTCTACATTTTAGTGGAAAGCATCAAAATTCACACATCCAGGCTCTAATCATACATAATCTCTAATCAGAGCATTTCCTCCCTTTTCTCCTCCGGAAACATGTGCTTGATTTGGCACTGTCGTATTCGGAGCGGCTGGCGTATGCAGAGGCGTATGAAATGATTTTGCTGCATAATGCAAGTGATGAGGCTTTGGCTGCAGAAAGAGCCAGAGAAAGGGAGAATGAGTGAGCTCTAATGGAATGCAAATGACATCCAGCAGCGATGATAGGCAGGCAGAGGGTCAGCGGGACTAGTCTCTTACCAGTGCCTCTTACATCGCTTTAGAGTGTGACTGCCCTTGAGCTCAGCAAAGTTCATGGAGAACAGGGCAATCAGAGAATAGACAGAAACATGCAGAAAAGGGTAAATTTAATGGAGTAAGTGTTTTCCAGAATTAAGAACAAAAAAAAAAAAGACTAAAACCGTAGTTCAGATGTCTTTGGCCACTGCATTGCCTCTCGCTGTTTTTCAGCATCTCAAGACATGACAGTTGTATTTTAAACATATTATGTCAAGAAATTCATCTTTGAAAAATGTGAAACCTGCTTTCTGTTCCATCCCATTGCACTGCATCCCAGCTGTTTTTGTTATTGTGAGAAAAGATTCTGTGCTGGCTGCTCTCAGCAAGACTTCCAAAAACATGAGGGTGACATGAAGAGTCTCGCTGCTTCAGTCACAAAACAAAAACAAATCTGTCTTTGCCTTCTTATTTCTAAGAGCTATACATGCTTATGTTAGTCAGTGATCACCTGACTTAGCATTCAGCAATTAAGTTGTTCACCTCAGACCCATAACTGAAAATGTATTACATTTGAAATTCTGTTTGGCTTGTGATTGCATTAAATAGTGTTTTTTTTTAAGTAACACTAAAAGTAACACTAAACCATAAATGCCATTTCTGTCCAGGGCAACATGACTCTCACCCTGCTCTAATCTCTCTTTTCATATTGCTTTTATATTCCATATTCTTTTATACCGGTATCTATTAGGATTTTAAATAGTAAATTGTAGTAACTGATGTTTTTTTTTTTTTTACTAACAGTGTTGTTGTTGTTGTGTGGTTGTTGTGTATTGTTGAGTCCAAGACAAATTTCCTGCAAAGGACAATAAAGTATAACTATAACTCTATTCCATATTTCTATAATTTTTATATTCCATATCGCAAAAACATCCAAATGTCTTTTTTTATTATTATTATTATTCCCAGACCTGACCTAAATTCTCAGGAGGGAGGAATGATTTGTAGTTTGTAAGGATGCTGAAGCTGAATTAATTACACGAGTTAACAGTGTTTGATTCATTCATACGCTAATGTCTGCTGGCAAACCAAAGCCTCTGTGCAGGTTTGACAGTAACGTCTCTGCTCACCTCAGAAATGGGGTCAACTTGTTCAGAGAGAAAGAAGAGAGAACGAAAGACAGAGAGGATGGAGGACTTACGTCAGCAAACTGAGAAAATAAGATTCAGTCCTTTTTTGTTAAGCAGCAATATCTTACAGAAAGATGACTTGCTATTATTCCTATGATTATCATCCACCCATTATTATTATCTTTCAGAAACTATGATAATGAAGATGTTGATTGTTACATTTGCTGACAGTCACATTGATCATCACAATGGCCACTGATAAACATTCCAAGTTTGTGCAGATTTAATTTTCCACTCGGGAACCCAAATTAGCGTGATATTTTAATGACGAAAAGACCTCTGCAAAACTAGTCATTCGATTTTTTACTGTTTTTTGTTGTTGTTGTTTTTTTGTTACTTGAAACAAAGCAGAATAAAAGCTGAAGATTTACCCAAATGCTCAAGACTGAGGGGACCAAGCACATATATCGACTGAGCATTAGTCTGAATATTAAGGTGTGTGTGTGTGTGTGTCCCATCAGTGTCCATGATGGTTAAACTACTGGATTTGTGTTGCAAACGTAATGCTTCCGTTTCATTGCGACTCCGTTCTCCGAACAGTAGGCTGCAGAGAATCAGCCAGCAGAGGGCAGCAAACACAAGAAATGTTGTTGTTAAAAAGCATTTTTTGGGGGGGTGGCGACAATCTCTTCAAGCCTGCAGTGGCAACATCAAAGGCATAAGCGCAATACTATTTTCTCCAGTGACATCCTAAGTATTTTATTTCACATTCAAGCCGCCCTTAACGCCTCTACGTGTCTGAAACTCTGACATTATTCCTGGATTTCAAAGCCATGCATTTGAAGGACATTACTGTCCATGCAGTGTTGCTATAGTAACTCCAGGGCATGGAGTGTGTCAGGTAATGAATTGCTGATGAACAGCAGAACAGGAAAGCGAACTTGAATTTGAAGAGAGGGGGCTTACCAAATTTAGGCTTCAGAGCTATTTATAATCTTTGCTAGCCGTGCCCCAACTCACGGCCATAAAGGAAAAAAGAAAGCCAGGTATCATTGTCTTTAGACAAAAATTTGGTGTCCTTTTCTGGCAAAATTAGAAAATGTGCAGAATGCACAACATTTATTTGGCATAAACAACAATTTTGAGACAATCGAGGTTGGTTGATTGTCCTCATACGGGTGTCTGTCAGCCCTCAGTTTGCAGTGAATTCACCGCCTCTGGTTTCTATAGTAACTGAACAATGTGTGGGGGAAAACGGGGAAAAAGACAATTTACCACATAATGGAAAAAAAACACAGAAACGTTGTGCATGTCCTCGAGATTTAAAATGTGGTCCTGAAGGCACATGTTCATAAGCATTGGCTGGCAGAAGACTGACCAGTTCTCTCTTCCAGTGAGAACGATGAACATTCAAATGCTGTCCAAAATGTATGTCAGGAATAATTGACGACGGGCCATTGAATTATTAGAAAAAATAATGCACACCTGAGGTGGTGATGCGGCCACGACGTGAAGCAGAGTCTTGGAGTCTTCTTCCACATCTCATCCAATGCCTCCATTGCTAATTCCAAAACCTCATTTTAAAGCGTGACGGAGGCTTGAGCCGTTGATAATAGACTAATGCAGTTAATAACTAAGTTATGAGAGGAGAGAGAGAGCGAGAGAGAGAGAGAGATTACCTCTGTGAGTCTGTGCATCTCTTAAAAGTGTTCAGCAGCAATGTCTCTAGTTATAGTGAAACTTAAAGTTCATTTTCTTCACAAACAGCGCCGTTGTTGTTACCTCGCTTGTGAGAAGTCATGTACTTAAGTTAAACTATGTTACTGATAAAATCGTCAGAGTAGCGCTAACATTAGCGCGTATGTTAACGTGTGTGCAGACTGTCTGTGAGGGAGAGAGAGCGGGACAGATAGGCTATGTGCTTTCCATACATAAAGCGTAATTTTGTGGCAAAAAAAATTATATAATCTGTCGTTTGTATCCTTTTGTTTACTATATTTATTTGTTTGGCCAGTGTTGTTGTGGGTTTTGGTTCTTTTGCTGTTTTAGGCTGTAAGGACCTTTGAAATAACGCAAATCATTTGGTGAAGTGATATGAACATGTAATGCGGTGCCTGGAACTACGTTCGCCTTGCGTTTCCCTGAAAATAATTGCACACCTTAGAACATTCGTCAGCCAATCAGATTCAAGCATTCAACAACCCCGTAGTATAAATATATTCATTGTGTCGTATTGAGGGGTCCAGCGCAGTCCATTGACAGCCAATCCGCAGAAGTTATTACAGGATCAGGTGAACTATATGAATCCGTGGGTCAGAGGAGTAACAGGAGGGAGACGTATTGTAGCAACAAGGTCATCTGGCGTCTTGTTGCCCGCAGTGCTTCTGAAGAGCCGGGTGAAATGCCTACAGGCCCCTAACCTCCCTCCGCCTCCTGAGAGAAGGGTCGCTTCATGGGTCAAAGACAGAGAAGCCCGAGGGACACTGCAGTTTTCCTTAGAAATCTCCGGTTTGAAGCTGCTAGCCATTCCTATTGAAGGTCTATTTTTAAGTGAACGAAAGCAAAAGACTTCAAAGGACTGCACAAAAAGATGGCTTTTGACAGACATAGTTAAACACTAGAAGCATTCTGAAGTACAGTGAGGAGCATCAGTAAAATGACATGTCAAAGTGGCTGCGTAAATTCAGCTCTGTTATGGAGGGTTAGTCAGTTACTTCAAGACAGATGTATTTTAAAGAACTGAAATATTTTTTAATTAAGTGAATGAATACATAAAACACAACAAATGTCATTTAGGTATTTCAAGTACATTATGAGTGTTTTTCAACTTCAGCTTTGAGATTTTGGTTACACTTTAGAATACGGCTTTATTAGTTAACATGAACTAACAATGATCAGTATTTCTACAGCATTTATTAATCTTAGATGAAATGAAAAATATAACATTTACTAATACATTTTTAAAATCTAAAGTTGGATCTGTTAACATTAATGCACTGTGAATTAACATGAACATGAGTGACACTTTAGTTTAGGGACTGATTCTCACTATTAACTAGTTGCTTATTAGCATGTGAATTACTGGCATATTGGCTGTTTTTTGGTGTTTCTAAAGCACATATTAATGCATTATTCTACATGACCATATTCTAGATCCCTTAATCCTACCCAAATCATAAACTTAGCAACTACCTTACTATTAATAAGAAATTAGGAGTTTACCCAATCACACCATGCTGAAGAAACAAGTTTAACATCTTCTTCACTGAGGTCAGACAGGTAATAAACAGCTCAGCCTGTGATATTTTCACATAATACCTTTGTGATATAATGTCTGCCACTGATGGCATTGATCTTGAACATGGCTTGCCATGTTTAATTCATTATCATCAATTAAATAATAAATTAATAAATAAAATAAAATAAATCGTCACCACCATCTTCATCATCATCATCATCATCATCTTTTTCAGGCTTGTTCATGGTCCTAAACATTCCATAACCTGACGGCAAAATGCATTATTGATTGCAGATATGGATATTACACTCATTTAGGACTTGATCCATTAATAGCCCTTTAAAAGATTTTTCTTAGATTGTATGGGGGAGCATAATGATTTTTCTTCTGTTAAAATTGATTCACCTTGAGGTAATAAACAGTTTATCAGTGGATGAGGATGGAAGGATACTTGAAAACAAAGAACAAAGGAATCCAATTTAGACTGGTTTTGCTGTGGGGGATGAAGGCTTATTGTGCTGATTTAAAGCAAATCCTCTCTGTTTCTGTTCTCAGGATCTTATCATGCTAATAATAACACAGCATGGATCACACACTCTGACATCAGCACCTTTAAATCCCAATAAAAGACATTCAGATTGTTGTATCTGTTGACGATGGCTGAAAACACACACACACACACACACACACACACACACACACACAAATCATAAATGTCAGTCCTTATCACCTTTTTTGTTTACTGTATGTGTTTGTGTGTGTTTGCACACTGAATTTGTAGTATATTTAACTCTGCTTTGCTGAAGTAATGGGTTTTGACAGCTGTGTAATTCTTTTTGATTTTCTCCTGACCTATGACGAGTTCTGCTGCACATCCAATCTGGAAAAAATTAATGTGGACCTCTGTCTGCAGTGTCACATTTTCCGTCCGATAGACACATCAGCGGCCTCCCCCTATGATAATGCCGTCCTCTCTGTGCCTCCGTGGGCCATGCTGTCATAAGTGATAAGGGCTGAGGGGAGATACGCACACTAGACACGTGCCTTCAGATGCGAAGCAGGGAATTATGCTCTAATGATTAGTGGGATTTGCTACATAAGCCTGAATAGCTCCAATAAAATAGAATGAATGAGATGGAATGAGGAAGTTCATTCTCTGATGTGGACAGTGATTTTCTGTGAATGCTATTAAAGTGGTGTTCTTCCTCCTCTGATGCTCACACTCCTTTGTGTTTTGCTATATGACCTATGCTCAGAAAGCACATATGTGCACACCTTTGTGATCTACTACTGATATAATTAACAGGACATGTTTACATGTTTTTATTTTATTATTATTATTATTATTTATTTATTACATTTAAATGTTTTATGCTTTTTGTACAAAAATACCTTTTGGTAACACTTTATTTTAAGGACTCACAATACAGAGTAATTACCTAATTAACTACTTAGTAGTAGCCGTTGTACTTACATGAAACAAAATGTACTTACCATGTAACTAAGTAAGGGAACAGCCTGTAATTACAGTTAGTAGTTATGTAGATGTAATAGTCAGCTGCTGTTACACACATGTATCAGACCGAGTCTGTTACACAGCTACTAGTACACTTAAGTACAATCTTGATACCCTTTATTTTAAGTAGCTTATGCCTGTGTAATATTCTGTAATTGTTATGTAATTATAAAGATATTACATGTATTTAAACTGTGTTCTGGTGGGTTAAATCAAACTAAGCTGCAGCTGGATAAGGTGTACAGTATATATACACATGAAGTACACTTTATTTGAAGTAGCTTATGTCTGTGTACTTACATTTATAATTATGTTGTATAACGTCTGCAACACATATGTAACAATCTTTTGGTTACATAAGTAGCTGTGTAACAGCTGTCCTGTATGCGAGGATATATCCAGCTGCCTTGCTATTCCAGGGATGAGACATGACTTGTGTATATTACCACAGTCTGAGAAATGCCTCTCACGCGAACTCAATTGCTTTCCATTCCATTCACAAATGCGGATGCAAAAGCCATCATACAGTCGTCATTGTGTTTTGACACGTGACAGTGTTGCTGCTCGCACATCGAGGGCTGTTCATGCCCAAGTGCATCTAGTGCACAAGCCTCTTTTATGATCAAACAATACAGGGGTGAGCCGTGTTAAAGTCTTTATGTTTGAGCACCCTTCTGTGTCTTATCCATAAAGGTGTCATGAAAATGGTGGCACCTTTGTTGTAGAAATGCAATAGCTGGCTGCCTCAAGAAATGGATTTCTGGTCTCTTGTCTTTTATCTCACTCCATTTCACAGCAAAATCCATCAAATGGTGATGAGCACACAACACTGAGCACAGGAGGAGAGCTCTGGTGACATGTATGCTTTTAGAGGCACTGAGGGGCATAGAGATTTATACCGAGACGTTTGCGGTCCTGTATGCTTTTATTGAAACGGCAGCAGCTGGCAGGTGGAAATATCTAAAACAAATACAAGACAGCGCTTTATCAGGCTACATGTCTTATTCACCACTTAATGTGTCATGACAGTCCTGTTTTTTAAACAATAACATGAAATATGAATTAAAAAAAAAAATCTTGTTTTTAGTGTGGTGCTACATGATTGCTAAGATGTTCTGCTTGTTGTAGCATGTTACTATGCTCTTGTCAGTCATGTATGTACCGCAAACAGTGCAGCAGGAGTTAAACACCAAAGGAAAAGCATGAAATGGTATATGAAGATAATTTTCAACAAAGATTAGTTACCCTTCCAACTTCTGATGTTAAAAGTATCTCCTACTCATAAAATACTGTCTGACTATCTGATAATCTGACAAATCAAGAAAGGGCTGCAACACCAGCAGTGACAGAATTTCAGTAAAATGTATTTATTTATTTATTTTGTAAAGATGGCTTCAATATCATTTCAAGACTCTTCAATTAAAATCTTTCTCATGCATTTTAAACAATGTTATGCCAATGATCACATTTTATTTATTGATTTATTTATCGATTTATGTATGTGTGTGTATGTATGTATGTATTTGTTTGTTTGTTTGTTTGTTGATTGATTGATTGATTGATTGATTGATTGATTGATTGATTGATGGATGGATGGATATATCCCCATTAGCTATGCCCTAAAGCATTACTAGTCTTCCTGGTGTCCACACAACACTTAACATTCATACATTATTACATACATTCAAAAAAAAAAAAAATATATATATATATATTTTTTTAAGTTTAATACAAACCCGATTCCAATAAAGTTGGGACACTGTACAAATTACGAATAAAAAAAGGAATGCAATAATTGACAAATCTCATAAACTTATATTTTATTCACAATAGAATATAGATAACATATCAAATGTTGAAAGTGAGACATTTTGAAATGTCATGCCAAATATTGGCTCATGTGGGATTTCATGAGAGCCCCAAAACCAAAAAGTTGGGACAGGTAGCAATAAGAGGCCGGAAAAGTTAAATGTACATATAAGGAACAGCTTAAGGACCAATTTGCAACTTATTAAGTCAATTGGCAACATGATTGGGTATAAAAAGAGCCTCTCAGAGTGGCAGTGTCTCTCAGAAGTCAAGATGGCAAGAGGATCATCAATTCTCCCAATGCTGCGGTGAAAAATAGTGGAGCAATATCAGAAAGGAGTTTCTCAGAGAAAAATTGCAAAGAGTTTGAAGTTATCATCATCTTCAGTGCATAATATCATCCAAAGATTCAGAGAATCTGGAACAATCTGTGTGCGTAAGGGTCAAGGCCGGAAAACCATACTGGATGCCCGTGATCTTCGGGCCCTTAGACGGCACTGCATCACATACAGGAATGCTACTGTAATGGAAATCACAACATGGGCTCAGGAATACTTCCAGAAAACATTGAACACAATCCACAAAAAAACATTGAACACAATCCACCGTGCCATTCGCCGTTGCCGGCTAAAACTCTATAGGTCAAAAAAGAAGCCATATCTAAACATGATCCAGAAGCGCAGGCGTTTTCTCTGGGCCAAGGCTTATTTAAAATGGACTGTGGCAAAGTGGAAAACTGTTCTGTGGTCAGACGAATCAAAATTTGAAGTTCTTTTTGGAAAATTGGGACGCCATGTCATCCGGACTAAAGAAGACAAGGACAACCCAAGTTGTTATCAGCGCTCAGTTCAGAAGCCTGCATCTCTGATGGTATGGGGTTGCATGAGTGCGTGTGGCATGGGCAGCTTACACATCTGGAAAGGCACCATCAATGCTGAAAGGTATATCCAAGTTCTAGAACAACATATGCTCCCATCCAGACGTTGTCTCTTTCAGGGAAGACCTTGCATTTTCCAACATGACAATGCCAGACCACATACTGCATCAATTACAACATCATGGCTGCGTAGAAGGAGGATCCGGGTACTGAAATGGCCAGCCTGCAGTCCAGATCTTTCACCCATAGAAAACATTTGGCGCATCATAAAGAGGAAGATGCGACAAAGAAGACCTAAGAGAGTTGAGCAACTAGAAGCCTGTATTAGACAAGAATGGGACAACATTCCTATTCCTAAACTTGAGCAACTTGTCTCCTCAGTCCCCAGACGTTTGCAGACTGTTATAAAAAGAAGAGGGGATGCCACACAGTGGTAAACATGGCCTTGTCCCAAATTTTTTGAGATGTGTTGATGCCATGAAATTTAAAATAAACTTATTTTTCCCCTAAAATGATACATTTTCTCAGTTTAAACATTTGATATGTCATCTATGTTGTATTCTGAATAAAATATTGAAATTGGAAACTTCCACATCATTGCATTCTGTTTTTATTCACAATTTGTACAGTGTTCCAACTTTTTTGGAATCGGGTTTGTACATTCTCCACATTTCAAAACATCTCTATAAACATTTCTTCCATCTTTTTAATATGTAAAACACCTACTATATTGAAAACATATTGCTCATTCAATTAATTTATATACCTCAACCTCCTGTAAGTACAGAATTCCAAGGTGTGCCTTTACCTGCCTTTTAAAATCAATTTTTTGTGTCATAATTAATGACAGTGGTACAAGATTCATTGCCCTAAATGTTATTGTACATTTAAGAAAATTAGTTTTTAACATTAGGGAGTAGAAATCTACCCTCTGTTGCTCGACTAGTGGCATATTTGTGTGACTGAACATTAGATTGTAATTGATTATACTGATCCAATGGAGTTTTAAAATGTAAAACCTTCCATGTTGATAACAGTATTACAGCAATCATCCTATCTTCCACTTTTAACCATTTAAGATCAAAATGCATACTATTAATATTTGTACCATACGGACACTGGAGGATTAATCTCGCTGCCTTATTTTGTACCAACAAAATAAGTTTCCTCAAATCCTTTTTTGTAGCATTGGCCCATATTATCTGACAATAGTCCAGCTGTGAGAAGAAGAGAGTATCCAATATTATTTTCATTATATCAAACGTAAAATATTGTCTACATCTCCTTACTAAAGCTATCACATTCCCATTCTCTTCACTGTGTTCTCAATATGCTTTAACCATGACAATTTATTATCCAGGGTAATACCGAATAGTCTTGCTTCCTTAACTTGCTGAATAAGTGTTTTATTTATGTATAATTTCACTTATATTTCAATTTGCACTTTAAAGCAGTCCTTCTTAATATAAAATGATAAACAATTTCAATTTTATTTAAATAAAATGATGTACAATTTACATTAAGATTGTCATGTGACAGGTTTGTTACCATATTTGGATAGTGACCTATATGATGATATTCTGTTATATACTGTCAAAACTCCAGCATGGCATCTGGCTCTCATTAGACAAAAACATATCAAACGTATTGATTCTTTATATGCAGTGTTTGCTATATTGTGAACTCATCTACCGGCCCCCTCGTTTCATCCCTTAAGGCAAGTCTATCTAGTATTAAACTGGCCTGTATTTGTTTATCCAAATCCTCATGGAATATGTTGTGTGTATATTCTAATCTCCAAGTGCCTCTTTCGTCGGCTGACATCCTCTCCTACTCAAGTGTGAAATGTTATTAATCTCTTGCAGATTCCATCCCACTAGACTAAGAGGATAATGCAACAAACGCAACCCCACCACAGTTAAAAGCTCTCTGAAAGCGTCTCGCAAAAGCCTGTGGCATGTTATTAAGTTTGGCAAGAGGACTGTTTGATTAATTTTGGATTATTTGAAGGTGTGAGATGTCACATATTTAAACTCCAAACCTGTGTCCATCATATCCCAACCAGGTCAATGTATGTTTTTTGTTCCTCTATATGCCCTCTGGCACGGACTGTATATTCAAACTCATGACGATACTTTGATCCTTAAGATGTTAGACTTTAGATATCAAATAGTATTTGTGCATAATCACATGCCTGTTCTCCAGCTGCAATTGCAACTCTTCAAAAGAATAAAAGCCAAACAATGTGAACATTGCAGGCCAGCTGAATGCACTTGAAGCGAAGACAATGGTTTTGTTCAAATGCATCTTGGCAGATGATTTAATCGAAAAAGCCTGCTTCTCGTGAATCATCTTGGTCAGTCAGCCTTGTGTAACAAGCAGGACTCGTGGAGGGCAGATGATATGGGAGACAGACTGTGGCTGGAAGCACGGGATGTGTGGTGAGGCGAGGTACACTCGACAGGACAGTCCAAAGACTAAGCCTTCAGGAATTGAAGTTTACCATAGCGCTCGTCACAACGCATATTATTTGAAAGAAGCTTTACAGTGAGTGACTGTAAAGACTACAGCCCTAGTCTAGCTGCCTTGCCATCTGCTGACTACTGTACATACAGTATTCCCTTCTAAGGCAGCATCATAACCCGTAAGTGACTGATTTGGATTGTTCTAAACAGACAACAACTCTGTGTCAAAAAGCATGAACAAGAAACTCAGCTTAGCATGTTGCTAAGCTAACATTGTGATTGCAGTTTAAAATACAAACTACCCAATATCTGCACAAATATAGGCTGAACTATTTTTATATAGGTATTGAATGGAAATTTAATTTCTAATCATCATAATTTCTTCTTCATCAAGCTCTTTGTGATGCATTCTGGGATCCATAAAAGAAAACTGCAATACAGCCCTAGAGTTTGGGCAGAGCAGGTAATAGAGAGATGCTAGTGTACCTTGTGTCAAAATGGTTGATTTATTACCCTCATAAAAATTCCACCCCCCTCCCATAACTGGACACCTGTTTGGACACCTGTTTTGTACACCCTCGCCCCCATCTAAGTGACCATCTGGTTATTCACCCCAGTGAACTTAAGGAATTTATGACGATGTGTTTTTGTGTGTGTGTGGGGCCAATGTTATGTGCTTTAAACTTTAAATGATGAATTTGTGTTAAATGGTGTAAAGGGATATTTTTTATTAAAGTGTTTTCACATACATATCAAGAACAAAAACATCAAACATGTACGTAAAACGTACAAAGACTGTTTATTTCCCTACAAGTCGAGACGTGCTAGTGTTGTTAAAGCTAAAGGGGTGACGTTGCATTCTTCAAATTCGAAAATCGTTACCTTAGAAAGCATGATCTGTCTGGTACATGATTATGTTACATCACATGACACGACCCACCTGCTCACACGGACAGAGACCATTGTACGTGATAAAAGGAAATTCACATTGTATAACAGATCAGTTTTGAAAAGGTTCAAAGTGGTTTATGACAAATGGGTTCTTTTGTCCGACTACACAACTTTACCTTACGGATATTAACAACATGTCTGGATCACATGATGTGTGTGTTGAAGAAGGTTTTGATTTTCGTTTTCAATTTTCTTTTTCCGCAGTGATCTCCTGGCTGTCAAAAATTTGTTGTGTAATGCAGATAAGCTGATTGATGTAAAATTGGATAATATTGTGTTTTTATACAGCTGTTGGCAACCTTTGTATGATGAACTCTTGTCATTGTTTGATATTAAATTTATTGAAGGTATTCCAAAATCTTTAACGGATGAAAATTTATTACCTCCTAATAAGAAATCTATTTTATTTTGTGATGATTTAATGGAATTAGCATATTCAAACGATGAACTCTCACGAGCATTCACAAAATAAGTCCATCATAAATCATTTTCCATTATATTAATAACTCAGAATCTGTTTTTTTAAGGTAAAACCAGCAGAACTATTACGCTGAACACACACTATATTATTTTGTACAAAAGCCCGAGAGATTCCATGCAAATAATGGTTTTAGGTCGTCAGATTTTTCCAGGGAATACCAAATATTTTATGGAATGTTATCAGGATGCAACCAATCAACCCTTTGGTTTCCTTTTGATCGACTTTAAAGCTAAAATGCCAGACAATTTTCGTCTCAGATCAGGTCTGTTTTCGGATCGTCAGGTGGTGTACATACAGAAAAGAACA
Organism: Barbus barbus; assembly: GCF_936440315.1. Lineage (NCBI taxonomy): Eukaryota > Metazoa > Chordata > Actinopteri > Cypriniformes > Cyprinidae > Barbus > Barbus barbus. Next base: position 26,979,412 of record NC_136715.1, on the reverse strand, counting down.
CGATAAACTTTGGTGAAAAAAAAGAAAGAAAATGAGCGACAGACTTTGTAAAAATCTACCTCTTTTAAAACTGCTATATAAAGCTTCACCTAAGCGACGGCGCATCATTTTACATTCGGCATCAGATCAACTAATTTTATCCTTATGGGAGATAGCTCTTAACGTGCTCCGCGGTACCATACCTCTAAACACTGCACAGTTCCGAAGATTAAAAAAGAGAAAAGATGAGATCAAATACGCAGCGAATAAAAAGATGTCATATGGAAAAAGCGACTGATTAATCAAAGAGGAGGTTTTCTCGTACCCCTGTTAAGCGTGGCCATACCATTTATCACAAGTTTAATAACGCCCAAACAACATTAGGAATGGAATATGCTGAAAAGCATTACGTGATTCCTCAGAACCAGTTGGATAAATTAAGATCCGGGAATGTTCGCGAGACAATCCAACAAGTTGTGGAGAACAATTTGGACGAGGCTATAAGAAAAATATTACAAAGGACTGATTTAGATCCACACGGGAAAGCTGAACTTTATGCCAATGTTCTGCAGAGGTATTTAACTATAGTAAAACAGGGCGATTTGGAGAGCGGGACTTTAACTCTTACGGTCCCGAAACAGGATACCGTGCATACCGATGCACCTGCTGACGCACCTGTCACACCGACTACTAACGCACCTGTCCCACCGTCTAATAACGGTGATGGAGAGGATCAAATCGTCGACGAAATCTTAAACAACATACCACGAAGGAGTTTAAAAAACATCAAATTTATTTTGAATAAAATGTCTAATGCTAAACAGTTGTCTTCATGGACAGTATCTGGAGAGTTTGTGTTTAAAGGACGTGTAATCTCCGGATCGCACATATTGGACTTGGTTAAAAGTATAACAGCTCCTCATACGATCCGTGATGAATACAGACCTCGCGGTTGGAGCGAATTTCTGGACGCCTTTGCCCTTTTAAATATACCGTTTTCAACTATAAGCAATCCGCAAGTTAAACGTGCTGTCGAGACCCTGAAAAGAAAATCACCCACACACACCCACCAGATGTCGCCAAAGACACCCGCCCCGTTGAAACAACTGAGAGGTAAAAAGAAGCGTACGGTTACGTCACAACCTAATACCCCCATTGGACCCGCTTTTAATTCGCCAGCTCTTGATGCTAGCGCCTGGTTGTCTTTTTAACATCATTCTTTGTAAACATGTTTGAAATGTTTGTATTAAACCTGTGCTGAATTATCAACATGACTGATTACGTATGTCTTTTATTTATACACACGCACGCACGCACACACACACAGACACACACACACACACACACACATTGATACATTTGTGATTACATCTTTTTATTTATTAATCACATCTTTCATTTATACAGTACGTGTGTTAATACATTGTCTTTTAAACATGAAATTATAGAAACGTTCTAGATGCTTTACAGAGATTTACAGATCTGCACACACTGATTACAGTTAAATGTTTTGCAGAGTCTAGGTTTCAGTCTCTTTACAAAACGAACAACCATGTCATCATTTTTAATCAAATCATCATAATACATTTTAACAATATTTTCATAATCGAAGCCTTTTGACATGTGATACAGAAAAAACACACAGTGTTGTCCACAGGCGTCTGATGCGATGTTTTGAACCTGTTTGTTAGAGTATTGTACGCAAATAGAATTGTTTTTTAAAAAGTCTTGGACGGTCTTTGGAAAACGCTGATCTTTAGGGTTTCCACCGAAGCTGTCAAAAAAACAGCTAACGCGATCGTTGTTTATGTAGATAGCTGCCCAGTGTTGACCCGGTTCTGTGGACGGATCTGTGTTAAAAATAAGCATGGCAGGTAAATTCTTTAAAGCTGATTTGGGGAGGTGATCGGACGGAAGCACTCCTAAAAAATACGTGTTGTGTGCGATTTTATCCATGACTGCCGTTAGTTGAACCGTATTCATTTCAACGTCTCAGTAATAATCGACCAGCACCTGTCTTCGATTGGATATTTCGACGATCGAATCAAAAATCACATATACGATGATGGTTATGGATTGTCTGAGAGGTTGTCTGAATCGGGCTTCCAGTCTAATGTTTCCCGACCTGATTAGAGAGACATGATTCGAACAATCTTCATCGGGTGCTAAATTAAACCCGTAGAGGGTCCGTTGAGAGAATCCTGACGATCTATTGCCAGAGGATGATTTTTAAGATGTCTTCCGGTAGATAATACCAGTTGATAAAAGTCCCTCACGGCAGATCCTCTCTCATACTCCGGTTGCAGGGGTTTGGATGGGATTTGGACACCGTCAAGATATAAAGCCAAAAATTCCAGATTAAAATGTTTAAAAGCAAAGGGTTTTTTGTCGTATGCTCCTGAAAAAGCTGAATTTTCCGTCATTGCTAAAATGATGGATTTCGGCAGCGTTCCGAGAAAAAGATTTTCTTGATTAGACACACGAGATCCTACAGGGATAGAGAAATTCTTCAGACACACGCGTTCTATAGGGTATTTAGCAGTGGTCGATAAAAGAGCTTGCGCGTGTCCTAGCCGTACACCCGGCGAAACCGAAACATTTTTCACAAAAAGAGATGCCGATACAATATTGAGTTTATAAGCGGTAGCGTCATCACGCATCAGACAGAACTCGTCTTTACCTCGCGTCATCCGTATTTTTATATCTACGCCGTTCAACATTAATTTTTCTTGAAAGAATATGTCGCTATGGATGGGTGCTAGTAATTCTACAATGTTGCTAGCGTTGGTAAATGCGGCTCGCTTCCTTAAACCCGCATTCTCTCCAGCAGGGTCTGTAGCATCCATGTGACCCGCCGTATCTCTGTAAAACAATCCTGCTGAAAAGACGCTTTCGAGGGTATCTTTTCCTAAATGTATCAACGCTTCGATCAAACACCTATAAGGATAAGTGCTAGAACTCTGCGTTATCAGACGATCGCCTAGAGAAACGTCCACCTGCGAGAATATACACGCACCGGGGTAATTTATTAATCCGACGGGTGCACCGTCTGCAATATCACTGCCGTCTGGCCTGGTTATTTTGATCCGCGTATATAACAGAGTGTTATTTAGATCGATGTAATCTTCGCCTGTCCCCGCAATAAAAAATTGTAGCGGCGATAAATCCGTTATCGCAGATAGCGGTGGTATTTCGACGTATGTATTTTTAGTATTGTAATAGTATTGAGCGGTCTTTTGCGACCGTATGTTTCTTACTAGGTGGTTTACCCTTCTTCGCGCTGCCACTCCCCCTACGCATTCGCACTCCGGGCGGTTTAAAAGATCCGCGTGACATAACCATTAATCCGTTACCGTTTTGGACGTCGTCGTTATTATCGTTATACGACCTCGATAGAGCTGTGGTTACTACGTCGCTAGCTATATTTATCGCAGCGGCTTTTAGATGCGGTTTTGCTATACTAAAACCTCTTTTCAACAGAGGTAGTGCGGTTCTGAAAAGTGCTTTGAAAATACCGCCTATTCTGCCGCCGTACATGACAGATCCACCGGCATAGCCAGGTAATCCGTTACCCGGTTGGTTACGGTAGTAAGCGATGTATCGTTCGGGAGCCATAGTCGTATAGTTTTGTTAAACAAAAAAAAAAAACTATTTCACAGGTCTAAAGTGGAGTTTACCGTAAGTGAAACGGACGTGTTTGTTCTGATCGTCTTTGACTTCGATGCAAATGTCTGTAATATTAGACTTATTCACAGGTGCGTAATGCGGCTTATCGAATCTAACACTAATGATGTCGTTAGCCGCACCCTCTACATGTACAGTTCTCAGTAGCGGTACATACGAATCACCGACTGATTGATATTTGATCATGTCTGTGTATATATACATGCTATAAAAGCCTCCTCTTATGTCGGCCTGATGTGGTTCATACGTCACGACAGGTGCGTCATCAGTACGATCTTTGCGAGGTTGATTTACAGAACCTAGAGACGTGCCAGGTTTTAAACCTAAAATAATAGTCAACTTTACATAAAATATCAACGATGTGCTCGTCGGGGCTTTTAGAAATACCCTGTTTTTGACGTGATCGTAACCGAGGGTCACTCTAGGATGTAGATTTGCGTTTATTTCTCTAACCAGAAACAGCACATCCTCGTAATATTCTGGTTTTAAGGTATTTCACACTTTAGATATGTTTTGAAGGTTCTTTAATATAGATAATCATGCCTTCAGTCTCTTCATGACGATCCTCATCATACCCCAGTATGCCGGGTGTCGTGTTGATAACAAATGCCGCATCCTCCTCATTAAACGTATACCAGGATATAGGATAATAAAATTCACAGTGGATTCGAACCCGGGTCTCTCACACCAAAGGCATGTGTCTTATCCATTGCGCCATCACCACCCCTACATATATCCCTTAGAAAAGACATTTCTGACTTTAGACACTCTAACCACATCGGCGATTTTATACCTAAAGACAGGTGCGTTTTTACGTGTGCTTCCATACAGATTATTAAACACCTCCGCTTCGTTTTCTTTATGAACATCCAGAGGCCTCATTTTAATGCTTTTGTGATAAGTCGCGTTATATCCGTCTATAAGATCTTTTAAGATGTCATAATAACGCTTTGAATTGACGGCTGTTAAAAATCGAGCCATTCTTCCACGGAGCGTACGATTAAAACGTTCTACCACAGACACCTTAACGTCACTCGCCGTAGCAAAATGATGTATGTTATACTTTTTCATCAATTGTTGGAAATGTTTGTTAAACAATTCGGTGCCTTTATCAGTTTGTAATTTTTGCGGCACACGGTTTTCTTTGAGTATAGATTCGAACGCTTTGGTAACCTCCTTCCCCGTCTTATTTTTCAACGGTCGAGCCCATGCGTACTTACTAAAGATATCTATACACGTTAGTAAAAAAATTATATTATCGTTTTCTTTCGAATAAGCAGACATATCAACCAGGTCTGCTTGAAACTGAGCATCTTTCCCGTACACCACTACCCTGTTGCGCTTGTATTTGACAGGTGCGGTTCTGTGTAATGTATAGGCGTCCTGAGCTGCTAACCAATCCGTCACTTCTTTATCCTTCAGAGCTACTCCGTATTTCTGTAACACTCCGTGTTTTAACCGTGCTTTACCCCCCAAAGATCCTGGATCTGAAGGATTGTAGTACACTTTTTTCATTAATTCAGACATCTTACTCCACTGTTTTTTCAAAAAACAATGACAAACGCAGTTAGTGTCAAGGATTTTTATTTACAACAGATGTAGAAGGTATAGTCAAACATTAAATATGATTGGTTACACAACCAATCTAGATATTGAAGGAATTTCACACACATTACAATATTTTTCTCAACCATATATTCGGTTAATACATCAATAATTTTACACATATCCGTCGGTTGTTTTCTTGACAATGTCATCACACACACATCGGTTACATAAGTACAAAGACACAAAATGTTACCAATTTTAAGACTTTCTTCATATTCAGACATCATTTCAAGAATGTTTTTAACAGTCGTGTGGATATCATAACCCTTTGCGACACATTGACGCGTCATAATGCCCCACTCATCCGACATACAGCGTACAATACTCATTTGATTTTTTCATCAATAATCATTCTCATCATCAATAATCTTATACAATAAATTTCTCTCTTAATTTGGTGTTTAAATAAGAGTTTTGTCAGACAGGTCGTGTTGCAGAGGTTTCCCATGTTCCCAGTTAGTCAGAATCTGCCAGTGCACTTTTCTTCCAGTTGTCAACAGCGTCATAAACAGCCTGTTCGCAGGTTTTGTTCACAAGCGTTGTCCTGAGTTCAGCCAATCCACCAACTATGAACATTTCATCCCTGAGCTCACACAGAACACCATCGACAACGCCCTGAATCGTTTGGAGGTGTGGGGATAAACCAAACAGTTTCAATGTTTGGGCCAGAATGTGTTTTAGATCAGGTTTACACACTTTATCCCTTAGTTCTTCAAAACACCCAAGAAAATAGTACGCAGGAGCCTCATAGAAACATGAATGTTGCGTTTGCGAAGGATGATCCGTCGTACAACCATAACAATCTTTTTTTAACTGTCTGTCTACCAGATATTCCAGAATGATCCCGACAACTGCTTTAATGATTTTATGTCCGGTTACACCGATACATCCGTAGACGTTGTCCGAGACAGTATTAGAGGTTGTAACATTGTCCGCTGCAGATTGAGACGGTCCGTACTTCGCCAAGAATGCGAGGTTATGGTACCCCAGTTCTTTACAAAATTTGTCCAACCAGGCGATGTTGTCCGTAGAAGTCCATGCGGCACATGCGTGCTGTCATCGCATACACAACTAGGTGCCGTTGAAACGTTTTCTTGGGACATGTTGCTGTCGTTAGTGGTCGAAGCTTATTTCCTCTGAGAGTCCTGCCAGGGTCCTGAGGGTCTGAGAGTCCTGTTTTTAATGGTTGTAGAATTGTAGGCGGTGCTACGTGAACGCCTCTCCGACTGGTCACACACCAATCAGGGTGAAACAATTTCACTTTTATGCTGTTGTATCTGTCAAACGCTTCGCACCACTTAAACAATTTGTCAATCTTTCCGAATATGTCTTCTAATGCTGGCACATCTTTCCATTGAAACAAGAATTTAATACTGTGGTTTAAATTTAAATAAATTTAAATTTAATTTAATTTGATACTGTGGTATCGCTACAAAGTATGTAGATGTAATCATCGCTGTGTTTATTAACGTGATCCCCTAACACTCTGTATCGCATTCCAGGTGTAACGCTGTTCCATTCCCCTATGAATAGAGGGTCATCGCATCCATCTTTTAAATCACGCCAAATGTAGTTGTAAAATAAACACCAGTCTTTTACTGCGAAAAACAGTTCGGGGTCATCGCAGGTGTCGTACATGAATCTTTCATCGGCGTCCACAGTGCTCAGCCTGACCTCTCTGTTGGTCTTATCAAAGTCGTAACCGCATATGCGATTACCGGATAAATGAAACTCACACTTAACGTTATCCAAAGGTTCGTGGAGGAATTTGGTCAAACACAGTCCATGTTTCATCTTCCTAGGCGCTAGAGTGAGATCGTCCATAGCATCCACAACGGACTTCTCGGGGGTTTTAGGTATTGATGCCTCAGCCATTGTAGAATAATTTTTCTGTTTTTCCTACTGTCTAGGTGAAGATAAGTTACCCTCAACACCGCTTTTTAAACACGTCGTTACAACAGGGAGGCTATCGCTACACCCCGCATTAGGGGCAGCGATGTAGGTGTGGCCTGGCAGCAGTCGTAACCTCATTCTGAGTCTGACACAGAAGCGAGAGGTTCTCTGACGGACGCTGCGTAAAATAGATTGCTCTTTTAATTTTCTAAGTTGGGCCAAAAGTTAGCTTTTAAATTGTAATGTTACAAGTTTTTTACAAGTATCTTGTACTATTGTTTAACGGTCTGATATTTTTTTATTTCACATCACGGTAAGATAAAACAATTCTATATTATTTAACTTCGTATCTGTTATAAATTCATACTTTTTAAAAACCACAACATAGATTTAGATAAATATATCTTATTGTTTTAGATAAACGAACACGCTCGCCTCTTCTTCTATTTAACTTTGTCAAACAAACTAGTTTTAAATTCTAATGATAGGAAAAAACTAGCGTATTGTTTAACTAACGTCAATGCTTTTTTGTTTTAGTTTCTACGTTTTTCCTGTTTTAACCTGTTAACCTTCGCCCCCATTGTGGGCCTCACAGGTGAAAATAACCTACCTAAATTAAAATGGTAACAGTTTGTGACAAAGTGTGCAACAAAAACAAATTAGGTATCTTTGGAAAGAAGACACTCTGGGCTTTACTATCTATCATCCAGAGTTGATAATGTTCAAAAAGATAAAAAGTTATAGACACTGATGTGCCTTGAAAAATATTTTTCCACACTGAATGTTTTTTTTTATTTCATATACAAATACATGAAATAAGTCCTGGAGCAATCCAGAAAAGTAATGGATTGAAAGCCACATGTCTCATGAGTTCATATTTCAAATTTGAAGAAGATACCATGAAAAATGAGATTCCTGCAATATTTTTTGTGAAACTATTTATAGTCCTCCCACCCCCGTTTGAGGAAAAATAACCACCAAATGGATTGCAGAATTATACAAACTATTTTAGTCATTATACATATTCCTGCATAGTTTTTCATAATTTAAATATAAATAATCTATTTTCCACTTTTCTGAGACTTTTTTTTTTTCGTGGACGGTCTCATTCTGTTTGTAAAACTGTATGCTACAGCACCATTTTGTTTTTTTACTACCAAGACGCTGTTTTTGAGCGTAATTTATTCCATAACGGACGCAAACAATAACTCTCCCGAAGAAATGAAACGTAAACAAAGGAATATTCATCCTTATTACAACGATATTGTTTCGCTGGACTAAAAGTGCTCACTGGGATGTTGTTCTGTGGACCCTTACCTGTCTAACTAAACTGGGATTTCAGCAGTGGACGCGTTTGTGGCTCGTTATTACAATGAATCTGGTACGTACGGCTTTTTTATTCTGCCTGTTTTGATGTGTACTGCTTACACAGATGTAGCAAATACATTCCTTATAAGCTTTCCATCGGAAAACAGCGATCTGTCTTCGATGCTTGAGGCTTAGACCTTCAGAATGATATATAGTTTGTCAAGATTAACGATATTCTTTCACGTTAAATTCATTCATAAACATTGAACTAGTGGGGGAAAAAACGCTTCAGTGCGCTGTCACTCTGGTGAACGTAAACAGGTTAACCTGTTACCGTTCACCAGAGCGACGTCGCACTGAACGCTCTTTGTTTGCATGTGTCATTGTTTTCTACTGGAATAAATGAAACGGGACAAAATTAATCTTGACAAACTATATATCATTCTGAGGGTCTAAGCCTCAAGCATCGACGACAGATCGCTGTTTTTCGATGGAAAGCTTATAAGGAATGAGTGGCACAAATTTGCTACATTTGTGTAAGCAGTACACATTCAAACACGCATAGTAAAAAAGCCGTACGTACCTTTATCATTGTAATAATGAGCCACAAACGCGTCCACTGCTGAAATCCCAGTTTAGTTAGAGAGGTAAGGGTCCACAGAACAACATCCCAGCGAGCACTTTTAGTCCAGCGAAACAATAACGTTGTAATAAGGATGAACATTCCTTTGTTTACGTTTCATTTCTTCAGAGAGTTATTGTTCGCGTCCGTTATGGAATAAATTACGCTCAAAAACAGCGTCTTGGTGGTAAAAAAAACAAAACGGTGTTGCAGCATACGGTTTTACAAACAGAATGAGACCGTCCACGGAAAAAAAAAGTCTCAGAAAAGCGGAATATAGATTATTTGAATTTGGCGCTCCCTCCTGCCGGCAGTGACGCTTCTGTGACGCAACTGTCATCTGAGCGGGGCATAACTTAGCGATCTGCTTTATCCATAAAAAACAGTTTTTTTTTTTTCTTCTACATTTTTTATATGTGTGTGTGTGTATTGTGTGGGCAATGTGGCCGTGTCTGCATGATTATAATATGTATGGACGCACATCAGCGTGTTTATTAGCGACTCTATGACGGCTATCATTGTGATTCATTGATCAGCTATTATTGATTATATGGCCCATCTGTTTGATTATAATCTGAATGGAAGCACATCAGCGTGTGTTTACTGACTCTATGACCATGTCTGGCAATATCACTTCATGTCTGGCAATCAGAATACTTCAGTATACATACTATATACAAAGCATTTTTTTTCTATTTTTTTTTTCTTTTTTATTACTTAATTATTTTTGTATTTTTTAGTGCTCAAATAAATCTGTCTATTATTTTATAATTGAAAAACTATGCAGGAACATGTATAATGACTAAAATAGCTTGTATAATTCTGCAATCCATTTGGTGGTTATTTTTCCTCAAACAGGGGGGTGGGGGGGACTATAAATAGTTTCAGAAAAAATATTGCAGGAATCTCATTTTTCATGGTATCTTCTTCAAATTTGAAATATGAACTCATGAGACACATGGCTTTCGATCCATTACTTTTCTGGATTGCTCCAGGACTTATTTCATGTATTTGTATATGAAATAAAAAAAACATTCAGTGTGGAAAAATATTTTTCAAGGCACGTCAGTGCCTATAACTTTTTATCTTTTTGAGCATTATCAACTCTGGATGATAGATAGTAAAGCCCAGAGTCTCTTCTTTCCAAAGATACCTAATTTGTTTAAGCACACTTTGTCACAAACTGTTACCATTTTAATTTGGGTAGGTTATTTTCACCTGCGAGGCCCCAAATGGGGGTGAAGGTTAACAGGTTAAGGGTGACTTTATTTTTTGCAGTTTTAAAACCGTACGATTTTGGTCCGGTCGTGGCGAATTCCGTGATGGAATCATCTACGTCAAGCTCGTTAGTCAGTTCACCGAGATACGATCCTGTTTGAGGCATCCATTCGCCTTCTTTTGATGAAAAGATAACGCTGTCTGTATCTACGTAAAAAACACGAGATCCTAATCTGTCCATAAGATCGTATAATTCCAACCACCCGTACGCGGTGGTGAATGAGGCGATAAACACGTTAACATTGCTCGCGGGGGCGGGGTCTGCGTGTGCATAACACCATTGTACTAAGGCTACCGAGTCCGACACGAATGAGAAATGTTTAATGTCGTTACTGTTTCCAAAGATATAACGAGCGAAATCTTCAGGCTCAGTTAAAAGCTCCGTCATTGGTAAATTACACCTAAGCCCGAACCTCCCTCAAAGAGCATTTAACAAAAATGTATTTATAGATCTACGCGCAGGGTTAAGGTCAATTTTGTCAGTGTCCAGATGAACGCCCTCCTTCTCAAAATACGCTTCTGAGCACGCCGTAAGGTATTTTTGATACAGGATTTAACTCGTTAGGGTTGAAACGGCAACAACGTCCGTGCCAGAAGCATCCCAGGAATTCCAAAGCTATTCTATCTCTGTTATTCTCATAATATCCGTCGACCTGATATGAACCAAATCTGACTTCGCCGTGATTTAAGGCGTGATGAATATCCACATTTTTGGTTGCTTTAACGTACTCCAACCACTGGATGGACGGGTTAGAATAATCTTTGTACTGATTAAGATACGCGTTTTTGTGAGTTAAGGCTACGGTGTCTTTGGGTAAAAAAAGCGTTTTAAACACCTTGATAGCACAACCGGCAAGCGTTACACACCCAAAGGGGTCCACGTTTGTGCATTCGATAAATTCGTTTCTGTATTTCATACAGCCCTCTCGCAACAAAACAACATCGTTCTTGCAATACATTTCGAGTTTTTGAAGTCAAACACCTGTCCTGCTACGCTCTGGTACCACCTGTCGAATTTTATCTGGTCAGAACCAGACATCGTACTGTATCCGTAATATTCTTTAGGCGGATACGAATCCACATAATTTGCATTTTTCAAACAATTAAAATGATGGGGAAAGAAACCATTTTCGTCTGTGTTTAGGTGAGGTCATTTTGGACAATTTCATAGGCAAGAAGCTGTAACTGTCAATGTATCTCTGTTTAAAGGTATGATCATACATATAAAGGAGTCTGCATCCTTGCAGTATGATTTTTGGCGCCAATCCCTGATTTGTAAAATACTCGAGCAGAATGTAAGAATCGAAACCTGATGCATTGTGTGCTATAAATGTAAAGTCTGCAAATTTTGGTCATCTGAAATATTTAACCAGTTTGTCTACGTAATCGACACCTCCGGCTGTAAACTCCTCACCGTCTTGCGAAATGGCACACACGTAATTTGCTACATGTTTACCATTTTCATGCATCGTCTCAAAATCATAATAGATATACTTTTCACTATGCTCGTCAGGTTTTAGGGGTTGTATATAACAGGCGTGATGACCTTCATCTACCAGAATCTCGTTGCAATGTGCACATTTGGACGCCGCGCACACATGCGGTAATAGTTTATCACCTGACCATTTTGTTCTGTATTGTCTACAACACTTATCGCAGTATTTCAGGAGGTCACACCTAGATCTCACACTGTCGGTTTGCGGCTGTTTATGCATTTGATAACAGAAGTCAGATCTGCAATATTTCGCGCAGTGCTCACACTGCAACCATTTCTTAGGGTATGTGTAGCACTGAGGCGTATTACCCGCGTTACATGTAAATTTGCAATAATGTAAGTTACGATCGTTAAAGCCTTGATAGTAGTACTCGCAGACATTGCTGTATCCTAAGAACGCTTTCAAATTTATCACATAATAATGCTCCTCATGCAGATATAAATGCATGGTGTTCTGATGTGATTCATTTGTGTTTTTATACACATCCAATTTACCTGAACACGATCTGTGAAACATTACTATTTTCAAGTCTAACTTCATTTCGAATTTATATACATCATGAAACGCAATTTTATCTTGCACCCCGTAACCCAATGTCGTGTGTATGTCGTTGGCTATTCTGTACAATTACTGGTCGGGACTATGTGGGTTAAAAAATGCGCTAGACATATACTGAAACACATTGTCTGATATAGTTTTTTGGATGACCATGTCATGTGCCAGATCACTTAACTTTCTACGGCCCCTGCCTTGGTTATTTCTCGCCACGGACACACATAACCGTAGATTTCTACCGATTCTGCTCTACAATCTCATTCAAAATATCTTGCAAAAAGATATTATAAGCAGCATAATCATCTGTCTCAATTTCACGCAAATTTAAAATTCTACGAATTTCTAAACCATTAAATCTTGGTCTAGTTATAATTGTAAAGTCACCAACACGGCCTCCTACATTTATTAGTCGGTCTCTAAAATTTTGACTGAGACCCATTTCTGGAACAAACCGGTCATAACCTGAGGCGTCGTCGTTAGAGGGACACGCACCGATTTGTTCACAGTCATTTATAGACATCCCTAACCATTCATGCTGTACATCTACAAGTTCGTGTAATCTTTCAATCACGTTAAGCGAATCTGGTTGTAACATTTATAGCCGATTAGTAATCAGATCACGTAACTGATCTGCATTATTTTGAAAATCATGTCTGGGTGGTCTCTGATCATCTTCTGATCCATGGTTATGCAAATCGACGTGACATCTTTTACTACCCATTTTGAAAATTTATTTTCAAATCAGAGAATACAAAATAAAAACAGTTCAACCTTCAAGACAAACGTGCCCCCTTGAAAACATCATAGTGGTTCACAATGTAACATAAGCAGATATGTCAATCACTTGTAAATTGGATCAGAAACAGATCATAAGCAGATACAAATCAACACATGAAATGTTGATGATATAAATCAAACCATGAGAAGAATTTGCCATACATGAGCTACTAATAACACGAATAAAACAATCCGTTGTCAATAACAAATACTAATAATTGTATGAAAAAAAAAAAACAATACCTGTAACATACAAATAATGTTTACCCATCATTCGATCATGCAAATCTACTAACATTCTTTGTAAAAGATTCAAACGTTCAGAAATCAATGATAACGCGTTAACTGAAAGCCTTAGTTCCATTCGTACCTCGTGGACAAGCTCTGGTACACCACTCATCGATTGTTGAAACTCTCTGAATTCATTATACAGCTGTTCGGGACAACTTCTCCAAAATTCAGCCGCATGTCATAAGGCCTCGGTGTGTTGTTGTTGACACGCTATGATATTTCTTAAAAGCGAAATTACATCACCTTGCGCGTTAGCCACAATCTCTTCTGCCTCCCGGTAAGATAAGGCCTGGCCAGCCAGGTCAAAGACTCTCTCAAAGTACCGGTTAACACGGTTCAGCGCGTCACGATCAAGTCTTCTATTTAAATCACGTTCACAGAACAGTTCCTGAGGCATTTCATGTGGTAATTCCTCCTCAGCCTCCGAATCGGTGAAGGACACCTGTTCCCAAAGCGTTAATCATGGAATCAGTCCATGCTGTTAGACCTCCTTCGTCATGATCTTGTTCTGTAAAAGAATAACAATAATACTTATTAATTTATTAGATAAGTCAAACGTAAACAGGATAATCTGATTTTCTGTTTTAATACGTACCGTTATTTTCTGAAGTCCTTAAACGACTAGTGCTTGGTGTGTCAGCATCCTGTTCGGGTAATCTCACGCGTTTCACACCCGGTCCACAGCCGTATATTCACCGCGTGGGAGAACTGGTCTCTGTCGTGTGCACGCTCTCACACCCGGTAAGCGTGTGAACTCTTTCCGTTGAACAGACACCGTGGGAGGGGGGGGGGGGGGGTCGGGCTGTGTGACGTTATCTGGTTCGTGACGCAAGTCCGTTCTCACCACGACCTCCTGCTATACGTTCTCTGCATGTGATATTAATCGCACGGTCGCTGTCATCATTGCGTTCGCCTGTCAAATTTAGCAGATACTGTTTGAGATCCTGGAACTTTAACGCGTTTAAAAAAAAAAAAAAAAAAAAAAAAAAAAGGTATAACTCACCATTAAGTCCTACGTCATCACCACGAACAATTAGTTGCGTTTCATCAACTGTATAAATAAGGACTGTTATTATTATTGATGGTTATTAGATGTTAAACAGTTCAATAGGAAAATGTAAAGACTTCCATATCTCTTCAAGGATCTGTTCTAAGCCCTCGTCAAATTCGAGATTCTCAAAAGTATCTGAAGATAATAACAGTGTTAAACAAATATGCATTAAAATATTTAAATATCATCTGTAAACAAAACAGACTTACCGTCGTAATTGTTAGTCATTGTCCCGTCGGTCATTGAGGTATTTTGTTGTTGTACGAGAAACAGAGTTTACAGATAATGAAGATGTAATACCCCGTGCTTTTTAACATTTCAGTGAGTGGGCGTTTTCTGGAATTGTATCGTAGACCCTACAGGGGGGTACCCTAATACCACAAATCTTTAATAATGTGTAACGTTAATTTGTGAGATAGTACAATCAAATATTACGAAATATGTTCTATAAATAAATCGTTCAGGATTACATAAAACGAATACTTTTATTATTTTACATTTAAATATCAGTCTCGTACCTGTTTACATAGTTTACCTGATGGTACGATATAGATTTACATCACATTTGTTAAAACAAAAACTCTGGATACATTTTATATGTATAGCACTTTTATCGTTCGCATCCGTCGTATATTTATTTAGATTCTGACTTTTGTTATAAATCTCATCTAAGCCTCCAGCACGAATTCATCAGCCGCAGTTACCCGTCGCGTCTTCATCAGTTTACTGAACTCTGCTGGAGAGGTTTCACCGGTTCGGGATGAAACAGATTTTAGATCTTTCTTTTACAAGTTAATTGGTTCGATGTTATCGTAGACACCGTTGTTTACCCTTATCTAGACGGGTTTGAACTCGACGGGTGGTTTTAAACACCAAAATCAAATCTCAGAATATCTGTTTGAAGTAGGCCTGATTTAATTCTTAAGTTGGGAAGAGATCGGTTTTTAAATTAAGTAAATTAAAGAATGTTTTCCTACAGCATAGACCGTCTTATTAAAACAAATCACCTATTTTTTTTTAAGTTTGTGGTTATCGCCTTCTTTGACCATCTCATCACATCCTGAAGGTTAGTTTAAAGTCACATTCGAATGGATTATAAATACTCAATTCTCAACTATACCTAACTTCACCAGATATGCGTCATAAAAAGGTTCAATAGGGCATCCTTTGACCGGTTTAGGCAAAAGTTTGCTGACCGTCGACAGTTCACTCGCGCAGGTGCACGTCATAAAATGGTTAACACGGATGTCCTTTGATCGCTGAACATCTTAGAAAGACGATCTGTTTTGATCAATGAACGACGTTCTGACAAAGTTTACGACGCCAGAGCCCCTCAAAAACTCATTAGATTGCAAATGAGTCGAACCCCAGAAACTTTACATATTTTACAACGAGTCTGTCGATCAGATAAGCAGGTTTCAGTGGCCATGCCGTCAGACGCGCAGCGCACTCTCATTTGGTCGCTCTGTGTGAGACAAATAGTTACATTTCGTAAGATGTTGTATAAAAGTTTACCCCGTCTAAATTACGGGTAATTAACTAAAACTTTTACTTTCATTTCAGTTTCTTCTCGCACATGTGTATTTTAACTGACCCTAGAAGTTAAGATGGACCAAAAAAAAAAAAAAAAAAAAGGGTAAATAAAATAAGACAACAAACATTTTTCCTGCGGGGCGTTTGTTTAGAAGAAAACTTGTGTAACCTTTAACCTGTTAACCTTCGCCCCCATTGTGGGCCTCACAGGTGAAAATAACCTACCTAAATTAAAATGGTAACAGTTCGTGACAAAGTGTGCTACACAAACAAATGAGGTATCTTTGGAAAGAAGACACTATGCTTTACTATCTATCATCCAGAGTTAATAATGTTCAAAAAGATAAAAAGTTATAGACACTGACGTGCCTTGAAAAATATTTTTCCACACTGAATGTTTTTTTATTTCATATACATATACATGAAATAAGTCCTGGAGCAATCCAGAAAAGTAATGGATTGAAAGCCACATGTCTCATGAGTTCATATTTCAAATTTGAAGATACCATGAAAAATGAGATTCCTGCAATATTTTTTCTGAAACCATTTATAGTCCTCCCAGCCCCCTTGTTTGAGGAAAAATAACCACCAAATTGATTGCAGAATTATACAAGCTATTTTAGTCATTATACATATTCCTGCATAGTTTTTCAATTATAAAATAAGACAGATTTATTTGAGCACTTAAAAAAAAAAAAAAAAAGTTAGAAAAAAGGAAATAAAATGCTTTGTATATAGTATGTATACTGAAGTATTCTGACAGACATGAAGTGATATTGCCAGACATGGTCATAGAGTCAGTAATCACACGCTGATGTGCTTCCATTCAGATAATAATCAAACAGATGGGCCATATAATCAATAATAGATGATCAATGAATCACAATGATAGCCGTCATAGAGTCGGTAATAAACACGCTGATGTCCGTCCATACAGATTATAATCATGCAGATACGGCCACATTCCCCACACAAAACACACTTACACTTTTTTTTTTTTTATGGATAAAGCAGATCGCTAAGTTACGCCCCGCTCAGATGACAACTGCGTCAGAGCGTGCGTCACGGCTGGCTGGAGGGAGCGCCAAATTCAAATAAACTATATTCCGCTTTTCTGAGACTTTTTTCCGTGGACGGTCTCATTCTGTTTGTAAAACTGTATGCTACAGCACAGTGTTGTTTTTTACCACCAAGACGCTGTTTTGATTTATTCCATAACGGACGCGAACAATAACTCTCCCGAAGAAACGAAACGTAAACAGAGGAATATTCATCCTTATTGTTTCGCTGGACTAAAAGTGCTCGCTGGGATGTTGTTCTGTGGACCCTTACCTGTCTAACTAAACTGGGATTTCAGCAGTGGACGCGTTTGTGGCTCGTTATTACAATGAATCTGGTACGTACGGCTTTTTTTATTCTGCTTGTTTTGATGTGTACTGCTTACACAAATGTAGCAAATACATTCCTTATAAGCTTTCCATCGGAAAACAGCAATCTGTCGTCGATGCTTGAGGCTTAGACCTTCAGAATGATATATAGTGTGTCAAGATTAACGATATTCTTTCACGTTAAATTCATTCATAAACATTAAACTAGTGGGGAAAAAAAAAAAAAACGCTTCAGTGCGCTGTCGCTCTGGTAAACGTTAACAGGTTAAAGTGAAAAGCTTTAAGATGAATACTGAATGGTTTCATTCATTAAGAAATGCAAAATATTTATAAAAAAAAAAAAAAACGTTACTTTAATTCTTTTAACGTTTAAATCTTCAGGTCGGTCTCTCCTCCGGCGTTAGAGGGCGGTTAGTGGGTGTGGTCTGACCGCAGCGGTCGTAAACTCATTCTGAGTCTGACACAGAAGCGAGAGGTTATCTGATGGACGCTGCGTAAAATAGTCTGTTCTTTTAATTTAAGTTGGGACAAAAGTTAGCTTTTAAATTGTAACGTCAGAAGATTTTTACAAGTATCTTGTACTATTGTTTAACGGTCTGATATTTTTTTTTATTTCACACCACAGTAAGAGAAGACGACTATTATTTAACTTCGTATCTGTTATAAATTCAAACTTTTTTTTTAAAAGTGCAACAGATTGACATGCATCTTATTGTTTTAACTAACGCGTCAATGCTTTTTTGTTTTGGTTTCTAAATTTTTCCTGTTTTAACAACACTAGCACATCTCGACTTGTAGGGAAAAACAGGCGTACCACGGTAAGAAAAACAATTCCATTTAATTTAACTTCGTATCGGTTATAAATGCATACGTTAAAAACCACAACAGATTTTGATAAATATATCTTATTGTTTTAGATAAACGAACGCGCTCGCCTCTTCTTCTATTTAATTTTGGCAAACGAACTAGTTTTAAATTCTAATGATAGAGAGAAAAAAAAAAAAAAAAAAAAAAAAAAAAAAAGCGTATTGTTTAACTAACGTCAATGCTTTTGTTTTAGTTTCTACGTTTTTCCTGTTTTAACAACACTAGCACATCTCGACTTGTAGGGAAATAAACAGTCTTTGTATGTTTTACGTACATGTTTGATGGTTTTTCTTCTTGATATGTGAAAACACTTTAATAAAAAAAAAATATCCCTTTAAACCATTTAACACAAATTCATCATTTAAAGTTTAAAGCACATAACATTGGCCCCACACACAAAAACACATCGTCATAAATTCCTTAAGTTCACTGGGGTGAATAATCAGATGGTCACTTAGACGGGGGCGGGGGTGTACAAAACAGGTGTCCAGTTATGGCAGGGGGGTGAATTTTTTGTGAGGGTAATAAATCAACCATTTTGACAATGTACACTAGCATCTCTCTCTTGTAATCTTAGAAAGCATCATAATGTTGCTGCCTGCTTTTTGGACATGATGCCTTCAAATGCCTAAACCTTTCAAGTATGTTTTTTTTAATCATGACTTTGCAAAATGCTTAAAGGATTAGTTCATCCAAAAATAAAAATTTTAAATGAAAATCCAAGAGTGGAGTTTTGGAGAAATTTAACAGTACATCACTTATGATCCATCATCAAAACATCATTGAGACACTTAATGAGACTAGATTATGTGTGAAAACATGCACGGCATACTTTGCATTACTTAGTAACTTAATTGCAGGGAAAATTTCAGCCTATCAATTTTCTCTTTCAGTCTAACAGTAAGAGGGAGTGATTTCCTTTGGATGTTAATTGTCCCTTTTGACACGTGTGTGTTGCTATAACCTGCTTCATCAAATCCTAATTATCACTGAAGATTCAAGATGGACTTAGCTGTAAAAAGCACTGTATTTGAAAAATATTCATTTTACTTGTAATTTTGTCTATATGTGCAAATTCGGCTACGAATGCTTTGTTTTGTTTTGACCCCAAAAATTATTTGGCACCAATTCCAGTTCGGAAAGTTATGTTGAGGACACAAGAAAAACAAAAAGCATTCAAATCAGATCAACACTGAAGAAATAAAATCAAGAATTAGGAAACATTTCTTAATAAACTGCTTTTTACATTTTTAAAATTACTGATAAAGCACCTGAGGACACTTCAGTTTAACATTTTATCTAATACATCAAGACATGAGGTGAGAATGAAAATGTCCTGCTTAGTAGGAATGAACAAGAGAAATAAAACAATACATTTTGGTAACACTTTCTATGAAGCCCATATTCATAATACATTATAAGGGTATTCTTGAGGCATTATAATGAATGTATAATATAAGCATATATATATATATATATATATATATATATATATATATATATCACCTTATAATATGTTATATCATCTTATGAATATTCATAAGAACAGTTTTAATTTATTATAAAATGTACTTATTTGTGGTTTAGCGTTTAAGAGTATGATAATTTATAACACACAGTGAACAAGTTGCATCCAATTAAGTTACAATGGATTATATTTGTCATAGTTATAATGTATTATAAGTCTCGGTCCCACTTTATATTAGGTGGCCTTAACTACTGTGTATTTGCATTTTAATTAATTATTTGGTACAATGCAGTTATTGTGTATATACATGTTTTTACATTGTACTTATATTTTTATAAATACCTTTATGTCAGTACATCTGTTATTAATTTCTGTAATTACATTTATAATTACACTGTTGACCCATCCCTTACACCTTAACCCACCCTTAAACCTACCCATACCACCAAACCTGTCCCTAACCTTACCCGTAACCCACCCCAATAACAGAAAATGTGTTTTGCAATACAATATGACCACAATAAGTACATTGTACTTATTTTTTGATGCAAGTACACGTAGTTAAGGCCACCTAATATAAAGTGAGACCTAAGTCTCATATCTTGCCATCCTTCTTATGCTTTACGTAGAGCAATAAAATACCACTTATAAGTATAATAATAAATATGTTCTTTCTCAAACAGCCATAAGATCAGAAGAATGTGTAATGACACATTTGCTTTGAACTTTTTATATTGTAATATCAGTTTGATTACTTTGACGGTACCCTTTAGACAGCTAAGTAACTCTGCAACTACATGTCAACTAGCAGTCATTGGAGTATTACAAAAATACACAAAAGACTCAGCAATATATGTATGTTTACATGCTCATGCACTACAAATCATCCTGCACTGTTCCCCAACCAGCTGCTGACTCAAATGTCTCTCTTTGCACATGTACAGTATTTGTGAAGCATTCGTATAGTTTGTATTTTTTATCTTCTATTTTTTAGTTTGTATAGGGTAATATTTATGTGAAGCATTCGTATAGTTGTATTTTTTATCCTTTTTAGTTTGTATAGGGTAAATACTTATATATAGTATACATAGTTAAATCTGTTAGTAGTGTATAGGTTTATAGTGTTTTTTTTTTACTTCATTGTTGTAATGTCTGTATTTATGTAGCACCGTGGTCCTGCGAGACACGACATTTCGTTCCACTGTATGTCCCCACATGTAGCGGAATGACAATAAAGCTCAACTTGATTAGTAGCATGTCTGCTATTATATGCCAACACTTTATTTTGATGGTTCCTGACTATAAGTAACATTGCAAGTACGTCAACATTCTACCAAACCTAACCTTAACCTAAGCCTACTAATATTCTAATGAGCATTAGTTGACCTGTAGTTGCAAAGTTGCTTGTAGTCAATAGACTAAGAGGACCATCAAAATAAAAATGTAACCTAACATATAAACCTTGCTTTTTTTTTCAGTTGAAATTATTAACTAGCTCACATCAAAATTAATATTAGCCTCACAGGGAACACTCAAATAACACTCCACATATAACCACTTACAAGATGTAGTAAGATACTGTGCAGATCTTAAACAATGTCAAGATACTGCATATAGTCCATTATAAAAGTCGTTTTTTTTAAAAGTCGTGACGTATTGTCAAGTATGGTGACCCATACTCGAAATTGGTGCTCTGCGTTTAACCCATCCAAGTGCACACACACAGCAGTGAGTAGTGAACAAATGCACACACACCGTGAACACACACCCGGAGCAGTGGGCAGCCATTTATGCTGCAGCGCCCGGGGAGCAGTTGGGGGTTCGGTGCCTTGCTCAAGGGCACCTCAGTCGTGGTATTGAGGGTGGAGAGAGAGCTGGACACTCACTCCCCCCACCTACAATCCCTGCCGGCCGGGGACTCAAACCCGTAACCTTTCGATTACGAGTCCGACTCTCTAACCATTAGGCCAAGACTTCCCATTATAAATGTAAAAGTAGATTTAGTATGGTGTTCATTGTGCGTTATAAATAATCATAATCTTAAGTTATAACCACAAATGCATAAGCATTATAATTGATGTTTTTATAAGATATAACATAAGGTTGTTTTTTTTTAATAATGCATTCATTATAATGCCATAAGAACACCCTCATAATGTATTATAAATTCTGAACTTGTCTCAAAATGGCGCCGCTGTATTCGGACGCCGTTCAGGCCGCTCCGCTGAGATAAAAAAAAAATCTTGAATAGGGGCTTCATAGAAAGTGTTACCAAAATTTCTATAATAGAATGCTCCATTTCTGTAACAGAATGCTTCTGTAATAGACTGCTCCACTAAAGTCAAATGTAAGCCATGTTCAATCAAACATGTGACTGAAAAGAACATGAGTCAGATGCCCTAAAACAGGCAAGCTACTGCACTCATCCTCTGGTCCTGGAGCCCAGGCTTATGACAGCTTCAGTAATGAAATGACCCCGGTGAGGATCTTCCATGCATCCGGGGCAGTTCAAGAGGACAGCCTCCAAGGGCTTTTCATGGGGATCAGTGAAGGCAACTCTCTATGCCACCCACAAAGAGCCACCATCAGCCCGAGATCTCCGCTGCACAAGACAGCACTGGACGAGGAACAGGTTAAGATGGGTTTGAAGATGCCTACATGGGTAAATTAGTCCGCTGAGCCGAACAAAGTGAGAGAGAGCATGACTTCTCAATAATGTTGTGTGGTTGTTGAGGTGGGGGGCACTGCATTGATTATTGAGACAGATTTGATATCGCTGTCAGGTTTCTGATCTCACTGTGATTCAGGATGTCATCTGCAGATAAATGAGAGAGCTGCCACAGACGCCGTAGATCCATTCCACCATGCCTGAGGACATCCGGCCGCTGAGGTCCTAGACAATAGTGTCTTTCTAAAGGACCTTTATTTTGTCTCCGGATCATACAACTCTCCTGAGAGCTGCACACTCAGCAGTACATGACGATTTTGTACCAAAACCACCATAAGAATGATTTGATGAAAATAATGTGATATTTTATATAATTATTAATAATCATTCATGCATTTATAAATAATTATACATTCCAATGCAGCAATAGTTCTTTTGTAGGGTGTATGGAACAGGGTTGTGCATAATTCAGAATTGAATTTAAAGTGACTTGTAGATTCCGTTTGAATTGGATTCAGAATTCGTGGAAGTTATGGAATTAGAATTAAGTTGCAAAGAAAAAAAGTGCTAAAAAATACAATGCATATGGAGTATTTCTAGGAAACATTAGATGATGTTAATAATAATCTGAGGGCCATGGAGGAAAGTCACATTTCTGTGGAATTGCCACATTTTTATGCAAATTCTGTATTTGTTGCCTTTGTGAACGGTTTCATGTCAATATTTGAGTGAAAAAAAGTATAGGCTTTTCTCAAATGTATCTGTCATACATTACACAGTATAATGTCAAACTTTTTACTACACAACATTTCATAAATAAAAGTATTTTTTACCTTTAATACTGTCACAGCTCTCGGGAAGCACGGAGCACGGAAGCCAGGAGACGAGGAATTCACTAAGCGAGAGTCTTTAATATCCAGAAGCTCACAGGCAGGGAAGATAACTCAAGGACCGACAAACACTAACTGAACGGACTGGGGCTTTTAAAGACAGGATAACGAGGGAACTGAGGAGACACACCTGAGATCAAATTAACAATTAACATGAGGGAAAACTGGGTCACAGAACACATGGGGAGCAAAACACAACAAAAACAGGTCCATGATCCTGACAAATACTTAATAACATTAAAAATGTAGTACTTTCTTGTACTCAAGTAAAACTTTGAATTACTTTTACTTGAGTAAAAGAAAGTACTAGATTTCTAATGTAATTAAGTATTAAATTATATTTCATATAAAACAGTGCAGTAAAAAGTACAATATTATGCTTTGGAATGTTGTGAAGTAAAAGTTTTCTAAAGAAACACACTGATAAAGTACAGGCACTTGAAAAACGTACTTTTAAAGCAGAGTAAAAATATTTCACTACTGCCTCTAAGATATAATATTTAAATAATAATGAAATCTGTAACAGATTTATTCATGAGAAGTTCTGATATGCACATTTTGGATCATTTCTAGGATTTCTAGCACTAATGGCATCATTGAAACACATGCTGTTTTACAAAATTACATGTAGTATTTTTAAGCCAAGTAAAACAAGAGCGCTTTCGGTTGATCTGTCGCATATGTTGTCCCCGATATCAAAATACGCCTTTAGGGATTTGATTTGCATTGGAGGCATGGCCGTGATTAATTTTGTTTGGTTTGCACAATTGACCGATGTTCACACAACTTCATTTATTATGAGAAACATTTTACAGCAAAAGTGCCATTTCCACGATTTTCCCTCCAAACTCCTTAAATAGAGGCATTTTCCACTCTAGTTATCAGACGGGAGATTGATGACAATAATTAATCCTTTCAGTGGCAAAGACTCATTTGCGGCAGTGTACCGCACAGCAGCATGATAAATTTACTGACCTGACTTCATCATTCCCCCATAATTCACTCCTTCCCCGATGCTCAAATCGCTATTTCTCTTTGTTAACATCTAAATATCAGGACAAACACTTGATAAAGCTATTTCAGCAATGCCACTTTGCCAAAAGGGAAAGACGGAGGAGGCAGAGGAATGGAGAAGGGGAGGACATAGAGAGCTGGAAGTGCTGGCGGCCGCAGTCATCACATGTCTCCATCAAGGAAAGGTTAACATGATGGGTTGTGACAATCTCTCCTGGCAGGCTTGCAAATAGCTCCCTTACAACCAGGAAACTAAATAGGACAAAACGATAGACTCAGAGTGTTGGGATTTTAACAGAGGAATCCACCTTGGCCTTTTTATGATGATGATGATGAAGATGATGATAATGATAATGAACATTACTGTATGGTCATTTTAGATAAATGTTTTAGTGTGCTCCATACACAAAAAACATTTAAGTGCACACAGAATCTGCAGAGTGAATGACTGGTTTATTGTCATCAGTGGTGATTTCTAAGGGAAGCATCTGTTACCATTTTCACCTGATGGACCGTAAAACAGATGCAAACAACCACTCACAACACCATTGCACCACGACTTTCCTAACAAACATGGTGGCACAGTGGGGAACAATGAAATGGAAAACCATCACAGTATGTTTTATTAATTCCAGTTTGGCATTTCAGTTTTATATTCTTGAATACAAAGCCTCATCGCAGAAATTTATAATATGTGTACAAATATGTCTGTCACAGCACAGAAACAAACTAAATCTATAATTAAATCTAAACTATTCCCAAATGCCACTTAATAGGAATTTAATATTGTAAGGCTCCACCCATCCGGCCCAAGGAAGGTCTCCGGTGGTGGATGAAGGTTTCCTGCGTGCTCGGTCTTTCCAAATGTGCAAAGTTCTTCAATTTTAATTAAACTTTAATCTGACTCCATTTTATCATTTAATCTGACTCCATTTCTTTATGACCTCGTATTTAACTTGAAATACAAATTGATTGCTTGTCCATTTCTAATTTATTATTCTGATATTTGATTATTCTAGTTAACTCTTGACTTTATATTTACTCGTTCATTCGGTTGCTCATGTCTTTAACAAGGATGCAACGTAATCTACTAGAGTCAATAATTACAGAGTAAAACAGAATAATGTCAAATGTAACAATTTATTATCAGTCAGATAAATATTGTATGTATTATGTCAATTCCACAGCAATTCAAAGAGATCAAATCATTTCAATACAAAACATCGAATTCTCAAAGATAAATCTATGAGTAAAGAATGCATACCTGACTTTATAGAAATACATAGTGTGAGCATTGAGACCATCACTACGGGCTTCTGGTTACAGAATCGCCCTGATCCTTTTGCCAAATTTCTTTAAGTACTTCAGACCAGAATAAACATCCCCCAAACTCGAGACAGGAACTAACAATTTGAATTTGCTTTGATCAAGCCAAGCTGGCACCTTTTGGGACAGAAGGTAATTTGCATGAAAACCACTAGGTGTTGATCCGCCCTCTACAGTATGCAAAATATCTCTGAACTCTTAGGATTTGTATTACCTTTTAGTTTACTTCTTATAAGAATGAGACCATTGTGCCAGTCGCCCTGAGACAATTCAAATGATACCAAACATGACTGTAAATAACATTTGCATTAATGTAGAATATTAAATTCTTCTATTGACCATTCTGAGTGAAGGGAAGGATGGGGGAAGGAAGGGGATGAAAAGGAACTGATGCATATGTGAGAGAGGCATTTTCTTGTATTCTCTCTCAGTGGGGTGTGGAGACAGATGTCTGTATGTTAATGCACTGTGTGTGTGTGTTGTCCATCTCAGGAGTTCAAAGTGTCTGAGGTTCTGTAATCCTTACAATATGAAGAGAACAATAATAATAAAATGTTTCTGTAAGAATTTAAAAATGAGTTTTACTAGCTTGAGGGCTGAATGGTGTGATGGATTAAGAGAAAACAGTAAGAACGGGAGAATGCATAAGGATGTAGTAGAAGAGTGGTTTAGAGCCTGCGCTGCTAATCATTGGTTGTAAATTCAGTCCCTAGTAGAGATGAGGTTCTCTGTCACCACTGAGCCTTTGAGCAAGGCATTTAACCTCAGGGCCACTATTGATCCTTCAGCTCGTCTGGATTGTTGTATCCACTGATTCTCATCTTTCTCTTGAAAATAGATTGTATAGATTCCATAGACCCCATAGATTCCATATGGGGTTCGTGTCAGGCATGTTAGCTGGCCAATCAAGCACAGTAATATCATGGCAGCATACCACTTGGAAGTGGTTTTGGCACTGTGGGCAGGTGCTAAAGTCCTGCTGGAAAAGGAAATCAGCATCTCCATAAAGCTTGTCAGCAAATGGAAGCATAAAGTGCTCCAAAATCTCCTGGTAGACGGCTGCATTGACTTTGGATGATAAAACGCAATGGACCAACACCAGGAGACGTCACAGCACCCCAAATCATCACTGAATTCGGAAACTTCACACTGGACTTCAAGCAGCTTGGATTCTGTACCTCTCCAGTCTTCCTCCAGACTCTAGACCTTGATTCCAAATAAAATGCAAAATTTACTTTTATCTGAAAAGAAGACTTTGGACCACTGAGCAACAGTCCAGTTATTTTCTCCTTAGCCCAGGTAAGATGCTTCTGACATTGTTTCTGGTTTAGAAGTGGCTTGGTAGCCCTTTTCCTGAAGACATCTGAGCGTGGAGACTCTTGATGCACTGCCTCCAGCTTCAGTCCACTCCTTGTGAAGCTCTCCCAAGTGTTTGAATCAGCTTTGCTTGACAGTATTCTCAAGCTTGCGGTCATCCCTGTTGCTTGTCCACCTTTTCCTACCCAAATTCTTCCTTCCAGTCAAATTTGCATTTAA
Organism: Barbus barbus; assembly: GCF_936440315.1. NCBI lineage: Eukaryota > Metazoa > Chordata > Actinopteri > Cypriniformes > Cyprinidae > Barbus > Barbus barbus. The sequence goes on along the minus strand of NC_136715.1, from coordinate 26,952,180 downwards.
TATGCTTTGATGCAGCATTCTGTGAACAACCAGCCCTTTCAGTAATGGCCTTCTGTGACTTACTCTACAAACCCGATTCCAAAAAAGTTGGGACACTGTACAAATTACGAATAAAAATGGAATGCAATAATTTACAAATCTCATAAACTTATATTTTATTCACAATAGAATATAGATAACATATCAAATGTTGAAAGTGAGACATTTTGAAATGTCATGCCAAATATTGGCTCATTTGGGATTTCATGAGAGCTACACATTCCCAAAAAGTTGGGACAGGTAGCAATAAGAGGCCGGAAAATTTAACATCTGGCCGAGCAATTGAACAACTATCAAGACTTAGTCAAACTTCTAAAGAAACTAACATCTGAAGCCATAAGAACTGAAACAAACTTCCTGAGAGCGTCATCACATCAGAAAGAAGCCAACCAACCACCGAAGGGTAACCCCGTGACATTACGTGACGACAACACATCAGCAGCCAATCAGCACCCGGGGTGCCCTCGAACAGGAAAGGAACAGACACTCAACTTAAAGCAAGAATCAAACAATTCTTCCTAATGCTGCTGGAAACTGATTGCATTCATCTTTAAGTGTAAAGATAGTAAAGTTGCATGCCCTCAGGTTGACGTTAGAGCATTCTCGAAAACGAGCATTAGAACCTTAAACTCTCTTCATCTCAAAACAATTCATTGCAATGTGTGTGTTTGTGTGTTACGTATTATGTTTGTGTTATTTAGCTTAGTAGTGTGTAGCGTAGTAAATAAACTTTAAATTTATTAAGAAATCTTTGTCTGGTGCTGTGTAATTTCCAAGTCTTAAACTATTTGCCAAAGATCGCGTTACCTACGCTCAAAGTTTACCTAATCAATTCTGTGTTATTACGGTGGCCACTGGGAATAAAACTGAATTGTTAAAAGATAACGTACTGATTTTAATGCTTGCTGGACAAGTCGTTAATGAGGTATCGTTAACAAGGTATAAATTGGACGTTTTGATTAATATCGATTAATCATGTAAATATCAATATTGAATCTTAAGAATAGATTCCCCAAAATTTAAATTAAAATAAGGGCTAATCCTTTACACTGGCATCTATGGCCGATTCAGAGCAAGTCAGGAGTTCGTAGGCGGCTTCCATAGCCATGACAGGAAAGGCAAAGTGTTGATGAAATAACACAGTCCCATCCCAACTCGTCACATATTGACGCTTGGTTTTTGCGTCAACTTTTCGACGTGAAGGGAAGGTAATTTTTTTAAATAGGAAACACTTAGCGTATATTAATCATCTTTAAATAAATTATGCCAGTACTTGCATCTGCCTCCTATATCTTGCGTTTTCTTCACAGATGGTAGGTTTAGGGGCAGGGGTTGGGTAAGTCACTATTTTGACTCTTTACATTCAAAAATCACACCTCTACATATATGCAATAATGGCAACCTTATTATGACGATAAAATTCCCAATAGTGCGTTAGCATATCGACGCCGAAAAATTACGCTTCCCTTCACGTCGAAAAGTGACGCTAAAGGGGTACCTTGAGCGTCAAAAAGCGACGCCAAAACCAAAGCGTCAATATGTGACGACTTGGGATAAGACCGGGTTGGATGAAAAGATACCCCTGACACCTCTAGAGGTTCTGCAGCGGATGCCGCCACCTCTGGAGGTTCCACAGCGGTACCTATAGAAAACAGGGGAAGTTCTTCAACAGTCTCCTTAACAGGACAGGAACAATGTTCATCAACGGTATCTTCGACCGTGACATAACGGGCTGAAAGTGCATTACTGGGCGCCACCACCACACAAGGAGTTGAAGCGAGCACCGCCGCTTCAGGAGGTTCTCCAGCTTGTGCCACCACCTCAGGGGAAACTGCAGAGGGCGCCATCGCTTCAGGGAACACAGCAGCGAGCGCCACTATGTCAGGATGTTCTGCGGCATCAGCCGCCACCTCTGAAGATATGATAGTGGACGCCGCCGCCTCTGGAGATTCGGTGGTGGTGTATGCAGCCCAAACACACCAAAAGGTGATCCCCATCAGGGGAAGAGCGTTAGACGGGGAAATCAGTTCAGGAACATAAGGACTCAAGGGGATAGGGACTGGTTTAGGGATACTAGCTGCTCGGACTGACACCAGCGGTGGATCCTCCATGCTGGATGCTAGCCTGGGATACTGAAGAACTGGCCTCGAAGATCTAGGTGCAACAGACAGGGAGTGACAGGACTCTGGATGGCCAGCTGTGACATGGCGTGACTCTGGATGGCCAGCTGTGACATGGCGTGACTCTGGATGGCCAGCTGTGACGTGGCATGACTCTGGATAACCAGCTGTGACGTGGCGTGACTCTGGATGGCCAGCTGTGACGTGGCGTGACTCTGGACGGCCAGCTGTGACGTGACTTGACTCGTGATGATCCGCAGAGAAGTGATTTGACTCGTGACGATCCACAGAGACGTGACTTGACTCGTGATGATCCGCAGAGACGTGACCTGACTCGTGATGATCCGCAGAGACGTGACCTGACTCGTGACGATCAGCAGAGACGTGACTTGACTCGTGATGATCAGCAGAGACGTGACTTGACTCGTGACGATCAGCAGAGACGTGACTTGACTCGTGACGATCAGCAGAGACGTGACTTGACTCATGATGATGAGCTGAGACATGACAAGACCCTGGCAGATCAGCTGTGAGATGGGTTGATTCATGACGATCAACGGTGACTTGCCTTGACTCACGGAGATCAACTGTGGCTTGGCTGGATTCACGAAGATCAATTGTGGCTTGGCTTGACTCACAAAGATCAACTGTGGCCTGGCTTTACTCGTGACTAGCAGCAATGACAAGAAGGGGTGTTGTTGTTGCCGCCATCTTGTGAGTGTGCTCTAGCACGGCTGCTATCACATTAGTGAGTGCGGTATTGCGTTCCTCCGCGACACCCACAATGAACGCTGAACCAACAGTCAATAGAGCATAGTCCATACACTTAGAGACAAACGGGGACCTTCAAGGGTTAATCGTGTTTTTAGCGGCTGGCTAATGCCCTCACAAAAAAAGTCTATGAGCACACAGTCAGGCAAATCAGAGTAGTAGTATGTGGGTCAGAAGTGCCAGACTGTCCTTGCAAAGTTGGAATTGCCCCACTTTATAGAAACAGCCTATGTGCAAGCCAGCAAGCAATGCTACTCTCCTGCCAGGTTTAGGAAATAGTCCTCTGTAAAATGCGCGGCACACTCTAATATTTGGGTTGAACTGTTCTGGAACAGTGCTGTAAGTACAACTTAACCACTGATTTCTAGTTGTGTCCTCTTTTGGAAGCCCAAACAAAGTAGTTTAGCTTTCACAACTAAAGCTGCTCCAGGACATGGCGCCGGCGGCAGCAACAATACTACAGCCAGAATAAAAATCACACCCTCATTCTTTGCGTAAACATTTGGGTGGTGTTATGAAAATCTCCCCACACCGTGATGTAGACATATGGGGGCGTTTAAATGAGCCATTTTAGGAGGGCGTGGACAAGTCTTAACTTTTATAAAGAATGTCTCTTTGGTTTTGAGACTTTAGTCTTTGCAACTTCAGGGAACTTATCTATACACAAACAGCTTGAAACACTCCAAAGAGCAAGGAAAACTTGAAATCACATCATGTGACCCCTTTAAGATGTAGGTATAAAGGGTACAGCAAACAACTGGGGCCATTTTATTATGTTTGCTATAAAACTGCATGTTATATTTATGGTGATGTTACATGCCTTGTTAATGTATTCATACCCCTTCATTTTGTTCACATTTTTTTATGTTGCTGCCTTATGTTAAACTGCTTTAAATTACTTTTTTCCCCACATAAATCTATGCTCCATATACCATACTGACAAAGCAAAAACAGAATTGTCACAACTTCGTAAATATATTAAAAATGAAAAACTCAAATAAGTGCGTTGCATAAGTATTCATACTCTTAACTAAATATTTATTTGAAGTACCTTTACAGCCTCAAGTCTTTTTTGTTTGATGCGACAAGCTTTGCTCATAAACATTTGGCAATTACCTGCCATTTGTCTCCTCACCTCTTCACCTCTCAAGCTCTTTCAAGTTGGATGGGGGCAGACGCACATTTTCAGATTTCTCCAGAAATATTTGATTGAGTTCAAGTCCAGACTGTGGCTGGGCCACCCAAAGACATTCACAGCGTTGTGTATAAGCCACTCTTGCTGTGTGCTTAGGGTCACTGTCCTGTTGGAAGGTAAACCTTCTGCCCAGTTCTGAATGCTCTGTACTGGGTTTTCATTTAGCCTATCTCAATATTTTGGTGCATGAAACTTTTCTTCTATTCTGATGAGTCCCTCAGTCCCTGCTGCTGAAAAGCATCAGCATAGCATGAGGCTGCTACCAGCACACTTTACTGTTGGGATGCTACTCTGCAAGTGATGAGCAGAGCTGGTTCCCTTCAAACATGATGCTTAGAATTGAGGTTCATCAGACCAGAGAATCTTGTTTCTCAGTGTCTGAGGGTCCTTTAGGTGTTTTTTTTTGTTGTAAATTTCAAGCGTGTTTTCTTTTGTCTTCACTGAGGAGAGGATTGAGTTTGGCCACACTGCCATAAAATCAAATTCAAATTTTATTTGTCACATACAAGCCCAGATCGGTGGAGTGTTGCAGTGATGTTTGTCCTTATGTAGATTTCTCCTATATCTCCAAATACGATCATGGAACTCAACTAGAGTGACCATCAGTTTCTTCATCACACAACTTCATCACACAACTAAAGCCCTTCTCCATCAATTGCTCAGTTTGGCCAGGAGGCCAGCTCTAAGAAGAATCCTGGTTGTTTCAAACTTCTTCCATTAAGGGTAACAGAGACTACATGCTTCTGTGACCCTTCAATGAAGCAGAATGTTTTTCTGAACTCTTCCCCAGATGTGTGGCTTGACGCAAACCTGTTTCTAAGCTCAACAGACTGCTCTTTTGACCCCAGAGTTTGCTTTTTGCTCTGATATGCATTATCAGCCATTGGACCTTTTATCAAGATGTGTGGTCCTTTCCAAATCATAAAAAGTAGAAAAAAGATCTGCACACTGTTAATCCCTTTATTTTAAATGTTTAAAAAGCAACATTTCAGTCAGAAGACCTTCATCAAGCAAACACATACAAACAGAAGCAAGACTCTCAATAAATACTAAGATTTAAGGCAGCGTTCCAATTGATAACACCTGTTGGTAATCAAGGTAAATCATGTGAGCGGCTATATCACAATTAAAAAGAGGATGACCACATCATAGCAGAACATCCATAAATACAAACACAACATCAGAAAAGACTAAACAAGGCAAAGCAAACCAAACACTTCCCCATCCTCTTTGCGGTCCACAACCGCTTTATCCCAAAAGTGATACAATTGCACAACCACATAAGGATTCCACACATATAAGGATTCCACTGAAGCTATATCAATAACAAACACCTTTCAATACAAAGATTATACATATATAATAATAATAATAAACTTTATTTATATAGCACTTTTCATACATTTTTATGTAGCTCAAAGTGCTTTACAAAAAACACAATAAGCAATAAGAAAAAGAATAATACAAATTTAAAAATGACAGCAATTTAAAATCAAAATCAAAATTGGCACCACCCTAACTATAAGCCAGAGTATAAAAGTGTGTCTTTAACTGCTTTTTAAAAATATTAAGGGAGGAGGCCTGACAAATATTTATGGGCAGCTTGTTCCAAATCGTAGGAGCATAAAAACAAAAGGCTGCTTGTCCATATTTCTTATATTTTGCCATTGGGATGTTTAGCAAGGTGGAGCCTGATGATCTTAAGGGTCTATTTGGAATATACTCGGTTAGACACTCTGAAATATATGAAGGTGCTTGTCCATTTAAAGCTTTACAAACTAAAAAAAGTACTTTATAATCAATTCTAAAAGAGACTGGTAACCAGTGTAGATCTGCTAAAATAGGCGTTATATGTTCAAATCTTCTAGCGTGAGTAACAACTCTTGCAGCTGCGTATAGAACAAGCTGTAGTCTTTCAATTGTTTTTTTAGGCAGTCCTATAAGGAGTGCATTACAATAATCTAAACGTGAGAAAATAAATGCATGAGTCAGCTTCTTAGCATCTTCAAGATTAATAAATGGTCTTACACGAGCTATATTTCTGAGGTGAAAGAAGGCAGTTTTCACAACATTATCAATGTGTGCCTTAAATGTAAGCACAGAATAAAAAATAACTCCTAAATTTTTAACCTCAGTTTTAGTCTGTAGTGCCAGATTTCCCAGACTATTAAGAACCTTTTTTCTCTGTAGTTCATTACCAACAAGGAGAATTTCACTCTTGTCTTCATTCAATTTCAGAAAATTTCTATTCATCCAGCTAACAATGCTCGCTTGACAATTCACCAATTTATTTACCGCACCGGGATCCTCTGGCCCTACAGATATGTATAACTGGGTATCATCAGCATAGCTATGGAAACAGACTCCGTGCTCTGCAATAATTTTACCCAATGGCAACATATATAAAGAGAACAACAGGGGGCCAAGTACAGAACCTTGTGGTACACCAAAATTAATATCATGTACTCCTGATACATGGTCCCCTATGCTAATAAAGTACTTCCTTCCCTTTAAATATGTCTTAAACCAATTTAAAACAGTCCCTGTTAAACCAATATATTCCTTAAGACGATTTAGAAGTATATCATGGTCAACTGTATCAAACGCAGCACTTAAATCAAGGAGTACAAGTATAGAAATATTATTTATATCCATAGAGATTCTCAGGTCATTTACAACTTTCACTGAAGCAGTTTCAGTGCTGTGCCCTTGTCTAAAACCCGACTGAAACTTTTCATAGATATTGTTTCCCATAAGGAAGTCATTTATCTGTTTAAAAACTGGTTTTTCTAAAATTTTGCTCATGAAAGGTAGATTGGAGATGGGTCTATAGTTACTAAGAATTGAACTATCCAAGTTGTGCTTCTTAAATTGGGGTTTAACAATTGCTGTTTTAAGTGTTTCAGGGAAAACACCTGTTGCTAATGAAAGATTTACAATATCGAGAACCGTTAAAAATATATTTTCAATAACTTCTTTAAAAAAAGAAGTAGGAATAGGATCAAGAACACATGTGGCATTACCTAAACAACTTAATATACACATACATATATATATATATATATATATATATATATATATACATACACATATATTGAAATCAAGTTCCGAATTCAAACCTTTAGGGGAGAGAGTATTGAGTGTGTAAATATAGTATGCTTCTCTTTTTAATAAAATATTGTTGATATCACCACCTCTCCTGGGTACCTTAACCTGTTCAATTCCAATATATCTCAATGTAGAAAGGTTGTGTCTTTTTAAGTTGAAATGTACCGCTACAGGGTTTTTTGATCATTAGTGCGATTAAAAAAGTGCGATAAAAAAGATTATAGACAAACATTGGTATATTTTAAAATCGGATCCTCTTCTCAGTGACATCTTTGAGAAAACACCAAGATTTGTCTATAGACGTTCTTCCAATATATGTGATCTCCTTGTAAGAGCTGATGTTAGCTCATCTGTAGAACGACCCTCTCACTTTCTATCTATCCCTTCGGGCAACTATAGCTGTGGTCGTTGTGCCCAATGTAACTTCACTACAAAAACTAGTGTTTTTTATCATCCTCATTCAGGAAGGGAGTTTAAAATTAAAGGTGTCATCACATGTACGACCAAAAATCTTATTTATATGATAAAATGTCCATGTGGGTTAGCTTATATAGGAAAGACACAACGTGCTTTAAAAACAAGAATTGCAGAACATTGCAATATTCGCACTAATGATCAAAAAAGCCCTGTAGCGGTACATTTCAACTTAAAAAGACACAACCTTTCTACATTGAGATATATTGGAATTGAACAGGTTAAGGTACCCAGGAGAGGTGGTGATATCAACAATATTTTATTAAAAAGAGAAGCATACTATATTTACACACTCAATACTCTCTCCCCTAAGGGTTTGAATTCAGATTTTGATTTCAACTCATGTTTCTAGTTGATATATATGTGTATATGTATATGTGTATATGTATGTGTATATATATGTATACTCTTTGTATTGAAAGGTGTTTGTTATTGATATAGCTTCAGTGGAATCCTTATATGTGTGTTATGTGGTTGTGCAAGTATCACTTTTGGGATAAAGCGGTTGTGGACCGCAAAGAGGATGGGGAAGTGTTTGGTTTGTTTTGCCTTGTTTAGTCTTTTCTGATGTTGTGTTTGTATTTATGGATGTTCTGTTATGATGTGGTCATCCTCTTTTTAATTGTGATATAGCCGCTCACATGATTTACCTTGATTACCAACAGGTGTTATCAATAGGAACTCTGCCTTAAATCTTAGTATTTATTGAGAGTCTTGCTTCTGTTTGTATGTGTTTGCTTGATGAAGGTCTTCTGACTGAAATGTTGCTTTTTAAACATTTAAAATAAAGGGATTAACAGTGTGTAGATCTTTTTTTCTACTTTTTCTGATCACATTTTTTTATCTTGCACCTGATCGAGATACTCTTGGATGTGCGTACCTTCTTCCTTTCCAAATCATACCCAATCAATTGAATTTGCCACAGGTTACCTTCACTCAAAATCTAGTAACACCTACAAGCAATATGAATGCTCCTGAGCTAAATTTCAACTGTCCCAGATAAGGGTATGAGTATTTATGCAATGGAATGATTTAAGTTTTTTTATTTTGAATAAATTTGCAAAGATGTTAAAAACTTTTTTTTTCTTTTTTTGCTTTGCCATTATAGTGTATGGAGTGTAGATTGATGTGGAAAAAAGTAATTTAAAGCAGTTTAACATAAGGCAGCAACATAAATTATTATATTTTATTATTATAATTTGCAGATTTCTGGCATCACCTTGTTTAAGAAAAAGTAGTTGTTTTGTTGTTGCTCTGAGGCTGTTTTCACTTTGTTTTTGCTGACTGTACAAGACTACTCACAGCTTGGGGAAACTGTCATGGTCTTAGTGCTTGTTAACTGTTTGAGAACACTAAGACAGCAGCCATTTAAAATAAAAACAAATTTTCCTCACTGTTTATCTGAATGTTATCTTTATTTTACTTGGCTCCGACATTCCTGATACCTTTTGGTACCTTTTTAACGTCTTGCATAAATGCATGGATGCAAAGGCGAGACATTCTGTATCAGTGTACCTTCTTTAATCCTTTACACACAGAATGACCCTTTCTGCTTCCTCTGGGTTAAGTGTAAATGCATTTCAAATGCATTAGATATCACCCCTTAGAGTGAGAGTTTCATGGGAAAAAGTTTCTTTCCCATGGCTACTAGAAAAAGTGGCATAAAGCAAACAAACTCTATCGATCTTGAGTTAGTGTCACCAGTGGGAGCAACCACAAAATGCACTTCACTATATTGTGCATTGTGACAGCTGAAGGATGGTGATGATAGCGTTTTTCTGTGTTCTACAACCATGCTAATTACTGCAGCTGCTCGCACTAGTTCCTGCTCGGCTAGATTGTTACACTGGGATCTTCAATTGCCTCTGCCACAGCTTATCAATCAACGACAAAGACCTGTAATTGACCTGGCAGAAATCGCAGCAGTCCATTATTATAATTTTAAGTGTTCTGTAATTTTGAAGCATTGTGTTTTAAAGTAAAACTTTCTTGCAGCTTTAAATTTGGACATTATATAATGCCAGAATTTTGCGTAAGAGCATTTTCTGGTTAGGAATATAAAACACACAATCTGTAAATGCATGTGTTTTCCACCGGTTAACTTGCTAGTCGCATAAAAGCTGAATGTACCAAGTCATGATTCTTGCACTGTCATTTGTGGCGTCATACCAATCACTGAGCAATCCATCCAGTCCGTTTCCATAGTGATGAATAGGCTATAAGCAGGATGAGTGGAAGAGAGTGAAGAGCTGATTGCCGACACCTGTGCTAGAAAAGGGGACTTAATTGCAGTACAGCATATGTCATTGTGGCATGAGACTAATCAATATTAATCTTAAAATCTTAAAAAAAAAAATACAATGGGCTCCAAAAGTCTTTGGATTCCATTTAAGCATTTTTAGCAACTGTACAATTGTACATATTTAAGAATGTTTTCCAATTTATAAGTATTTATGTTTTATTATTTTTCTAATATTACACGTACTATGATTTGTGATTTCCAGGTTTAGATATGATTTTTAATGTGGTCTCACACCAATACATGCATCATGCATACAGTATGTCAACACTCTAGTGCATGCCGTTATAGATTAACTGAACTCTGGTGGTTGGCCTGACTTCAGCCACTGTACTCTCCTCATGCATGTCTTTGGTTCATTGGGATCACTCTCTGTGGAAGCAGGGTTAGATTGAATCATTGCATGGCCAATTAACCAGATCAGAAATGGATATAACTGAAAACATCCAACACCTGCCCATGACGCTACACATATCAGAATGATGTGGAAATGAACATAATATTAGAGATAGGTGATACACCGGCAACAATAATAATTTGACAAAGGGCAGACAAGTGTTGAGTACATACAAAGAGAAATAACTTGTGTGTGTTCCTCATTATTTGTATGTACAACATTCAAATGGCTATAATGGCATTGTTCATGCAAAGCATTGTCCTTTCAAATGGACTCTAAAAGAGCAATTAAGTAGTGGAAAGGGTCAGATGAGGACAGACCCTTCAACAAGAGGACACAAGGGGCATATAAAGCAGAGGACACTCTTTTGTGTGAGAATTTATGATGGTACAAACCCGTGATATTTACCTCACTCTAAATGCATGTCCTACAAGCTATTACTCAAGGCCTATGTAAAGAGTATAGCTGGCTGACACAGAATAAAAAAAGCCTTAGACTAACATCAAGTATTGGCTTTAAAGGAAGGATGTCATCAGTTAAATATATACAAGTGAGATTTGCAAACTGTAAAATTTGAGTAATTGTAATTGAGAAACTGTAGATTTGAGCTGCAATCCTCTGTCCGACTTTATATTAGGTGGCTTTAACTACTATGTACTTACATAAAAAAAATAAAAATAAATAAATAAATAAGTACAATGTACTTATTATCTTCATATTGTTTTGCAAAACAATTTTGCTGCTATTGAGGTGGGATACGAGTAAGTTTAGGGACAGGTTTGGTGGTATGGGTAGGTTTAAGGGTGGGTTAAGGTGTAAGGGATAGATCAACAGTGTAATTGTGTATGTGATTACAGAAATTAATTACAGATGTAATTACATGCAGGTATTTTTTCAAAATATAAGTACAATATAAAAACATGTATGTACACAATAATTGCATTGTAAGTACATAGTAGTTAAGGCCACATAATATAAACTAGGACCAAATCCTTCAATTTATCTCTGGTATCATACAGTAAAATAATAATAAAAATAATAATAATAATAATGGGAGATTCCTGCTATCAGAACAAGCTTTAGAAGATGAACTTGCATTGAACATGTAGAGTAAATTTAGGAACATTTTATCCCAAATTATTATTAGTTACAGATTGAAAATAAAAGGGGTCCCAGCACTGAACCTTGGGGAATGCAAATCTTCCTTAATTTGCAACAAACCCTAATTAAGCTAATCAAAAGTGGAATTACCAAAATCATTCAGACTACACTGAGCATGTTATTACAAATGTAATAAAATATAACCTCTTCTTGTGGCACAAGTTTAATAAAGAATATGTTCCTTTAATAATATGTCACTGACAGTCTTCTTTTACTCGGTTATTCAAGGGAACCATGTACCAAGTAGACCTCACAGGTTCTGTATAGGTTAAAGAGTGCCTAAAGACTGTGCTGTTCTCTGGAGTTCTGCCAAAGAGATGCCTCTGGCTGCTAGTCAGTCGCCGGAGCTGATGATAATGTTGATGGTCAATGGGTGGTGTAACTGCAAAAAAAAAGAAGCTTCCTCACAGAGGCAGTGACCTAAAATGATTGCACAAGGATTATGTGGACACCTCTAGCCGAGGGAGCAGAGCTTTCACTGCTGAACCAGCTAAATGACCTACTTTTGCAGTATATTGTAAAATATAAAAATGTGAAGTTAGCTATTTCTACCTGACCTGACATTTAAAGATTATTCAACACTTTGATGGCCCCACCTTTTGTTTATTCGGTCATAATTAATAATGTTTTTTGACTTGAATAAAACAAGGCAATGTTGAGTTGTCATTTTACATGTATTAGAATTTGTCATTGTACTGTATATGTATTATATGTATACATTAGAAAAGCAAAGTCGATCAAGAAAAAAAAAAGTTTGATCCCTAATATTCTTCAAAATATCTTCTGTTGTGTTTTGTAGAATAAAGAAAAGCTTACAGGTTTTGAACAGGTGAGGATGAGTACATAATGAGAGAATTTTCATTTTTGGGTGAATTATCCCTAAAAATTAATACAGTGGTATGCAAGTGTTGGCTAAAATAGATAGATGGGGAATGAAAAAGTGATCAGTTTCAATAGATGTTGAGAAGTTCTGAAGTTCTCTGCCGAATTTGGTGGATGTAGCTTGAAAGCTGAAGGAGAAAATGGAGTGAGAATTTAAGGATTTTAAATTCACTGTCAGTGTACTGGATTTGTCAAGCCCATATAACAAACATTAAAATAGTGTTACACAGAAACATTTTCAAGTTGGTGCAAAAGGAATTATATTTAAACATCTATAGAATTTTTAGGGTAATTTTTAGGGTATTACATAAGAAAATTAATGCATAGCTTCAGGATGATTAATTGCAAACAGAAGAAAGACAAAAAAAAATAATAATAAAACGTCAATGCACTATTTTAGAAAGAGTATTTCAAAGGCTTATGTGAATGTGTATTAACCTCTGAGCTCTAATCTAGGCATTTAGTGGGATTCTATAAAACCTAATGAACCTATTTGAGCAGTTGCAGTGGAGACCATCCACAGGAGGCCACAGATATTGCATACTCTGAAGATGAGTGGTTTGTTACCTAGCAACCCATCCACAAATATTTCAAATGTAGCGTCTACTTTTCTGTGTCTGTTTTGTTAGTTATAGCGTTTACTCTTTTTAACATAAAACAATGCTTTGGATTGGGAAAAAATACAACTAATCTGTGTGGCATAATATAATATAATATAATAATTATTTAAAAACTATTAGGATAGAGCAGCATTTTTCCGGCCTGCTGTGCCTATTTCCCTTCATCAAGCTGTGAGGGCAGGTGGATGTAGGGCGGATCTGGAAAAGTCATTAACTCCTGATATTCGCCTTGACTGGTGAATTTATTTCTGCCCACCTCCATTACCCCAAATAGAGAAACCAGACAAGACTCACCCAAGGGAAAATCTGTGTCAACCAATCAAACTTGTAGATGCATACTGGAGAAAAAAAAAAAAAAAAAGCTTGTTATTGCTGCATGGCAGACTGATGTTTTACAAAACATGTTTTACAGAACATCAGTGGCAAGAGATCTAAATGTATTTTTGTAACAGTAAATGCAGCTGGATGCAATGAGATCCATGGGTTCAGTAGGCTAATAAAGTCTACTTGTACTAAAATCACCTTATAAATGAAGAATACATCAAGATTTCTGAAGGAAGCAGTAATATGAGAAATGATTGCTTCTCAAATTGCACGTTATACATGAAGGGGAGAAATAGACAACAGATAAAGAATAGATTAATAGCATTTAAAAATATTCAGTATATTCACAGATGTCAAATGTTCATGGAAGAAAAGATGTTCAGCAGGAGTGGTGAGATCATTCCAGTAGCAAGAAACAGTACAGGGAAAGTTAAGTAAAATGCTCTTTATGATTATACGGAGTCCATAAAGGAACATGGTGGTGGAAAAAAGTTGTGGTGGAAGGAAAAAATATTTTTCATATTTTTTGCGTCATCTTAAAAAACATTGTGTTCCCCTGCAAAAGTTTTGAGTTCCCTCACAAACCTTTTGTGTTCTCTCACAAAACCAGTTGAGTTCGATCAAACACTTCCTGTTTACTTTACAGATTGCAGTAATTCATACAGCTCCATGCATTCACAATGTAGCGTTTTATTTAGTAAACTTTAGTTTTATTTTGAACTTTAGTTCGAGGCACGGTTCAAGGCACGGTTTTGGGACATTCTAAAATGCTTAATGTAAAACATTAGAGGACCAAATTCAGTACACACCTTATTAATAAAGCATGAAGACAAGCAGAATAGCCCAGAATATGAACGTAACCCACTAAATTACATATTAAGTGTTCTATCCCACAGAGAATGAAAACGCTTTATTAATGTCCAAAGAAAGTGGCATAAAAAGTCTGAATTTGGTGTACAGTTTATTGATAAATTATACATACAGGAAAGCAGATAAACCCAAAATATGAACTGAAAGCACTAAATTGCACATTCCCATAAAGAAAATGTGGCTTAATGAAGACGGCGAGAAAAGAAATACCAAATATGCTATTGATATTAAAAACAAAAAGTGGATTCCATTGAAAAACAAAAAAATCCACATCCAGGCACTCACATAGCAAGCGAAGTACAAAAACTTTTATTAGACAGATCTACAAATTAAAAACACCAACACGTATCTGTCACGCTGCTCGGGGAGCAAGGAGCGAGGAGACAAGGATAACGTTCAACATTACATTTAATGATGGTAACATGGAGTACAGGGGTGACACAATCATTCCCGGACATGGGAGACAGGGAGACACAGGGCTTAAGAACACTGGGAAATCAAATGAGGAAGAACAGAAACAGGTGAGGAGTAATTAAACACAGGGCTGTGGACAAATTAACTACTAAAGACTCTAAAAGAGGAAAGGAACAGGAAGTCCAAATATGGGCACGAGAGGAGGGGGAAACAGGACACAGGACTGACATTACGCCCCCCTCCAGAAGGCGCGTCCTCGCGCCATACACCATCCAACAGGGAGGGGGGGTGGGCGTTCTGGGAGCCATGGCGGGACAGGGCACTCGGGAGGCCATGGCGGGACAGGAGACATGGGAGGCCATGGCGGGTCCGGGGACTCGGGAGGGCATGGCAGGACAGGGGACTCGGGAGGCCATGGCGGGACAGGGGACTCGGGAGGCCATGGCGGATCCAGGAAATCCGTGGCCTTGGCCCTTGGCCTGGCCACACAGACCATGACCATATGCCCCCCCCCCAAAAAAAAAATTCTTGGGGAAATTCCCCTCTGGGGGCGTTGAGGACGAGCGGGCTCTGTGGGGCGCTCTGGAGGAGCGGGCTCCGTGGGGCGCTCTGGACAAGCGGGCTCTGTGGGGCGCTCGGACAGCACGGACTCTTGGGGGCGCTCGGACAGCATGGACTCTTGGGGACGCTCGGACAGCGTGGACTCTTGGGGGTGCTCAGACAGCGCGGAGCTGGACGGAACCAGTGGAGACGTAGGAGAGCTGAACGGAACCAGCGGAGATGCAGGAGAGCTGGACTGGACCAGCGGAGATGCAGGAGAGCACTTGCGAGTAGCCGGCACTGGAGGGCACGTGTGAGGAGCCAGCACTGTTGTTTCGGAAGGCGGGCTTGCCATATTCTCTGCAGATGGGCTTGCCAGCTTCTCTGCAGGCAGGCTTACCATCTTCTCGGCAGGCGGGCTTGACATCCTTTCCGCCGATGGGCTTGGGGGAGCCGCGAACGGCGGCTTTAATTTCACGGGGACGGCGACTGGCTTGGGAGATCCGCTAACGGCGGCAGGCTTGGGAGAGCCACAGGCGGCAGCGGGCTCGGGAGAGCCGCAAACGGCGGCTGGCATGGGAGAGCAGCAAATGGCGGCGGGCTCGGGAGAACCGCAAACAGCGGCGGGCTTGGGAGAGCCGCGGACGGTGGCGGGCGGGTTCTGGCTCGGGCCCGGATGCTTCCCAGACACCGGTAGATCCCTTTTCTCCAACACAATCCTGTGGTGTCTTGGAGGTCCATTGGGTGGTTGTAACTGGCCCCGAGCTGGAATAGGTGGAGGATGGCCGTGTCGTGCAGCTCCGTCACCTTGGCGAGACCGCAGAACTCCATACTCCACGAAGGGGAGATCGCGCTCGATAAGGGCGAGGAGGCAGGCGGCGAACTCGAAATCGCCGTGGAGGGGGAAAAAACGGGAAAAACAAAAACTTCTCAAAAAACGGACAACAAAACGAGGGAGGAGAAGTGCCGCTTACTTCGGTTAGGTCCGGGATTCTGTCACGCTGCTCGGGGAGCAAGGAGCGAGGAGACAAGGAGAATGTTCAACATTGCATTTAATGATGGTAACATGGAGTACAGGGGTGAGACAATCATTCCCGGACATGGGAGACAGGGAGACACAGGGCTTAAGAACACTGGGAAATCAAACGAGGAAGAACAGAAACAGGTGAGGAATAATTAAACACAGGGCTGGGGCCAAATGAACTACTAAAGACTCTAAACGAGGAAAGGAGCAGGAAGTCCAAATATGGGCACGAGAGGAGGGGGAAACAAGACACAGGACTGACAGTATCAGCCCAAGCAGGCCTTCATCATGGTGTGAGACAATCAAGAGAGAGAACTGATTAAATAGATACACTTGTGACTATACATTTTAAAGACATGGAGGTGTTTTTAATATGTAGCTCTGTCTAATAAAGTTTTTTTGTACTTCGCTTGCTATGTGAGTGCCTGGATGTGGATTTTTTTGTTTTTCAATGGAATCCACTTTTTGTTTTTGACCTTTTGTTCCCTCTCTGGAGCACCCATAGTCTCGCTTGTGATCACTTGACGCGCCCCTGGTCTAGATAATTTTGTTTTTTGAGTATTATGCTATAGATATTATTGAAAATATATTATGTGTACATGCAAGCAGTAGATCCCAGAATATGCACTGAATTGCATGACAATAATTGGTCCCACTTTATATTAGGTGGCCTTAACTACTATGTACTTGCATCAAAAAAAAGTACAATGTACTTATTGTGGTCAGATTGTATTGCAAAACACTAAATTAATTACAGATGTAATTACATATTGTCAGGGTTCTGTCGTGTGTGTCATGTGTTCCTGCCACTTGTGTCCATATTTGGTTTGTTTCCTGTCCTTGTTAAATGTAATCATCAGTTAATTCTTGTCCAGCCATGTTCGTCTCGTTATCTATGATTATCCCTTGTATATTAGTCCTGTCTGTTCAGTTTGACTTCGTCTGGTCTACTCGTTACTCCCTGGTGTTCCTGTCTGTCTTGCCCTGCCTTGATGTTTGAAGTAAAGACATATTTGAGTTTATATCCTCGTCTGCGTGTTCCTGGTTCCCTCGTGTGTGCACCGTGACAGAAGACCAGACCTAATCAGTAACCCCTTCACCTCGTTTTGTTTTCCGTTTTTCAAAAGTCTTGTTTTGTTCCTGTTTTGTTTGTCCCTCGCGGCATGGAAGTCGCCACTCGTCCTTCTGCCTTAGCCCACTGCAAGTCCGGAGTTCGGCGGGATCACCGCGAGTGCCGCGAGTCCGCTGGCCGCAAGCCCTCCAGTCTGCCGATCGCGGGAGAAGTTCGCCGTTGTCCGCGGCTCATCCAACCCGCCGATCGTGGGAGATGTCCGCCGCCGTCCGCAGCTCCCAACCTCGCCGCTCACACCGAGCCCGCCGTTCGCGGGAGTTCACGCCGCCGTCCGCGGCACACCGAGCCCGCCGTTCGCGGGAGTTCACGCCGCCGTCCGCGGCACACCGAGCCCGCCGTCCGCGGGGAAAGCCAACCCGCCGTCGGCGGCTCCCCCTATTCATGCCGCTACCCGCGGCTCACCGACCCCGCCGTTCGTGGGAGATCACGTCGCCGTCCGTGGGGAAAGCCCACCCACCGTCGGCGGCTCCCCCTATTCACGCCGCCGTCCGCGGCTGCCCTGTGCACGCCGCCGACCCGCCTCTGACTCAATGCCCGCCGGCCAGCCTCTGACTCAATGGCCGCCGGATTGCCGCTGACTCAAGCCCGCCGGATTGCCGCTGACTCATGCCCGTCGGCCGCCGATACCCTCTCCGTGGATCAAGTCCACACGTCACGGCCAGGAGAGCCGTGTTTGTGTTTGTTGTGCCCACAGGAACATTTTAAACTTACCTTGTCATGTCTTGTCTTGTCCATGGAGACTCGTTTGGGGCAGGCTCCTTGTCTTGTGGCCATGGAGGCCATTCCAGCCGCCTGCCTCCCTGTCGCAGAAGTGGAAGCGGTTGCTGAGGGAACCTTGTGAGGGCCCCTGACTCCTTGTCATGCCCATTAAGAAGCCTCTACTTCCGAGCTAGCCCAGGTGGGCTCCTGTTCCTGTGGGCGGTCCTGTCCGGTCCTGTCCTGTCCTGTTCCTGTGTCTGTGTGTTTAGCCCTGGAGGGCTATCGGGTTCCTGTCCTGTCCCTGTTCCTGTCTGTCTGGCCCCGGAGGGCTCCTGATACCCCCTGGATTCCCCATGGAAATTTTTTTGCAGGGGGGTTGGGGGGGGTAGTAGAGCTCTGGGTGGGGTGGGCGGGCCGATGAAGGATGCCACGGCCACAAATACCACCCGCCATGGCCTCCTGAGCTCCCTGCTCCGCCATGGCTTCCTGAGCTCCGCCGGGGCCTCCGTCTGTTCTGCTCCGGAGGTCCCCGTCCTGTGTTCCTGTGGATGTCTGTCCTGAGGGGCCTCCAGAGCGCCCACCCCCCCCTCCCTGATGGAACTCGGGACGAGCCTTTCGGGAGGGGGGAGTACTGTCAGGGTTCTGTCGTGTGTGTCATGTGTTCCTGCCCCTTGTGTCCATATTTGGTTTGTTTCCTGTCCTTGTTAAATGTAATCATCAGTTAATTCTTGTCCAGCCATGTTCGTCTCGTTATCTATGATTATCCCTTGTATATTAGTCCTGTCTGTTCAGTTTGACTTCGTCTGGTCTACTCGTTACTCCCCGGTGTTCCTGTCTGTTTCTTGCCCTGCCTTGATGTTTGAAGTAAAGACATATTTGAGTTTATATCCTCGTCTGCATGTTCCTGGTTCCTCCCTCGTGTGTGCACCGTGACACATATAGTTATTTTAAAAATATTAGTACAATGTAAAAACAAGTATGTTTCAAATGTTTAATTTAAATGTAAGTACATAGTTGTTAAGGCCACCTAATATAAAGTGGGACCCAATAATTTTCTTCCACATAAAACTGTGCTAAGCGTGGCTTAATATAAGAAAACAGTGATAGAAAAAGCACAAATTTTATATTTTATTAAAAATATATACCTTGTACTGGAAGGCAATGCGATAATCCATTAAGCGACGTTAAGAGTTTATAATGTTTTTCTACAGGGGAGAAAACATGTGAAACTTGTGCATTCCATTCATATTCTGGGCTCATCTGCTTTCCTGTCCATAATATATTTAGTTAATAAACTGTGTACCGGATTTGGTATTTTTATCTTACCGACTTCGTCTAATTGTTTTCTATAATGGCTTTTTATGGGGGAGAAAAAGCTTTAACGTGCATTGTGTTCACGGCTATTCTCCTTTATTAATAGTAATATTGGTTATTAATATTAAAATAGTAATTAGTACTAAAATTATTTATTAATACCGAATTTGGGCCTCCAATGTCACTGTTTTAGTACATTAAGCCACATAATTTTAGAATGTCCCGAAGCCATGCCGTGAACGAAGCACTGACTGTATTTCTTTATACTTGAGTCCAAGTTCAAAATAAAACTCTATGAAACGCTACATTGTGAATGCATGGAGCTGTATGAACCACAACAAGCTGTAAAGTAAACAGGAAGAGTTTGTCAGAACTCAACTGGCTTTGCGAGAGAACGCAAAATTTGAAAACTATTTTTTCCTCCCAACCTAAATTATTTCCAACACCATGTCGCTTTAGGGGCTCCGTATGATTGTACCAGCAGGCATTTGTTCCTGGCTAAACAGATTAACAGGCTGCATTGCATTGGTGGAACGGCTGAGAAGAAGAGAAGCAATCTTTGGTAGACTGAGTTGAAGATGCAGATCATGCTTTCATGCAGATCTGTGCATCTACTGTGAGAAAACATCATTGGTGTAGCAGTGCTTGAAAAGCCTGTTTGCATTCATTTGGCCTGTAGGAAGACCAGATATAATCAACCCTTTTTCAGGAATCTGGGACAAACAGCACATTCTGTTTAGCAGAGTACAGATCATACAATGGCCGAATTACAGTTTGTAAAGTAAAAAAAAGTAAAGTCGTGACGTATTGTCAAGTATGGTGACCCATACTCGAAATTGGTGCTCTGCGTTTAACCCATCCAAGTGCACACACACAGCAGTGAGTAGTGAACAAATGCACACACACACACACACACACCGTGAACACACACCCGGAGCAGTGGGCAGCCATGCTGCAGCGCCCGGGGAGCAATTGGGGGTTCGGTGCCTTGCTCAAGGGCACCTCAGTCGTGGTATTGAGGGTGGAGAGAGCGCTGGACATTCCCTCCCCCCACCTACAATTCCTGCCGGCCGGGGGCTCGAACTCGCAACCTTTCGATTACGAGTCCGACTCTCTAACCATTAGGCCACGACTTCCCCACGATGTATCATTTATAGGTTAACTATTATCCCAATAAATCTTTGCAAAACTTAAATTAACCTTGAGGTCACGCATTCCAAATGAAGTAAATACCCTGCATGTCACTTTTGCAGCAGTGCTAATGTCCCAAAGTCAAAAGAAACACCTCTTTGAAACAAGTTTACCATCGCATTCATATTCCCATTACTGCATTGTTGGAAGAGGTATCTGTTTGTTTTGTGCCCATTCCCAGTTTTTTTTTCTCTCTCTCTCTCTATTGAACAGGCCCCTGACCAACTTGTTGATCACCCAGCAACAGACACACCAGTCTGTCCCTAGTCTTTCAACCAGAGCGGAAACCCAGCACTGAGCCTCTGCTGCAGGACTCCATGCAGCCTACCTGACTGCCCTACCAATGAAGAGAGCCCGCATTCTGGGGCCTGGGGTGTCACGCATAAAGAGATGTGACATCTCAAGCCTTGTTTTCTCTGCCTGAATGGGTGAAAGAAGTAATGTTGTCTGGATCTAGTCCACTTGCAAACTCCCCAAACATATATTGTGTATGACCAGATGAAAACGGGCAAATTGAATGCATCGTTGTTCCCTCAATGTTTCATTTTCTGATTCCTTTTATCAGTTGATTCCTAAACCAGCTTGCCAGACTTCGTTTTGTGGATTACAGACTTGTCTTGCAGGCAAATTAATAACATCAGTTTGTAGAAACACTTCCATTATTGTGAGGTGATGCATCTTGCATCTATGTTTTATAAGAACATGAGAACACTCGGAATTAATCGGTCTTTCCTTACTGAGAATCTCAGATCATGCACAGCACACAGAAATGAATGTTTTTATTATAATCAAAACAGTAAACGATATAAACATAGCTTGTAACACAATAAACGCTCTGCTTGACTATATTTTTTTACATAATTTCCCAGTCACTATGTTTAGGGTTTTGGAGTTTTTAGGACCCTCGTGTCTCATCAAATCTTCTTTCTAATGTCTTCATGTCTAACACTTCAGTAACTGGGTTACTGAACCACTAAACCCATAAACAGATCAAGCGTTACATAACAGATAACGTAATTACAGGGGGCTAATTTCTGAACCTAACTGTATACAGTATGAAGCATTCACTGATGTAGAATGAACTGGTCCACAATGCAGAGGGATAGATATCCTGGTCCAGAAGGTGGAAATAACTGCCACCCTTTGCTGTTATGAGATTCATTGCACAGTTGAGTAACCATGTGTGCCACCAACAGTTGCCAGAATCTCTGATTCTCACTACAGGTCCACAAATGTGTGGCTATGTCTGAGCTCTCCATCCCCAGAGGGTGAATAAAGCAGATGGGTTCTAAATGCAAAATTTCATTTTGTATCATTAGTAGGTTAGTTCACCCCTCATTGGCTCACCATCTGCCATCAACTCAGGCTTTTCAACCCTCCTCAATACTGCAGTTGAGTATGAAATGCAGAAGTTTGATCTTTGATGCCTCTCAAAGACACCACCGGTTTTCTGCAACAGCACTGCTGCATGTTTAATTGCATTGTTATGGCATTCGACTAGAAATAGCTGGTAAACAGTTTACATGTTTAGTGTTATTCATGAATTAAATTTACAATAGTTACATCTTTTTTTTTCATCTCATTTGGATTTGCCCCTATGGTATGTAGGAAATTGAATTCATGAATTTGCACAATTCTGATCATTTATTAAGTACCAATGTTAATAGTTTTGTGACCTGAATAGACTTTGATTTGTAATTTGTTCCAAACTTTCTGATTAGTATATCTTGACTTTATTATTATTATTGTTAGTATTATTATTATTAAATAATTAGTATAAATATTGACACAAAATGTACATGTGTGTCTATTTTATATAATTCTTGTCCAGGGCTGTGTTTCCTAAAAGCATTGTAACCAATAACCAATGGCACAAATCATCTCAACCACCTTCGTAGGCGTACAATGTTTTTGGGAAATGCACCCTAGGTTGGTGTCAAGCTTCATTGGCATATCTGACTGTAATCTTTGGCTCATTGAACTATGAAGCTGCTGTGACTCTCTCGCTGATGACCTGGATCAAACCCAGAGATATAAACGCCTCTACATGACTTGAAGTTACATGGAATGAAGATCAGTTTTGGCTAATTAATAATTCATCAATCTGATTTCTGTGTTGCATTACCAAACAGAAAAAGAATAATGATTGTTTTCAAACATGCTTCCTGAACATGAAGGTTGATTGTCAAGTTTTTTTTTTTTTTTTTAATTTACGCATTTGGCAGATGCTTTCATCTAAAGTGTCTTGAATCTAATCAAACCCATGACATTGGTACTGGTAAATTATTCTGATCATTCAAGATCACACTGAAAGTGACATTGTTCTTTTGTGTCATTATCGTTATAGTTGTAGTGTGGACTTCACAGAATAAAATGAATGATTAAAAGTCTAGTTATTGTTACAGTTATCATCCTTTGGGCTTTTGGACCTTTCTGCAGAATCAGTCTGTAGTCTTATAGTCTCAGGTCTTATAGTTTTCAAGGATCAAACATGTCAGTGAAATATATACAGCTGGAAAAAATGAGGCATTTCAGTACAATGTACCTTGATAATGTCGTTTTTTTCAAGCAGACTATAAAGTCAGAAGCTCTAGACAGATGTTTCTGATTTGATTTCATACACCATAAAGCATCAAAGATGGATAACGTGAACATCAGCAGTGCTGGAGATGACAGCTCCTGTTGCAGTTGGACACTTCTGCCTATTCTCATTGTCATCCTAAATCAATGATTATCATCTTGTCTGAAGACTTGATCTGTGAATGCTTTAACATCTAATTACAGACTACTAAATTATCGTTGTATAGGCGCTAACTTCTGTGCAGAGCGTTCCTTTAGGTTTCCCCGCAAGGGTATTTTATTTCGGGAGACAGTCAGCTAAGAAGATTATAAGACCAGTTTTCAATTTATCTCCCACCCCCAGACTCTTCTTATTGACTGATTTCCTTATCAGTGTTTACCAGAATCCAGAGAATGACTGGCATCGTCATGCCAATCTGACACTTTGGAAACCGCTGTTTTTCGGAGCGCAAATTAGTTCAGGCCTTTTTCAACCCAAAACACATTGTTTTAGCATAGTTCTATCCGGTTTTGAACTATGAAAATGTATGAAGAGAAGTAATTCCAGGTCAGAGATGTTGTGTGGGCAAAATTACTCTGAGATATTCAAATGCTTTTAAATACTTATTACTGGTGTGCATAATTAAATCACACACAGAAGCATGCACACGTGCACACACACACAGTTGCATAATTAAAATAGATGAATGATTTGCTAAAAGTAATTACAGTGAGAGTGACAGTCATCTGATAAAACACATGATCTCTCACACACATTCAAAAAAATAAAATGAAGAATAATAGAAAATGGATGAGTGTTATATAAATGCTACTGATGTCATTTTGTTGTATTTATTTATCTATTTATTCAGTCAACCTAATATCTAGATAGCAGAGTGTCCAGTGGCTGATATAATGTCAGTATCTCATAATTAAATGAAAGCAAATGTGCTGAGATTTCTGCCAACTTTGCTAAAAAATATTTTACACCATAGTAACTCTAAATTAAAAACAAAAATCCTGTTTATGCATTGGTCAGTGCTGATGATTTAAAAACTAATCAGCCTGATGTGACAAGCCTGAAGTTATTTTTGTCCAGCAAATTCATTTAATAACAAGAGACTGTGCTTTAAAATTCTCCAACATACTGCAAAATACACCTACTTGTATTTTGGCGTACTTTGGTCTACAATTCCACATTCACAGAAGTATTCAAATAACATAGATTGCAATTAAAATAGATGAATGAATAAATGATTTGCAAAACGTAATTACAATGAGTGGGCAGTGTCAGTCATCTGATAAAACACATGATCTGTGTCACGCAAAGACCAATTGGGAGGAAAAAAAAGAAAAGAAGAAGAAGAAGAAGAAAAAAACATATAAAAGCATATAAAAAGCATTGAGAAGAGAAGGTGCCCAGTGTCTGGGATCTCAGTGGTGGAGATGTTGTGTTCGGGGAGGGTCGACTTTGAGCTGACATTGAGAGTGACGGTCTGTGCTTCTTGTAACATCTCTGGACGCTCATGGTAGACGGAGCTGCTCGTGTCTCTGGCTCTTTCCCCTTGTCATTCAGCACCACAGAATTGGACAGCACCAGGCAACCAGACCATCATTCACCTTACCCCTCAGGATAGCAGTTTGCTTCACTTGACTTCATGGAAACATTTTGCACGGTTTTGGACGAGTAAAATTCCAAGTGTCTGATTTGGAGAGAAACCAACGGATACGCGCCGCCACAACCAAACTGGCAGGAAAACTGTTCCAGTGTAAGTATATCACATTTGACTGATTTAAAACAAGAATATGTTTGTCCTCGTAGTTTTAATATGCATTCAAAAGGCTCCAGCAAAGTTGTTTGAAAGTTAAACACCTAAAACGAACTGTTTTAAGGCTGGACTTCAGTGAAACGCGATGTTTGTGCGCGCTTATCAGACTCAGTCTAGAACACTATTGTGCATGTTAGTAGGATTTATTTGATTTTGCGTTTTCATCGATACGTTAGTCTCGCAGTCGTCAAGCATTCATTTATTCTGCTAAAATGCTTCCGTAATAATCTACAAGTTGACAGTTTTGCGCGACGTTTTGAGCCCGCATTTCTGGCTGACGGCTCGCGCGCACTTGCATCTTTGCTGATTTTACCTGGATGTAAACAATAAATAATAACCTGACGAGCTTATTCGAACTGTTTGACATAAACAAAATTAGATCTATAATTTGGATTCGAGAGAAAATGATCTAAACTTCGCCCGTTGAATAATTTAAATAAAGTAATACATGCACATGCTTTGCCATTCAGCAAACTATTCTGCAATAAACCGCAGGCACCGTTAACGTTTTAGATAACAGAAATAAGCAAAATCGGTTCTTTCAGTTATATCAAATGAAGAAATCTGGACAGACGCGTTTTGTCATATGCCGCGCGCCCATCACACGTGCGCCAATTGTATTTATTTATTTTTTTTATTGGGGGTTTTGGTTACAAATGTAGATATCTTGTTTTATCGAATCTTTTTTATTACGTTATTATTGTGTTGATGAATTGACATCGAATGCATTTGAACACCAAGCACAGGTGAAATACTGTGTATATCTAAACTCGCTTTGTCTCATCGGTTTCCAGGTCAGTGTCAAGCTTCTTTGGCGTTTTTTGACTCTAGTCGTGGGTTAATCGAGCCGCGAAGCTGCTGTCTACGTGGACCGGTGCTGAACTCTCCCGTCCCTCGGCCAGGACCAAACCCAGAGACATGACCACGAACGGCACGAAAGCGTCCGATGGACACGTTTTAACAGAGCTGAACGAAGCGCCCACCGCCAACGACAAACCAAAAACTCTGGTGGTTAAAGTTCAGAAGAAAATGGAACTTCCCGACAGAGAAACATGGCAGGGGAAATTTGACTTTCTTCTGTCTTGTGTTGGCTATGCCATTGGACTTGGCAATGTCTGGAGATTTCCTTATCTATGTGGAAAAAACGGAGGAGGTAAAGAAACATCCATGCATTTCCCCTCTTAACAAAAGGATTGAAAAATAAATCAATAATAAAAAAAAAATACGATTTCGTAACGAACGAAAATCACTCTACAGATTGAATAAGGTACAAAATAGGCTACGCTTTTTTGTCCAGGATACGCGCGAAGTGCGCAAAATCATTGGAAGCGCCGCGGAAGCGTGGATACGTATTTGAATATGTCTCATTATGTTACTCTTCTGTCTGTATAGGGGCGTTCTTGATTCCTTACTTTTTGACCCTCGTATTTGCTGGTGTCCCGTTATTTCTTCTGGAAACGTCCCTCGGTCAGTACACGTCCATTGGTGGTCTTGGAGTGTGGAAACTGGCCCCTATGTTCAAAGGTAATCATGAACCACAAATAACCCTCAGATTAATTACTCCATGCTCTTTTTAGAAGCGTGTAAATGATGGTGTCTCTGCATTATAGAGCAGTAGTACTGTGTCCTTGCCAAAAATGATCTGAAATATGTTATTTTAATTATTTTAACGCACACACATGTCTCCGTAGGTGTTGGCCTGGCAGCAGCAGTCCTGTCATTCTGGCTTAACATTTACTACATAGTCATAATCGCTTGGGCAATTTACTACCTGTATAACTCATTCACCACAGTAAGTACGCGTTTGGGTATCAAATATGAAATTGCTAAAATACCAGTGACTGTTGCCTAGATTCTTGAAGTGCTGTCTCAGGGATTGTCCTGTTTGAAATGTCCTGTTTCAGGAACTCCCCTGGAAATCTTGTGACAACCCTTGGAATACAGACAAATGTTTCTCAAACTACAGCATGGCAAACACCGCCAATATGACGAGCGCCGTTCAGGAGTTCTGGGAGTAAGGGCAGATTGTTGTTTTTTTCTGAAACACTATGGAATTTCGTATTCTAGCAACACACAAACACTTTCCCTTTGTCCTCGGCTGTGCAAAAGAGCCACTGTTGTTTCACAAAAATGCGGCTATTGTGCTATTTTTGGCAAACAACCCTAGCTGAATGCTTTGCATCGGCAATTAGACAGCCTCTTTTTCAAACTGTTTGTGAGTTACATGGGTTGACAGATATAAATTCTACATCTACGTTCTCTAATAATGTTTGTTCCCCTTTCTCGCTCAGACGTAACATGCATCAACTGAGTGATGGTTTGGAAAAGCCGGGAGAGATAAGACTGCCACTAGCAATAACACTGGCCATTGCCTGGGTTCTGGTCTATTTTTGTATCTGGAAGGGCGTAGGCTGGACTGGAAAGGTAAGAATGCCCCTGCACTGCACATGTATGACATTCAGCCATGCTATTTGTTTTTAACAAATTCAGAAATTCAATAAAGCTCTGAATATTCAAAATCAGGCCCGTAATCAAGGCTTTTAGATCAGAATATCCCAAATAATGAAAGTCTGTCATGCTTTCACAGAGCTTCCCAATTGTCGTTTTTCTTCAGATAGAATCCCGGCGTGGTGTCGCATAATATCAAAGCAGACATGCTTTTTTTCCCTCTCTCTCTTAAGGCTGTTGATATGTCTTTCAGGTGGTATATTTCTCAGCAACATACCCGTACTTCATGCTATTTATTCTGTTCATCCGTGGAGTGACACTGCCAGGAGCGAAAGAGGGCATTTTGTTCTATATCACGCCTGAGTTCAGCAAGCTGAAAGAATCAGGGGTAGAGCACTTTGTAATTATCATACGGTAATAGACGTGTTCACAGGCGTATAATTTGGTCAATTTCTACCATGTCTCGTCTTTTCTCTTAGGTATGGCTTGATGCAGCCACTCAGATCTTCTTCTCTTACGGTCTGGGCCTGGGCTCTCTGATCGCCCTTGGGAGCTACAACCCTTTCAACAATAACGTTTACAAGTATGCAGCAATTGTAAGATTTATTAAAGGGTGTTCAAATGTTATCCTTAATATGCATCTTTAATCAGTCACATGCATGACAATTTTGTATTTCAAAACAGCCAAGGATTTTTGCCTACAAAAAACTGCTTCCTCGTCACTCTCAATAAGATAAATAATGATGGATTACTAAACAATTACATGCTCTCGTCTGCTTCTCAGAGATTCTATCATCGTCTGCTGCATCAATTCCTTCACCAGTATGTTCGCTGGATTCGTCATTTTCTCTATCGTAGGTTTCATGGCCCACATCACACAGCGGCCCATTGCAGACGTGGCTGCTTCAGGTAATTATGATGGATTTCAGTCTGATCACTGGATGAAGACCTACAACTATACTTTGTGCGATGTTTGGGCAACTATTATGAGCAGTTTGCATGATAGCACAAAATGAGTTTTATGGTATGTTTATGTCACAATTTTAAAATATATATATATATATATATATATATATATAAATATAAATATATAACATATTTTAAATTTGTGACACAGAGAGGTGGCTACATCAACCATCAAAGCTGCTATCACAGTAATAATAATAAAAAAAAGTCATACAAAGTATTATTTATGTACATATTCAATTAGCTTATTTTAGGGTTTTTAGTAACAGGGTTGCTAATATTACAAATAAGTTGTTAATAAAACGACTATCATAATGTTTAATTTGAGGTTTACAATCTGTGCTATGCATAAAAGTGACCAACACTGAAATTAGACATTAGAGCTTTATTGTTAAAATATCATATGTGACCCTGGAGCACAAAAGCAGTCATCAGTAGCACAGGTATATTTGTAGCAATAGCCAACAATACATTGTATGGCTCAAAATTATATTTTTTTCTTTTATGCCAAAAATCATTAGGATATTAAGTAAAGATCATGTTCCATGAAGATATTTTGTAAATTTCCTACTGTAAATGTATCCAAACTTAATTTTTTATTAGTAATATGCATTGCTAATGACTTTGTTTAGATAGCTTTAAAGGCGATTTGCTCAATATTTCGATTTTTTTTTTGCACATTCAGATTCCAGATTTTCAAATAGTTTTATCTGAGTCAAATATTCTCCTATCCTAATAAACCATACATCAATGGAAAGCTTATTTATTCAGCTTTCATATGATGCATAAATCTCAATTTCAAAAAATTGACCCTTATGACTGGTTTTGTGGTCCATGGTCACATATTACATTTATTTGTCTCTATGCCATAATACAGATATTCTAAAGCTAAGTAAACCTGTTTTGATCTCAGGCCCAGGGCTGGCATTCTTAGCCTACCCAGAAGCGGTCACACAGCTCCCCATCTCACCGCTCTGGGCAATCCTGTTTTTCTCCATGTTGCTTATGCTTGGCATTGACAGTCAGGTAAAGAGCATGTTTCAGACATGCATGTGTGTGTCTTCAGGCATCCATATTTGTGTATTAATAGTGTGTTGATCCAGGTACTAAATATACGGCTGAATTTAGAATAGCATGCTATTCTAAATTCAGCCAGTATTTCTGTCTTGAATACAAGCAATCCATTTAGATATCCTTTTAGTGTTTGTCTCTTAATTATCATATATATCTTTCAGAATAAACGCTTTGTATTCTGTGCAGTTCTGTACGGTGGAGGGATTCATCACTGCTCTCGTTGACGAGTTCCCCCGCTTACTACGAGGAAGACGAGAGATCTTTATCGCTGTTGTCTGCCTCGTGTCTTATTTGATTGGCCTGTCAAACATTACACAGGTAAATGCACACATACTCCTTCTCATTTTCTGTGGATTTCACATCACCCTATGAAAGGAGTTGGAGGCTGATCACAATTGTATTCTAAAGCTTTGTATGTGATGGAATCTATGGTAAAAATACATACAAAGTGGATTAAGAGCTCTTGAAGTTGCGTAAAGTAGGATCACCTCAGAGGACAGAATTGTTTGAGTGTTTTTGCTGGGATATGTAATGACTAGGGAATGTTCAACCACTATATAACCTCACACTGTTATATAAAAGCTAGAGAAGACTTGGACACTGCAGGAGAAAAACAAATTCCAACTATTACTTAACAGATAATACACTAAATATATAAAAATAAAAGTAAATTTAGATTACGCACAGGAAAATGGTGGAATGAGATGTTTTGGGTGTGTCTTGGGTGAGAGCGTGTATATGGTGTCATTGTATACCATTCATCATTGCATCTTACAGTCACTTGACCCTTCTCATGATCCAATTCATTTGTATTTGATTTGTTTTACTTTCTGCAAAATATTTCACATTACAGAAGTAAAACATCATCTCATGTTGATCTCAAGTGCTTGTGGTAAAACAGCAATTCACAGAGATGCTCACAACCATTTGAACAATTGGATGTGCAATTGTCTATAATCCTAACCCAAATACTACATAGTTTTCAGGCCAATCTTGTGACTCACAGCAGGGAAGAGAAAGCTAGTTTCGCAAATGCTTATTGCTGCTATGCCTTTAAACCCAAACACAGCTAACGAGATGAAAGAGCTGGTTTTCGAAACCAATGTAAATTAACCACATTTCTCGCTAATCATGGCAATTCTTTTCTCGACAGGGTGGCCTCTATGTGTTCAATCTTTTTGACTACTATTCTGCCAGTGGAATGTGTCTGCTGTTCCTGGTGTTCTTTGAATGCGTCTCCATATCCTGGTTCTATGGTAAATATGCAACTTTGTCTAATAATAATTTCCCAAGCAGATATTAAGTTGCTGAGACGTTGATGTTGCCTATATTTAACACTGCAATTGCAAATATTTAAAAAAGCAATTGCATGCCATATTTATGACCTCATATTAATTAAATGAATATATGCACAATTTTTTTATCACACCATGTGATCATTTAAAGTGAATTAGTGAAATCAATAAGATGAAAAAGAAAGCTGATGTTTCGCTTATAGATTTTGAAGGTATTAATTAATTTGCTTTTTATTTTCCACATCCAGACATAACGCGTAACGCATGCTAATTATTATCAAAGATCTTTATAATTCATGCTAATCCCTCTGCCAGACTCATTTCCACACTCAGTTGATCTGAATGAATATGAACCTGTGGAATCTTAATTGTTGTGCATGGCAGGGTTGATTATGCAAACTACTGCATGATTCTCTATTTGTATTTATGAAGGGGTGCACATACAGCAGACCTCCACCCGGCAATAATCCTCGGCGAACCGCTCATACATTGTTTTGCAGTAGCATATGACCCTCCCCGTGATTTTTATTCTGTGCCTACCACAGGTGTCAATAAATTCTACGGCAATATTGAGGAGATGATTGGATACCAGCCCTGCATTTGGTGGAAGCTGTGCTGGGTCGCATTCACCCCTCTGATTGTGGCGGTAGGCGGTTTTATGGTGTCTTTGTGTACTGGAAGCATTTCTAAGGTGGAAACACAGGCTGACTGTTTGTTCCTTCTGCCGTAGGGTGTGTTCCTCTTCAGTGCCGTTCAGATGGTCCCGCTTTCAATGAAAAATTACGTGTTCCCAAAGTGGGGACAAGGTGTAGGCTGGTGCATGGCCCTGTCATCCATGGTTCTTATCCCAGGATATATGGGCTACATGTTCCTCACCCTGAAGGGCTCATATAAAGAGGTAACGCTTGCATTTTCCTCGCAGCCACAGGTGCATCTGTCAGGGAACATGAAAGTATCTCCACTGACGACAGAGTAATTGATTTAGATTGCGTGCATTATTAATGCAGATGTTTCAGCATGGGGTGAAGCATGCACTGTTCCTATTTCGTGGCCATTGGATTCATTCTAATTGCATCAATTAGACTTCAGTTCTTGCCATTTGAGCATGCAATCAGTGACTTGGACTGATTGAACGAATTAGACAGGAGTTTCTTCATAGGAGTATTTTTCACTGCACGAAGCGTACCTCTCTATCTCTGAATCATGTTTCTGAGACTAGTAATTAGGAACAAAGAGCCCCAGTCCCAATTCAGTGTGAATATCGTGGAGCTTGTAATAATTCTGAATCACAGGTTCCCACCAGGGCAGCAAAAGTTTGGATTTGGCTTCAATTGCATCTTGATTTCCTAATTGTACTAATCAAGGGGCGTTATTTGTGGTTTTATGCTTTTATACGTTTTTTGCTCAGCAGGAATACTTTGTCTGACCTGGAATGGCAGCTCATGATTTTCCTTCCCTTTTGCAGCGCCTTCGGATAATGACTCAGCCCATGACGGTGGTTCGGGCTCAAGAGAACGGGCCAGAACAGCAACCTGAAAACCCCACTGCAGCCAATGACGAGGCCTACATCTAACTGCCCCCTCCCCCTGCTTCACCCCGAATTATCAAAGGTCAACGTTCAGAGAGAGAATAAAAGAGTAATCACGGTTGATCATAACCAAGGACTTCCATGTCTAGAGTATATTCACCTACCTCCGAGGGAAAACCAACCTGATTACAGTTTGAATTGTTTTGGTACATATATACATAGGGTCCAAAAAATCTGTCCAGCAATGTTCTAGGGTTAATCTATATTTCATATGCAAGATATTAGTCTTTCTAAAAAAGAAAAAGAAGAAGAAGAAAGGGTCACAGTGTAACCAGATGATCTCATTTAAGTGATAATTCAAGAATTGGCATCCCAATGTAATTTCAACACCACCGTGTTAATTTGATATTACATGTAATTAATGTATTAAAAATACAGTTGTAGGTTAGAATCGAATTGTATCTGATTGTATCTGAAAAAAAAATCTATATATATATATATATATATATATATATATACATACATTTATATATCTATATAAAAGCAGGGAGTGAGAATATGGGAGCGCGCAACGGGGCAAGATGAACCTTGAATGTCAAGGTTTCATAGCCAGACGACACTTTCAAGACTCTACCGTTTCAAACAGCCCTTCTCTCGTTTAGCCCTCGGGCAAACCCTGAAAAGCACAAGACCAGTATGGATTTGGTTTACAAAAGCCCCAGGCAGCGATGAATTACCAGCCGCGGGGGGCCAATTGACGTCAAAAAAGACTGTTACTATTTTTTTCCTTTTTTTATTTTTATTTTCTAAGACAAAATAACTTTGTATGTGTTTTTTAGAATCATTTTAGTACATATTTTCTATGTAAGAGTAAGAAGGACCAAATTCATGTTTATGCTACTGACAGATCTGAAAAAACTGTTTTACGTCGCACAGGGTCCGAAAAGTAATCTTTGGGGGCAGACGTACCCCGTGAAACCACTGTTAATCCTGCTCACCACATTTGCATGCCACTCCTCAGGAAAAATGGCGAAAGTGACCAAAATTTGCTCTCCTGGATCAAAAACGATTATAGCTGTGAGCAGCCTTCAGCAAATAATCACTTCTGAGCAAAAGCTATAGTCTGTTGCCATGGTTTCTAGGGTCATTTTGTCAGACATCATTGACAAACCAGCACTCTGTGTCAAAAACTGACAGAGCTGTTGTTCGAATGAAAATATGTCAAGGAGAAATGATGCTGTTTTCTTTTTAAATCTACAGACTAGATGGGCAATAAATAATTTACATGAAATCATATAAAGGGATATATGTGTGTGTGCGTGTGCATGTGTGTGTGTGAGCGAGAGAGACAGAGAGAAATGACTGTTTTATTTTTTAAAATGCCACTGGTGAAAAGCACAGAGCTTTAAGTTGACAAGCCACAAAGGTGTCCGAAAAAGAGCACTGTTAGTTTGCTTCTGACGCAGCTACATGTGACAGAGATCTGGATTAATTAGTCGATTTATTCTCTGCAAGACGTCTGATGAAAAAATGTGCAATCAATAAGAGTTTTTCATGAAATTGTATAAATTTACCATTCATCAGATTTCTCTCTGAAACAATGTTGTAAAACTGTACCGTGTAAAAGTACCTGTGAATGTCCGTTTTGAGGTTTTTGTCTTGTTGATGAACCTTATATTATTTGCTGTTTACTGCAATAATGCATCGATCTCAGAAACTATATAAAGCACATATCTTTCTGAAATGTAAAAAAGAATAGTAATAATAACAAATGAATAACAATGATGGAAGATTATAAGAGAATAGATAATATGTTTAGTCAAAGAAAATATTGTTTTGTATATTTCTAACTGTTTGGGCCTAATGTAAAATATTGATATGTAAAAAAAAAATATATATATAATAAATGTCTTTAGATGGTGTTATATAAAAGCATGATTGCCATGTGTTATCTGATTTAAAAAAATAAAGTACTGTAGATTATAATGTGTGCTGTCTCTTCTGTCAATAATTATTTGGTGCTTGTTCACATAAAATATTACATTTGGGCATAATAAAGGTGTGCTTAAAACTTAGACTGTGCATTTAAATTCAGACATATTTTTAGATGTAAAAAATAATAATTCTGATAGACATTTAGGTGGAGAAAGTATTATTAAAAAACAGCTGTTTATTATTATTTTTATTATTATTTAATGTGGTATAACATTGCTGACATTTCACAGTCTGAGAGGTTATGCACAGGAGACAGGAGAAGCTTGCCTTTGACCTATTCTTGGATTAATAGATGCCCTGATGGATTCTGTCCAAAGAGGATAATTAATCTCCTTCAGCGATTAACTCTTTAATAGTCCCAATGGAGCTCCAGCATTAAACTAGTTCTGATTGTCAAAATCGAACAAATAAACAAATTATTTATTTACCATCTTTGATGATAAAATTCAATTATTAAAAGCATGCTCACAGCTTTTTTTTTTTTTTAACAGCAATCACAAATGTAATTTTATTACAAAGCTGTTCCTGAATTACTTGATATCTAACTCATATCCATATGATCAAGCCCAGAGGTTACATTGTAGATTTCCATATTCTGACATTCCCTGCAGCCCGCATACACTACCGCTGTGATATAATAGCTTGTGGTTTTGGATCCAATTGGCATGTTAAATCTAGTCTGTGTAGGGGGTTGATCAGGGACGAGACATTTGGAGGAGGCTTCATGTCAGAGTCTCTCCCTGGAGTCTTCAGTCCTGAACCAATGACAGATGTGTTGGAGGTAATTTACTTCAGGCAGTGAGCAAACTATAATTGTAAATCTGTTTTTCACAAAGAGCCAAGCCTAGAAGCCTAATAACAAAAACTCAAAATTCAACATGGCACTTTTTAAAATTTATGATGATTATTATTATTATTACAGTTCTTAACCAAAAAATGTTATAATATAGTTATGTAGGTGTCTGAAATATATTTGTCAAATCTAAATCACATTTTGAGCAGCAATACTGTTTGCGGTCATCAGTCCTAAATGTTGTGTAGATAATGAGCTGGTCTGTCCAAACACACACACACACACACACACACACACACACTGGATGCATGCTCTTATCAGTGTTTTGCACATGGTAGGCCAGAATATTCATTGTTAGCAAAGGCATTTGTTCAAATGATTTCAATTGTATCTTGATGTTACACACATGCCTCATAAAATACATTTGAAAACTGTAAAACTGACAGCTGCTGAATATCTAATATTTTCTCTGTTAGTTTCACTGATGTACAGACTGCTTCATGCTTCACTACAGAGGACAAATGAGGGAAAAAAGGATGATAATTTAGTATCAATACCGCAAGAGAGTCAGTATTTTTTTTTTCACATTTCTGCAAGTACTCTTTTCATTAATTAGTATTTAAAATGGGTTCTGTCATTTTGTTTCTGATAGTTTCTTTGTTTCAGGTATTACGGGTTCCCTGTCATTACAGGTTTTTAATTTCTTTTTATTTGACAAATCAATTTCCCTGCTTTTCACCGTCAGTGCTGTAAAAGCTTGGATGAAGTAATCTCCTTATTCTCTACTGCCTTTTTTAATGTTGAATGGACCAATTCTGTTTCTATTAATTATCTATTGGTTTCTATTAAGTATCTAGTTGTTGCTTGTACTTTTAAATAGTATTATTTTTTCATGTATCCATTCATAATTTTTTTATGAAGTCATTTTGAATGGGTATGTACGCTGTATAAATACACATTGGGTGTGTTCACCTGAAGGTGACTCAGTTCTTTTCAAGGTTTTTATTTATTTGCTTTTTTTTCATACATACTGTATTGGGGGAGAAGAGGGCACTTTCAAAAACTGATATTCCAGGGAGCACTCAAGCAGATTTTGAGAGGCTCAGATTTCTGGTTAGTTGCTCATGTGTTGTTCTGTTTTTACAGACAATTACCCCACATTGTGACAGTGGCTCAGGCAATGATGGCCAACCAGAACCATTCCAACCTTTTGTTTATTATTCAAGTCAAATGAACAAAGCAATTGAGGAAATATCCAAAAATTTCACACGAGAAGAGAACTATTTGTTGTGTGAATGCTTAACAGAACATAGTCAACGTAGAACAGCTTTAACTTTTCAGAAATGTGTTGCACCATGGCATGTTACATGACAAAAATATGGCTCATTTTTAAACTAGTTTATTAAAGTACATGTTGCCCCAGATTTTAACTGAGCAATTAACTTGTGTGCAGTGCTTGTGTGGTCATTTGGCACCCGAGGCGAGACCAGCCCCCTCCAGCGATGTTATTCCATACTGTCGGTCGCTAGCATCAGAAGCACACAATAGCAGTAGCATGGCTTAAAAAGAGAAATTAGTTACACTGGCCTAGTTAACAGATTTGGCTGTTCTTAAATTGCTAATTGATTATACTGTAACTCAGAGAGGGGTTAGGCAAACTGAATTAGCTTTTGCAGTTGCTTTTTTTGGGGGCTGGTTCTTGGTTTAAAAGTTAAATCATTAAATGCTGTCCTTCCTCTAGTTAAATGTGATATTCTGCAGTGACAATAGAATGTTCACAATCCTCCTTCTATTTTTTCAGGTTTATCCATTGATCCAAATAATGTTTAAATGCAGTTACATTGTGATATGTAATATTCAGAAGGTGGGGAGATGGGGGGGTGGGGGGGTGGGGGGTTGGATGTTCCCCAGTCTATATGTCTCTGCATCTGCTGATTTTGTTTTTATTTATTTTATTCCCAGTGAATAGGAGTTAAAACTCCCACCCGGGTGACACTACTCCAATAACAGACAATGCAAAATACCCAAAATAATTATATCTTTAAAATTTTGCCAAGTAACTGTCACGAATCCTGGCCATGCACTTCCACTCATTCACCACCAGAGGTCACCCGTTCACCACATGGACTTTTCACACTACACAACACATTGGACTCCATTTCCCACTATGCATTGCACAGATCAGCTGTCACCATTCACTCATCACACACACCTGATCACCATTTCACAATCACCATCACTCTATTTAAGCCTGGGACTTGCTCTTGCTCACCGCCGAGTATTGTTAGCCCGTCTACCTTACGAAGCGTTTTCTAGTCCTAGTTTTCCGAGTCTTGCCTTGTTTATCTTGCCGTGTCTGACCCTGCCCGTGTTTATTGGATTATCTCTCTGCCTTGCCCTGTCTGGATATTGTACGCCGATCGTCGACCCTCGCTTGTTCCACGGATTGCTCTGTCTTGCCTCTGCCATATCTGTTTGCTGTCTCCTGACCCTGCCTGTCTTGACCATGTTTTATAATAAAGCCTTGCGAATGGATCCGCACGTCTCACGTCTCGTCAACCCCGTAACAGAATACTCGGCCACACAAGGATCCAGCGGCTTTTCAAAAGGACATTGGCCAGGTATGGATTGTGCACGACTGTTATTAACCCTCGAGCAGGGCTCGCGACCGCTCGAGAATTATATTCAGGAGTACTTAGACCTCGCCTATTTTTCTGATCTGCCGGACTATGCACTTATTGACTTTTTTTGTGAGGGCATTAATCAGCCGCTCCGGTCAAGGTTAATCCGCGAGGGTCCCCGTTCATCTCTCAGTCAATTTATGGACTATGCTTTACTGTGTGTGGGCTCTCCGTTCACTGTGGGTGTCGCGGAGGAACACGGCACCGCACTCACTCACAAAATGGCGGCAGCAACAGCACCCCTTCACGTCATGCCTGCCAAGCCAGAGTCTGCTCACGTCATGCCTGCCAAGCCAGAGTCTGCTCACGTCCTGCCTGCCAAGCCAGAGTCTGCTCACGTCCTGCCTGCCAAGCCAGAGTCTGCTCACGTCCTGCCTGCCAAGCCAGAGTCTGCTCACGTCGTCGCTGTCAAGCCAGAGTCTGCTCACGTCGTCGCTGTCAAGCCAGAGTCTGCTCACGTCGTCGCTGTCAAGCCAGAGTCTGCTCACGTCGTCGCTGTCAAGCCAGAGTCTGCTCACGTCGTCGCTGTCAAGCCAGAGTCTGCTCACGTCGTCGCTGTCAAGCCAGAGTCTGCTCACGTCGTCGCTGTCAAGCCAGAGTCTGCTCACGTCGTCGCTGTCAAGCCAGAGTCTGCTCACGTCGTCGCTGTCAAGCCAGAGTCTGCTCACGTCGTCGCTGTCAAGCCAGAGTCTGCTCACGTCGTCGCTGTCAAGCCAGAGTCTGCTCACGTCTCCGCTGTCAAGCCAGAGTCACTTCACGCCTCGGCTCCTCAGCCAGAGTCTCTTCACGCCGCCGCCGAGCTGCCAGAGGCTGTCACCAGAGATCTAAGGTCAGTCCTTAGAGTTCCCTGTCTGATATCCAGTGTGATGGACCCACCACTGATGTCAGTGCGAGTAGCTGGCATTCCCAGGGCCTCAACCCTGTCTGTTACAGAGACTGTTCCCCTGACCTCAGTACTTCCCGTTATGGCGGTTGCCATTTTGAGTGTGTGGGCTGCACACTGTGCTCCTGAGGCCTCTCCTGTCCACGAGTCTGCTCCAGTGCCTCCAGAGGTGGCGGCTTCCGCTGCAGAACCTCCCGAAGTGGTGGCACCCGTCCCTGAACTCACTGTCTGCCCTGTCACGGCCACGGAGGCCGTTCCTGACGTCACTGTCTACCCTGTCACGGCCACGGAGGCTGTTCCTGAACTCACGGTCTGCCTTGTCACGGACACGGAGGCCGTTCCTGACCTCATGGTCTGCCCTGTCATGGCCATGGAGGCCGTTCCTGACCTCATGGTCTGCCCTGTCATGGCCATGGAGGCCGTTCTTGAACTCACTGTCTGCCCCGTCATGGCCATGGAGGCCGTTCCTGAACTCACTGTCTGCCCCGTCACGGCCATGGAGGCCGTTCCTGAACTCACTGTCTGCCCTGTCACGGCCATGGAGGCCGTTCCTGAACTCACTGTCTGCCCTGTCACGGTCATGAAGGCCGCCCCTGAACTCACTGTCTGTCCTGTCACGGCCGAAGAGGCCGTCTGTGAGCTCTCGCCCTGTCCTGTCACGGCTAAAGAGG
Organism: Barbus barbus; assembly: GCF_936440315.1. Taxonomy (NCBI): domain Eukaryota; kingdom Metazoa; phylum Chordata; class Actinopteri; order Cypriniformes; family Cyprinidae; genus Barbus; species Barbus barbus. Next base: position 26,912,884 of record NC_136715.1, on the reverse strand, counting down.
CCGTCTGTGAGCTCTCGCCCTGTCCTGTCACGGCTAAAGATGCCGTCTGTGAGCTCACGCCTTGTCCTGTCACGGCTATAAACGCAGTCTATGAATCCTCGTTCTGCCCTGCCACGCCCCCTGAGATCATGAATGCTCTCCCTGTATTGTCTGTCTCTGCTCTCCCTGTGTTGTCTGTCTCTGTTTCCCCCAGATCTCAGACTCTGCCATGGTTTCCTGCCCAGTCTGCTTCCTGGCGAGGGTCTTCTGCTCAGGTCTGGTGGTCCTCTGCCCCGCCATGGTGGTCTTCTGCTCGGGTCTGGTGGTCGTCTGCTCCACCGTGGTGGTCTTCTACTCCGGTCTGGTGGGCTCCTGGTCCGTCTACTCCGCCCTGGTGGGCTCTAGCTCGGGTCTGGTGGTCGTCTGCTCCGCCATGGGGGTCTTCTGCCCGGGTCTGGTGGTCGTCTGCCCCACCGTGGTGGTCTTCTGCTCGGGTCTGGTGGTCGTCTGCCCCACCGTGGTGGTCTTCTGCTCGGGTCTGGTGGTCGTCTGCTCCGCCCTGGTGGGCTCCGGTCCTGTCTGCTCCGCCCTGGTGGGCCTCTGCGCTGTCGGTCCTGACCTGGCCTCTGGCTCCGCCCTGGTTTCCTGCTCTGCCGGTTCTTCCTCAGGGACCTGGCCCTCCGTCCCTCCCCCTGCTCCGCCTCCGCGCCACCGCCCTCCTGGATTGTTTAGGAGCGTCTGGAAGCCGCTCCTTGGGGGGGGGCTATGTCACGAATCCTGGCCATGCACTTCCACTCATTCACCACCAGAGGTCACCCGTTCACCACATGGACTTTTCACACTACACAACACATTGGACTCCATTTCCCACTATGCATTGCACAGATCAGCTGTCACCATTCACTCATCACACACACCTGATCACCATTTCACAATCACCATCACTCTATTTAAGCCTGGGACTTGCTCTTGCTCACCGCCGAGTATTGTTAGCCCGTCTACCTTACGAAGCGTTTTCTAGTCCTAGTTTTCCGAGTCTTGCCTTGTTTATCTTGCCGTGTCTGACCCTGCCCGTGTTTATTGGATTATCTCTCTGCCTTGCCCTGTCTGGATATTGTACGCCGATCGTCGACCCTCGCTTGTTCCACGGATTGCTCTGTCTTGCCTCTGCCATACCTGTTTGCTGTCTCCTGACCCTGCCTGTCTTGACCATGTTTTATAATAAAGCCTTGCGAATGGATCCGCACGTCTCACGTCTCGTCAACCCCGTAACAGTAACATTGCAATGTTTCAAACAACAATAAAATCAGAAAAGGACTTTAACTGTAAGCGACACAAGCATATGCACAACAAAGGTAAAAATAAAATCTTCAGAATGCTCAAAGTTTTCTCAGGATTTTATTGTTTACGTCTTTTCCTGATGTTTGTTATTATTAAAATTCTACATAGCCCACATTTTCAAAAACCTTTTTTTTTTTTTTTACCACTTAGGCATGTTGACGATACATTAACATACGTTGTCTTTGACCAAAATTGGAAGAAGATATGTTTTCAGGGGACTTTTTCAAATTTGAGGGAAATTTGCTCGCTTCACGGACAGCTTACCATTGTGCATGAAATCAGCCGAATGGCAGCAAACCACTGAGAACACACTAAAATCCTGACGCGTCATAGCGATAGATCAGAAACGCCAAAGCTGCTGTGAATCTGGAAGCTGTGATTTCAACTGGTAGATTTAAAGACAATTACTGCCGTTTGGCAAATAAATCATTTTACATACTTATTCCTAACTCTTTAAGCTACATCTCAAATGACAAGGGATCCTCTTATAACACATATTTGTGGATAAAAAGTGTATAATTTGTATTGTTTTAAGAAAATGGCTGGTCGTTTCACTAGACAAGACCCTTATTCCTCTGCTGGAATCGTGTAGAACCCTTTGAAGCTGCATTGAACTTGGACCTTCAAACCGTTGGTCACCATTAAAGTCCATTATATGGAGAAAAATCCTGGAATGTTTTCCTCAAAAACCTTCATTTCTTTTGGACTGAAGAAAGAAAGACATGAACATCTTGGATGACATGGGGGTGAGTAAATGATCAGGCATTTTTATTCTGGAAGTGAGCTAATCCTTTAAAGGTAAAGCAGACACAACGCCAGGAGGGAAAAGTCATCATACTGCATTAAATCTGTTACGCCCCGTGCCTCAAAAGGGACGCAATAAAAGCAGGGACACACAAGAAAGCCCAAAGTAGAGCACAATATTTATTAACAGAATCAATGTAGCGTGTAGCAGTCGGGAATCAATAGTTTAAAGGGAAATGGAGGTAATGTAGTGTAGCAATGTTGGATGCACCAAAAGAAACAAACTGAAAGAAAACAGTTAATTTTGCTGAAATACGTAATAAATGGGACCGATGCAGTGGCACAGTAATACTGATGTAATGAGTTCACAGGTGAATGTTTGTAGAATAATTTACAATGGCTTTCATTTTGGCTCAACCAATTGAACTATCAGTTTTTTAGCCAATATCTGGTTGAATGTTCATTACTGATCTATATAATCTCTATTATAGATCAGCGATATTTATATAAAATCACTGGCCTTCAGCGTAGCACCTTATTTATTTGTTTTTTGTTTGTTTGTTTTTTGTTCATACCTTTATGTAAAGTAAAGCTGATGTATGTAAAATAAAAACAGTTTTGAGCAAGAGTCATTAAATCATTTAACTTCTTCAATATTCTGTTAAAAAGTAAGTCATTCCAGCTCCTTCACTGAAATGAAAGAGAATTTGAGCAGTTTTCCCTCTGATTTCATATACAATTTGTTTATATGACTATTTGTTCTAAAACAGACTCCTTAGCAAATTAGGTTTTATATTTTAATTTTTTTTTTAAGTTTATTTATATTTCAAAGTTTATATTTCAAATTTGAAGAAGACACCATGGAAAATTAGATTCCTGCAATAATTTTTCTGAGAATATTTCTAGCCCCCTCCCCCCCCACATAGTTTTTCAATTATAAAATAATATACAGAATTTTAGACATCATATAAGTGATTTATTTGAGCATTAAAAAATACAATAAGAATAATTTGAGTAATAAAAAAGAAAAAAAAATTGAAAAAGAAAAGAATTTGCTTTGTATGTAGTACATACTCAAGTACATACTATGATTGCCAGACATAAACTGATATTGGCAGACATGGTCATACAGTCAGTAATCACACGCTGATGTGCGTCCATACAGATGATAATCATACAGATGGGCCATATAATCAATAATAGCTGATCATTGACAGCATTCACACTGATAGCCGTCATAGAGTCGGTATGCTCCAGCGTCACACATCATTTCTTTCATAGTAGCTTTAAAACATTAACATAGACATTTCAAAAGGTGAAAACATGATATAGTACTGATTCTTGAGACAAAACATCTCCAGCAATTGTAACTGCTATTAGGTGTAAAAATGAAAATATTTTCAATTGTAAATGTTATGGGGGATTAATAATAGAATGCATTTAACACAATTATCCCCTACAGTTTAATTTTATCACTATTATATCAAATCTATGACACTTGTCTTCTCGCTACATCTAAAACAGTGTGTCCACAGAGAAGGGTTCAATCATTCATATGCTATAAAATTAATAACAATGGTTTTAATGATGAAATAGAGCTTGTTTTATCAAAAGCAACACATAATATCTCATATCAAAGCAAGGTTGTTTTTCAATGACACATGCGTGTTTCAAAAGATTTCAAAGTTTTGTCCCCACTTTTTGTCAAAGACTTCAGCTATTCATTAAAATGAATGTTGCATCAAAGCATACCTCAGTAGCTTAGTACATACTGTATGAGATACATAAATAGTTTAATTTGTCTGAGTACAAGCTTTTATTTTTTCAATTTTGCACCCTGTTTTGTCCCACTTCTTCAGTGTCAGTGATAGCATAGTTATCTTCTTAGTATTAGCTACTCTTGACAAGTTTGGAAGCTTGCTTTGAAGACCAGACAGGGGTCAAAAGGTGAAGCCCCTACACTGTAAAAAACTAAACAAAAAAAAAACCGTTGGGCAAACTTAAACGTTTAAAGCAACCAGCTTTAGCAGATTTTTGAGTTTTCTCAGCTTCTTGTTTTAAGTTTATACAACAAAAAGTTGAGAAATTTCCTAAAAAATAAATTGAGAAAACTCAATAATCTGCTGAAGCTAGTTGCCTTAAACTTTTTAAGTTGGCTCAACTTTTTTTTTTTTTTTACAGTGTAGGTCAGTTGTCAGTAGTCCACTCACACTGGCTACTCCTACTGCATTTCACTCAAAATAGTTACTGTATATTAGCAGAGCATCTTTCACTTTAAATAATACATGAAAAGAGAAAAACATGATAGCACTGCTCTGAACTAGGCTGTTAGAAAAGTGAAATATCAAGATTGCAAACAAATAACCACAATTTCTCAAGGGTATGGAGTTACCCATATCATAAATAGCACATCTTGCAAGAAGCCTTGCTCTCTAAATTAGATTTATGAAGTTTAAAAACTACAATTAGGATCTCCTTGATCTTAATTAGATAAAGCACACTTTGTAATGAATAACTTACTAGTTGACTAAGGTCTGGTTGAGCGTGAAACTGCTGCTCAGTAAATAAATCACTTGTATCTTCATTGAAAATTCATAAACTTGACCTCATATGCGACTGATGAATGGACTGCCTTCAGTATGTTATCTGTACATTTTCCATTTGAAAACATTTTCAAAACAGCTTTACTCCCATGGTCAATGTCAGTGTCAGAGTATCCACATCAGTAACAAATGACATCCTGGACCATCACAATATTAACATGAAACATAACACTTTGTTTGTCATGGGTCAGCTAAAGCGCTTTTCATTTCCACCTGACTAAAAACACTTTGGTGAACACACTATGTAGAGATGCTAAAAATCCAAGATAGAAAGCCAATTGTGCATTGAATACTTTTGCAGTCCTGTCAATGGAAACAGTAATCAATACAAAGATACCATCTTTTGTTTTTACCTCCACTCTTGGTGACATATATAAGCTACAAAACATCTGGACCAACTATTTCTCCAGGAGTGACAATAAAATACCTCCTAAAAGCTAAGCTGACCACTACTTTCGCCTAGTAGCTCTATCAAAGAGTGCATAAAAGTACCAACTAAGACTTGATGGCAAAGGGCTTGAATCCAGCACTTTATACTATACAAACTGTTTCAGAGACGTTTTGCATTAATACACAGGACAAAAAGAGTGATACATTTGTAAACTTCATCAATTTGGGGTGGGGGGAGCAACTACTCTGCTTACTCTAGTTAAGTTTGATGTTTTGGTACTCAAATTAATTAAAATACTTTAACTAGCAATTGTTTTTTCAAAGTTAATTTAAACTCAATTTGGACAGTTTCTATTGATTATATTATTCTTTCATTTGTGCCAAAGAAATCAATACACAAATGACATACAATCTGGCTTCCTAAAATAACTCATTTGATTTTAAATCTACAGTAATAAAATTCCACATGACATTAAACTTTTTTATATTATTTATTTTATTTATTATTTTATTGTTTACTATTTGTTTATTTATTTACTTACTGGGCATATCATTTTATATTTATAACACTAGGTATTCATAATGAGTCGATCATTTACTCTTACACTTCTGATAGGTCAAAAACAATACAACATTCCCCCTAAGGGCGGGGGGGGGGGGGCAGCTAAGAGCAAAGCACAGTCTTTTCCTGTCTAATCACTTGTGAGATTGAGTGATGGCAACTCCATTTGCCTCCTACTATTTAGTTCTAGTGAGAGCCTTCGACATGCTACATTAGTCACCTAATATACAAGGAGCTCAAAGAAAATGCAACTTTCACAATCATCATAAATTCTTATCTTGAAGGAGAATGAAAGCACAAAAATACAAATGGAAAAAAATATATAAGTGAATACAAAAAGAAAATATTATTTTACCAATTTATTACATAAAACCTTAATGTCAGCATTGTGTGTGTGTGTGTTTGTGTGTGTGTGTGTGTTTGTGTGTGTGTGTGTTTTGTCTTTCTCTATTCATACAAGGCCTTGTTCCACTAAAAGCATCTGCCTGAACCATCCTGCCTTAACTGTTCAAGAATGTTGTGCTATGTTCTAGACTCTCATTTATATTATTAGTCTTAAGAACTTCATTCTCATGTCACCATCGCTGTAAAAAAATACAGTGACTTTAGTGGTAAAAGGCTGTAAAAATGCTACAGTAAAAACCTGTTAAATGGTTAACAGTAAGTTCCTCTACTATATACAGTGAAAAACGGTATTGACCATTACATGTCATTTTATGGTAGTATACCGTTTTTGGAAGTGAAATTGTCAGGGTTGGGTGCAGGGATAGAGCGAGGACTCAAATGCAGGAGGAAAATTTGGGCTTTATTAATTATAAAATAAAATAAGCAAACAAAGACTACCCCGTAGGGGAAAACAGACTGGCAAGGCAGGACAAGGCTGGGCAAGGCAAGGCAAGGCAGAACAGGACAGGACAGGACAGGACAGGACAGGACTTCACACCGGGTAAAGACGACGATGAACTGGCACAGGACTGCAAACACAAGGAGATTATAAAGGGAGAAAATGAGGAGGGTAATGAGGTAACAGGTGGGGCAAATTAACCAATAATTAGGAAACAAGGTGGGTGGGGTCAAGACAATTGACATGAGAGCACATGGCACTCAGAACTAAACAAGACAAGCCATGTGCTCACAAAAAAACAAACATGAAAGCATGCAGCCAGTGAAAAAACACACAAGCTGCGTGCAACACAGAGTAAAACAAAACAAGAAAAAAAAAAAAAAACCCAAACCGCATGCCAAACAAAACACACACACACAGAGGACAGAGGCTCGCACGGCCCGAGCGAACTCGAAATCGCACGCTCCCACAGCGAGAACAAACCTGGAGCGTGAGTGTCCGAACCCCAACACGAAACCAGAACCGAGTCTGAACAAGACAGGAGTGCCGGGATCCGAACACCACGCCCCAACATGAAACAGAGCACGCAGACAAGAGAGCGCGCAGCTCGAGCACACTCGAAGTCGCGCGCTCACCAGAAAACAAGACAAGGAGGGAGTGTCAGGGGCTCCGTCACAAAACCATGAATAAACTAGACCGAAGTGACAGAACCTGACAGAAATATTACAGTGAATAACCGTAAATTGACATTCCCAGAATTCCCTGTGTTACATTTCAAATTTGATGTTTTTTTGTTGAAATAACTGTTTCTTCTTAGTTTTTTCTTATCACTTTTGTACATTAGGGTTATATGTTACACCTGATGTTGTTAAATTAATGTTTATTGCATTATTTCAGTTTCATGTGTGTTACCATGATGGTGTTTAGTGTTTGTGTGAATGATATATATATATATATATATATTGTATATTATGTTAATATTTAAAAGCTGCTTGTGATAGGCTTTGGTTCATCATGTGACTTTCTCATCACCACCTGCTTTTGGTGGTTATCAGTGTATTAAAAAAAGGTAGGCTACAAAACAGATTTAACCGTAAAACCTAAAACATTATTACCATACTTTTTATGGTACAATTCTGGCAACCACAGCTAGTGTAGATAAAAAGACAACAATAGCTGTGGTTTTATGCTGTTGCATTGCAAAATCATCCTAAAACGATGAAAATTTCCTCTTTTCCCTTTGCTACTTTCAATTGCAATTACAGAGTCTCTTAAAACTATTTCAGCTAACAATGAAATTAATGGCAAAGTAGCTATAACATTTTTGCTGCTGATGTGGACACTGAACTGAAATGTGTAAGCATGAAATACTGTCACAGTGAAGCTTTCTGCTGCCATCAACTAAACCAGCAGGGAATGCTGACTGATGGACACCACTAGCTTACTGAAAAGGGATAAATGAAAGCGTGAAAGGAAAGATAACTGAAGTCGTTCACAGTTTTTAAAGAACTGTAAGAAACTAACGGTGCAATGTATATTACAAAGTAAGTTTGCATTTAATTGTATCTTTTCTAAGTGATTAAATTTAAACCTTATTGCAAAAAGTGAAGACGGTGATGTTTAGAAAGAGCAGAAAGAGAAGAGCAGGTGTTGCAACTGAAATCACTGGTTGGAAACGTGGTTGGAAACATGTTGTTTTTTTTTTAATTACTCTGTATATTTTAAAAACCTAAAACAGTGCCGGTAAGCTAAATAAATCTGAGTGCTTTAGTGGAATCCAGTTGTACCCATTACATGTAGCATTCCATAACAACAGAATTTGAATGTTTCCCTTAAAACAGCAGTGAACTTGCTTTGCCCTGGAGGTCACAAGTGAAACTGCTAAAATCTTTGTAGTTGTACAAAATCAAAATTATTTTCTGTAGTAATCCACATTGTGTCACAAATGTTGTTAATAGAACTTTACTTAAACCCAGAACATTATTAAACAAATGATCAGTAAAGGCAGTAAATCATCATTATTTTCAGTGAAAACACCTCTTTTGTATGTAATATAGATAAATTATAAATTGCATATTTGTGTCATTACCTGACATGCATAATTCCTATAATAATAAATTGATTCAAAGCAGACTTTTTTTTTTTTATTAAATCAGCAAAATAAAAGTCCTACATGACTTTGGCTTTTGCAATCTTTGCCAAAAAGTAACACAAAGGTGTGGCCACAGTCCCTATTACACCTATAGACTGCTCTCTAAATAGTGACCAGTTGAATGTTTAAACGCATCAGTCAGATTGAAAGCCAGGCTCTGAAAGGGAAAGGCATGTCAGGTCAGAGCACAGGCTTTGGTGCGAACATGAAGAGCTGGCGGCTCACTGTAATTAATGCTGCCAATCAGTGAGCTGCTGTGCAGAGACAGTGCACTGATCGCAGGTGAAAGCTCAGCTGATGGAGCAGACTGCTGTATCCACAGCATGGGACATTTGAGGCGGGAACCAGGGGACGCAGTCAGTGATGTCATTTCTGTCAGAGCCTGTCTGTCAGGAGCCGTCTCTCATCAGCAGACTGACAGACGGTGCACGGAGTTTATTCTAATTACTATCTGACAGCAGCATTAATGAACTAGCTGCTAGCCACTCTATTACCACAATATCAAGAAAATAAATTAGCAAAGTGGTACATTTTGGAAAAGGGGAAGCTGAAAAGCAGGTTCATTAATATGGTTACTATTTCCCTTTCATAATGGTCACTTAAAAACTGCATCACTGAGTAATGCTATGGGAACACTGGTCAGGTGGGATGATACCCAGAGCTCGTATAGAGTCATGCCAATTAATATATGCATTAAGCACAGCCTCTTTAGAAACAGCATCACATTGACTTATAAGCATGTGCTCCCACTATCTCCCTACATTTCTTCTCTCAAGGGCAATGAAGGGCAATATTCTTAATCAGAGGTTTTCAAACTGTTCCCGAAATCCTCCCCAGTTCTGCACATTTATTGGACACACCTGGCTCAGATTGTGGAGTACAAAATCTGCAAATGTGCTGCACTGTGTTGCTGATAATTTGAAGGCACTGATGGACACAACAAGTGTTCGGAATATCTGAGTCTACTCCATGTGGAGGCCATTTTGGTGGCTGCATAAGTAAGGGCTATGGAGAAGGGCTAAAGAGCTGTTCCATCATTCACAGTCTAGTTTGTCAATATGAAAAATCAGAGCCAGTCTGCAGATTTGGGTTTACAGATTTCATAGAAAATCACATCATGTATGATGTTCACAGATTCAGACTCTGATTCCATCCAGTCGGGGGATATTAAACATGTTTGATATTATTCAGAACACATGTTTTCATTTATCATGCATATCCTAGCAACCAGGTGCATGTTTCTGCATGACTTTGTTGTGATCGGAACAACTTTAAAGTCTGGTAGTGTATGATCCTCAGTCATTTAGTGTATGATGGCCAGGCACTTCATCAGTTAACACTGAACTACAGCAGGCACATTAGCAGACGTTGACAGCGCAGTGGTATTTTGTCCAGATCATAAGTGTTAATCAGGGGAACCAGGGGCTTGTGATCCCAAAGCTGATCTCTGCCATACACTAGAAAGTCATCCATGACTACCACACAGCCCTCATGTCCCTCATAGCCTGGCCATTTCCCTCGGGAAGATCTCAGGAGCCCAAAGAGTAAAATACTTGAAAAAAGGCCGCACACTCTCAAAAATCAAAAGTCACAACCGAGATGAAAGCAGTGTAAGCAATTTACTGGAAAAAAAAGGCATACGTTTCGGGCACATGTTGACCATTTTCAATGCCAAGCTAACAGTGTTGGAACTGGGAGCCATCTTGATTTAAGAAATCACATGATGAAACCAGAACAAGCACTGATCCAAAAAATAAATAAATAAATAAAATAAAGATCAATATGCTAAATAAAAAAATAAATAAAAACGTTAACAACATTAAATTACACAATATCAAGATATAAAGAAATAAAGAAAAGAAAAAAATAAAGGAAAATAATAAAGAAAAGAAAAAAAGGAATGACCAAAACGTGTACATTTAAAGCAATAGATAATATACATCAAATTGGGGAACAATGGTTGAACAACTTTTGATTTTTGAGAGTGTTAGGGCTTTTTTCTAATATTTTACTCTTTGGGAAACCTTTTAGGTCTACACACCTCGGTTGGATTGTTTTGAAGGCGCGGTGAGTCTCCGGCTGTTTTTCAGATCTCAGGAGCCAACATGACCCCAAAAGGAAGCACCTGAAAATCTGCCTCTTGATGTGAGAAGTGTCATAAGAAATGAGCTGCTGTGATCCAATGGGATTTGCCAGAATCTGGACTATGCATCAAGAGTTGAGAAGGGTGTGAGTTCATTACTGTGTGTGTGCACTTGAATGCAGAGCACAAATTCCGAGTATGTCACCATGCTTAGCCACACTTGACTTGACTTGACTCACTTCTGGAAAGGTTGAGCGTGAATGGAAAAAGGACAAATTACATTAATTTAAGTTCAATTGCTTAAAGACAGTTTATCGGTTTATCAGAGTGCTGCTAAATCTGCCAAAGCTACATATTTTTCTAATATAATTATTTAAAAAAAAATCAGTCTAGACCCAAGGTTTTGTTTACAGTTATCAATTCTAATGTAAATCCTCCATTTCAATACAATGTCGGTTGGCTCTGATGCTCTGTGTGAAACCTTCTTGAGATTTTTTTTATTGACAAAATCTCAAATTTTATATCCAAAGTAAGCTTTTCTCATATTGAAGCCTCTATCCCTTCACTGCATTCTGCGTCCTGGGATGATTTTGAACCTGTCTCACTGCAACTACTCAAAGACACCATTGCCAATATTAAACCATCCTTTGGTTCTCATGATATCATATACCCTAATTTTTTTTAATTAATTGTCGACTCTGTTGAGCCGGGTTTGGTGTCTTTTCTTTATAAGTGTCTTTCTATTGGCTCTGTTCCTGCTACCCTTACTGTCACTCCGTTATACTCAAGAAGCCTTCATCCTTCTGTTTTAAACAACTTTCATCTTATCTGTGTGTTACCATTGATCTCTAAGGTATTGGGGGGGGGGGGGGGGGATTGTGTTTGACCAACTTCAGTTTTTTCTTAGTTTTCACTGTATTTCTGAAATCATTCAATCTGGTTTTAAGTGTACTCATAGTACTGAACCTGCCCTCTTAAGAGTGCTAAATTACATTTTTTTTTTAGTTTCTGACTCCGGTGACTCTGTGGTCCTTGTTCTGTCAAATCTATTGGCAGAATCTGATACTGTTGACCACTCTACTCTGATATCTAGATTAGAGTCTTGTGCGGGGATAAAAGGAACCGTCCTCAAGTGGCTTCAGTCATATTTATCCAACAGAAAATTTTCAGCATTTACTGAATATGTCTACATACTTAATCATTGATCATATTCCAAATTAGGAAATCTTGCATTAAGAATAGATGCAAGATAATTATGATAAACGTAAAGCTGCAGTCTGTAAATTTTTTGGGTTAAAAATGATCCAAAACAATATTTGAGCAAGTACATAACCAGTCAGTGTTCAAAACTATCACCTTACTTTTGTCAGGAATTCAACCACACCACCCAACATGCTAACAAGATCCCAATCACCCGATTACTGACCAGCACCACCTGTCACCACTAATCAAGCTCCCTATATCCTTGCACTCTCCCCGCTGTCACATTGTCTGGTCTCGCAGATTGTTCTGTGTACTTACCCGACTCTTATCTGTGTTTGCTTACCTGCAAGTACCTAATACTTACCTGGGAGGAATTTGCAGGACGTTTGAGCATGCTGCTGCGTCATTACGTCGCGTCTAAGTTGTCCTGGCTAATAGGATATATCGCATGTGAGGTTCCTGCAGGTGGCAGATCGTTTATAGCCTTTTCTCACAGCAGCTGGAATAATTAAACATATTATTTTGATGGCGGATTGTAATCCAGAAAGGAATATGTGTTTATGAAACCCATGTGACTGAAATTTAATTATATTTCAGTTTTAAATAAGCATCTGATTACAGATAGACTTGGATTACACAATATTTGTATTTTAAAGAGAACCAGTTCAAAGGAAGAATAATTAGCTTTTTGGGTTAAAAGTATTTCTTAAGAAATTCAAATGGAATGACAATTAGAGATTAGACTGTACAGAAATTGAAATCTGCACGCTAATACACACTATATACACAGTCACACAATGCTGATGTTTTTAACAATTTGAGAACAAATTATAACAATAATAATAATTTGTGTGGTTTGATGCAATAATTATGGTGACCGGGAGGGGACGTCTTCGGTTCATTTAGTTTTGTCGTGGCCATGACATATTAACTCGTGGGAAGGTGATATTATGTTGTGGCCACCAGATAATTTTGTCGAGGCAACAAAATCTCTATGTCGTGGCCACGAGATGTGAAGTCATGGCCTCGAGATGATATGTTGAGGGAACAACATCCATTTCTCGTGGCCACGAGAAAAATATGTCATTCCCTCAACATGAGAACATGACTTTACATCTTGTGGCCACGACATAAAGATTTTATTACCTTGACAAAATGATCTCATGGCCACAACATATTATCACGTTCCCATGAGTCAATATGTCGTGGCCATGATGAAACTAAGTGAACCAAAGACATCCCCTCCCGGTCACCATAGATAATAGCTAGCCGTTCATTAGATTTAATCACCATTGGTAGCCCGATTTATTGAAATGTATTGCTTTTTTCCTCAGAAAACATTTCAGAACAAACATAGCAGACTTGTTACTTACTTGTTCAGATGACAAGTTCCAGAGAAAATTCTTATTTGGGTCATACTTCCAAGACAGTATCCATACCGGTGCGGTGACTTACAGCTACACATACTTCTCAAAACATTAGATTCATCCGTGCTGGAGCCATGCCTGTTCACAACCCACATATTAAAAATAATTGTGCAAATAACTGCAATTGCAGGTTTTCAAACAGAGATGGACGACAAGGAGGCAAAACTTACAGACTGCAGCTTTAAATGATTACTTTACCTCCTGAGTCTTTCCTTTATTAGTCAAACAGAAGTAATAAAATAAGCATTCAAGTGACAGAGAAGTGATCTTCGGCATACCACAGAAGCACCCAAGAATAGGTTAAAATAAATTAAAGGTAAAAGAAAGCTTTGTTTGGCTTTTATAAATTAAGAATGAATGATAGTGTTACCGATCATCAAAAATTAAACGAAGTGTCTATTTACACTAACTCCGCCCACTAACGTGTGATTGGGTTAGTCAACAATAAAAAAAGAAGTTAGTTCAACATCAGTTTTAGTGGCGTAGATGGTAAGGTGCATGCTTTTTGACACGATCGACCGAGTTCACCTTTTGCCAAACATTTTTTTCTCCCTTTTCATATCTCATATTGCATCAGAAAGGCATTTATTTTCAATAAAAATGAAGGAAATAATCAAAAAGTTGAAAATAAAGTATCGGGTAGGGTTAAGGTAGGTGTAGGGAGGGCTTTATTGTCCCAATAAGGTGGCATCCATTTAATAAATTTGAATTAAAATTATAATTTACACTCAGTACGTTATTATTGCATACTGTTTTATAATGTACTACAATACTGAGGTGCAGATAATTGCCACTATTTGCAATAAGTAGTATAAATAGCAGAAAATCTTGCTATTTTAACAGTGTAAATAGAATCTATTGCTATTTGCACTTAGTGTAAATAGCATCTGCCACTAAAAAAATATGCTATTTGCACTTGGTGGAAATAGCCGCTGCCAAAATTAAATGTCCTAAGTTGTTTTGTGTCAGGCCTATCTTTTTTGACGTTCTTCCTGAAAAAACTTTTTTTTTTTTTTTTGCAACTACAGTATTTGTTCTTGATATTACACATCAATTGTTCTGTTTCATGTTTAATCTGTCAATCTTTTTGATTCTGTTCATTTAGAAAAATGTTTTCAGGTAAAATGGAGAAAGTAAAGAAAAAACAAGGTGCAAGATGAAACAAAATATATAACTTAAGGATGAGAAAAGCACCTAGAGGATCAAATCTCACTGTAGCACAGCTTTAGGAAGTGTGCTAGACACAGGCCCAGCCCTCTTCCCAGCACTCTTTCTCATGGTGAACCGCTTGCTCTGTTTAGGGAAAATAAGAGAAAACAGTGAGTCAAGCCTTAGTGTTTGGAAGCTGCTGCCCAGACTATTAATTAAGAAGGATGAATTAAAAACAGCCCTGTCTGGTCCTCCCCTACCCCCAGTCCTTTGAACAACTTTGGCTTTGAAGGCTTTTTGAAAAAGAAATAGGAAGAAAAAAAAGAGCAAAAAATCCCCCCATAAAACACACATATATACATATATATAAGCACAAAGTTTGCAATTTTCCTGGGAACTGTTTATTTTTAGAAAAATCAAGATTGTTTGTAGCTAAACATCTCCTAGTGCACCGGTTCCCGACCTAGGGTCCGCACCCCCCTTATGGGGGCGCCAGAGTTCACAGGGGTGGCGTGGGAGCTGATATGCTTTGAGGTCAAAGAAAGATATATAAAATGTTCCACTAATAATTTTATAGTAAAATATTTTTAATCGTTAAAGGCAATTGCTAGTATGAACAGCAGCAGATATGGTTTAACAGTAATTAATTAATTACTGTAATTTTTACTGTTATTTACAGAGTTTAAAGTGAGAAAGTTGCTAATGACTTCCTGAGAGCATGGGACAATTCCGGTGCAAATAGTTCTTAGTTAAACTAGATTATGGGTTGTTGTTGAATAAATGCGTTAAATTGGTGCAACTGTTAAGTGAATTCCCTTCTGACTCTTTAGTATTTGTGCTTTACAAGACCTCACCTCTGCCTGTGGTTGATTGCTGCTTGGTTGATTTACGTTTTAAGTGTCAACAATATCACACATTTTAGATATGGCATAATCATGTTATGTATTTCAAACTGTGCTCTGCAATGATTCAAGTGAACAAGCTGTTTTGAGCTGCCAGGTTAATCATGGAATGCTATTTTTGTTTGGGACTTAAAAGTCAAATGTCACATCCCAGCACATTTTGTAAAAGCAGCAGAGATGACAGACTACACTAGTGATTAAAGTAATGTGAGGTCATATTTTACTCTTTAGACATGTGATTTACTCTGGCTTTTTGCTACTTTTCTATTTCTTGTGAAACTTATGTAACAAACAAATAAACAAATTAATTAATTAACTACACCATTTTACACTCTGATTATCTGATATTATTTATTTATTTACCTGATGGCATTTACATTTACACATGGCAATCCAATTCCTTTTGTAACTGGTTAGCGATAGAGAGAAAATAATGTAAATGTGTGGTTCATATCTGAATGAGAAAGTACTGTACCATTAGTCTACAAATGTCTTTAATGCATATTTGAAAATGTATTTGCCTTTTTCTAGTAAAGATGTATTACAGAAAAAAGATTAGTCTGTGTACTATGCTGACCTAGCAACATAAGTGAATACAGCGTAATTGTACTCCATACTGGTTGCAAATTATCTGGGCTCTGCAGATGTAGACTGCAAACAAAGATGGGCCCCCCACCCCCCACCCTCTGATTGTAATCAGTCCTGCCAATCTACAGCCTCTCATTGTTATATTTTCAGCTTAAGAGCGGTCTTCTCTCATTGGTCTATTGCAGCCGGGAGACTGAGCTATGGATGACATTGAATTCATGGCTGCCAAAAGCAGCTGCCTTTTTTGTTTTCCCCAATAATCTTCCAATGAATTCTCAAATTCCATGTGCTACAAGAGCCAGTGTGGAGCAGAGCATGGAATCAGCGGCATTCAAGAGCTTGTGTCAACCTTAGTGAAAATGGGCTGAGATAGGGCTCTTTGCTGAGAGGCTGAGAGGATATTAAGTGCTACCAGACACAGGCTGCCTGGAGGCAGAGCAACTAAGCATGTCTAAAAGAGTGGGGGTGGAAGCCAAAGACTGTGTGCGGTACAAATGGCTCTTTAGATCTTACATCATCTGTCCAATGCACACACGGGGAGATGTCACATGAGGCTAAAAAACACAAATGACATTTCGTCTCACACGAGAAACTAGTTTATCAGAAATGTCATGCTTCTCATAACCACTGTTGCTGAGTGAGGACTGACAATTATTGAAGGATTAGTTCATGTTCAGAAAAAAATATAATTGTTTCAAAACAAATAATGTAATTTTATGCTTTTGGAGGAGTGATATATTCTAGTGATAACAGAACTCCAAATATTTCACAGTTTGTATCACTTATCTTGCAGTATTTCTCACGATGAGTGTCATGGCGGATGCCCAAATCCACTATAGTTTTTTTAATAATTATGTTTTGTGTCATGGAATGTAGTTTTATCAGCCTGTGGCTCTGCTGAGGCACTATTGAGCCTTCGGCTCCTCTGGATTGTTGGATCGACTGTTTTTCATTTTTCTCTTGAAAATATCCCAAAGATTCCATATGGGGTTCAGGTCAGGCATGTTGGTTGGCCAATCAAGCACAGTAATATCATGATCAGCAAACCACTTGGAAGTGGTTTTGGTACTGTGAGCAGGTGCTGAAATCCTGCTGGAAAAGTAAATCAGCATCTCCACAAAGCTTATCAGCAGATGGAAGCATAAAGTACTCCAAAATCTCCTGGTAGATGGCTGGATTGACTTTGGACTTGATAAAACACAGTGGACCAACACCAGCAGAAGTCACGGCAGCCCAAATCATCACTGACTTCAGAAACGTCACACTGGACTTCAAGCAGCTTGGATTCTGTGCCTCTCCAGACTTTATCCAGACTCCAGACCTTGATTTCCAAATTAAATGCTAAATTTACTTTTATCTGAAAAAAGGACTTTGGACCTCTGAGCAACAGTCCAGTTATTTTCATCCTTAGTCCAGGTAAGATGCTTCTGTTTCAGAAGTGGCTTGGTAGCTCTTTTCCTGAAGACGTCTGAGCGTGGGGACTCCAGCTTCAGTCCACTCCTTGTGAAGCTCTCCCAAGTGTTTGAATCAGCTTGTCTTGACAGTATTCTCAAGCTTGCGGTCCTTGCTTGCGACAAGGCTACGTTTTAGTACATTTATATATGGAACTACATTTATGTGCGGCTATTGAGTGAATACAATATAGAAATCCCTTACCGGTCCCTACCCATTTGGAAGTGGAATGCCATCCCTCTTCCAATATTATTGGTCTTTATCATATACTGTAAAGGTTTTAATGGTTTAGCAGTATTGCTTCCAGAGAGTAAACGTTCTTCCAGTCTCTCCACAGGCATTCCTTGAGGTACTGTGACTAAATTTTAAGGTTTTGGATTCTGTATACCATAAAAGGCAGCAAATGCTATGGAGTAAATTATGTATTGTCGTTTGGCCGTTAGCATGTCTTACATTTTTCTTAAACACAAAAGACCGGTGATTTATAGACAGACTAGATGGAATTATAATGTAAGAGAAAACCTGTTGGGGAATGATATCATGTTTCCACTACAATTAAAATATGAGTAATGTCTTTATATAAGACAATGTAAAAAGAGAAAATAAGGAGACTTGTTTTAAATTCTTCTTCCCTTTATCATATATTAGTTTTTAAAATCTGTGATTAAACAAGTTTTAAAAAATGAAAAATTATCTTTATGCACTAATTTTCATGTTTCACACCTAAAAATCCAAATTTTAGTTTTAAAACACCCTAGGCTCCTGTCTACCATTGCCCATGGACCCTGTCTACTATTGTTGTATTGAAAAGAATGTGTAAATTTTGTTAAACATTATTTTTTTGTTACTGAATAAATTCAGAAAATTACAGTATTTTCAGTTTTGGGTGACTTTAATTTTTTTTAAACAGAGCCTGAGATATTTGACAGGTACATGTTGCTATGAATGAACTGAGACTAAACATAGACTCAATGTTATTGACCAACATATTGTTGTTGAAGGTCCAATCAGGCTCCCTGGGCCATTGCCCCTCACGTCCCTGCAGGTGATGAGGGAAAATGATTTCACATCACTCATCCTTATACTAAAGTTGGGCTTATCGTGGTCTCTGGTCATGGTTTCTTTGTTCTTTCCCAGTAAACGGTGAAAGGCAGCGGGCGGTAATGGCCCTTCAGCCAGCCCCTGCTGCCGACACTCAAATCACTGAGGTAATTATCTACAATCAAAGGGCCCAAAAAATCTATTGACACTTAAGTGCCTTGTACAGTGGGAGATTTCACTTCCTTTCAGTCAGTTTCTGTGACTGGGCTTGTTCTCCTTGACTTTGACCCAATAATTGGTGTCACCTACAGTAAAAGGCTAATGCTTCAAACTGTAGGTAATAAGATATACTGATATAGAGATACTGAAATAGTAAAGTATAACATGAGGGAAGGGATGTTTAAAAAGCTACAATTAAAATGAGTACTCTAGCTACAGCCCTGAATGTACACAATATGTTTGAATATGTAAAACGTACAGCATGGCATCAGATACAGTAGTGGATGGTTTACCCCAAATTCCCAAATGAAAATTCATTCATGCAATCAATCAGTCAGTCAGTCAGTCAGTCAGTCAGTCAGTCAGTCAGTTAATCAATTAATAAATCAATCAATAAGATTTGTTATCATTAGTACATTCATTAGGTGTTATAATCTAAGAGTAAATAATGCTTTTATAGCATATATCTAATTTAAAGTTAAAAGCAGGGTAAGCGATTTTTCAAAAACATTTTAGAAAACCGAGACGGGGCCGAGTACCAAAACAAACTTGTAGCCAATAAGCAGTAAGGGACGTGTCTACTCATGATATGGAGGAGAGAGCGTTCAGAGAACAGCCGAGCCGAGCGACAGAAAGATAGAGATGGCGGATAAAAAACAAAAGAGGAAAACGTCTGCGGAACGATAAGGCAAGAAGTAGGATCCGTGTAAATATGGGATCAGCTTTCTAGCGCTGGAGAGAACTCAAGGAGCAGAAGTCCTGTGATCGGACGTCAAGGTTGCTTTGTTTCTTCCCGATAGGTGATTAACACCGTGTCTACACCGGATACGGAGCGACGCAACAGTTAAAGTCTAACTACACTGGCCGCGTATATTTCAGGTGAGAATGTAGTTGTTTAAAACTCAAATCTGTGGTTTATTTATAAGAACAGTGCCTATTTGAAAATGTGCTTCACCAATTTCGGAGACGTGAGCTCCACGCAATCACCAGGTGCTAAGGGCTCATGTATCCTGAAGAGAGCAGCATAACCTTGGCTAGTCCTTCTGACATTTGCCGCTGATGATTCTGTAGTGGTTAAACATAAGATATCATTTGTTTTGCGTAAATCTGTCACAGTTCACCAAGGATGAGAACAGACTGAGCATCCCTTAACAAATCTGGCAACATCCTGGAGCATGTCGGATCCCAGAGATGCATGTACAGAGTCCAGAAGGGAAATTTGTAAAGATGTTGGTACATATTTTCTACCGTTTGGACCTCCCAGCGGAGCGGGCTCCTCTTCGTTGGCGGCACAGATGTCGTCGTCGAGAGACCAGCTGATGGGACATACAAATAGGTCTGCAGGGAGTACTGGTTCAGGTTCTTCAGGTACAGGATCTGGTGAGTGAATTCTGGAAAGAGCATCCGCTTTGGTATAATTATGTCCGGGATGGTAGGTAATCGTGAAGTTGAATCGGGTGAAGAATAATGTCCATCGCGCCTGCCTGTGATTCAAGCGTTTCGCTTCTCTGAGGTACTGCAAGTTCTTCTAATCAGTAATGACTTCAAATGGGTGGTTTGCTCCCTCCAGCCAGTGTCGCCATTCTCCGAGGGCCAGCTTGATGGCTAGCAGTTCTCAGTTGCCGATATCATAATTCTGCTCTACTGGGGATAATTTCTTAGAGAAGAATGCACATGGATGGAGTACAGGGGGCTCACCTCCCCGCTGGGACAACACTGCTCCAACTCCAAGGGAGGATGGAGGAGAACTGGAGCAGAGCAGAAGGCGGCCTTCAGCTTCTGGAAGGCTTCGACCGCATCAGGTGTCCAACAGAGATGTTTGGATTTCTGGTGTAGGAGGGAAGTGAGTGGAGCTGAGAGTTCACTGTAACCAGAGATGAATCTACGGTAGAAGTTTGCGAACCCCAGGAAGCGTTGAAGATCCTTGATGGTAAGAAGTTGTGGCCAATTCCTCACGGCTTCCACTTTGGCACAATCCATCTGGATACCTTCAGGTGTGATGACGTAGCCAAGGAACTGGATGGTAGGTTGGTGGAGCTCATATTTCTCCAGCTTCAGATATAGATGATGTTGACGGAGCCGGACAAGTACCTGTTGTACATGCTTGATGTGGTCAGAGAGGTTGGAGGAGTAAATGAGGGTGTCATCTATGTAGATAATCACAAATTTGTGTAGCATGTCCCGGAAGGTCTCGTTCATGAAGTTCTGAAAGACTGAAGGTGGGTTTGAGAGTCCATACGGCATGACCTGATATTCGTAGTGCCCAGATGGAGTAATGAACACAGTTTTCCACTCATCTCCCTGATGTATGCGGATAAGATTATAAGCACTGCGAAGGTCTAGTCAATCAATCAGTCAGTCAGTCAGTCAGTCAGTCAATCAGTCAGTTAATCAATTAATCAATCAATCAATAAGATTTGTTATCATTAGTACATTCATTAGGTGTTATAAACTAAGAGTAAATAATGCTTTTATAGCATATATCTAAGTTAAAGTTAAAGGCAGGGTAAGCGATTTTTCAAAAACGTTTTAGAAAACTGAGACGGGGCCGAGTACCAAAACAAACTTGTAGCCAATAAGCAGTAAGGGGCGTGTCTACTCATGATATGGAGGAGAGAGCGTTCAGAGAACAGCTGAGCTGAGCGACAGAAAGATAGAGATAAAAAAGAGGAAAACGTCTGCGGAAGAAATGCTTGGAGAAAATGTCCACGCAGTTCCTTGAGGGCAGCTGGTACCAAAGGTAGGGGTTAAGCAAACTTTACCTTCTGGGAGTTGAGAACACGATAGTCAATACATGGTCGAAGCCCTCCATCCTTCTTGGCCACGAAGAAGAAACCAGAAGCCGCCGGAGAGCTAGATGGTTGGATGAACCCCTGTTATTAGGCTTCTTTGATGTACTCATCCATGGCCTTGCACTCCGGGATCGAGAGTGGATAGATTCAACCCTTAGGTAGTTTGGCCCCAGGCAGGAGGTCTATCGCACAGTCCCATAGCCGGTGGGGTGGAAGTTTCGTGGCAGCAACTTTGCTGAAGATGTCCTGGAGCGCCCGGTATTCCTCTGGGAGATTGAATTTAGTGGTGATATCAGGGCTCTCAACAGTGGTAGACCCCAGGATAGCAGTTCTTTGGGAAGGAATGGGAAGTGATGATAGATAGTTAGTAGGCGGGAAGAAATAAAATTTCTTGAAGAACCGGAATCGAAGAGGATTTTTACTGAGAAAGACCGATTGGCAGAAAGTAACACAGCATCATGATATCGTGGGTTATTAACCATAGAATTTACTTAAATAGCACTCACCGCTGGCCGTGAAGGAAGGACAGGGCAGGTTTGCAGTAGGTGATTATCTTCTCCACCGTACAGGCACAGGTTTTGTTGAATGCGGCGTTGGTGTTCAGTGGCGGTGAGATGATACTGATCCGTTTGCATGGCCTCTGGTGCTGAGAAACCACTGAAGGGGGAGGTGTCAGCGGAAGATTTTTCCTCGGTGGTGACCGTGAATAGATGTTGTGAGACATGTTGGGCTTTTAGCATGAAACTTTCAAGTCCCATGGAGTCCTCGTAAATAGCCATTTACTTTCGGAGCTTGGGTATAGTCCACGAGGGTATGCTGAGAGGAGTGCAATCTCGTTCCAGCCGCTGGAGGCCACGAGCGTGTGGAAGTGAATGGTGTACTTGTGGATTGTCCGATTGGCTTGCTGTAATCTAAACAGTTCGTCATGTACACAGAGAGAGGAAGTACTAACGCCAAACACATCTTTAAAATGTGCAACAAAAGATTCAAGGGATTGAATTACCAGACTTTTGGAGTTCCTTAGAGATTCTATGCCCTGGTGATTGAGTGCAGGTGCTCAATACTCAGGTGATTGAGGGCGTGGTTGAGTGGCTGGTTCTGTGGCTGGTTTTTCAGTGTCAGAAACAGGTGTATCCGTGACACTAACAGGTAATCTTTGGTCTTTATTCTATTGTTCTATTAATATGTTAAAATGAAAATGAAAACAGGCAATGTTTGATATAATAATAATTTTGTTTCATTGTAATGTATGTACCTTCCCTGAACTACATTTCTGCGGCTATTAATATGTTTAAATGAAAACGAAAAGAGACAGTGGTGTTTGATATATTTCATCTGTAAATACAGTGAGGAAGATTGCAGCAGCCAAGGCAAGCTGACTGATGTCATCAAGTATGCTGCTCTTTGTAGAATTACCGGACTTGCGTCGTTCCTCCACGGGAGTTCACACTCACAAGTCTAACTCTTGAAGTCCAAACTACCGAGTATGCAAGGCCGAAATTTGCGTACTTGGTATTGAGAAACACACGCAGACCTAACGTTAAGTCACCAGAGTATTTGCCTAATCTTCTCGGTAGTTTAGACCGCAATGGAAACAGAGTAATTTCGGTGGGAAAGTGGCTTATGTTTCACAGAACTAATCATTGCCTGAGTTGCGTAGGCTACGTATATATGGGGCGAATCTATCATTCATATCTGTTTGTTTTGGTGATTTCAAATATCAACATTGGCTTCCAGAAATCGCTTACCCTGCCTTTAATTAAATATTAACAGAATTGACAATCCACTGGCTCTTCAACCATTCATCTCTAACTTATTGTTTCCATTTACATACATACATACAGTATATACATGAATGAATGAATGCATGCATGTTTCATGTATGTGATACTGCCATTTCCCATAGTGTCTATAGGTGGCACCACCACTTTAGTAATTATTAGTAGATGTATTCCTTGAAATAAATTAAATGAAGAAGTTAAGTACCCACGCATGTGGCTGTATTATTTATCGTAGTGCATTCAAGACTATATTCTACATCTTATGATAGTGAGAACATAACATATTTGGCGACGAGGTGGAATCATTTTCCATGGAGCTACCACAGTGAATTGTGAGTATTTAGGCGCACTTGAACATGTATTTTCTCTGTGTAGCTAAAGTGAGCCAGTTTATCTAGAATGTTTGTTACTACAGACCATATGGAAGCTTTTGATGAAAGTGTCTGTAGAGTTGTTAATTGTTGCATAGCCCTTTAAGGTTGGTGCTGTTTGGAGTGGGCGGGCAGTTCGGGTGAGAGGTGCAGGAGGAGGGACTGGCGGAAGACAGTGGTGTACGGAGCAAGGAATAAAGAGAGTTCTGTTGTGCAACTACTTCTTGCTTTGTATCAGTTCTTGACACAATCTTCACGGTGTCAGAAGTGTTTAAACATGGCTCGGGGTCTCTGCCGCATTGATCCGTTAATTTCGACGAGCACATAGCTGACAACTGGAGCAAATTCGAAAAAGAATGGAGCATATATTGCAACGCTGGTCTATCAGACAAATCGAAGAAGGTGCAGGCATACACGCTGCTAAATTTAGCAGGTCCCGAAGTGGTGGAAAAATCCAAGGCTTTCACATTCGCTGAGGAAGAGGACAGAGAAGATCCCGATGTATTATTGCAAAAGTTTGCTGAACTCTGCTTGCCTACAAAGAATATAATAATGGACAGACACGTTTTCAACACCACTAATCAAAGTCTGGTGAGTCCATTCAGTCGTATGTTTCCACACTCAAAATAATTGCAAAAAATGCGACTTTGGAATTTTGAATGACAAGCTAATTCACAACCGCATAGTTTGTAGGATTGAAAGTGACAGTGTGCGGAAACAACTGCTCCGTGAGAAAAAATTTACCCTCGACTCAGCGGTCAATATATGTTTATTACATGAGCAGTCTGAAAAGAGCACAACAGAACTGAAACACGAGGCTGATGTATGTGCTATACAAGATCGCTGTATCAATTGCAACCAGTGGTGTCAAAAGTATTCACATTCATTACTCAAGTAGAAGTATAGATACTAGGGTTTAAAAAGACTTCTGTAGAAGTTGAAGTATCAACTCAAGTTTTTTACTCAAGTAAAAGTGTAAAAGTACTGGTTTCAAAACTACTTAAAGTATAAAAGTAAAAGTAATGGAAGGAAAAAAAATGCCATTAAGGACAAAAGCTTAGGCCGCGGCACAGGGGCCTATTGTGCACTACCCCACCTCCTCAAAAAAACATTTTTCTAAAGGCCATAATGACTATAATGTTATATTAAAATGTTAATGTTGAAAAATGTGGGATGCACTAGGCTACCTGTTTCAGCCGGATATGTGCCCACTGAAAATGAACGCATTTTAGTACAATGCAAATACATTAAAAAACCATATATGTGTACTACTGAGCATTAACGTGTTTCATGGAGCGGAAGATATGATGACTAGTTGCCTGTAAGTATTGTAATGGTGCAAAAAGTCAAACTTCAGAGGCATGTCATCAATAACCTTGTAACACTTCGTCTAGTATTCACACCCAGACTAATTGCCACAAAATTTATATTAGGGAGGGAACCACCGGCTATGGTCTGTGTTAGTACAAATACTCAAAAAGACAAGAAATAGATGCAATAATGAGTATTATTCACAAAAGAAAGAGGTAAAGAATACATACGATCATCAATACCTGATAGGAAATCACACATATAATACCCAGAGTCAAAGCATTTCAACATAGGACAAAGTCACGCATCAACAATATTATTTACAAAAGTAGTGCAAATAATCTTATCTGGATAGGCAGAAATTACAAAGTCCTTTCTGCTGTACTCAAGTGCACAACAGTCTGGAAATGAAATGGCCGGCACCAATCTGATATAATCCGTCATCAAGCAACAAGACTTTTGTCCTTGTACATCGACCCAGAAGATAACGAGGAGAATAGAAGTAAGGTGTCCTGGGGTTATCAGGAAGGACTAAAGAGTCCTTATTGACTGAGCAGAAAATCCCATAGATTCCCAGTCTGGACTCTAAGGCTGTGTCCAAATTTAGGGTCTGCATCCTTCGGAGTACTCATTTGAAGGATGTTACGTCACAGCGCCGCGACGAAGGCTGTCCAAATTCGTAGGATCCTTCAAATGCGGCCCACAAATACGTCCTCCTTTTCCCCGAATTGGAAGGATGGGTGTGGTGGATCCTTTCCCGTCCTACCTATCCCATAATTCTTTTCGGCAGAGCGTAATGGCGGACGAAGCGAGCGGTAGCGGAGTGGGAGAGGAGTTTCTCTGACAAAACAAGCTAAAGTTTATGCTTCGGCTCAATGAATTTGTAGGAGAAATTAGTAGAATACTTAAAAACAAATAAAAATAGGCTATAATGGCTTACCTGGATGTGACTGTCTTGTAGTCTGATATAAAAAACTCTCCGACAACGAGCAAAGAAAGTATTTAATTTATTTAATTGCTTTATTTCTTCCAAAAGAATTAAAATGAGGAGAATAACTCTTTGTTTGTCCATTTTCCCGCTTCTTGCTTGGCGCTGTCACGGTTGCTAGGCGACAGGATATGAGCAACGGGTTAGGGAGGGAACTGAAAGAAGGGTAGGCTGTCCAAATTCACAAACACCGACTTCCGGGTTTTACGGACGTCGGAGGATCCCTCCTCCTTCAACCGGGTAGGAAGGATCCTAAGGAGGATGCAGACCCTGAATTTGGACACAGCCTAAGAGTGGTAAGCCATGCTGCTGGTCCCCAAACACCTCTCACTTCTTCTATCCTTGCCTTACTGATATGGTAGAGCAATAAGCACACTACCTCCCCCTAATGTCAGGTAGTAGCCTTACATACCAAAGGGAAACTAATGTGACAGGTCAAGACTGTTACATACCCTCCCCCTCAGAAGAAATTTGGCTATAACCATAACATGGCTTCAGATTTTGTACATGTAGAGTTTCCACAATATCAGGATTATCAATGTACCTCACAGAACAATTAACAGGTCCCAGTACTTTTACCACCTTGGCAGGGCCTTTCCATTTTGCTGCCAATTTAGCCATATACCCTTCGTCTGCTCTGGAAAGAGGATGGGTCCGGACCCAAACCAAATCTCCCACCAAAAACTGCACTGATTTATGCCGTTGATTATAGTACCTTTGCTGTTTTCCTTGGGCTCGTTCAACGTTAGTTTTCACCAGGTTGATGAGTTGCCGTTGTCTGTCAAGAAGAACATATGCAGGGTTATCTGGATCAGGGAGTTTGTGGATGGCTCTTTCTATGGGACCTTTCAATTTTCGTCCCAATGCAACCTCTGCAGGGGTGAAACCTGTGCTCTCATGCCATGCAGTGTTAAGAGCAAAACGAAACTCTGCTATCCACTTGTCCCATAGTCGATGTTGGTCACCGACATAAGAAGCAATCATTGTTTTGAGGTTGCGATTAACTCTTTCTGTGAGGTTGGTTTGTGGGTGGTAAGTGGTTGTCAATTTCTGAATGACCCCCCATTGCTTACAAACTGTACTGAGTAATTGAGATGTAAATTGTACCCCTCTATCCGATACCAAGTACGTAGGTGTGCCCCATCTGGTGAAAATCTCCTCCACAAGAATCCGGGCTATTTGCTGTGTTTTGGCTGTACGTAATGGAAACATTTCTACCCATTTAGAGCAATAGTCAACAACCACGAGGAGGTATTCATTTTGTTTACTGCTCTTAGGGAAAGGTCCCATTAAGTCCACTCCTAACATAAACCCAGGTTCGACGACAGGAGTTGATTGGAGATGACCAGACAGCTTGGTCATAGCGGGTTTGTATTTTTGACATGTGGTACATTCCTTGCAATACTTCCATACATCATTTCTCACATTAGGCCAATATGCAATATCAAGCAATTTTAATAGAGTTTTCAATCTCCCCAAATGTCCACTAAGGGGACTGTCATGTGTGTAGTGTAACAGAGCTTCACGTTGACTGGACGGGATCATCAGTTGGAGTTTTTGTCCTTGTTGTCCTTTAGGTAGACTACGGAACAGAAAACCGTTCTTCATCACGTAGTGGATGCGGGTAGGATCAGCAACTTCATTGCCCTGTGCCTCTTGAA
The DNA here is from genome assembly GCF_936440315.1 of Barbus barbus. Classification (NCBI taxonomy): domain Eukaryota; kingdom Metazoa; phylum Chordata; class Actinopteri; order Cypriniformes; family Cyprinidae; genus Barbus; species Barbus barbus. Next base: position 26,885,301 of record NC_136715.1, on the reverse strand, counting down.
TCAGCTCTTGTAATTCTGGATCTCTTTGTTGATCTGTGGCAATTTGTGCTAGATCTACTTGCAAGTTGCTTGATAATACTTCAGTGGCTTTGATTACTGCAATCATTTCCTGAGGAGTGTGATTGGTATGCACTCTGGACAATATGTCAGGCACTACATTGCATTGACCTTTACGATACTTTACGGTAAAGTGAAAATCTTGTAATCTCAAGGTCCAACGGGTGAGGCGGGATGATGGCTTTGGGTGCTGAAAGACCCATGTCAGCGCTGAATGGTCCGTGATAACTGTAAATGGTCGTCCCTCCAAATACGGCCTCCACTTTTCTACAGCCCAGATTACCGCTAAACATTCCTTTTCAGAAACAGAGTATGCCTTCTCTGCTCCTCGTAATAAACGTGAGGCATAGGCGATGACCTTTTCTTCACCTGCTGTTTCCTGAGTAAGCACCGCACCTAACCCAACCTCACTAGCATCTGTTTGCACTGTGAATGATTTACTGAAATCTGGGGGTATCAACACTGGTGCTTGAGTTAAATCCCGTTTTATAGTGTTGAATGTATGTTGACATTGTTCTGACCATAACCAAGTGGATTTTTTTGTTTCAGTGCATGAAGTGGGGCAACTTTCTCAGAGAAATTAGAAATATAGCGGTGGTACCAACCAGCGAGTCCTAGGAATCGTTGCACGTCTTTGATTGACTGAGGGGTTGGAAAAGAAGCGACTGCCTCTACTTTTGCTGGATCTGTTTTTATTCCACTGCTTGACACAATGTGCCCTAAGAAGGTAAGAGTCTGTTGCATGAAGTTACATTTGTTCAAGTTGAGGGTTAGACCAGCTTTATGGAGACAATGGAAAACTTGCTGCAGGTGGCAAAGATGTTCTTCCTCATTCTTGGAGAACACCACAACGTCATCAATGTAAATGAAACAGCACTTACCCTTGATTTCTCTAAGTGCCTGTTCCATTAGTCTCTGGAAAGTTGCAGCAGCATTTTTAAGCCCGAAAGGAAGACGACAAAATTCGTATAGCCCAGATGAAGTGACAAAGGCAGTTTTCTGGATGCTGTCAGGCATCATTTCCACCTGCCAGTACCCGCTTTTTAGGTCAAGTGTACTGAATATTGTGGCACCATGCAAGGATTCCAGAATATCTTGGATCTGTGGCATAAGGTATGCATCGAGGTGAGTTTTAGCATTCAAACCCCGATTGTCTACACACAATCTTGAACTACCATCCTTCTTAGGCACTACTACGACAGGTGCTGCCCATGGAGACGCTGATGGCCTGACAATCTTCTTGGTTAGCAGATTATTGATTTCAGATTCAATGAACTGCTGCTTGTACAGAGACACTTTATATGGGCGTTTTCTGACTGGTACTTCATCAGTTGTGAGGATTTGGTGTTTTACCATGTTGGAATGTCCTATTTCATGAGTGCATACTGCGGGCCATTGCAACATTAACTTTTCCAGTTGTATTCTGAACTGACCATTAGTATTAGCTTGCTGAACCAGTTTTTGAATGATCAACTGGGTTTTGTTAGATGTAGGAGGGATGGGTACAGCTATATAAAAATGTACTGTCACTTGGGATCCATGTGGCAAGAAAGGGAAAGTTTCTTCAGCTCTTCCTTCTCTGGCGGGTATGGTGTATTGTGATCTCTGAAAGTCTAAAGTCAATCCAGAATCCATCAAAAAGTCCATCCCTATGATGATTGGCACAGTCAAATCCACATCCCTCATTATGTATAATGTTAGCTCCATCTTACATCCTTGGATCTCACACTTCCAAGTCACTCTTCCAATTGCAGTCTGCTGCTGTCCATTGGAGAGAAGAAATGCTTGTCCACCACAGAGCTGATATGACTCATTCTTGCTCATCTGGTCCCAGGTTGACTTTTTAATGAGCGAGAGTGTGCTACCAGTATCTACCATTGCTGTACAGTATCGATCTTGTAAAATAATAGGGATGGTGACAGTCTTGACTCCAGTTATGGCTGGATTATGGGAAGGTTGGACTATGCTCGTACTAGTATGACACGGTCCTACTTGGAGACAGCGAGCTGGTTGAACTTTCTTCTTTTGGTCAGCTGTATTAACTTGACTCCAATACTTCTTGGACTCTTCAAAATCCCTTTCGATTTGTGTGCCGATCCTTACTAGTTCAGCAACATCCTTCACGGTCCCTCTTAACAGACTAGCTAGACGAGGGTTACAGTTTCTTAGGACAGCCTGGACAATGTCTCTCTCACTCATTCCACTTTTCCATTTCATACACAACGCTCGATACCGGTAAGCAAAGTCCAGAATACATTCCTTCACCCCTTGTTTTCTTTCCTGCAATCTTCTAATAGCTACGTCTTCGTAGTCTTCACTTAAGAAGGACTGCAAGAAGACTTCTCGGAACTGCTTCCAACTCCTCACGTGTTTCCGTTCTGCCAGCCACCAGTCTTTAGCGGTACCTTTGAGCACAGCAGTCAAAGCAGCCAGAACTTCAGCATCACTAAGAGGTCGAACTGCAAAGTACTCTTCACATCGCTCAATGAAGTTTACAGGATCCACTTCCTGAGCATCACAGAAGCTAGGGAACTCAAGTTTAACCGGGGGATTGTACAGCAAGGATGTATGACTTTCTGAATACATTGATGGAATGTTCTGTACATTATAAGTTTGATTTTGAGAAGCTGTATGAGGAGTAGAGCAATTGGGAACTGTCTGTGTGGAGTTATACAAGCGAGCATTACATGATTTGATTTTTTTTTCCATTTGGACATCCCTCCGTTTCAAACAGTCTATCATGGATTGTCCTAAGTCCCTTATTGCTAGTTCCAACTGGTCCTTCATTCTATCTCTCTCTCTATCAAAACGGTAGTTCATTGTTTCCTTCAGCGTTTGAACCTTGGATTCCAACAACTCTTGAGAAACACACTCATCTAACCGCCGTTTATTCTCTTCCCAGCTGCCTTCAAGTGTAGTTAGTCGATCTGATAGCCTCTCTACTATCATTGTTGTTGATATTGGTGTGGCTTGGTTATGCTCACTTTCCCATTCAAGGGGGGGTGGGGGTAGACACCTTTCCTGCACATCATCTAAGAAATTTCCCTCCTCTTCTCCTGGATCAATGTACAAGTTGCTGAATGTGTGCATTAACTCACCCAACGGGTCTCTTCGGGTAATAAATGCCTCAGATGAGAAATCCAGTTCAGGACCATATTCATCCTCTCCCAGAGCAGCCTCACTTGCCATATTGAAATATCTGAAATCTATACTGAACACAAGAGCTTATAAATGCCTGCAGGTCCCTGTTCGGGCGCCACTATGTAACACTTCGTCTAGTATTCACACCCAGACTAATTGCCACAAAATTTATATTAGGGAGGGAACCACCGGCTATGGTCTGTGTTAGTACAAATACTCAAAAAGACAAGAGATAGATGCAATAATGAGTATTATTCACAAAAGAAAGAGGTAAAGAATACATACGATCATCAATACCTGATAGGAAATCACACATATAATACCCAGAGTCAAAGCATTTCAACATAGAAGGACAAAGTCACGCATCAACAATATTATTTACAAAAGTAGTGCAAATGTTCTTATCTGGATAGGCAGAAATGACAAAGTCCTTTCTGCTGTACTCAAGTGCACAACAATCTGGAAATGAAATGGCCGGCACCAATCTGATATAATCCGTCATCAAGCAACAAGACTTTTGTCCTTGTACATCGACCCAGAAGATAACGAGGAGAATAGAAGTAAGGTGTCCTGGGGTAAAACAGTCCTTTTGAAGTACAATCCTCCTGGATATTATCAGGAAGGACTAAAGAGTCCTTATTGACTGAGCAGAAAATCCCATAGATTCCCAGTCTGGACTCTAAGAGTGGTAAGCCATGCTGCTGGTCCCCAAACACCTCTCACTTCTTCTATCCTTGCCTTACTGATATGGTAGAGCAATAAGCACACTACCTCCCCCTAATGTCAGGTAGTAGCCTTACATACCAAAGGGAAACTAATGTGACAGGTCAAGACTGTTACAACCTTTATTGGAATGTAAATGTACATCCAAGCTTAGCTGCAGGAATCTGTGAGGGCAACGAACGAAGAGAAAGCACCCGTTTGATAAATGAGCCAGTAGTGGAGAAATAATAACTTTTAAGAAATAATCTTTTTTGTGTGTGACGTGATTTGTGTCATGTGCAGGTGCGATGGATCGCGTACAATCCAATAGGGTGTCGGAATATTCTCATCCAACCACAATTCACTCTATCCGGATGGCGCGATTTATCTGGATAGGTTTTTATTTTATTTTTTTTATTTTTTTGAGCGATGACCAAGGGCGATGCTAGGATTTTCATTTTAGGGGGGCTCAGCCCCCAATGATGGTATAATAATAAAAAATAAATATTTACAAAAAAAATTATTAATAGGGTAGGATGGTATACTAAACTTATTGCAGTATTCCACTGTATTGCATAGATGGGTATGACATCCGAGTACAAGCCAAATACAAGTCTACCTGAGCTCACACACACACACACACACACCTGTTTACTGTACAAACCAAAAATGTTACTGTTTGCATTACTAGTACAAATCTTTTTCTATGCTCAAGTACAAACAGAAAATTGTAAACATAAAACATCATATTCAACATCATCACTTTAAACTTACACTGACTATCCATATTAGCAATATAAACAACACAGCTATAAGGCTGGACAATGGATTAAACTATGTGGGTGCTGTGATTAACTTTTAAAAGTAAAAAAATAAAATAAAATAAAAAACCGCAAAACTGAAGCAGTCTGTGAGAAGGGCACACAATGTTTCAATCTCTGTCAATCACTCTGATATGCAATTAAAATGAGTGCACTGACTGAGTGCTGTCTGTCACTGTCTTTAATCACTTCTATGCCTAACTGTATGGTAGTTAATGCCACATGCACTGTAATATTAAGTTCTATATTGAAAGCTAAATTTTCAAATGAAAATAGCAATAACGTGATCGTTTTATAAAGTATGCATATAATGTGTTAAGGGCTTTCGCTGAAGGAAACAGCTGTGGTGTGATGAGTGGTGAATGCAGCGAACATTTTACAGAAGATTGGAAACCGATTGCTCTCCCATGACTTTTTGTAAACTGTATTTAAGACAAAGAACTGCACAGATGTAGATATTATAACAATCTATCGATAAACACACACCTTGTCCTCTCCTCTGCGCCACCGCAGTCTGTGGATTGAAGAACGCGCAGAAAGATGGGGAGGAGCCGAAGTCTGCTGCCGTTTGAAATTTAAAGGGGAAGAATCGCAAGATTTTTAGGGGGGCTGAGCAGAAATTTAGGGGTGCTAAAGCCCCCCTAAAAATGACCTAGCAACGCCCATGACGATGACAAGCCGGAATGAAAACGAGCTGAAATGAAATAGGAGTAACGAGGCTATTTTAAAATGTAAGGAGTAGAAAGTACAGATTTTGCGTGAAAATGTAAGGAGTAGAAGTAAAAAGTCGGCTGAAAAATAATTACTCCAGTAAAGTATAGATACCCAAAATTTCTACTTAAGTAAGGTAACGAAGTATTTGTATTTCGTTACTTGACACCTCGGTAACACTTTCTATGAAGCCCGTATTTATAATAAATTGTAAAGGTAGTCTTAAGGCATTATAATGAATGCATAATGCATTATAAATAACTTTATAATATGTTGTATCATCTCATGAATATTCATAAGAATAGATTTAATGTCTTTTAAAAGCTAAAACGACAAATAAGTAACTATTATGAGTATGATGATTTATAACACACAATGAATGTATTACACACAGTGTAATATGACACATTTGCTTTGAACTTTTTTTTTTTTTTTTATAATATCAGCTTGATTATTTAGATGGCACCCTTTAGACAGCTGTTGATAAGTAACTCTGCAACTACATGTCGACTAGCAGTCATGAGCGTATTAGTGGTTTGTCTGCTGAATATACTGTATGCTAACACTTTAATTTGATGCTTCCTCAACAGATATACTGAGTATAGGATACTTTTCAAGTATGTGAACATTCTACCTACCCTACCTAAGTCTACTAATACAATTAGTTATATGAAAATTGCACTCAAGAGATGTAGATAAACAATATCAAGCTATGATATAGCCCATTATAAATGAAGTAGATTTAATATGGTGTTCATTGTGTTATAAATAATCATACTCTAAGTTATAACCACAAATACGTAAATACTATAATATATTATAATTGTTATGATTATTTATGAGATTTTATAACACATTACAAGGTTTTTTTTATAATGCATTATACATTTGTTATAATGCTTTAAGAATACCCTTATAATACATTATAAATACGGGCTTCATAGAAAGTGTTACCGACACCTCTGATTGCAACGGACACCACGCCCCTGATAAACTTAAGTGCTTTTCTTTCAACAAACAGTGCAACTGCTGTGGAAAATGGAACCACTTTGCAAAGTGCTGCAGATCGGCTCCATCACCCAAAACTGTATACAATTCCAAAGTCGTGTTTACCATCCCAGGCGTTCCACAGCGCAATTCAGAGGCTCTAAGTCAAACCAAGTTAATGAATTCAACACGGCCCTGAATGCCCCTGAGGACACTTTCTATTGTGAGACAGTGGATGATGCTTCTCAAAGGGGTGAAATATTCACAACGCTACATTTAAAGCATGGATCTGGCCAGTTTAAACTGAAAGTGGACACAGGTGCCAAATGCAACTTTATATCTGCCCAACAGCTGCACCTCATTGTACCCTCAGCTCACATAAACACTAAGGAAAAAGTGAATCTCATTGTGTGTGGTGGGCAAACTATCAACACTAAAGGCACCACAATATTAGACTGTGAACAAGGCCAACTCAAATTCTACGTTGTAGATCACAGTGTGAGACCACTGCTTGGATTGCAAGACAGCATAGCAATAGGCCTGATACAGTTAGGACCACATGTGCATGCAGTGGAAAACCAAGAGCCAGAGGTACGGGAATTTAGCGACTTGTTTGACACCACAGCGCTTGGTAAACTGCCCGTTGTTTATCACATGCGATTGGATGAGTCAGTAGTGCCCACTGTATGCGCACCTAAGAAAGTGTCCATTGCAATGGAGAAAGTCATGGCAGAACTTGAGAGAATAACTAAATTGGGCGTCATTGCCCCTGAAACTGAAGCAATGGAATGGGTGTCTGCCATGGTTGCTGCACAAAAGAAAGATGGCTCTGTAAGTGCCCATTGCAATGAAGGAGAAAGTCATGGCAGAACTTGAGAGAATGACTAAAATGGGTGTCATTGCCCCTGAAACTGAAGCAACGGAATGGGTGTCTGCCATGGTTGCTGCACAAAAGAAAGATGGCTCTGTAATAATATGTATAGATCCTGTATACCTCAACAAAGCACTCCTAAGGCCACATCATCCATTAAAAACTATTGAACAGGTCATTGCTGACATGCCGGGGCCAAGGTTTTCAGCATCCTCGACGCAAAATGCGGATTTTGGCAAATCCCTTTAGATGAGGCATCATCTAAGCTGACCACATTCACGACGCCCTCTGGCAGGTACAGATTCTTGCGCATGCCCTACGGTATCTCCACCGGCAGTGAAGTGTTCCAGCGAACTATGAAACATCTCTTTGATGGACAGCCATGTCAAATCGTGGTAGATGACATCCTTGTCTGGGGGTGCTCAACACAGGAACATGACGAGCGACTGAAACAGGTACTTCACAAAATCCGTGCATGTAACATGAAATTAAACCCTGATAAGTGCAAATTTCGTGTCACCTCAGTTTCTTATGTAGGCCACCTCCTGACTGCTGACGGCATCGAACCTGACCCAGACAAGAATACAGCTGTCCGCCAAATGCCAAAACCTGAGGATAAACAGGCCTTGCAATGGTTTCTTGGCATGACAAACTATTTATCAAAGTTCATTCCACACTATAGTGATGTCACTGGCCCTCTACGTGTCCTGTTAAAGCAAGATGCGGAATGATCATGGCTCGAGCTGCAGGATTCTGCTTTCCAAAAGTTGAAAGATGCTGTATCCAGTCCCCCAGTTCTGCAATACTTTGACGTTACTAAACCCGTTGTCCTTTCAGCTGATGCATCCCAACATGGACTGGGCGCCGTGTGTCTTCAGCAGGGTGCTCTTGTTGCCTTTGCCTCACGCGCCTTAACACACACCGAATCTCGGTATGCCCAAATCGAGAAAGAAATGTTGGCATTAGTATTTGCGACACACAAGTTTCACGACTTTATCTACGGCCGACCCGTTACTGTGGAAACCGATCACCAGCCCCTCATTACGATCCTCAAAAAGCCATTGCACACTGCCTCGGCACGTCTTCAAAGCATGATGCTCAAGCTCCAACGTTACAGTCTCAATGTGATTTACATACGGGGCAAGGAACTCTTTGTTGCTGATGCTCTATCACGTGTTCATCTCTCGTCCACTGAGCCTCCTCTCACTGACAACTTGCTAGAGATGATGATGCTTCAAGTCCTCTCGTCGCAACGGACAGAAGAACTCCGATCTGTCATTAAATCTGATCCTACATGCCAAAGACTTATTGACATGATAATGCATGGTTGGCCTAGCTCTTTCAAAGAGCTATCACATGATCTCCACCCATTCTTTGCAATGAGAGAGGAATTTGTTGTTGAGAACAGACTGATTTTTCGAGGACAGAGACTTTTGATACGTCATCGTTACAAAGTTACTATGTGACTCAGCTACAACAAGGCCATCCAGGTCTGGTAGCCACACAACGCAGGGCAAAAGAAACAATGTACTGGCCCACGATGTATGCTGATATAGAGAGAGCTCTCTCTCGTTGTGCTCCTTGTCATACCCTCAAGCCCCATCAGTCAAGAAAACCCATGCATCCGCACAATGTTCCTGACCTGCCCTGGATATTCACTGCTGCCGACATATTTGAATGGCATGGCAAAATGCACCTGGTTCTGGTGGACTCATTTTCTGGTTGGTTCGAACTTGACCATCTACCTGACATGAGGAGTGTCACCGTCATTGCAAAACTCAAGAGACACATTGCAGTTCACAGCACTCCCCAGACGCTCTTGACAGACAAGGCACGGCAGTTTGTCTGTAGCGACTTTTCTGATTTTGCACGTGCATGGGATTTCGAGCACATTCGGAGCAGCCCTCGCTACCCGCAGTCCAATGGCATTGCAGAGCGTGCAGTGCGATCCGCCAAACATCTGCTCGAGAAATGTTACAGAGAACGCAGTGACATACAAGCCGCGTTACTCCATCTGCGTAATCTTTCACACGCTGACCTGCCGTCTCCTGCCAAGCTCCTCTTCTCCAGGCATACAAGAACTTTCCTTCCAGAGCTGAAAGACAGACTGAAGCCATCTTTCTGCCATGACACCAAGGCTGTGTTAACCAGGAGGAGACAGGATAGCAAAGCATACTATGACCGCAAAGCCCACACCCTTCTACCCTTACAGCAGGGACAGACAGTAAGGATACAGACAGCTCGGGGTTTCGACAAACTGGCGGTTGTTCAGGGCCTGGCTTCTCAGCCTAACAGCTATGTGGTAACATCTCAGGGAAGACAGTACACACGAAACCGACGTCTCCTTCTCCATGTTCAAGAGCCTGCACCTACGGAATGTGCAGAGGATGATTATAGCCCCCTTTCACCAGCTTCACCTCCTACTACCCCCCTGTCATTTGCAGTGTTGCCATCTCAGAGTGAAGCACCTACCACTGGCGCTGTGGTCCAGACTGCCCAGCCCATGGTGACTCGTTCAGGGAGAGTCAGTCGCCCCAACCCACATTATCAGGACTATGTAACTGGTTAAGGATATCCTTTTTTGTTTGGTTCTCTTATATACCACAAGGTTATATATAATGCTTTACTTATGCCCTTACCAGTCTTTAATGTTATGTTTTGCATGCTCAGTTAATAAGTGTTAGCTTAAGGGAAGGGATGTAGAGTTGTTAATTGTTGCATAGCCCTTTAAGGTTGGTGCTGTTTGGAGTGGGCGGGAAGTTCGGGTGAGAGGTGCAGGAGGAGGGACTGGTGGAAGACAGTGGTGTACGGAGCAAGGAATAAAGAGAGTTCTGTATCAGTTCTTCACACAATCTACAGCGTCGAACCATGAACCACCTATATTGAAAGATTTGAGCACTTTGTAGAAGCTAACATCGTAATCATCCCCTTACACTGATTGGCTTCATCACTCTGTCTCCTCTCCACCAGTAAGCTGGTGTGTGGTGGGCGTTCTGGCGCACTATGGCAGCTGTCGCATCATCCAGGTGGATGCTGCACACTGGTGGTGGACGAGGAGACACCACCCCTCACAATGTAGAGTGCTTTGAGTGCTTAAAAAAGCAGAAAAGCGCTATATAAATGTAATGAATTATTATTATTATTATTATTATTATTATTATTGTGGCTGCAGTGTGTCACATGACAAGCATGACGCGTCGCCATGGAAACAATAAGGCTATGCAGTCTAAAATAACGGTCGCCTAAAAAAACTTACGCTTGGGGCTCAGCTAGAATATTTTAAACTCACATGTGAAAGGTTTAAGGACAAAAATTGTAATACATGTGGAAAAAAGGGCCACATCAGACACGTTTGCAGGAAGAGTAACAATGACAGAACAAACAAACAGTTGAAACAGAGCAAAAGCCGCATGGCCAACGAAAGAAACTAAGCAGAAAGACTGTGTTAAAAAAGGAAGTTTACACCACCTTGATGCTGATGCAGCATCCAGTGATGATGAAAAAGACTCCGAGTTAGCTTTGTTTAAACTGTCACAGCCAGTAGAAAAGTCCAGTATCATTGTGAAACCAGAAGTTCAAGTTCAAGTTGAGCTTTATTGTCATTCTGCTACATGTGTGGACATATAGTGGAACAAAATGTCGTGTCTCGCAGGACCACGGTGCTACATACTAGTTAAACATAAGATAGACATACAACAATGCAAGTATAAGAGAAAAAAAGGATCTGACTATACATATACTATGAATACTATAACTACTATACCTAGTTGCCTAGACATACACAACCTGAGACTGTACAATAACTTTACATATATACTGTACATGAAATTGTGCAAAAAGATAGAAATAAAAATAATATATATATATATATATATATATATATAGTACATTAAATTGTTGTGCAGATTAAAGAGAGATTTTGTGGGAAGCAGCGCATAGTGCAAAAAGATTTGTAGTGCAGTCTTTGTAGCAGGGAGTGTTCATAGAAAGTGTCTAGTGTGCATATAGTGGGATGAGTGCGTTACTACAGGTGGTTTGTATAGCCCACTCACCTGTGTGTAGCACACTCAGAATTGCACTTAGGAAAAGTTGTCAACTGTATTAATGAGTTTGGTGAGTGGGGGGTCAGAGGGGGACAGGGAGATTGGAGTTAAGAGCTCTCACAGCCTGGGGGAAAAAGCTGTTGAGCAATCTGACAGAGCGAGCTTTGATACTCCGGTACCTTCTACCTGATGGTAGGAGCTGGAAGAGGTTGTGGGAGGGGAGGGTGGGGTCTTTCACAATGCTGGAGGCCTTGCTGGAGCATCATGCAAGGAAAATGACCAGGATGGAGGGGAGAGGGGCACCGATGATCTTTGCAGCTGTGTTCACTGTCCGTTGTAGGGTCTTGCGGTCAGCAGCACTGCAGTTCCCATACCAGACAGTGATGCAGGTGGTCAGCACACTCTCAATGGTGCCCCTGTAGAAAGTGGTGAGGATGGGTGGCGGGAGACTTGCCCTTTTCAGCCGGCGGAGAAAGTGAAGGTTGTCGCTGTTGTCCCTTCTTGTTGAGTGACGTGACGTTGGTGGTCCAGGTGAGATCCTCTGAGATGTGCACCCCCAGGAATTTAGTGCTGCCGACTCTCTCCACAGTTGAGCCGTCGATGGTCAGTGGGGGGTGGTCAACAGAGTTTCTCCTGAAGTCCATCACAACCTCTTTTGTCTTACTCACATTGACTTCTTTGGTACTGGAATTATGGAGGTGGATTTGAGACCTGTGGGGACGACTGCCTGGCTCAGCGAGGTGTTGAAGATGTCTGTTAGGACATCCGTCAGCTGTGCAGCACAGTCTCTCAGTACACATCCAGGTATGTTGTCAGGGCCCGCAGCCTTTCGTGGGTTAATCCGGGACAGGGTCTTCCTTACGTCGGCTGGAGAGAGACAGAGTACCTAGTCGTTTGGAGATGTGAGTAGTTTCTGTGCAGGTGTGTCGTTCTGTATCTCAAATCGTGAGTAGAAGTGGTTGAGTGCATCTGGTAAGGAAGTGTCATCATCACTGGCCTGTGTTGGGGGCTTGTAGTCAGTGATGGTCTGAATGGCTTGCCACAGGGACCGAGTGTCTTTACTGTCTGTGAAGTTGTTGTTGATTTTTTGCATATTGTTGTTTTGCCTTCTTGATGCCATGAGACAGATTGGCTCTTGCTGTTTTGAGGGCTGCTTTGTCTCCTGATCTGAATGCTTCATCTCTGGTCTTTAGCAGCCCACGAACCTCTGCTGTCATCCATGGCTTCTGGTTGGCACGTGTGGTAATGGTCTTGGTGACTGTCACATCATCTATGCACTTTTAGATGTAAGCAGTCACAGTTTCAGTGTACTCCTGCAGGTCTGTGTGGTTGTTGTAGGTGGCTGCCTCTTTAAACATGTTCCAGTCTGTGTCCTGGAAGCAGTCCTGCAGTGCTGAGGTGGCATTGTTTGGCCATACTGTGATCTGCTTTTGAACCAGTTTGGCAAGTTTGAGAAGTGGTCTATATGCTGGGATTAGCATAACAGTGATGTGATCCGAGTACCCGAGGTGGGGTTCAGCTTTGTATGCGTTTTTCTCTGTTGTATAAACAAAGTCCAGTGTGTTGTTTCCCCTTGTTGCAAAGTTCACATGTTGGTTGAACTTTGGTAAAACTGTCTTTAGGTTTGCATGGTTGAAGTCATCGGCTATGATGAAAAAGCTGTCTGGGTTATTTGTTTGTTGTTCACTGATGGCGCTATACAGTTCACGAAGTGCGTCCTTAGCGTTTGCACATGGGGGTATGTAGACCGCAACAATAACAATGACCGTGAACTCCCGCGGCAGATAAAACGGTCGCGACAACCATAAACTCCGCCAGTCATGAACAGTGTTTTGATAATATCGCAGCATTGTTACACCAGTCTTTGTTGATATACACACACAAGCCACCTCTGTGGGTCTTACCAGATAGTGATGAATCTCTATCCACTCGGAAGCTGGTTAGCCCATGCTGCTGAATGGCGGAGTCCGGGATGTTGTCGTTTAGCCATGTTTTGGTGAAAACAAACACACAACAATCCATTGCCTCATGCTGTGTAGACCGACTGAGTTGAATTAAGTCCAGTTTTTTTTTTTTCCAGAGAGCGAACGTTTGAGAGCATGAGTGTTGGAAGAGCCGGTCTTGTGGGGTTAGCTCTTAGCCTAGCTCGTATACCTCCACGCTTACCTCGCTTCCATCCTCTCTCACACCGCTTGCGATGCTGCCTTGTGCGGGTAGCATCAGTAGGCGAGGCCGCGGTCTTGAGGTCCGGCTCCAGCAGTAAACAAAGGCCTCGTAGCTTCTCAGTAGCCGCCGGCGAGAGTTGGTGTTTGTATGCGTTGCCGATATCCAAAAGACTTTGGCGATCATAGATGAGTTTTGGAGTGATTTCCTTATGAGTTAGTGGTAAACTGACGACAATAAAAGACATAAAGGCACCGTCTTTGGGACCTGGAGTAGCCGCTGCGTCTGATCGCACTGCCATCTTGGAGGAATGCCACTTGAAATGGAACTGGACACGGGTGCAGCAGTGTCTTTGATTTCAACATAGACTTATGACAGAATACTGAAACACCTGCCCTTATGCTCAACTGACATTGTTCTTCGAACATACCCTTACCAAAAAGTATGCTTCAAGTTTATTTTATTAAGTATCAAGTATTTATTATTTTATTAAGTTTGAGTATATTTTTAAGTATACTTTAAGTATAACAGTAGTAAACTTTGAGTACACAATTAGTTTACATCAATGTTTTAGCTTGTACTCAACTGCAACTATACTAAAAGCAAACTTAAAGGTATACTGATAGTTTAGTAATTAAATACTTGTAGTAGCATTTTTAGCACACTTTGAAGTATAGTCTCAGTAAACTACTAGTTTAGTAGTTTTATACTGAAAGTACATCATACTTTAAGTCAAGTCAAGTCACCTTTATTTATATAGCGCTTTTAACAATACAGATTGTGTCAAAGCACTTAACAGTATGAAATTGGAGGATAGAGTGTCAGTGATGTATAATAAGTGAAGTGACATTCAGCCAAGTATGGTGACCCATACTCGGAATTCGTGCTCTGCATTTAACCCATCCAACGTGCACACACACAGCAATGAACACACACACACACCGTGAACATACACCCGGAGCAGTGGGCAGCCATTTTATGCTGCAGCGCCCGGGGAGCAGTTGGGGGTTCAGTGCCTTGCTCAAGGGCACCTCAGTCGTGGTATTGAGGGTGGAGAGAGCGCTGGACATTCACTCCCCCCACCTACAATTCCTGCCGGCCGGAGACTCGAACCCGCAACCTTCGGATTACAAGTCCGACTCTCTAACCATTAGGCCACGACTTCCATTGCCTCATGCTGTAATAATAATAATAATAATAATTTTATTATGAGGTAATAAGATTAAACTCTCAATTTTCAGTTAAAGGCTTTTCATTATTGAATTCAGAGATGTCATTGTCTAGCTCAGTTTAGTTTAAATAGTATCTGTGAAATCAAATTGACGATAATCGCTAGAAATTAAGTGTCCCCAACTGAGCAAGCCAGAGGCGACAGCGGCAAGGAACCAAAACTCCCTCTGTGACAGAATGGAGAAAAAAAAAACTTGGGAGAAACCAGGCTCAGTCTGGGGGCCAGTTCTCCTCTGGCCAGGATATTATTGTTTACTTATTGTTTTAATTAAAATTTGAAATGTATAAATGTTTTCTATTTCTATTTTTATATTGTTGCAATTTCTAACAATAATAGGATTATGTAGTTCGGTATTTTATTATATTTTTGGTTATTTGTTTTATTTTAAGTTTTATTGTATTTTAAGTTGAGGTCTTCACTGGGGATATGTCCCTGGGGCTCATCCAGGTGTCCAGCCTCCGCCGACGATCAGGGCCACATACATCATCTCCCGGCGCCGATCCACCATTTGATCCGGACACGGACTGAGAAACAGAATAAGAAAGAAACAGACAAATATTAGCATAGATGCCATTCTTCTTATGATGTAACGAGTACATCATGTGTTATGGGGAGTGTCCCCGGTTCCGGTTGATCTAATTAATGCAGCCTAACAATCCTTTAATGGATTTGAATAATAGAAGTGTATTAGTGTGTTATGTGTAAGCCAGGTTAAAGAAATGTGTCTTTAATCTAGATTTAAACTGATAGAGTGTGTCTGCCTCCCGAATAGTATTAGGTAGTGTTACGAGACCATCAAATGAACTGA
Source organism: Barbus barbus (assembly GCF_936440315.1). Taxonomy (NCBI): domain Eukaryota; kingdom Metazoa; phylum Chordata; class Actinopteri; order Cypriniformes; family Cyprinidae; genus Barbus; species Barbus barbus. The sequence continues at coordinate 26,869,766 of NC_136715.1, read as the reverse complement.
AATGGTACAACATAACATAAAAAAATAAACCATAGAGACGCAGTGGCAGTGCATAACAACTTAATTTAATAAAATATAATGATTTGACATAAACAGAGCATGGTGGTAGAAAGTAACAAAACAAACAAACAGAAATAAAACCCTGACCACACATATCTACAGGAAAAATTAAACTTGCCTACCTCCCGACCAAAAAACAAAAGTTCATTGTGAGTCTTCCGGGTCCTCTAACTTCTTCACTAAACTAACCCTAAACTAAACAACATGAAAACCCATCACCAAATACCACCAGCTCTAAATATAAATTATAAACTAAAATCAACCCAAATCAATCCCATACCGGGAACGTGATTGTCAAACAAAATCATTAAATCAGCACAAAAGAAAACCTCAACAAAGAACATAAGCTGTGCCAGTGAGACACCACGGAGCTAACGCTCCATCTGCCGGCAGTAGCGGATGGGAAATGAGAGCGAGAGTGACTGGTGGACGTCAAACAGGGCGTCTTTATAGAGGTTGCCCAACCCACAATCAGCAGCCAGCGGAACACCACGGAGCCTCTAGAGGAAACAGAAGGAACAACAAGAGCATAAATGCAACAAAGAAGCACAAACACTCAAGCACTGTTCACTTCACTCCTAATAGAGTAACACCCCCACCCTTAAAAGAAATTGGTGGTTTAAATTAACAATATAATTAATAAATATTTACAAATGAACATTTACAAACATATTAGCGTTCAGCAATGGCTCCAAAACCCTGCTAAACTAAAACAGAAGAAACAAAAAAATAAAAAATCAACGTGCCATAAACACATTTTATATAACCCACAATTTATTTACCATAATATTCCCATCAAGCACGAGACAATGCATCTGCAACTACATTGTCACGTCCTCGGATGTGCCTAATCTCCAAGTTATAACCTTGCAAAATCAGACTCCACTGCATTAAGCGGTGGTTACTATTGCGCATGCGATCGAGAAAAACCAAAGGGTTATGATCTGTGTATACCACAACCGGACATAAAGCACCTCCAACATAAACCTCAAAGTCCTGGAAGGCAAGCACAAGAGCAAGGGCTTCCTTTTCTATAGTCGAGTAAGCACGCTGATGACAGTTAAATTTACGCGAAAAGAAACAGACAGGGTGTTCCAGACCATCCGTGTCCTGTTGCAAAAGAACAGCTCCCGCTCCCAAGTCACTCGCGTCAACAGCGATAGAAAAAGGCCGGGAAAAATCAGGAGCGGCTAGCACAGGCGCAGTAGTCAACAGCGCTTTAACAGACTCGAAAGCCGCTTGACTCCGTGGAGTCCAATTGTAGGTCACTTTCGAACTGAGCAAATCAGTGAGGGTCGAGGCAAAGGCAGAGACATTTTTGCAAAATGACCGATAGTAAGCTACCATGCCAAGAAAACGACGGAATTCACGGCGGGTAGTTGGAGGAGGATAATTCAGAATCGCCTCAACTTTAGACTGGACGGGGCGCACCTGCCCACGACCAACCACTTTACCCAGATATACCACAGTAGCCTGGCCAAACTCACATTTAGCCAGGCTAATGGTTAAATTAGCTTCCGATAGCCTGCAAAACACAGTTGAAAGATGGGCCATATGCGAAGGCCAGGTGGCACTATAGGTCACCAGATCATCCAAATAGGCCTCGCAATTAGGCACACCATCAAGAACGCCATTGATGAGCCTTTGAAAGGTGGCGGGAGCGTTACTAAGGCCAAAGGCCATGGCGGTATACTGTAGAAAGTGATCTGGCGTCACAAAGGCTGAGATCTCTTTGGTACGAAGTGTCAGCGGAATTTGCCAGTAACCCTTCAACAGGTCGATTTTACTGACAAATACAGCTGAACCCAAGCCAAAACGAGAGAAGAAACCCATCAGGGCTTTAATGATGATAGGAGCTGTAATTTTACGGAGCGGAATGGCCTCTGGAAAACGAGTCAAGCTACACATTATGGTGAGTAACCATTGATTCCCAAACTTTGTTCGAGGCAATGGGCCAACACAGTCTAATATAACGTGTTCAAAGGGCTCAGACGTGACAGGAATCGGCTGTAAAGGCGCAGGCGGAATCACCTGGTTGGGTTTACCAGTAACCTGACATACATGACATGTTCAGCAATATCTCACGACATCTCTTTTAATACCTGGCCAAAAAAAATGGCGTAAAATTCTATCAGTAGTCTTATTTACACCGAGATGACCCGCGAAGTGATGGTCATGAGCTAAACTCAAAACTTCATCACGAAAAGTGACTGGAACAACTATTTGCAAGAGAACTCTCCACTCATCTTGCGCTGAGGCCATAAGAGGTCTCCACTTGCGCATTAAGACACCATCTCGTAAAAAATAGCCGTGCGGCGAATGCTCAATATCTTCTTCAGACATAGCTTCTGAAAAGAAAGAAGACAGAGACGGGTCAATTTTCTGTTCCTTAATAAGCTGCTCTTGACTCATAGATAAATTAGGAACATCAGAAGGGAACGACAGTGAAACAGAATTCAAAAGTAAATCACTATCGCTAGAGAGTGAAGGTCGAGCAAGAAAAGTATCACTAAGATCAAACTGATCCTCAATTCCATTCTCTTTTTCGTTTCTCGCCATAGCACGAGTAACCACGCTAGAGGAAAAAACCTTGGGGAAGTTAATTGACAGGTCATCAGTACATGTTTTTGGAAATGCATGAGACACTATGGGGCAAGGCAAGACTTTTCCACCACATAAATCGTTACCAAGTAGCACCGCTACGTTTTCAATAGGCAAGGAGGGGCGTACGCCCACAATAACATTGCCAGTAACTAAGTTAGACCTAAGAGAAATCTCATGCAGAGGGACATTAACATAACCCATTTCGAATCCACGTACAAGAATACTATCACCAGTAAAAGTCTTATCACTGAAAGGCAACACATCCTGTAAAATAAAGCTCTGTGAGGCACCAGTATCACGCAGAATTTGTACCGGAATTTTTAAGCGCCACCAGGCTCACCGGGCAAAGAAACAAAGCCATCCATTACAAAAGGTGCAAAACTGTGATTGTCAATATTGGTGTCGTCCCCACTCACAGGCAAGTTCGAAACAGACAAACCCACCTCTGATCTATAAGAAGCAGGTTGACTCGCTGCCTTATTTTTACGCTTTAGAGAATAACACTCAGCCAGAACATGACCACGTTTCTTACAGTAGGCGCAGGTCGGAACTGTAGCATGAGCTACCGACGAACGCCAATCTGGAGAGTGGGCAGAAACAGGCATGATTTCTCTAGACATCTTGGACACATTTGGATGACAAGAAACGTTTTGTGAAAATTTTGAATTAGAAGGAACACGCTTATGTGTGAATACATACTCGTCAGCAAACACAGCTGCACGAGCAGGAGTCAGATTCTGATGCTCACTAACATGAGTAGCAACTGTTTGAGGAAGACCGTTTTTAAAGTCTTCAAGAATAATCAAATCACGAAGAGATTGGAAAGTTGCTACTTCTTGAGAACTAAGCCAGCGATCAAATAGCATTTATTTTTCTCTAACATACTCAACATATGTAAGAGTGTCAGGTTTATAATAACTACGAAACTTTTGTCGATAAGCTTCTGGCACAAGAGCATAAATGCGTAAAACAGCATGTTTAACTTTTTCATAATCTGCTGCGTCTTCGAACGTCAATGAGGAATAAGCTTCCTGCGCTTTTCCAGTGAAAACACATTGCAACGTCATGGTCCAAATTTCTTCGGGCCATTTAAAAGTCCTCGCTACGTGCTCAAAATGTGCAAAAAACTTATCAACTTCGCTCTCATTAAAAGGTGGAACGAGGCGAATGTTACGAGTTATATCAAATTGATCTGGCTTGAATGGAACACCAGCCTCATGGGCCTTCAGCTCAAGTTCTTTAATTCGTAACGCCTGCGCAAACTCAAGATCTTTCAATCTCAATTCGTGTTCTCTTTTTTCTCGTTCTCGTGCTGTCTGTCTATTAGCGTCCAATCTAGTTTTTTCGCGTTCCCATTCAATTTCCTTTTCTCTTAACTGTAAACGTTTCAATTCTAGTGCTGCTTTACTAGGTGAAGGTGAAGGGTCAATAGGAAAACGTTTACCCTGATCAAGCGACTTCGATACATCAGGAAACACTTTCCCAAACACTCCAAGTTCTCGCAAATCTTCAACAAGCTTATCCTGAAGCTCAGCCTTGGAAGGACTACCACTCACCTCAAGCTTGTAGTGGCCAGCAATTCTAACAAGGTCATCACGCGTAACAGTTAACAAAATATCCTTTGAAGGAGGAAGAAGAAACGCGTCTAAATCAAACATTGCGAGTGACACAAAATTGGGTGCAAAAACAAGCATAAAGTCGAGGAATTGCACAAAAGAAAAAAATATCACAGAAAATCTACGGCACAAAAAACAAACAAAGGGCGATCACAACAAGCTAATGCACACTCACAGCGCGCAGTGCAACCACCATGGAAAAAGATTTTCGGACTTATTCAAAAATGCCACAAAAAATGACAAATATGGTTCAAAACCCAGCTAAACGAGCCCCCATTTATATGTTACGAGACCATCAAATGAACTGAAATGGTACAACATAACATACAAAAAATAAACCATAGAGACGCAGTGACAGTGCATAACAACTTAATTTAATGAAATATAATGATTTGACAAACAGAGCATGGTGGTAGAAAGTAACAAAACAAACAAACAGAAAGAAAACCCTGACCACACATATCTACAGGAAAAATGAAACTTGCCTACCTCCCGACCAAAAAACAAAAGACAAGTTCATTGTGAGTCTTCCGGGTCCTCTAACTGCTTCACTAAACTAACCCTAAACTAAACAACATGAAAACCCATCACCAAATACCACCAGCTCTAAATATAAATTATTATAAACTAAAATCAACCCAAATCAATCCCATACCGGGAACGTGATTGTTGAGGTTTTCTTTTGTGCTGATTTAATGATTTTGTTTGACAAAGAACATAAGCCGTGCCAGCGAGACACCACGGAGCTAACGCTCCATCTGCCGGCAGGAGCGGATGGGAAATGAGAGTGAGAGAGACTGGTGGACGTCAAACAGGTCGTCTTTATAGAGGTTGCCCAACCCAAAATCAGCAGCCAGCGGAACACCACGGAGCCTCTAGAGGAGACAGAAAGAACAACAAGAGCATAAATGCAACAAAGCAGCACAAACACTCAAGCACTGTTCACTTCACTCCTAATAGCGTAACAGGTAGATTGTTCCAGAGTTTGGGGGCTAAATAGGAAAAGGATCTGCCGCTCGCAGTCAATTTTGATATTCTAGGTATTATCAAATGGCCAGAGTTTTGAGAACGCAGCGGACGTAGAGGACTATAATGTAATAAGAGCTCGCTCAAGTACTGAGGAGCTAAGCCAATCAGGGCTTTATAAGTAATTAACAAGATTTTAAAATCTATACGATGTTTGATAGGGAGCCAATGCAGTGTTGACAGAACCGGGCTAATATGGTCGTACTTCCTGGTTCTAGTAAGGACTCTAGCTGCTGCATTTTGGACCAACTGTAATTTGTTGCAGAAGCGTGCAGAACAACCACCCAATAAAGCATTACAATAGTCTAACCTTGAGGTCATAAACGCATGAATTAGTATTTCTGCATTTGACATTGAGAGCATAGGACGCAATTTAGATATGTTTTTGAGATGGAAAAATTCAGTTTTACAGATGCTAGAAAACATGGCTTTCAAATGAAACATTGCTATCAAACAACACACCTAGGTTCCTAACTGATGAAGAAGAATTGACAGAGCAGCCGTCAAGTGTTAGATAGTGTTCTAGGTTATTACATGTGGGGGATTTAGGTCTGATAACTAACACCTCTGTTTTTTCAGAGTTTAGCAGTAAGAAGTTACTCGTCATCCAGTTTTTTATATCGACTATGCGTTCCGTTAGTTTCTCAATTTGGTGTGTTTCACTGGGCCGCAAAGAAATATAGAGCTGAGTATCATCAGCATAACAGTGAAAGCTAACACCATGTCTCCTGATAATATCTCCCAAGGGTAACATGTAAAGCGTGAAAAGTAACGGCCCTAGTACTGAGCCTTGAGGTACTCCATACTGCATTTGTGATCGATATGACACCTCTTCATTCACTGCTATGAACTGATGGCGTTCAGATAAGTACGATTTGAACCATGCTAATGCACTTCCACTAATGCCAACAAAGTGTTCTAGTCTATTTAAAAGAATGTTGTGGTCGATAGTGTCGAACGCAGCGCTAAGATCCAGTAGAACTAAGAAAGAAATACAACCACGATCAGATGATAGAAGCAGGTCATTTGTAACTCTAATGAGAGCAGTCTCAGTACTATGATACGGCCTAAATCCTGACTGGAATTCCTCACAAATACTATTTTTCTCTAAGAAGGAATATAATTCCGAGGATAATTGATTTGAGATCAGTCTGTAGTTAACTAGATTTTTGGGGTCAAGTTGTGTTTTTTTAATGAGAGGCTTAATTACAGCCAATTTGAAGATATTGGGGACATATCCTAATAACAGTGATGAATTAATAATAGCTAAAAGTGGATCTATGACTTCTGGAAGCAGCTCTTTTAGTAGATTAGATGCAATAGGGTCTAACATACATGTTGTTGGTTTAGATGATTTAACAAATTTATACAATTCTTCCTCTCCTATAGTAGAGAATGAGTGAAATTGTTCCTCAGGGGATCTATAGTGCATTATCTGATGCGATACTGTAGCTAACGGCTGCATGGTTACAATTTTATCTCTGATAGAATCGATCTTGGAAGTAAAGTAGTTCATAAAGTCATTACTGCTGTGCTCTTGGGAAATGACACCTGTTTATGCTTTAATTTTTGTTAATTTAGTAACTGTATTGAATAAATACAGGGGGTTATGTTTGTTTTCTTCTAGAAGAGACGAAAAGTAATCAGATCTAGCTGTTTTTAATGCTTTTCTGTAGGATAGGGTATATTCCTGCCAGGCTATACGAAATACCTCTAGTTTTCTTTTCCTCCAGGACCACGGTGTTACATAAATACAGACATACAACAATGAAGTAAAAAACACTATAAACCTAAAACAACTAACCTACTGGCAGATTTTAACTATAAGTATACTATATATAAGTATTAATAAAAAATAAAAGATAAAAAATACAAACTATACAAATGCTTCACAAAAATATTTACCCTATACAAAATTAAAAATAAAAGATAAAAAATACAAACTATACGAATGCTTCACAAATACTGTACATGTGCAAGGAGAAACATTTTGAGTCAAGCAGCCAATTAAGCGTAAAGGATCAACTGTATCTAAAGTGCTAGAAAAGAGAGAGTCCATAGTTTGTTACATCATCAAGTTTTTCTGCGCAGTTGGATATGCTGAGGAATTGAGATAAATCAGGAAGATTACTTACAAAGCAGTCTTTTGTGGTAGAGGTGATGGTTCTACTATACTTGTAACAGAGTAGAATTTACAGTTTTAGCTATATGGAGTTTACACAAGACCAGATAATGATCTGATATCATATCATCGCTTTGCTGCAGAATTTCAACACCACTAATATTAATTCCATGTGACAGTATTAAATCTAGAGTATGATTTTGACAATGAGTAGGTCCAGAAACGCGTTGTCTAACCCCAATAGAGTTCAGAATGTCTATCTTTTTCATTATCGACATGGATATTAAAACCGCCAACAATTAAGACTTTATCTGCAGCCAGTACTAACTCAGATAGAAAATCAGCAAATACTTTAATAAAGTCTGTGTGGTGCCCTGGTGGCCTGTATACAGTAGACAGTACAAACATCACAGGGGATTTATCACTAACACGTGTTTCTCTAGATAATGTTATACGCAGCACCATAACTTCAAAAGAGTTATACTTAAAGCCTGCCCTCCGGGAAATACTGAGAATATTGCTATAAATTGTAGCAACACCTCCCCCTTTACCTTTTGGACGTGGCTCATTTTTATAGCAGTAATCTTGGGGGGTGGACTCATTTAAAGGAATATATTCATCTGGGTTTAGCCATGTTTCTGACAAACAGAGCAAATCTAGATTATTATCATTGATCAAATCATTTACAAAAAGTGCTTTTGTAGAAAGGGACCTGATATTCAGTAAGTCAAGCTTTATCAATTGTTTCTCTGTATTGTAAAAAAAAATTATTTGTTGAACATCAATTAGATTGTTACGCTTAATTTGGTTTGGATGTTTTCTGTATTTTCTAGTTCGGGGAACAGACACAGTCTCTATAGTGTGATATCTAGGTGAAAGAGTCTCTATATGCTGAGAATTAACTGACTTCTGTGACTTGAGGCGGCTAGCAGACGGTCGGTTTAGCCAGTCTGTCTGCTTCCTGACCTGGGCCCCAGTTTGTCAAGTACGAAGTCTTAAGACTATGTGCCATATTTATAGAGAGAAGAGCGGCACCACCCCAGGAGAGATGAACACCATCTCTTTTCAACAGGTCAGTTCTGCCCCAAAAACTTGTCCAATTGTCTATAAAGTCTATGTTATTCTGCGGGCACCACTTAGACATCCAGCCATTGAGTGACAACAGTCTGCTATGAATCTAATCACCCCGGTAAGCAGGGAGGGGGCCAGAGCATATTACAGTGTCTGACATCGTACTTGCAAGTTCACACACCTCTTTAACATTATATTTAGTGATGTCCGACTGGCGAAGTCGAACATCATTAGCGCCGACGTGAATAACAATCTTACTGAATTTACGTTTAGCATTAGCCAGCACTTTTACATTTGCCAAGATGTCAGGTGCTCTGGCTCCCGGTAAACATTGGACTATGGTGGCTGGTGTCTCTATTTTCGCGTTCCGTACAATAGAATCACCAATAACTAGAGCACTTTCATCAGGTTTCTCAGTGGCTGCTTCACTGAGTGGGGAGAACCTATTTGATGTTCTGATCGGAACAGAACAGCGGTGTTTTGACCCACGACTAGGCCGCCTTACAGTCACCCAGCTGCCCTGCTGCACGGGCTCAACCGGAACCGAACAATGTACAGGACTCCCTGAGCTAGTCGCATCCAAAGCAGTATCTACAACCCTCACATTCTTACAATCCTCAACTAAAGTTTGGATGCGTGTCTCTAATTCTGAAACCTTCTCTGTCAGCCTAATTATTTCCCTGCATTTATCACATGTGAATCCCTCATCATCGACAGAGAGAGATAAACTATACATGTGACATGAAGTGCAAACAACAATAGCAGGAGAAGAAGCCATTACTCACCGTGATTGAAGAATGATACCAACTTAACTTACCACTGTTGTTTGATGAACTTGTGAAAAACAGAGCGAGAAAAAAGAAAACAAAAACAGGCGCGAATAGAAACGCGAATGGAAATGTTTAAAGTGATAATATATAACTTAATTCCCACCATATTTCTGGTATTATCTATTAAACTAATCTAACTAATTTATCGTTCACTTTTTACTGCATTCGCGGTTTTAAAAAGTGAACGATAAATTAGTTAGATTAGTTTGATAGATAATATATATTATCTATTAGTTATATATTATATTATCTATTAGTTTGATAGATAATATAATATATTATCACTTTAAATAACAGAGAGTGAAGGTAAGGTAAAGATTCAATAAAAAAGCAGAGCTACAAACGCAAAGCTCTCAGCAGCACAACAGACAGGAACAGACTGAAGACTTTAAGTATACTACTATGTCCCTATTTAGGTATTAATTTGTATATATTTTGTTGTATGAATATCTGAACATACAAAACCTCAAAATAAAGAACAGATTATCTGCTTGTAAACAAAAACATTTCATTCTAGCTTCTTGCATTCTTTTTTTAAACACTTGAATGTGGGTAAGTTTCATAAATAAAAAAAATAAAGAAATAAACAACAAAAAGCTGAAAAAAAGAATATGAATTGGATTCAGAATGATAATCAAAATGTAGACGGAGTCAATCTACACCCCAAAGCTTGACAGTCATTATTATCTCTTCATTGGTGACATTTTAGTCCATAACTTTACACCGTTTTGATGGTGTTTTATGTCAGATTATAGTGTTAGATTACACGTGGAAGCATCTGTTGGCTGTGTCCAAATTCAGAGTCTGCATCCTCCTTAGGATCCTTCCTACCCGGTTGAAGGAGGAGGGATCCTCCGACGTCCGCAAAACCCGGAAGTCGGTGTTTGTGAATTTGGACAGCCTACCCTTCTTTCAGTTCCCTCCCTTACCCGTTGCTCATATCCTGTCGCCTAGCAACCGTGACAGCGCCAAGCAAGAAGCGGGAAAATGGACAAACAAAGAGTTATTCTCCTCATTTAAATTCTTTTGGAAGAAATAAAGCAATTAAATAAATTAAATACTTTCTTTGCTCGTTGTCGGAGAGTTTTTTATATCAGACTACAAGACAGTCACATCCAGGTAAGCCATTATAGCCTATTTTTATTTGTTTTTAAGTATTCTACTAATCTCTCCTACAAATTCATTGAGCCGAAGCATAAACTTTAGCTTGTTTTGTCAGAGAAACTCCTCTACCACTCCGCTACCGCTCGCTTCGTCCGCCATTACGCTCTGCCGAAAAGAATTATGGGATAGGTAGGACGGGAAAGGATCCACCACACCCATCCTTCCAATTCGGGGAAAAGGAGGACGTATTTGTGGGCCGCATTTGAAGGATCCTACGAATTTGGACAGCCTTCGTCGCGGCGCTGTGACGTAACATCCTTCAAATGAGTACTCCGAAGGATGCAGACCCTGAATTTGGACACAGCCTTTGTTTCAGTTTCTTCTTCACTTGTGTTTTTTGGAAATTCTGTAAAGAAGATGTGTACTAGCGCCCTCTATCATATAATAATGAAAACATGGAACTAGGAGCACATATATTTAGACTTTTTCCAAGTGTAAGTCAAGTATACTTAAATGTCATTTTAAGTATATTTCTGAGAAGTACATAAAGCTCATTACTGATAAGTAAATAAAAAGTAGACAAAAAGTATATTTTCCTATTTTTAATTTAAAAGAAGTATACTAATAGCACACTTGAATAAACTTATTTTTCAGGGCGTAAGTTGAATATACTTACGCCCTGAAGGTGTAATTGATGTTCATGAAAACATGGGCAAACAGACAGCTGTTCTTCGTGTCATGCAGGGGATTATCCAGCACTCTGTGGCAGAGAATGGCTGTCAGATTAAACTGAACTGGAAAGAAATAAAAAGTCAAACTGAAGACGCTAGAAGCTGTTCTGCAGAAACATGCTGCTGTTTTCTCTAAACAGTTGGGGGAAATGAAGAGCATCAAAGATAAAATAACATTGAAACCTGAACACAAACCCAAGTTTTGTCAGCCCAGAGTAGTTCCATATGCTCTGCATCCAAAAGTTGAAGCAGAGCTGAACCGTCTCACTGAAATGGGAGTATTGTTACCGGCACAGTACAGTAAATGGGCTGCCCCAATAGTCCCTGTCGTAAAGAAAAACGGAGCAGTGCGCATCTGTGGTGACTTTAAGGTGACGATAAACCCTGTCCTTCACATTGAACACTATCCGTTACCACGTATTGAGGACCTGTTCGCTTCATTAGTGGGAGAACAATGTTTCCGCAAACTGGACTTGTCACATGCTTACCTCCAAATGAGGGTTGAGGAGGAGTCCACGAAGTTCCTCACAATTTCCACACATAGAAAGTGCTATTCCGGTATAAGCGCCTTCCATTCGGGATCACTTCGGCCCCAGCCATATTCCAGAGAGCTATGTACCAAGTATTACTAGGTCTTCCCAATGTCCATTGCTACCTGGATGACATTCTTGTTACCGGGCAGACTGAAGCTGAACACCTGGAAAACCTGGATGCAGTCCTTGGATACCTAGAGGAGTTTGGCTTTCATGTTGAAAAAGGGAAATGTGACTTCTTTAAAGACTCATTGGAATACTTGGGTCACATAATTGACGCTGAAGGTTTGCACAAGTCACCTGAAAATGTAAGTGCAATTGTCAATGTTCCAACCCCATCAAACATCACACAGCTGAGATCATTCCTTGGCCTGTTAAACCTTTGCTGGAGATTCATACCCAATTTGGTGACTATAACGAATCCTTTGAATGCCCTGCTGTGTAAAGGGAAACATTGGCAGTGGTGGGATGCTGCAAACTGTCAATGGAATGAGGTGAGACTGCTGAGTGTATATATACCTCTTACCATTGATTGCTGAGTGCTCTCCACTTGTGTTAATTATCTGAACGAACTCCTCCCGAACTTTGTAAATAAAACATAATTTAATAAATTTCCACAAAAATCAGCAAACTCACTCAGAAAAGCATTATTAAACTGAGGGGGTCGGTAAATAACAACAAACAGAACTGGATTTGCCAAGTCCATTTGACACAATTGAGCCTCAAAACTCTTATAGACATCAGACGGGAATAATGTGGCCGTAGAAAGATTTTTTGAAAACAACAGCAAACCTCCCCCACGACCAGAAGATCGCGAAGTGTTAAAAAATGAACAGTTTTGAGGAACAAGTTCGGAGAAAGGACTTAAGTCCCCTTCTTTTGTCCATGTTTCGGTCATAAACAGAAAATCCAGACTCCATGAAATGAAATAGTCATGTAAAATAAAAAAAAGTCTTATTTACCAGAGACCGCACATTGAGCAATGCCATCCTGAGCAGCGGTGAATCGTTCTCTTTTTGAGATCCCCTGTTAAGCGGACGCAGAAACTGAGGGTGCACTCCGTCCTGGCAAATCCGAGGAAGCAGACACAACGTAGTCGAATCGAGGGAGCTGGGGATGATCGGCCGAATCCAACGGCAGTGGAGAGGTACATCACACGCAGTCCGTGTAGAGTAGCAGGTAGAAATAACGATTCCAGCTTTTAGTCGAACAGCAATGCCTCCAAGTTTACCATGTCTTCGGCGACGTTTCTTGCGAAGAGTGGCAGTAGGCCGCTGGTGTAGATGTTCCGGAATATTCATCGGGAACGATGAGTAATGCGAATGGAAGCCACTCGTTATATCAGTGCCGAGGTTAGTAACTGAAATAACTGAAGTCTTAATATCAAGCATCATCTGTTGATCGTATACGAAGGTTGTGGACCACGATTAGATCACAGAAAAGCAGAAAATACTGAGCAAAATCTAAAATAGAAAGAGCGAGAGACGGCTGGCCAAACACAACGGCGCCATCTTGTTTGTTTCATTTATGTTCAAACAACACGTAAAAGTGATATAAGGGCCACTTAAGGCTCACAGCCACATTAGCCAGTGCTCACTGTGCCACATCTTTGCCAAAACTGGCCCAGATACATTTTAATATACCTGAGCCACATTTTCTGAAACATATGTGGACCACTTGATTTACACCCTGATCAGCCTTTGTCGATGGTGCCACATTTTTACTACATTTGTTTTGCACTATTTGGGCCATATTTACCATTTACCACATGGGCCACTTTAGGGTCACATTCAGATTACATTGCCGTGGACACCACATCTTTGCCTACAGAGGCCCACATGTGATTTGATACATTTGGGCCATTTTTGTTATTTTACATGTGGGCCACTTCAGGTTTACATCCATTTTGTACGAGCCATAAGAAGGCCGGCCAGCTGTGCCGTATCATTGCCATAAGTGGCCCACGTCCACATGCTATCTGGGCCTTCTCTTTAGGGATCCTCCATCCGCATGTTCCAGATTTCCGGATATCCTACACAGACTTCAGAACCTTCACAAACCCTTAAGATTGGTCAGATGGCAAATTCTCTCCAATTCATACAATTCTTATTTCTTCAACAATCTTCCATGATTATAATTTATTGCCATAATAAAGGAAGGAGTCATCTGACACTCTCACACTCACCTTAAGTGACTTGCCACCAAATTCACAATATTAGTTTGGTGCCTGTTGTGAAGAACGGCTAAATTACCCAGACAGCAAGCAGTGTCGGCCCAGATCCAGCCCACATCTGGCCCGCATGGAATTCAGACGGGCCAGATGTGGGTTGGATCTGGGCCAAAACTATGTTGCTGTCTGGGTAGTGGTGCCAGTGTGGACCATTACATTTGTGGTGCACTTGTGAGCCAAAATCATTACAGATTCAAACTGAGATGGGGAGGTTGTCAGGTTGGAATGACTGGTAGAACTGTGTATTATATTCATAGCAATGATAAGAGAAACCAGAGAATGTGACAGGAGGATGCAATGATTTACAATGTCAAAGGCAGGAGGCCGGTCAGGTAAAACAAAGGACAGATATTTTGGAGTCTGCTGCCTATCCTCTATGGCTTCATCCTCATTTCCATTTTAATTTTATGATGACTTATTGTCCTGGTGGCAGGAACACTAAAGCAGATTCCTAGTCTAGAAGGTCCAGCCTGGCTCCTGATACAACTAACGTTCCTCCACAGGCTACCTCACCCTACCCTTATCCTCTATTGTTTCATCCTCACTTCCTCCCCCAATCAGTTCTCATCACTTGATTGTAACAGTGCTCCTGATGCTCTTTGCTCCACTCTAACCTCTTGTTTGGACACTGTTTGCCACCTCTCATCCAGGCCAGGCCGTGCCACCCTCTCTGCCCCTGGCTATCTGATGTTCTTTGCGAGCATCACCCTATGTTCAGGGCTGCAGAGATGAAAAGGCGCAAATCGAAAGATCCTGCTGACCTTAGTTATTACCAGTCGCTCTTCATTCTGTGCTAATGTCTCCACTTTTAAACGACCTACTACCACAACTAAATACTTCTGACTCTTGCACAGTTTATCCTCCCTCCTTTGTCCTCTCCCTCCATCTCCTTCATCAACTCTAACAGCAGATGACTTTGCAGCATTCTTCTAAAATGGAACAACCATCCTCACTGGGCAATTCTCCACAGCAAAAATTACAAACACAAGTTAACAGCAAACACATACACTCTTCCCTCCATCTTTTTTTTCCAGTCACCTTACTGCCTGTCAACATGATCTTCCCTTCAAGCTATTTCTCCTTGAGTTGTACCTGCACTCACTCATATCATCAACACATCTCTTTAAATCAGTACCTTCAGTGCTTGGACCACTTCTCTTCTCCATCTACATGTCATCAAAATGATCTGTAATTCAGAAAATCACTGCATATCACTTTCATTCCAGCTGGATTATTCAACATTAGCAGCTCGCATTTTAGCCTGCCTAGTCATTGTTTTTTTGTTTTGTATAGTTTTTTTTGCTGGATAAAGGAGCATCACTTTCAACTCAACTTCAACTTGTGGTTTTGCCAACCTCACACTTCACCACAACTTCTCCATCCAGTTAGGTGCATCAACTATAACTTCTTCCAGGACAGAAGTTTCAACCTTGGAGCTGTGATCAATGATCTGTTAAACTTCACAGACCAGATTGTTAAAACTGCACAGTCCTTGTCTTATACAACATCAGGAACATCAGCACCTTCCTATCCTTCTCCAAGCTCTTGTTCTATCCAAATTGGACTATTGCAATGCTCCTTTGACAGGCCTTCCAGCATGTACTTTCATAACCCCGCAACTAATCCAGAGTGCAGCAGCAAGAGTGATCTTCAATGAGTTGTGAGTGCACATCATACCTCTCTTCATCACTTTGCATTGGCTGTCAATAGCATTCAGAACAACCACTGGCTCTACACCCCTGTATTACTAAACTCACTACTTCAGACTTATGAGCCTTCCAGAAGCTTGCATTCTGTAAATTAACAGTGCATTATGGTGCCATCCCAAAATGGTATTAAATCTTGTTCACAGACCTTTACCTTCACTATTTTCTCTGGTGGAATGGCCTGCTTAACTCAACCAAATTCCTTCATCTTTTGTAGTTCACATAAAAGTATCTGCTAAGTGATTTAATGCAAATGTTAATGTAAATTTGAAATTCACAACAACTCTGTAAGCTCAGACCCCATCCCCTTCAGAAGTTCCAGCAGTAGACAATTGGGTAAAGCACAGAGAAACTGTTGAAAACAAGGATCATGATCGCCTGTGACCATAAATGACACAAGAATCCCGATATGGTCTGGGGATATGGTCTGGATCTCCATTATTCACGTCCTGTAAATTCACTTAATTTGTAAAAAAAAAATATATATATACAGTATATATATATATATATATATATATCTAAGATATGTGGGTCTCTTTAAATCTAAGACAAAATAATAATATCACATATTGTTTTGAGTTAGCTTACTTGATGAACCATCTATGATCTTGGTGATAAATAAAATCACCACCTCAGTTGGAGAAAAGCATATCACCAGGGCTTCATAGCCAAGGGTTTGAGGCACATGACTGCCTTCATCACTCTGTGGGAGTTATATGAGTAGGTGAGAATTGAATTCGGCCTATCCAACACACCTGCAGAATTCCAGTGTAGTATAGAGGAGATGCTGGATGCTCTTAGAGATTAATGTTCTGCACCATACATCAATGATGTGTTGTGCTATGCCTGGTAGTTTGAGGAATATGTAGAAGGAATCGAAAACGTTCTTGAGACTTTTAGGTGCCACAGAGTAAAGCTTAGGCCTTAGAAGTGTGAACTCTTCCAGCATGATGGTCACCAGCCAAAGGAGTGAAAATAGATCCTCACGATCTTTCAGCAGTGATGTTGCTCAAGAGTCACAGACCCAGACAGTGGGTGAGATGTACGGACTCCTTGGATTCCTCGGATACTATTGCCCATTCAAACAAGACTTTTCCTGTGTGGCAAAACTGTTATAAGATATACTTCAGACTCAGCCAGGAGCAACTTTGTGCAAGTACAGTCGACGAAAGACAAAGGTCTGCAAATGTCCTCTCAAATGCCAGGGGAATGAACCAGCAAGTACCTGAAAATTCTGATTGACATGCTGGTAAAACCTCCAGTCTTGACCCAGATATCAACCTCTCTTTATGTTAAGCACCAATGCATCACAAAGAGGGCTCAGGGCTTTCCTTCATCGGCATCAGGAAAGAGATTTGCAGTCATCAGGCATGGCCAGGACACTTTCTCCAGCTGAAAAGAACTACCGACTGCATAGTGGGAAGATGGATTTTCATGCATTAAATGTGACCTCTTGTGCACCTTTTTACAAAATGTAAAATAAGACTCAGATGTCCCCATAGTGTGTATATGAAGGTTTGACATAAAATGCCCTACAGATAATTTTTTTATAGCTTGTTAAATTTGCCACTTTTAGGGTATGAAGGAGCTTCAAGAGGTCACGCACTGGCATACTGGCTGACAAAAACAAAACAGGACAATGTCATGTACTGAAATGTCAATAACTCTCAGTAGCGTTGTTCAAAAATGTTTAAAATTTAGTCATCTGATTGTACTGTGCATAATAAAAGTATGTTTATGAATTACAAGAGAGGGCGCATGGTGCGATAAAAATAATGACATAGCTGGTCTCATGGTGCCTTCACGTGCTATCATAAACTTAATTTAGATAACGTTAGCACGTGAAGGGAGCATTAGTGAAAACAGGCAGAGACTTAGCCTTACAGAGTGCCAAGAAGCTCTTTCAGAAATGCAATTTGGAAACAAAATATGACACGTGATACATTGTCTGGCGCTGTTGTTCACGCATGAATCTGACATTGTATATCTCCAGTAGCTACAGCAAGAAAATAGTAATGGCGGACAGCTGCTTCTCACTCAGGGCTGTGTCCATGGCTGCGTTTCACTCAACTTTTAGACATAAACTCGCAAACTTCCATAAGCACTTCCCCTCGGGGGAATCCCCACTGCCATTTTGAAGTGCGTTCCACTTTGGAGTGGATGAGGGAAGTTTATATGGACAGACCCTCATCCTCATCGATTTTGACTGAGGGAGTGTGTCTGCTTCATAAGCACACATCAAGTTGCTTCATAGACTACAATGCAATGCAATTATTATCATCGCAGGTCGTGTTTAATTTATCCCCACCCCAAACAACTCTATAATATTGTCACGAATGCCGGCCATGAACCTCCATTTGTTCACCACCAGAGGTCACCCGCTCACTACATGGACTTTCACACTACACAGCACATTGGACTCCATTTCCCATAATCCATTGCACTGACGACACACACACAGCTGATTACACTAATTACACTCACAGCTGAGAACTATCACCCAATCACACACGCTTTATAAGCCTTGGACTTCCTCTCTGTCACTGCAGAGTATTGTTTAGCATTTGTCACAGTCTCTGTCGATAGCTACTCTACCAAGCCATTCCAAGTCTTGCCTAGCCTGTTTTCCTGTGTTTTGATTCCTGCCCACGTCTCCTGGATTAACCCCTTTGCCTTGCCGTTTGGACTCTGTTTGCCCCTCGTTTGGATCTTTGCTTGTGTACCTGGATTATCTCTTTGCCTCGCCCTATTGTTCACCGATCGTCGACCCACGCTTGCCCTAGGATTACTCTGTGTCTTGCCCATGCCATACCTGTCTGCCGTCGTTTGACCCTGCCTGTGAATTGACTATGTTTATAAATAAAAGTTTGCATATGGATCCGCACGTCTCACGTCTTGTTCGCCCCGTAACAAATATATACGTTTTTTTTTATTTTTTACATTTATAAGAGCCCATACCTATATACCAGGGGCGTTTCCTCCAAGGGGGCAAGGTAGGCAGTGTCTCCTCTCCTCTAAATTGGATGGAAAAATAATCGATATTACAAAAATAAAACAGCGCACATATGACTAAATAAGTCTAAAATCACTCGTTTTTTATAAAATAACACTGTCCAACAGTGACACCCGCAGGTAAAATTACAGCGGAGACTTGCCTCCCTTCGGTCTATAGACTTAAAACAGAGACCCTAAAGTGTGCCGGGACTTTTCTGGAGGCTCATTGAGATGAATGGGGGAAAGTCATGTGAGAGGAGGCAATGCCTCCATTGCGCTATGATTGGATCTTGTGATAAATCCCGCCTCTTGTTTTTGTGCGAGCTCTCGGTCTGACTGAAGAAAATTATGGCGTTATTGATTAATTATAATGTAAGCAACTCTCCCGCTTAGATATCACTGCTTTGTGTCACGTCAAAATTAAACATGAAGTGGCTTGAAAACGTGATGACTGTCGGTTTTTAGTGAGCATTCAGCTTGATGAAATGAAAGATGTATCTTCGTGCTTGTGACAATATTTGTGACAGGGTTTTTATGACGATGACCCGAAAATAAGTTGACTAAAAAAGAACAGCTGAACAGTTCAAAATGAAAAAAAATTAAATAAAAAATAAATAAAAAATAAGTCTGTTTACAAGTGCATATAGGCCGTCTTGTGGCAGATGTTATTTACACTAACTCTGCCAACCAACGTGTGATTACAAAGCATTACAGAAGGCTATCATTCAATAATAGCTCCAATGGAGTTGTCACGGTGCACACAGCAGGGAGGAACAAGGAACATGCATACGAGGAAGTAACTCAAATAATAACCTTTACTGGAGACAGGGCAGGACGAGGCAAACTCACAGACATCAAACACCAGGGGTAACGAGTAGACCAGACAACATACCACAACACAGACAGGACTTAAATTCTAGGGATAATTAGAGATAATGAGACAAACACAGCTAGACAAGGATTAACTAATGATCACACTAGACGAGCACAGGAAACAAACCAAATATGGGCATGGAAACACAGGGAGCACGTGGAAACACAAGACACACACAACAGAGGTCTGACATAACTCCCCCCTCCCGAGCCAAAACAGTACTACCAGGGAGGGGGGGCTGGGCACTCTGGAGGCCCCTCAGGACAGACACGGACCGGAACACAGGACGGGGACCTCCAGAGCGGAACAGACATCCACAGGCCTCAGGGAGCTCAGGAGGCCATGGCAGGTGGTCCTCGGCCCGGCTCCCTTTTACCCTCCCCCAAATTTCCCTGGGGAAGTTAGGGGCTATCAGGAGCCCTCCGGGGCTAGACACATGGGGACAAGTTAAAAAGACCTTGGTCACAGTCTGGTCAATACGGCGGCAGCTGGCTGGCACGACAACTACGGCGGCAGCCGGCCGGCTTGACCACTCAACGGCGGGGACCGGTGGGCTGGAGGAAGCCACGGCCGGCAACGGGCCGAGTGACCGCGGACGGCGGGTTGACCTTCCCCACGAAACAGCGAACTAGAGGGGCCGCGGACGGCGGCGTGATACCCCGCGAACGGCGGGGTCGGTGAGCCGCGAACGGCGGCGTGATCTCACGCGAACAGCGGGGACGGTGAGCCGCGGACGGCAGCGTGATACCCCGCAAATGGCAGCGTCGGAGAGTCGTGAACGGCGGCGTGATCTCCCGCGAACGGCGGGTATGAGTCAGCGGCGATCCGGCGGGCTTGACTCAGCGGCGATCCGGCGGGCTTGAGTCAGCGGTGCTCCGGCGGGCATTGAGTCAGCGACGCTCCGGCGGGCATTGAGTCAGCGGCACTCCTGCGGGCATTGAGTCAGCGGCGATCCGGCGGGCTTGACTCCCCCGAACGGCAGCATGACTTGGGGGGGCCGCAGACGGTGGGTGGGCTTTTCCCACGGACCGCGCCGTAACTCCCGCGAACAGCGGGCAAAACTCAGGAACAACAAAAAAAACACTAGAAAAACTGCACAAAACAAAACGAGGTGAAGGGACGACGCTTACTGTATGGTCTGGTCTTCTGTCACGGTGCACACAGCAGGGAGGAACAAGGAACACGCATACGAGGAAGTAACTCAAATAATAACCTTTACTGGAGACAAGGCAGGACGAGGCAAACTCACAGACATCAAACACCGGAGGTAACGAGTAGACCAGACAACATACCACAACACAGACAGGACTTAAATACTAGGGATAATTAGAGATAACGAGACAAACACAGCTAGACAAGGATTAACTAATGATCACACTAGACGAGGACAGGAAACAAACCAAATGGGCATGGAAACACAGGGAGCACGTGGAAACACAAGACACACACAACAGAGGTCTGACAGGAGTACATGTTGAAGTCGTTTTTGACACGATCGACCCGGGTTCGAATACGCGTTTTGCTGAACTTTTTTTCCTACCTTTTCAAATTAGATATCACGTCGGAAAGGCATGCATTTTCAATAATGAAGGAAATAATCTAAAAGTTGAACTTAAAGTATCGAGTAGGGTTAGGGTAGGTGTAGGGAAGGATTTATTGTCCCAATAAGGAAGCATCCATTTAATAATTTTTATTAAAATTATAATTGATACTCATGTTATTATATGCTATTATTGCATACTGTTTTATAATGTACTACAATACTGAGGTGCAGATAATTGCCACTATTTGCAAAAAGTAGTATAAATAGCAGAAAACCCTGCTAGGTGTAAATATAATCTAGCTATTTGGATTTAGTGTAAACATTAGTGTATCAGGGACTGGAACTGCTGGAACTCAGCCTACGCCTGGAGGGCGGGTGTCCCTGCAGAGTTTAGCTCCAACCCTGATCAAAAACACACCTGCCTGTAGACTTCTAGTAACCCTGAAGACATTGACTAGCGTGTTCAGGTGTGTTTGATCAGGGTTGGAGCTAAATTTGGAGGACTGAGTTTGCCCATGCCTGGTCTATGCTAATACGGCAGAGAGCATCACAAATAGGCAGGACATTTTCCTTACGACTATGTCATCCTAGGAAGAATTAAGTGGGGCCTATTTCATTTTGTCTGGCAGTATGTGACACCTACAACTTTGTACACATTTGGTTAAAATTGGGATTTTGAAAGAAAGTGTTTTTTTTTTTTTTTTTCTCATATGAACTTTAATGAGGAAGTGATGTAGGGCATTCAAATAATTGCTAAAAACAGTTTGCATATATACCACCATCTGTTGCTGAGTGAGAACAGGACTCTTATGAAAATGGACTGTTGAATTGTAGGTAGAGGAGCATACTGCAACAGCGCCTTCACGATTGCTGGGGATTATTTGCAACACAGACACATTTGCACCCTTCTTCTCAATTTTTCCTGTATTTACAGGGACAATATAATCTGTCAGTCCAGCCTTCTACATGGGGTCTGCAACATAAGAATATTTTAGAAGCGTTACTTTTAAGGGTATAAGGCCTACCACTGACACACTGTATGGGTGTATATCAGATATGGGTGTAACTGTCAGCACAATATGGGTGTATATCAGAATTGACAGGTCAATCTGCAAACTCAAACAATGGAATAGCTAAATAAATGGCTACCCAGCGCTCAGTCCGGTTGTATATGCTTGAATTATATACTTTCAGATGGTCTTTAAAATGATTTCTCCTGTGCCACAGGATGATATTTGATGGACAGGAGGAAATAAATTATAATTTCTGCATTAGATATTCAATCCTCCAACTACATACATCACTACCTCTAAATATTAGAAGGTACATAAATAGTGATTTCAAGGATCTCTTTAACACTGCTAACTTAGCAGAAACCATTTTAGTAGTGTTGGCTGTCAAAAAAAAAAAGTCCCTTATTTTTATGTAGATGTGACAACCCTCAGTAACAACTTCACTGACTGTATTTCTGTAAGACATTCGTTACATAGTCTCAAATGTCAAAAAAGACTGAATGCAATATAATCGAGAAAAAAGATTAATAGGAATTGCTAAATTGATGCATCTGCTAAATAATTACAAATTGCATTACATTACATTGCATTTGCATTACAAAGATTAATTACATTCATGATTAATTATGATGACTCAAAAATATTTGTGGACAATTTCAGATTTAATTATCTAAAAAAAACTAAAAAGCCCTTGTTCATTGTGTATTGTACTTGATTAAAATGCTTTGAGGTCTCTTACAGATCTTTAGCATCTATTTGAACAGTGCCAACCAAGGTACAAATGCTTGCCTTCACAACAACCACAACTAATTGAAATTCACAAAATATTTCAGGAGCTCTTCAGCCTAGATTTCATGGAACATATACCATGTGCCATATACCACGAGAGGTTCCTGGAAATCTTTTCTTTTTCTCAGGCAGATAAACAAGGGGTTATTTAGCCCCTGATGAAGGAGCATAATGTTTCATGCATGGAAAAAGCTACATTTGTCAGTGCCACTGTGCTTTTCTTCCTCTGATAATTGTGCTCCATTATGCTACTAGCACAGCAGAGGATCTCATCAACAAAGTAACATTCTTCTACATGGGTTTAAGTTGTAAAGAACTGAAAGCTATGAGAAAAAAAAAGCTGATCCTGACTGACTGGCAGACAGACATACATTTTTTGATCCCACGTATGAAACTGGAGTGCAGCCAGACAATTAACAGTGCATAGAGCCTTTTATAGCATTTCCATATATTAAATTAACACAAACATTACCACAAAAAAAAGTAAATTAGAAACAGAACATTATCATCCGTTGGTGTGGACATGAACATGTTTTCAGTTATAGTTTTTGTTATGAATGACTAATCAAAACAAGTGTAATCCAAATTTTACATGTGTAAACAGTTTACTAAACTAGTGTTGATGTAGACTCAGAAACTTACCAGGAAATGGTGTAGAAGAAGAGAAAGAAACTTTAACTATTAATGGTTTTTCCCAAACCTTTATATTAAACATCATAAGTGTTCCAGTAATCCTGTGGCTATGAAAACATTAGGAGTATGACAGTGCACTTTGAAGGGACTGCTCACCAAAAATAAATAATTTTTGAGGACTCTAATAGCTGAAATTGTTGATTTTAATACCTTCTTAGTTCTCTTGATCTAAAGACCAAATAAACCCATCCCCCAAACCAACTTTCTTTCACCCTCTCTCTCATCAGTGGGGTTTGAGGTTTTAAAAATGTTTGCATTATGAATTGCTAAGTGGTTGTCTTAATGAACCATCACATGGCAATGAAATTTACAAAGCAATTACTTTGTGATCTCATGCCCCAAACATGAGTTTAACCATGTATGACATATTAAAATCCTCAAACCAGAAAACAGTTTTGTTCGACTCGTAATGTTAGTCAAGTGGGACTTTCCATTTGCACTTCCCATTTTCACTAATATAAGTAATTGTTTACTTCATTAGTGTTTTCTCAGCTAGGAACACATTTATGGATTTTTAAAACAGTTCTTCTAATGTTTGAGTTCTCTTATTGCTTAAGGCAATATGTGATATGTTAGCATTTCAATTATACTAATGGTTCTTTGGTAGCTCCCAGGAATTCACAAAGGGCTTGTTAATATGAACACAGACGTGGCAGTAATGGTATAGAATATGAGCCACTTGCCAAGCTATACATGTCAAATGAAGTGTGTCATGCACTGTTACATACCTACCAATGAAGGCAAAGTCATTTGAGTAGCGGTGAGCATCAACATGCAGTAGGTAGTTAACCAAAATGCCTATTGCAATGCATTGCAGTAGTTATAAATTCAAACCAGCCACATTTGACAGTCTTTGCAAAATTGCCACCAGCTGGTTCAAAGGGACAGTTAACAAATTAGGGTTGTCAAAATTAAAGCTCCTATATCTTGGGAGTATGTCCAAAATAAGGATATGTTTACACTAGCGCATTTTAACTTTAAAACGCGTAACTTTTTCTATGGTTACGCCAGTCGTTTACACTACTCCAGCGTTTTCGACGCTCGAAACCAAAGACCATTGAAAACGCTGCAGACCCCATTTTAGTTTGAAAACTCCAGGGTTGCATTTCAGTGTAAACAGACCAAAACGGAGACTTTTGGAAACGATGGCATGGCTGCCCACATTTGCTCTGCGTATCCTTAAAGACTGTGCAAATAGCATCATGCTCATTGTTGTACCTGCCAGTGATAGCAACCAACATCCTGTTTACACTTTAACGCGCATGCCCAGTGTGGATGAGTGTGGACAGAGATCAGACAGCGTGCCAGTACCGCTTCACTGAACAAAAACACAAAATTATGTAAAAATGCCATTTTTGGCAATTGACCCCATAAATACAGTCTTAAATTAGTTTTTAAAATTAATAAAAAAATTCTAAATGACTATTTGGCAGAAAATCGATATATACATATTGATTTTTTTTATTGATTGACAGCACTAAAACAAATCAAATAAAAATTAATAATTTCACAAATAAAGGCAGTTATATGTGGGGTGAATGTCGTAAATGATCATTTAATGAGTAGTTTTAGCAACAACAACAAAAACTGTTGTTATTGTTTACACTGACAATCCTGGATTAGAGTTCACATTATATTTTGTTTTAGAAAAAAACACACTGTTGTTATCAAATGTACAGTAAAAAATGTTGAATTCAGACCATAGTGAACCAAGAGTTAGCCGATATTTAGAGATGGTCCTCACTGCAGAACACAAGATCCAGGGGGTGTGGTTGGATCTAGATAGTAGATCTAGTAACAAGTTACATTTACTTCGTTACATTTACTTGAGTACATTTTTTGGGTAACTAATTATTTTAGAGTATATTTAAAAATGAGTACTTTTACTCTTACTCGAGTACATTTTTAGTGAAATAAACTGTACTTTTACCTTGTTACTGTGGGCGACGCTCCTCTCTTTACTTTATCTTAATGCAATACAAGTTAAAAATGCTTCAGTTTATTCCAAACACGCGGTCTACTTTTCTCTGGGCAATGAGCACTGCCCGTTCACGAATGATTCATTCTTTTGAGTCAATTCTGTTCAAAGACTTGATCAAACCAGTTGCCAAACCAGTGAATCGTTTTGCGAATCAGTTTGAATGATTCGTTCAGTTCACTGCCGCACGCGCAGTGTGTGCTGTCGGTTCCACAGGTATAGATTCGATCACAGTACACGATACCATGACATTTACCAGTTTGTTGTTCATACCTTACACATTAAATACAATGTATAATTTATTAATTAAATAAGCTGTCACAGAGTATGAAATAAACACCCGCCAAACCCGCGTTAGTAGGAGGAATGCCTTTACCTAGACACAATTAATATTGATATTTTCACAATATTTACACTTGCAGAAATAAAGGCTACATTTGTTTACATTTTGCAGAATAGATTTAAGAAGATCCGTCAATGTGCATTTGTTTAGTTATGCTCAGATGTTCTCTAGCGGTCATGTGAGGAGTTTTAATGTCTATTTCACTTTCTTTTATGTAAAGCACTTTGAATTACCACTGTGTATGAAATGTGCTATATAAATAAACTTGCCTTGCCTTGCCTTGCCTTTTCACTCTTCTCCATGTCAGAGGTTATTTTTTCAAGATTTTTATTTTATTTGTCACATACACAATTATACAGGGTATAACCAGCAGTGAAATGTAGGTCAGGTCCGCTCCAAGGACAGTGTAATTATATAGAATACAAATATTAAGAAAAAGAAAAGTAGAAAAAATAAGAGAATAAAATAAAATAAAAGATAAAAAATATAAATATAAATGTGCAGGTCAGTATGTTGTTGACTTAAATAGTAATAAGAGGAATGTGCAAAAAGAATGTGCAAAAAGTTGTACAGGGTATTTAGCAATATGAGGTAGAGAAAAATTATGAATAGCTATTGATATGGTGATATTTATATGGAGTCATATGATGTTATGACACAGAGTTAGAGTTTAGGAGCCTGATGGCCTGGGGGAAGAAGCTCCTCCTAAATCTCTCAGTTTTTGCCATCAGGCTACGGAAGCGCTTACCAGATGGAAGCAAAGTGAATAGACGGTTACCAGGGTGATTTGAGTCCTTGATTATTTTGACAGCTCTATTTTTGCAGCGTTTGAGGTAGATGTCCTGCAGAGAGGGGAGAGCAGACCCTGAGATGCGCTCAGCTAAGCGCACAACTCTCTGTAGTGCTTTGCAGTCCTGATTGGAGCTGTTTCCATACCATACTGAGATGCACTGACTCAATACACTTTATATGGTCCCTGAATAGAAAGTTTTCAGGATTGCTGGTGAGACCCTGAATTTCCTCAGCTGTCGCAGATGGTACAGTCTTTGCCTGGCTTTCTTAACCTGTGTTTGGATGTGTGTAGTCCAAGTCAGGTTCTCGGAGATGTTTACACCGAGGTACTTGAAGCTACTCACTCTCTCCACAGGGGTCCCACTGATCATAAGAGGAGTGTGAAGTGAAATTCAGCCAAGTATGGTGACCCATACTCGGAATTTGTGCTCTGCATTTAACCCATCCAACGTGCACACACACAGCAGTGAACACACACACACACCGTGAACATACACCCGGAGCCACACAGCAGTAAACACACACACACCGTGAACATACACCCGGAGCAGTGGGCAGCCATTTTATGCTGCAGCGCCCGGGGAGCAGTTGGGGGTCCGGTGCCTTGCTCAAGGGCACCTCAGTCGTGGTATTGAGGGTGGAGAGAGCGCTGTATATTCACTCCCCCCACCTACAATCCCTGCTGGCCGGAGACTCAAACCCGCAACCTTTGGATTACAAGTCAGACTCTCTAACCATTAGGCCACGACTTCCCACGTGTAGGGCTGCAGCTGTCTCTTCCTAAAGTCTTGTTTTGCTCACATTCAGAGAGAGACAGTTGTCCTGGCACCATGATGTGAGTCTCTCTACCTCGTCCAAGTAAGCGGTCTCATCGTTGTTGGAGATGAGGCCCAGAGCCACAGTATCATCAGCGAATTTGACAATAGATGCGGTGCTGTGAGAGGACACGCAGTCATGCGTGTAGAGAGAGTAAAGCAGGGGACTCAGGACACAGCTCCTACGTTCAGGGTGATGGGGTTTGAGGTGAACTGGCCAACTTTCACCACTTGAGGTCTGCCGATGAGGAAGTCTTGAATCCAGTCACAGAGTGAGGAGTTTAGGCCGAGGTCTGTGAGTTTAGAAGCCAGCTTGATGGGGACTATAGTGTTGAAAGCTGAGCTATAGTCAATGAATAGCAGCCTTACATAATTCCCATTGTTGCTGTCCAAGTGTGTGAGGGAAGAGTGGAGGACGTAAGAGATGGCATCGTCCATAGATCTATTTGGGCGATAGGCAAACTGAAGAGGGTCCAAAGTATCAGGTATGGAGGAGTCTCTTTACAAGTCTCTCAAAAACCTTCATGACTATAGATGTGAGGGCAACTGGGCGATAGTCATTCAGGCAAGAGGGTTTATTGTTCTTTGGCACAGGGATAATGACAGATTTTTTGAATGAGGTGGGAACCACGGAGGTAGCAAGGGACTCATTAAAGATGGAAGTGAACAAACCAGCGAGCCGATCAGCGCAGGACCTCAGAACACGGCCGGTTATCCCATCAGGTCCGGCTGCTTTCCTCACGTTCACTTTCTTTAGTGCCCTCCGAACCTCATCCTCCGACACGGTGATTACAGGATCATCGCTGCTCTGCCTGCTGCTTCCTGACGCGCTGGACGGCAGAGACGCGCTGCCGCCGTTGCAATCGAAGCGGCCGTAGAAGATGTTTAACTCGTCGGCCAGCAATGGATCTGCTCTCACCTCCGCGGAGGGTTTGTTTCCAAAGGCACAGATAGTCCTCAGTCCCTGCCACAGCCGTCGAGAGTCATTGAGCTGGAAATGAGACTCAATTCTCTCTCTGTATCTGTGTTTAGCGGCTCTTACTGCGCGTCGGAGAGCATAGCACGATGCTTTGTACTCGCGCATATTCCTGGTCAGAAGAGCCTCATTATAAGCTGCAGTGCGTGTGTTAACCGCAGCACGGATTGATCTGTCCACCCAGGGTGTCTGATTGGAGAATGTCCTTATAGTTATTGTTTCTGTAGCTTGCTCGGTTTTTGGGTACTCTACCCACCTCTGCTCCCACCTTACATATACCTAAACCTACCCATCTCCACCCCCTGATCCCTAAACCCACCCATCCCCACCCCTAAACCTACCATCTCCACCCACTAGATGTGGATCCAACCCCGCCCCCTGGATCTTTGTTCTGCAGTGAGGGACTACTGGATATTTAACACTCACAAGAACACGGCTGAGAAAAGCTGCCTCGACGTGGGCCAAAGGTGACTCTGTTTATCACATATATCAAGTTCAAGGGTCTATAAGTTAAAAGACCACCTGACAGAGCAAGAGTGCTTTAAATGACTTTATGGGAACTAGGCTATAGATACGCATAATGAAGTATACATATAGTATATATAGTGTAACATTACATATTGTGACGAGCATCCCGAGCACTCATCAGCGTTGCCCTGGAGAAAGAAGAGAGCCACCTGCAATCGCTCATCACGGCTGGATCGGCCACACCTGTGGCCCATTTGCCCGCGGCCATATAAGCCGTGTGAGGCTAACACTTGGTGAGACTGGTCTCCACGAAGCTGAGAATTAACGTGCTATCTCTTGCTGATTTCAGATACCAGCATGTGACCGATCCAGCCCTGCCACGAGCACAGCACCGACTCACCGCACCGAGGGAAATCACGCACGGAGAGCACCGCACCACCTCAGCGTTCCACACTCCACTGAGCACCATTATTATTAATGAATCCACCCTCCGGGGTATTTATTTGAGCTCTCCTTGTCGTGTGATTCTTCCACCCCGTCACAGTGGAGGAGAATGCGGGCAGATTAAGTGGAAGTTTTCGCCGACAAGTGAACTCCGCACCCTCACGCCTTTTTTTCTTTTTTTTTGTCGTCTCTTCCAGACCAGCGATTACTCCTCCCCTCAGGATGGAAGAGTTTCTCCAACAGCTAATCAGCCTGCGCCAGCACCAGATTGTGGAGCATCTTGCCACACGCCGGAGCCAGGCTGATCAGGAAATCACAGCTCTCCACACGGCCGCCCACCAGCGCGTTCCGTTGCCAGACCCGCGGATACAAGCCGCTCAGCTGTCGCCCAAAATGACCTCCCACGATTATGTCGAGGTTTACCTGCAGATGTTTGAAAACACTGCCACCACGGAGGGATGGGACCCGGACGACTGGGCCCACACACTGGCCCCTCTTCTCACTGGCGAGGCGCAACGTGCCTTCTTCAGCCTCCCTACAGCGATGGCAGAGAAATATGAAGACGTGAAGAGAGAAATTTTAGCCCGCGTAGGGCTGTCTCCTGTGTGAGCGGCCCAGTGTTTCCATGACTGGGCATACCAGCCTCAACGTCCCGCACATGCTCAAGCCACGGAACTGACTCTCCTAGCCCAGCACTGGCTGATGGATGGAGCGCCTACGGCTGCCCAGGTAACGGAACGCGTGGTCATCGATCGCCTCCTACGCGCCTTGACCCGCACTTACCGCCATGCCATCAGCATGCGTAACCCCACCACCACGTTGGAGCTAGTAGAGGCGATCAAGCTGGCTGAGGCGGCCTATCGACGGGAGGCTGGGGAGTGAGTACCACATTTTCCCCGGAGGGTGGCTATCTCGCGGCAAATAGACAGGACGGCGGCCTCCGAGCCCCAAGATGAGTCCATGCCAACAGCGCCCTCTTCTCCCAAGGCTCGGGCTTGGATGGCGGGTTGTGTGGTGCACCAGGAGGTGCCTAGGGAAGCCCCGGAGGCCAAGATCAAGATTAACGGCCGACCATTCAAGGCGGTGCTTGATTCCGGCAGCTCAGTTAGTCTCGTCAAGGCGGAGATCCTGCCTCCCCGCAGTGAGACCAAGACCATAATTCCGATCACCTGTGTACATGGGGACACGCGACAGTTGCCCGCTCGGCGCATCACCATCTCCGCAGCCCCGGGATCCTGGCCCATAGAGGTGGGGCTTTTTAAGGGTCTGCCAGTACCCGTGTTGCTGGGCCGAGACTGGCCGGGCTTTGAAGCCCTCTTAACCGCCGCCACACAGCCTGCCAGCCCTAGAGGGGGTCGCCGTGGACGGCGCCCATCAACGAGGACTAGCCGCCGCCCCGTTCTCTTGGCCTCCGACAGTGGGAGAGATGGTGAGTCCCCTTCCCATAGCACTAACCTCTTCTATGATGTCTACCAACAGGTTACGTGAGGGGGATCATTTGGTCGTGCCCAGCGGGAGGATGAACGATTGAAATACTGTTGGACACAGGTCTGTGTGTTAGAGGGCAAGGACACACGGCCAAAACCTCATCCTCTCCCCCACTTCATCGTAGAGAACGGCCTGCTCTATTGTGTCGCCCAGCGGAGGGGGGAGGAAAAAAAGCTGTTAGTGGTACCGCGCTCAAAGACGGAGACGGTCCTGCAGTTGGCACACTCGCATCTGTTGGCCGGACACCTCGGCACGGCCAATAACACCCAGCGCATTCGGGACCGGTTCCATTGGCCCAGCCTGGAGGCCGAAGGGAAGCGCTTCTGCCAAGCTTGTCCCGTCTGCCAGAAGACATCACCCCAGACACCTCCCCCCACGCCGCTCATTCCGCTGTCCATCATAGAGGTGACCTTCGAGTGAATCGGGATGGATCTGGTAGGGCTGTTGCCGAAGTCGGCCCGGGGACACGAACACATCCTCATCGTAGTCGACTACGCCACCCGGTACCCCGAAGCCATTCCTCTCAGGAAAGCCACAGCGAAGAACATCGCCCACGAGCTCTTCCTGCTGTTCAGCCGAGTCGGCATACCAACGGAGATCTTGACCGACCAGGGAACCCCGTTCATGTCCCAGCTAATGGCTGACCTCTGCCGCCTGCTCCGGGTAAAGCAGCTGCGGACGGCCGTATACCACTTTGCTGGTTTGAATCCTATCTCACCGGTAGATCCTTCAGGGTGACCTGGGGAGGGGAGGTATCCAAACCACATCAACTGGTCACTGGAGTTCCTCAGGGATCGGTTCTTGGACCCCTCCTCTTCTCCACATATACTACATCGCTGGGTCCCATCATACATGCACATGGCTTCTCCTATCACTGATACGCCGATGACACGCAGCTCTATCTCTCTTTTCAACCAGATGACCCAACGGTAGCTGCACAGATCTCAGGCTGCCTGGCGGACATCTCGGCATGGATGAAAGAACATCACCTACAGCTCAACCTGGCAAAGACGGAACTTCTGGTCTTCCCTGCCACTCCGACCCTACGGCATGACTTCACGATTCAGCTCGGCTCATCAATGATTACCCCATCAACTTCGGTCAGAAATCTTGGTGTAATCTTTGATGACCAGCTGACCTTCAAAGAGCACATTGCAAAGACTGCTCGTTCCTCACTCTCCAGAACATTTTCGTTCACCATTCCTGGGTGGTGGAATAATCTTCCCACCCCTATCCGGAATGCCGGATCCCTGGCAACCTTCAAGCAACAACTGAAAACTCATCTCTTTCGGCAGTACTTGACTTCATCCTAAACTCAAAAAAAAAAATAATAATTCCCTCTATCTTTCTCTCCACCTACTACCTTGTACTTATTTGAACAATGACTGAGACTTGGTGTTACGAGCACTTCCTCTGTCTGATTGCCTCTTCAAGATTAATCGCTTTTTGTATTCCCCAATTGTAAGTCGCTTTGGATAAAAGCGTCTGCCAAATGACTAAATGTAAATATACAATGTAAATCTACCTCAGCGTTCCACACTCCACTCAGCACCATTATTATTAATAAATCCACCCTCCGGGGTATTTATTTGAGCTCTCATTGTCGCGTGATTCTTCCACCCCATCACAATAACTATATTAAACCTTATTACCACTCAGTTCTCATTTTCTAAATGAGACTATAAGGCATGAGGTTATTAGGATATTAGAAACATCATGACTTTCTGTGAAGATACATTGAAACATTGTGTATTGTGAAAAACACTATACAAATAAATTGGACTTGATTAACAGCAAAGTACCAAATATTAACAAACGGAACTGAAACAACTTCAGAACTTAATGCAAACTGAACTGCGAGAAAATTAAAGGACATGACAAGACAATATAAACACACTGAAATATCATGCATGTTCTGAAAAGGTGCATGAGTGACATGACAGCAGAGTAGTCTGGAACAATAACTGTTTTATCATTAGGAATATCTTTAAAACCTGGAAAAACATGAAGAAATCCCCCACAACAGGCCAGGTTCTCACACCACCTTCACATGAAACAAACACACAAGGAATTAAATCAGCAATTGGCAAAGTTGGCAATTGTATCAATCTACATAGCAATGCAATCAGCAAGAGTATCACATGGCTATTTTGAATGAGGAGGCCGAAAATAGCTCTGACAAGCTGAGCCTTTTGCAAGGACTCAATGCTAATTGTGCTTCATTTTAAATTTAAATGTCAGCTTAGATGATGTTATTTATGAAGTTTCAGTACCTCCATTATGCTCGAGACTTTCTAATATTTTGAAATTTTTCCTGCATTCGGTGTGCAGCGTCTGCTCATGAAACTGTCTGCAACTACAAGATATTCTTGTGCATGCTCTATCTAGTGATATTTCAAGCTGAAATCAGTTATTGGTTCAGAATTATCTACTTCCAACCAGACAGCAGGATCTTAGATAGGAAGATTACAGAACATGATAATAGAACAGCCATTGGGTCCATGACATCTATAACGAGAAAGGGTTTGACGCTCTTTAGAAATGCTATCGTACGCCCTACATGCAAAGTCCATTCTGAAGAGGGACTTTTTAAATAGTTTTTATATTTGCATTTATCCCAGTGATAACACTGCGTGTATAAATCTAAACGCAGCATATTTATTAAGGCATTAGCGTCAAGCATCTTTTGCATAACATAGTGATGTTGCTGCCAGTTGCCTGAAGCAGCTAATTTCCGCTCCACTTTGCCTTGCGTGACCTCCATCGTAAATCATTATGCTAATGTGTAGTGCCATGCGTTTTTTGTCCCGGCTTGAGCATAATTACCCAGACACACACTGACGCTAAGAAGTCCCAAAAGAGGGCACAGTAAGATGGCTGAGGGGTGACAGAGGAAAGGGGTTTGGGTGAAAAGGGAAGCAGGGGTGGAAACAGCAGCTCAGTTCGAACCAGCAGTGCTAGTCATGAGATTAACCCCATTGCAGGCAGTCAGAGAACTCAACCTATACTAAATCACTGAATATGCATGAATGTAAGAAACAGGTCAGTATAAAATAAATATAACATTATCATACTACTCATACTACTATAATAGTTTTGTCAATAAATAAATGTTATAAATTGGCTCTACGTTCATTTTTTTCATATGCTGAGCACATAGTCTTCCAACATGCAGTTTGGCAGCTGGCATGTACTAAAACCACTAAAAGACTTACATACATGTTTCAAAATCAACTCATTCATCATTAACAAAGCAAACATTCTCACCCATCGAGAGCATCTTATCATTCACAATACACTGAGCCAGTTTCTTCTTCTGTACTGTAGCTACTAGTCTTTTCGCTGGAAAGAACTCCTCTTTGGCTTTCGATTAAAAATTGGATAGTGGAGATGCACATTTCAGTGCAACAGTATACTGAAAACATCTATGCTAAAGCTTAAAACACTTACATTGGTACATTACCATCTATTCAAGAAATGCCATCTTTGTAATGATTGCATTCCTATATGTGCATAATCATGGCTGACATAGAAAGTACAGACTGTAAGAGTCTTTACTTGGGCTGTACAATAGATCTTTTGACCTGCTCTTGAATACTTCCTAATAAGTACGAACTAAACAAAAGAAGCAGCTTTTACTTTACTACAGTTTAATTTACTCTAATGGATTTTGGTATTAATTGAATGGTTTTGAAAACATTGTGTAAATGTGTGCAGAATAGGTTGAATGATTATTTGCTCATGCGTGGATTATGGATTGCGTTACTTAAATGTATTATTTTAAAATGGCACATCAAGTGCACAAATATACAAAATGACATATTTACACAACAGTATCTTTTGCCAAAAGCCCAGAATCAGATGCATCGCGCGCATTTGAATTAAAGTTTAGTTATCAAATTCATGTCTCATTGACATGTTCTTTGTCATTAGCACATAAGCACGGCATTAAGGGCTACATTTTGACATTTACATCACTGACAGACAGCCACTCTCAATTATTGTTGTAATCATTAAATGCATCTCACTCACATTCAAAGAAAGGACAGCTGCAATCTGCTTTTTCTGCACATGCACTGACAACTAATATAAGTAGGAACAAATATGAAACGCATCAAAAACATTAATGCTACATCTGGGAAGCTTGTAAGGCAGGCCAGATCTAAATAGGCTCTTATGTGGTCCTCAAGGATTTAATCTTCCCGCTCAAGACAGAGCAACTTGACTGATATGTGTTTAAGTGCACAGGGGTAAACAAGGAACCTAAATGAACAACAGGTGAATTTATGCTTTAAGTTGGGCGAGCCATAAACTTTAAATATGTCGGAGGAGAGAAACATAGCAGTTGTACTGTAAAGTTGTATTAATTTTTCTCACAACATCTATGTTGCTTTCTCCTGCCATTACAGTCATGTGTATTCATGTATAAAAATAACCATTTAACCACTTACATAATGACATCATTATTACATCATTATCAGTAGCCAGTGAGTTCGCTGCTCAACATTCAAATACTTGGCAGTGTTTGCTGTAGCAGTAGCAATGCACTTCAGAAACGTCTGAAATCAGCATCTAAGATAAGTGAATGCTCTTTTAATCTATATGGCTGTGTGTATTGCGTGGTCTGCCTAATAGAATTTAAAAATGAGCAACCATAAACAAGGTTAAAATAAGTGTCATATTAGCAGTTTTCATTGCATGCAGGTGTAAAATATTAAGCATATTAACAGCAGAATGTATACATCTGTGTTTATACAGCTGGAGCAAACACAGCCTCATTATTGTTAAGCCGGTCGGCGTGGTAGCCCAGGCACACATAGATAGTAATACATGCGGTTCACATAGCTCTTCGGAGTAGCAGCAGTACATATGTCTTGGAGATAGCTCTGTTTTGTGGGGGGGTGTTTTGTTCTATCCTGTCAGTTAATCTTCATGTGTGTAGGCACATTTATGTGCACCGATGCAGCAGTTATATCCTTATACTCAGCAACATGCACATATTGGCATGTGTTATTCATTTCTGTGTCTCCTGCTTTGTGGGGGTGTTAGTCATGTTATATGCAGGGGCGGTTCTAAACCCCCTTTGGTCCACCTAAATTTGGAATCATATGCTTCGATAGCGGCCTTAAGCTCATCCAGAGTGTTGGGTCTTGCGTCTCTCAACTTTCTCTTCACAATATCCCACAGATTCTCTATGGGGTTCAGGTCAGGAGAGTTGGCAGGCCAATTGAGCACAGTAATACCATGGTCAGTAAACCATTTACCAGTGGTTTTGGCACTGTGAGCAGGTGCCAGGTCGTGCTGAAAAATGAAATCTTCATCTCCATAAAGCTTTTCAGCAGATGGAAGCATGAAGTGCTCCAAAATCTCCTGATAGCTAGCTGCATTGACCCTGCCCTTGATAAAACACAGTGGACCAACACCAGCATCACTGACTGTGGGTACTTGACACTGGACTTCAGGCATTTTGGCATTTCCCTCTCCCCAGTCTTCCTCCAGACTCTGGCACCTTGATTTCCGAATGACATGCAAAATTTGCTTTCATCCGAAAAAAGTACTTTGGACCACTGAGCAACAGTCCAGTGCTGCTTCTCTGTAGCCCAGGTCAGGCGCTTCTGCCGCTGTTTCTGGTTCAAAAGTGGCTTGACCTGGGGAATGCGGCACCTGTAGCCTGTACACGGTGGCTCTGGATGTTTCTACTCCAGACTCAGTCCACTGCTTCCGCAGGTCCCCCAAGGTCTGGAATCGGTGCTTCTCCACAATCTTCCTCAGGGTCCGGTCACCTCTTCTCGTTGTGCTGCGTTTTCTGCCACACTTTTTCCTTCCCACAGACTTCCCACTGAGGTGCCTTGATACAGCACTCTGGGAACAGCCTATTCGTTCAGAAATTTCTTTCTGTGTCTTACCCTCTTGCTTGAGGGTGTCAATGATGGCCTTCTGGACAGCAGTCAGGTCGGCAGTCTTACCCATGATTGCGGTTTTGAGTAATGAACCAGGCTGGGAGTTTTTAAAAGCCTCAGGAATCTTTTGCAGGTGTTTAGAGTTAATTAGTTGATTCAGATGATTAGGTTAATAGCTCGTTTAGAGAACCTTTTCATGATATGCTAATTTTTTGAGATAGGAATTTTGGGTTTTCATGAGCTGTATGCCAAAATCATCAATATTAAAACAATAAAAGGCTTGAACTACTTCAGTTGTGTTGTAATGAATCTAAAATATATGAAAGTCTAATGTTTATCAGTACATTACAGAAAATAATGAACTTTATCACAATATGCTAATTTTTTGAGAAGGACCTTATATATGTCAGACCTCTGTTGTGTGTGTCTTGTGTTTCCATGCCCATATTTGGTTTGTTTCCTGTCCTCGTCTGATGTGATTAGTAGTTTATTCTGTTCCAGGTGTGTGTTTGAGTTAATTCCTGTCCAGCCGTGTTCGTCTCATTATCTTGTGTATTTATAGTCCTGTCTGTTCAGTGTAATTTCGTCTGGTCTACTCGTTACCCCCGGTGTTTGATGTCTGTGAGTTTGCCTTGTCCTGCCCTGTCTTCAGTAAAGTCTATTGTTTGAGTTTACGTCCTCGTCTCCGTGTTCCTTGTTCCTTCCTGCTGTGTGCACCGTGACTATATATACAGGTGCTGGTCATAAAATTAGAATATCATGAAAAAGTTGATTTATTTCAGTAATACCATTCAAAAAGTGAAGCTTGTATATTAGATTCATTCATTACACACAGACTGATATATTTCAAATGTGTATTTCCTTTCATTTTTATGATTATAACTGACAACTAATGAAAGTCCCAAATTCAGTATCTCAGACAATTAGAATATCAATTAAGACCAATGCAAAAAAAATATTTTTAGAAACGTTGGCCAACTGAAAAGTATGAACATGAAAAGTATGAGCATGTACAGCACTCAATATTTAGTTGGGGTTCCTTTGGCCTGGATTACTGCAGCAATGCGGCGTGGCATGGAGTCGATCAGTCTGTGGCACTGCTCAGGTGTTATGAGAGCCCATGTTGCTCTGATAGTGGCCTTCAGCTCTTCTGAATTGTTGGGTCTGGCGTATTGCATCTTCCTCTTCACAATGCCCCATAGGTTTTCTATGGGGTTAAGGTCAGGCGAGTTTGCTGGCCAATCAAGAACAGGGATACCATGGTCCTTATACCAGGTACTGGTAGCTTTGGCAGTGTGTGCAGGTGCCAAGTCCTGTTGGAAAATGAAATCTGCATCTCCATAAAGTTGGTCAGCAGCAGGAAGCATGAAGTGCTCTAAAACTTCCTGGTAGACGGCTGCGTTGACCTTGGACCTCAGAAAACACAATGGACCAACACCAGCAGATGACATGGCACCCCAAACCATCAATGACTGTGGAAACTTTACACTGGACCTCAAGCAACGTGGATTATGTGCCTCTCCTCTCTTCCTCCAGACTCTGGGACCTTGATTTCCAAAGGAAATGCAAAATTTACTTTCATCAAAGAACATAACTTTGGACCACTCAGCAGCAGTCCAGTCAAGACGCTTCTGACGCTGTCTCTTGTTCAAGAGTGGCTTGACACAAGGAATGCGACAGCTGAAACCCATGTCTTGCATACGTCTGTGTGTGGTGGTTCTTGAAGCACTGACTCCAGCTGCAGTCCACTCTTTGTGAATCTCCCCCACATTTTTGAATGGGTTTTGTTTCACAATCCTCTCCAGGGTGCGGTTATCCTTATTGCTTGTACACTTTTTTCTACCACATCTTGTCCTTCCCTTCGCCTCTCTATTAATGTGCTTCGAAACAGAGCTCTGTGAACAGCCAGCCTCTTTAGCAATGACCTTTTGTGTCTTGCCCTCCTTGTGCAAGGTGTCAATGGTCGTCTTTTGGACAACTGTCAAGTCAGCAGTCTTCCCCATTATTGTGTAGCCTACAGAACTAGACTGAGAGACCATTTAAAGGCTTTTGCAGGTGTTTTGAGTTAATTAGCTGATTAGAGTGTGGCACCAGGTGTCTTCAATATTGAGCATTTTCACAATATTCAAATTTTCTGAGATACTGAATTTGGGACTTTCATTAGTTGTCAGTTATAATCATCAAAATTAAAGGAAATAAACATTTGAAATATATCAGTCTGTGTGTAATGAATTAATCTAATATACAAGTTTCACTTTTTGAATGGTATTACTGAAATAAATAAACTTTTTCATGATATTCTAATTTTATGACCAGCACCTGTATATAAAGAAAAACATAATCAGCTGCTAAATTCAAATCTGCGTTCGCTGGCTGGCACAGAGCCAGAAACACACACGTTTTTAAAGCATTGCACATTATAACCAATCACATACGATTCTGTTGAGCTTATGAATGCAAGGACAAATCAAGAGGCGTTCAGATGAGTCATAGCTGAAGCACCGCTATTTCATCACCGCGCGTGCTGAATCCTCTAATTCTCTCATCAGAAACAAAGAAGTGAAGATGTACGAATGAAAGTAAGATATTAATTTCACACTGTAAACAGCTTTAGAGATTATTATGGCAGTTTTTGAGAGTGCTTAAACTCGCTGGACTGAAGTGAAAATGTTCTTTGATAATGTAAACGTTCTTTGCTCTCTTTATGTACAATGAAAGTTAATAGATTACATTATTAGGATACTTTTCCCATTGCCCATAGATCAACTAACATAGTCTATAAAGGTGCAAAATGCATTTACTTACATTTGAGAATCGAGATATTTCATGATATATTTTGAGAATATTTCCAATAAAAATTAAAAAATTAATAAAAGCTTATATCAGTTATACAGTGGTATTGCGGTTGCTGTGTGTCACATGACAAGCATGAGAGCCCCCCCTCCACCACATTACATGGTGAAAAAATGACTGAATGAATAATAGCCACTTAAAGTAGGTTAAGATGAATTTTAAAATTGTGCCCCCTAAAGCCAGCTGAAATACAAAGTTCTGGCATGACATATGGTGCAGGCCGATAGATCTAACTCAATATGATATAATGACAGCATTATCACATGGCACAGCTGATTGATTCTCTCCTGTATTGGAAGCTAATGAGCTTGCTGCTCAACATTCAAATATTTTGCAGTGTTTGCTGTAGCAGTAGCAGCGCACTTCAGAAACCCTTCACCTTCCCCAGCTCCACCTGTATAGATCTGCTAGATCATGTATGCTATGGGGGTTATTCATATATGTTATATGTGCAGCAGCAGTATTTCTTACATGCTCATAGCAGCATGGTGTGGATGTATTGGCAGTAGCAAGTCTCGGTATTTGCTCTGCCACAGCAGCAGCATAGCAGATCTATTCCGCCAAGACCAATGCATTGTCATGTATATTACCATGCAAATCACTCCGAGAGTTGTCATGACAGAAATAAATATCTTCTACCTTAAGGCTTAAATAAAATATCCCCAAGAAACAGGCAGGAATTAATAGGCTGTCCACCATGATTTCTGTTCTTTCTGACAAAAAAGCACTTGAACACGACAAACTCATAATTATAACTTCAGATGTGGAAAGTAGGGAGTTTCTGATAGCATGTGAAGGCGGAATTAATTAGGGACTAACAGACACACTAACTAGGTCAACATACAATGACAGGGAACAGGAACAGAACTGTGACACATGCATGTGATGTATTGCACACAGATTTTTAAGCATTTGACAGAAAATTGACAGTACCAGTCTAATTTTCTGGCTTTACGCATGGACAGGGGAAAAAATTAGATTGTCTATCACAAGTCTTTACACATTTTTTGCTTAGTTTATTTAGTGTTTCTTTTCAACCTGACGTGGACTAATGCTGTGCAGTTACTTTGCTTTCTTTCTTTATTTTATTAACATTGTTGGTAATCTAATGTCCTTCTTATGTCCATTTCTGCATGAAAAATCCAGCTATGTTTGTGTTCAGTATGTTTAATACATTTTTGGCATAGCAGGATAATTAAGAGTAGAATTAATTAAGAGTTACACTGAGGTAGAACACACTGTAAAAGTGTAAAACAGATTATGTGCTTAAATATTTCTTGAATACGGCTATTTCACTGGAACACTGTTTTGTTAAAGCTACATACGCTTTATTCTGACAAAGCCAACTCTGTCCCATATGTTTATTTAATTGTACAAGTATACTAATGAACAGTTGTGTGTGTGTGTGTGTGTGTGTGCGTGTGTGTTTAAATGTTCTGCCCATCCAAATGTAAAAGGTATTTATTATTTTACAGTCATAACATAATGTTACAGTCCTGCTGTTTGGGTCTACAAAACAACAGTTCTACTTGATGGTAGGACCTGCTGGGCATTACTGCCTGATGCACCTCCGCCAGTGCCAGCCGCAGGGTCATCAGCTGGGAGCCACCCTTCATTGATGTTTCGCCCCTTTAGTCCCAGAACACCTGCGGATGGATTCAGAGATGGCAAAAGTACACACATCCTTCACTCAAGTAGAAGTACAGATACTCATGTTTAAAAATACTCTGGTAAAAGTAGAAGTACTGACTACACTTTTTTACTCAAGTTAAAGTAAAGGAGTATGGGCTCTGACATGTACGTTAGAAAAAAGTACCCATTACTACTACCTGTTTTAGTGTCACGCTGGTAACTCATTAATACAAAATGACTTGCATTTAAATTTTTGTTAGATAATAAATGTATCAAGGCTGAACAACCACCATGTAGAACAGAGTAGGACTGGGACAAAATTTCAGGCTGGGAAATCACTCATAAATGCCATCCC
This sequence comes from Barbus barbus, assembly GCF_936440315.1. Taxonomy (NCBI): domain Eukaryota; kingdom Metazoa; phylum Chordata; class Actinopteri; order Cypriniformes; family Cyprinidae; genus Barbus; species Barbus barbus. Next base: position 26,828,183 of record NC_136715.1, on the reverse strand, counting down.
ATACACCCACAACAAATTCTGAAACTACGGACAATGTTTTTTTTTTTGTTCTTGTTGTTGTTTTTGTGGCCATCATATTTAAAAAAATGTTTCAAACCTTAGGCTGGGGCCATGCCAATTAATTAAAGGTTCTCTCTTGAATTGCACCTTCATGTCCATTTTCTTTTCAGTCTCTTCATATTCCATCATATCTCTTTGCATCTCACCTTGTGTGTGTTTACTTTTTTCACAAATTTTCTTGTACTTGTCACTTTTCCAAACAGCAAACTACTGTTATGAAGAGAACTATCTCCACCTTGTTGCAAAACATCCACCTCATTGTATTCTAACTTTATTGTATGTAGTTTATGTTCCTGTGGCTCAGCGGCAGGGCGTTGCATTAATAGCGCAAATGGTTGTGGGTTCAATTCCCAGGGAGCACACATGCTGAAAAAAAAATTGTATAGGCTAAATGCACTGTAAGTAGCTTTGCGTAAAAGTGACTGTAAAATGTAACATTTGTTTGCTAAAAAATAAATAAATAAATACTTTGCTACATGTACTGCGTTAAACTAACTGAGATGTGTCACAGCACTTGCATATCAAGTTATTGCTTTTCTCTGGCATTCTGCTACCAGGTCTGCATACCGTGACTTTTTCCGCTTGTACATTTCACTAGCACCACCCGTTCGCTCAACTCAGACCATGCCATGAGGTCCAGTCTCAATGTGGTTTGTGCATTGTGGGGAACTGCAGCCACCTGTCCAGGTCTACTCGTAATGACCAGTCACTTCCACTAGCCAGAATAGATCCAAGATATTGTCTGTCAATATGCTCTCAGACTTTTTATGAACTGTATGGTACCTTGTAAACACAACCATTTTCTATGTGGACTGAAGGAAATATTTGTAAATGAAAACATTTTGTAAACCAAACCTTTTCAAATTAGTCTCAATATTCAAATACATCTGGTTCTCAAAACCAAGAATGGAACCACAACAATCTGAGAGGTTCTTGAGTCCACAACACGAAATTACTTGGTCTCTCTTCTTTCTAGTACTGCAGACTGGAGCTGTACTTGCATGACTAGAAATAGATGAATATGGACAAGCCCTTTTTGTAAAACTTAGACAATAAGAAACAAAAACTGAAGGACCAGGATTGAGAGACACTGTGAGCCACTGTACCATGTGATGAAACATGCATAAGATGTTCACTGAATGTGTCAAAAGGCTCGCACATGAGTCATTTCTTCATGAGCATCTCAGTCTTTATAACTCAACAGTAAAAATAACCGATAAACGCATTTAAAGGAAATCTGAAAATGGAAAGCAAGAAATTTTTAGCTGATATGGTCACAACTGACAGAATTATTCTCCGGTATCCTTTCAGGCAAGGTCTAAAATCAAATCAAAGGCTGAATCATGACAGCTCCACCCCTGTAACCCAAACCCTGTCCCAGCTGAGGAACCTCTGCCCTACAGCTCGGGAAATCTGACAACAGCGCATCACGACGGGTCAAGGTCACAAGCCAAGCTGCTAGCCGCTTCTCACCCAGTTGCACAGGGAGTGAGCCTGTTGCTTTCATTCGGCCCATCTGGCACTGTGGTGTTGTTTCTCACTTAACGCCTTGAGATGTGTTTGTGACTGCGAGAGGCCTGTGCTAGCACTGCTGGAGTCTATCACTTGTTTGTTGCCAAAGGGGTGTCTACAGCCTTATGATGTGAGATGGCATTCAAGAAAGGTAAGCAGAATAAAAACCTGGTGCTACATTCATCCATCCAACCGTTCTCCATAGCGCTTGTTCTATGGAGCATCACAGGGATGCTGAGGCCTTCCTGCTGCTATATGTGTTTTAGAATAAAATATATTTGGGATTCGTTTCAAACGATTCACACTGTTGTTGCTGCTGTTGTGGAGCTCTATGTACGGTTTTAGGCCTAGTGATTGCAAATGAACGAGCAGTTTTATGTAAACTCTGACCACCAGGTGGCGCTGTCACTAAACTGAAGAGGTATGCTGAGGGCAAAGTGGCAACAGAGTGCTGCTGTGATGATGCATTTTTGTAGGTAGCATCACCCTGCTTCCCTCGACAAAAACCCAAAAGGATTTCTCCATTGGATTACTGCAAAAATACACTCTCTGACCAACAGAAGTTTATGATTCTCACATGTTTTGTGCTGTTTTGTTACTTTCATAAATTTTGAAGCCTGCATACAATTGTCAAAAGTAAAAAGCTAGGCTACAAATGAGCCACACCACAGTCATGTGATTTCAGTGCCACCACCATTAAGCTGCTGAGAACACTTTCAGTCTTTATTTAAAAACGTTTTCCATGAAATTTTGAGTTAGAATAGTTTGCAAGAGTAGAATCATAAGCACAGTGAGGCTGTGAAAGCTGCTAGTGAGTAAATGAGTTTACCTGTTCAGTGTGATGACGTTTCATGTTGTAGTCCCTCTGTAGTCCCATTTAGACACTTGATAGCAACCGGCTTTTCAAGACAAGGGGTTATTACGGATGTGTTTTATAGCATGTGATAAACAGGAAAGTATCTTGAGTTAAACACAGATCTTATTCCAAGCATTTATCCAAAAATGATTGATTTCGGTATGATGGAACTGGAAGTGCTAAAAAGCTGATTTCCAGGTTTTGGCCTACAAAAAAAAAGTCATTCCTGCAGCAGTCTATGACATCTACAATCTTTTATTTTAACTGGCAAAAGCTTTGCCAAGTTACAGCATCACTTCCTTTTGGAAGGCGTTAATGGAAAAATGGGGGAAAAGTTAAATGGCTGACCAGGACAAATAAAAAAATGTTCACCTTAATTCTGATTGCAAACACTAAATGTTGCAAAGCTTAGAAACACAAAAGACTTGATAAGATCCAGTAAATTCTATAATACGTTTCAAAAGGTTTTCATCTTGCAGTTAAATCAGAGTTTGTGTACTCAGGAATATGCATGAGTTACTGGAACACTGGCTGGAAAAATAATGTGATTCAATCTAAAGAAGCCAGATTTATTGAATGCTTGAATGGAGGCTCTTAGAAGTTAGATTTTTCTCCCTCTCTCTCTCTCTCTCTCGTTTTTTTTTTTTTATCTGGCTGCTGTCTTTGACATCATACCTCCAGATAGTTACTATAGTGAAGGGTTTGAGATTGGGAGTGCTCTTGTTCTGTTTTTGGGCATAAGCATTTCCATGATGTAATTTTCCTGTGGCTTTAGAGTTATTAGTCACATGACATTTACAGCTCATATGACATTTGTTTCATTTGTGTCCATGAGCAAAGATTTCACATTTTCAAACTGCACATTTCCTGCAGTGTGCTGGGATAGGCTCCATCACCGTCGCTACTTTAAGCGGTATGGAAGATGAATGGATGCATGGGCATTTCCTGCAGACCTGCGCCAGCTAAACAATTGCCATTAATTTGAATGGGAAGGCTAATGGATAGCTTTCTCCAGTTATTATAGACCTCCTTGACTGTATAAACCACCTCTCAAAGGGCAGTAAGAGGACATCTTGGATTAGTTTATTAAATTTCTATGTTTTTACATGATTCAAAACAAATTGTACTGAGGATACCATTGCAAGTTTTAAACGAGTTTTGCCCATTTTGATTATTTTGATTGCCTGTCTATAATTCCTATTTGCTGAATTCAGAAAAGGAAACTTGGCAATTTCTTCTAGACTACAGATTACAGAAGTTTTAATTGTTAAATGTCATTTTACATTACCTATCAAGTAAACATGCTCAGTGCCGTAATTATGGCGTTTCATTTCTGCACAAATTTAATCATTTCAGTCACAGAATTGTCTGTATAATCAACCCTTTAGTTTGTTTTATCAGCATGCCTGTTGTGCAGGTCTGAGAGCAATTAACTATGAGTGTGCCTGTTATTAGCCATGACCTTTCCAGGCTTCTCCATGTATGGGCTTGTCAGAGGAAGATGAGGGCTGGCAGAGAGCTGGAGATGCTGTAAACCGTACCCACGATCCACTGAAATGGCCTCAGCCGGTGCGATCTGGGAGCCTGTTGTGAACCAGCCTGCCTTTCCACTGACTTGACAACGAAAAGGTCATGCAAAAGGTTACATGATAGTACACATGAAGACAGCATCACAGTCTTTGCATTTACATTTATGCATCTGGCAGATATTTTTTTTCCAAGGCAACTTGCATTGCATTCAAGGCACGCGTTTTATTGATTCATGCTTTCCCTAGGAATCAAACTCATGCTCCATTGTTTGAGGTAGAGGAAATTTGTTTACAGCATTTAATCACAGCTTCTTTTGCTTTCTCATTTCTCTTCTATTGCCATGTTTTCCTTTATAGATCACTATTGAACTTTTGTTATGGACATTTGAATGTTTTTTAGTTGGAATTAAAGGATACTTCAACTAAAAAAAAATGAAAATTATATAATCATTTACTCACCCTCATGTACTTCCAAGCTCTATGTATCATTTTCTGTCTTCTGTGGAACTCAAAAAAATAAATAAAATAAAAGTCAGCTGGGTCCAAAAGTTTGAGGTCCCAAAAAGAGAAATGTAAGAAGGGAATTCACACCCCTCCAGTGGTTTAATATAAATATTCAGATTTTTTGTGTAATGTGACTGTTATTGACACGTCGCCATATTTGATATGTTGAGTTAACCGATGTTTTGATTTGATTAGAGAGTAAATAACAGCTTCATTTTACGGCACGACAGAGGAGTGGCTTTTCAAAAAAAACCTCACCACTCAACCAGAAAATTGGTCTCATTTCATCTGCTTGTTGGTGGAAACAGTAATAACAGAATCAACGGACAGCTATATGGAGTTCAAGGTGATCAGCTAACCTTTCGTTTTTTGAGGGAATTTTGTTGAATTTGAAGTCTTTTGGATTTGTGGGGTATTGTTTGTACAGTAGAATACTGCCAAAAATGTTTTATCACCAACAAAGAACACAAGTTATTTGAATAATTCCCAAAGCCACTGCATTAGACCAATGAAGCATCAGGGAATATAATAAAACAATGCTTCCATGATTTGGAAATGGTGCATTAAAACATAAATATGTGAAAGTTTGAGGCCACTGTAGTTTTGGGAAGAGTGTGTGTGCTTGGTTGAGAAGGTTCAGAGGATACAATCTCATTTCACAGCTCCAGCAGAAGGAAATCTACGTGGGCTCCGCCTGTCAGCAAGACGGATAGAGCACATTACTGCACATTTACTTTACAATGAGGCTCTTTCAATTCTATAGGGCTAGGAGACATAAATGTCAAGAGGAGGCAGCCAGTTTTGTTTTATTTATTTTTTTAGGTTTTCAAAAATGGTACCGTTTGACCGGTTTGTGTGTTTCTCATAGGGAGTCTTCTAAGGAAGTTCTTGGCTCTTTCTGATGAGACACACGTGTCCATGGGTATAAAAAATAAAAACACGAGTAACATCTACAATCCAACACAGATTCACACCAACCATATGACCTAAGCTAATTACGGAATTCTGTAATCTTTTACTCCAATTGTTTGGAAAAGGTTTGGTAAAGACAGTAAATTCTTGTTGTTTCTTTTCTGTCCAAGTGAATGGGGACAGATGCTGCTGAGCTCCTGTAAAAGGGCAAACGAGACGTGAGACGTGCGGATCCAAGTGCAAGCTTTTATTTACAGGCATGGTCACAGCAAACAGGTATAGAGATGGCAAGACAGAAGAGTACTCAAGTAAACAGGCGTGGTCGGCGATCGGCGTACAATATCCAAAGGGCTTGACAGAAGGGGTAATCCAGGTATATGAGCAGTAGTCCAAGAGAGGTGTAAACAGAGTCCAAACGGCAAGGCAAAGAGTAAATCCAGGGCAAGAATCAAAACTAGAAAAACACACAAGGCAAGACTATGACAACAAAGTGGGTTCTGTATCGCAGCTAAAACTAGGAGAGTTATAAATGCAGAACAATACTGGAACTAAACAGAAAAACACAGACTGGCTCGGTAAGGCAGCTAACACTAGGGGAGTGATAAACGCAATACAATACTCGGCAGAGAGGAAGAGGAAGTCCATGGTTTATGTAGGGTGTGTGATCAGTGCAATCAGCTGTGTGTCGTCAGTGCAATGGATGATGGGAATTGTAGTCTGAGGTGGCGTGAAACAGTTAGTGTGGTGCAAGAGTCCATGTGGTGAGTGAGTGACCTCTGGTGGTGAGTTAACGGAAGTTCATGGCCAGGATTTGTGACAGCTCCAAAAATGACAAACAAAAATAACACAATGAAAAATCTGTCCATAGCACATGTGCTTTATTCAACATTATTCCCTGAAAAACATCCCCTCTGCCATTGCTACCACATTTAACCAAATCTGTGCTGTCTTTATGCACCATATTTGAAAATGCATGATTTGTGTGTGTGTGAAAGAGAGAGAGAGAGAGCTAACTATCACTTTAATGGGCAATTCGCTCATAGTTTCTGGGTTAAATTTGGCTACTTTAATAAAAAGAGTTTTGAGAATGATTTATAATATGAAAATATGACTGTGATTAGTCAACCTTCCCAGCCCTTTAGGAAATGCATCTGGAACACAGCATCCTCTGGCTTGACATGACAAGAGGATGATATCATGACGTGAGCAGAGACGTGCAGAATTTCCATACCTTCCTTACAGGGCAGCTGTCAAATGCATCCAGTGTGGCATGAAAGACGTCTGTTAGCAGAGTGAGACTGCTAGGAAATTAGGACAATTTCATTCATTAACATATATATCTAGCCCATACAAATATGTATGCTTATGTGTAATACCTTTTTACATGTACATATTTATCCATCCTAACCCCTGTCAATACATATTGTTAACGTAAGTGGTTGCTAAATATAATAGCATATACAAATCATATACAAATTTTGATATGGGGATTTTATAAAATTGTTATAAAATTGTATCTACCCAGAGAATGTCCGCATGCGAAAATGTAATATCATCTTATATCGTCGCTCCTGATACAGGGCAATATATGTCATATACATTTCTGAATGTGTTATTAATGCCATATTCATAAAAGCTCTCATTATTTCCCAGTCCTTTTATACATATATATATTTTTACAGTAATATGCATGAAACTAACTAAAACAAAGTTGTCAAGTAAGTTAGTAATATCAAAAACATAAATAAGATTTTGACTTTTAATTATTATTATTTGATAATATTTTTGATTTTGCATTATTATCTATTAATTAACATGTACTTACTGTAGGGTTAGGGTTTGATTTAGTGTTTTAGTGATTAACTGGTGCTGTTATCACACTAAATATATGCAACACGTGTGACTAAAAAGTGCTCAATTTTTAACAGTTCAACTGTAATTACACATGCCAGACGCATTTCTAGAATGCATGACCAAAACTTGTTTTGCGACTCCTTCCACGTTCACATGGGTAAAGAAAGTGCATCCATCAAATAGAGTTTAATCTCTGGAACAAAGATGAATCTTGTCGCAGTGAATGAGATCTTTGACTCTTTGAGGCTGGGATGGAAATGAGTGTGTTTCCTCGGCTGTGGAGCCATACCTCTCTCTTTGTGCTGCTGTTCCTGGACTCTCCAGGGAAGATGGATGTCTTTTCAACCCTTACATCTGACTTGTCAACATAAATCATGGAGAACTGGGCCAAACAGGGGCCATTGGCATCAAACTGATGGGAAAAAATTTACTCACGGCTCGACTGTGAAATGGAGTCATTAGGACATGTTTAACTCCTGATGATAAGCTAGCAGATTGAGACATATGCATGATGTCACGTTTGACACATTGATAAGGCTCAAAAGAAATATGTCAAGTGCTTTGTAATTACTGCCTTTAGAAGTTCATAGTAGTTATCATTCAAAATAATCCACGCAGAAAATGAGTGAACGCATACAGGACTTTCTTCTTCACTGAAGCACATGAGGACTATTTTCAAACAGTAGAAGCAAGACCATATGTCTTCTTCTGATGCTTTATGTGAGGAGCAGAAGTTATGTAAAATCTTCTCCTCTAATCTCATTTGCGCTTCCACATATTTCACCACGCTGAGGATCCACAGCATCTCATGTCATTGCTGCCAAAATATAATTTATATATAAATATTGCAATTATTGCAAATTGTCTTCTTTTTTTGTGGCTCTGATACGATGTGTTTAAATATTATTGCACGGTATGTTTTTGTTGTTTTGTTTCCACGTTTACTTGTGATTATGAATACCTGCCAAGGGACCGCGGATGAAAACTAGCCATTGGCTAAATTCGGTACAATGCGTAAAATGGAAACATGAGATTGAGGTCTACTGCGGAATGAAGAAAGACGTGTGGCCAATCTGTATCTGTTATTATTAGTGAATGGATTTACAACAAACAATTGTATTTTATTATTATTACCTAATGTTAACAGAAATTTATGTCACAGAATGGCTTCAGAAGACTACAGCAAAGCAGGATGAATAGATTGGTTTTATGCAAATTAATAACAAATAATATAAATAAATAATTCTGTGTAAGTTGGTTTGCTTTTGCCTGTTGGTTTGTTGTTTGTAGAAGGTTTTAGGCATGTTTCAGCTCACAGCTAAACCAAGAAACACCAGCTTTGTCAGGCTAAAATCAGTATCAGCTAAAACCAGTTTAAATAAATATTACATCGACTATATGGAAAAGAAAATTATGACAGATTTTTGATTCTCTCTCTCTCTCTATATATATATGTGTATATATATATATATATATATATATATATATATATATATATATATATATATATATATATTATTTGAATTATCTCTTTCATTGATTCGTTTTTAATCATATGCATTTTTTTTTTTTTCCCCAAATGCATTAAAAAAATCAACCTCAGTTATGCTGCTAAGGTTTTCAGGCCCTATTACTTTCCTGCCCGTCCTTGCTTGTCTGGCTGCTGGATTTTTTTCCCCCAAAAAAGCGAAATCAAAGGAGGGATTTAGACCATTCTTTGAGCGGGAGCGCGCTCGCTCGCCCTACCCCCCTCCAAGGTGCAGAGAGCGATAAAGAGCAGAGAGACAGCGTGGGTTTGAGTGACTCTGAGCCGCGCGGCTAAACACTGCCGCCTGATGGACGCCGCGCGCATCTGCTCTGAGAACACAGAGCTGTCTGCAGGACTCAGGAGGAGCGCGGCGCGTGCGTTTGACTGCGAGAAATGAAGGATGTTGTGATGCAGTGCGTGCTGTGGAGTTTCTGAGAGTGACTGGGGGTCGTGCATCTGTCAGACTGCGCACACAAAAGTGTGTGCGTGTGTGTGTGTGTGCGTGTGTGTGTGTGTGTGTGTGTGTGTGTGTGTGTGTGTGTGCAGGTCAGACACATTGGTCATAGGAAAATGCACTTTTATAAAGCCTCTAAGTCAGAAAAAACAGAACTATTAATAATAATAATAATAATGATAGTAGTAGTAGTAGTATTAATAACCAGAGGTGGGGGTAAGTCACACATGCTGAAGTCTGAAGGAAGTTTCAAGTCCCCACCATCAAGTCTCAATTAAAATCAGACTTTCTAAAATGTGCTTTAGTTTCTTTCATTTTTCCATGTGATTTTGGAGCAAAATATGATTCAGACATTTCCAGTCAGATTTTGTGAGATTCATCCTGTGTGACACAAGAACTCTATATTTGGGTGAGTGTGTGTGTGGGTTTACAACAGTACAAATGTCATCAATACAAACGTGAGCACTCGTATCTATCATGACAGCCAGTGGAGGGGTTTCGGGATGCTGGTGATAATTTTAGATTCCTCAGAAAAGCTCTGAGCCGTCCTGAGACAGAGTCAAACAGACAGATGAATGGAAGAGGAATGTGCTAAAGCTAATGACCTCACGTCTCAGCATCATGACCACACAGACCAAATACAGCATGCAATACTCCAGCGCTCGTTCTTGCAGCACAAATGCTCACAATCTCCCGTCAGCAGACCACGAAACAGTCATGCATGTTTCCTCTGTTGGCCCTGAGTGAATCAAGCGTGCTGTAGAGTCTGATTGGCTCAGGGGGGTTTGAGTCACTCTGCCGTCTCATTATTATAACGCTGCATGGCCACGAACGGTAAAGACCACTCCAAACATAATTAGCCATGTTTATCACGCAGAAGGTCAACTAACATCTCAAGAACAGGACACAGAATCTCTGCCAAATAAAAATGGAGCCAGTTTAGACATACCGCATCATTAAAACACGCCAGTTAGGTCGGTTCATTTGAGAAAAGACATTTCAGTCATCTGGTCATTTTCACTGTTATTACAGTGTTACATTAGTGAGATATGATTATATGCTAATTGAGTGTTGTGCGTTCAGTCAGTTGAAATTTGTGTAGAAAAATCTGTGCTCATTAAAATTCATAATGACAGCTCCATATTGCTCTTAAATCTGCCTTGCAGTTATTGAATTGTAATTTCTGTACATTGCACAGACATGACAAATGAAGTGAAATGATGTCCAGTCAGAAAAACTGCAGATCATTTTAAATAGCCAAGCACATGGCATGGCATAGAGATTGTTTCTGAAGATTGTGTGGGAATTTTAAGTTATGTCCATTATGTTTTATAGAATTTAACATACAAAATGCATTGATTAATTGATTTGTATAGACAGACGGACGGACAGATAGATAGATAGATAGATTTATTAACTTAGATTTATTACTTTATTAAGTGATCACATGCACCATTTTTACTTTGTTTTCACAAGGCAAGAAATTCCCACAGATGCACATCGATGGAGGGACTCGAGTCATAGAGAGCAGCATATAAGAGAGACGTGGGGGTGAGAAAACACAGCAACCACCAAGCAACTTCCATAAAACTCTGCCCTAAACCCCCTCTGAACACCTCCAGAGCCCCATATGCTGAAGATGAAGGTCAAGCAATCTACATTCCCTGCTTACATTTGAAAAACTGATTGATTCTGAGAGGAACATCAAATCCACAATTAAACCTGATTTCACTCTCAGCATAATGCATTGAATGTAATCTATTAAAGGTCAATAATGCTGAAATATGAGTGTGTTGGTTCTCTGCTTTGAAACTGACTTCTCAACATGGCAGAATATAATCACAGTGGAGGGAAAGCAATCACACATTCTGGAGGGGATTGACTATTAATTTTTCTAAACTCATTTTCTCATGTTTCTGAATGACTTTGGGAATACATTTTCTCCCTGAGCCAACAAATATAGATTGTCAGGCCTATTTTCATCATAGGCGAAGAAAAGGTTTTTGGCAAGGTTTACTTTCCAGTTGATTTTTCACATTCATATCATCGGGCTCTCAAATCTATTTCTTCATTTGTGAAGCGTCCTGGGGTGAATGTGTCTCGCTGCTCATTACATGTAAATAGATTTCTAGAGGAATCAATACTGGCCTGATGAAGCAGCCCTCGTTCCTTCTCTCTCTATCTCTTTCTCACACACAGAGAATTATTATCATTATATACGGATATGTGTGTGTGTGTGTGTGTGTGTGTGTGTGTGTGTAGTACTGCAGTAAAAATGAACGGATCTATACGCTATTAATGCTTATAATATTATTCTTTACATTAGTTAATTATTATAATGTAAGATTACATTACTATATTTTAATATATTGCATTAGTTTGTCATTTTCACTGACTTTTTGTGATGCTACAACCATCCTGAATATAAACATATTGTAACAATATTTAATGTAACGTCTATGCAAAAAATGTTATCACTGCAAAAATAAAATTGTCATTTTTTATTGTTATAGGAAAATAATGCTACAGTTAAAACCTGTTAAGTTGCTTTACCATATACAGTGAAAAACTATAAATGGTTTAAAATCACAATATATAATTTATTTATTATGTATATAATTTTACTGTAAAATATTTTTTAAGAACCCTTGAGGTTTAAATATACACTACCAGTCAATTTTTTTTGAAAAGCAAGATTTTAGTTTTTTAAAGAATTCACTTCTGCTCACCAAGCCTGCACTTATTTGATCCGAAATTTAATAATAAAATTTAGAAATATTTTTGAAATATTTTATTATTTAAAATAAATGTTTTCTATTTGAATATATTTCAAAATGTAATTTATTTCTGTGATTTCAAAGCTGAATTTTTAGCATCATTACTCCAGTCACATGATCCTTCAGAAATCATTATATTCTGATTTTCTGCTCAAAAAACATTTATTATTATTTTATTATGTTGAAAACAGCGAAGTATAATTTGTTTCAGGTTTCTTTGATTAATAGAAGTTTAAAAGAACAGAATTGATCTGAAATAGAAATCTTTTGTAATTTTATAAATGCCTTTATCATCATTTTTGATCAATTTAAATAATATATTTATTTTTATATATATTAATGCTTTAAATTTCAATATTTAAATTTATAAATATATTAATGCTATACATTTATTATAATTGAATAAATTGGAATCAGTATCTATATATACTGACTCCAAGCTTTTGAATGGTATAGTGTGTATAATGTTACAAAAGTTTTTTATTTTAGAAATGCTGATCTTTGGATATTTCTATTTATCAAAGAATCCTAAAACAAATGTGCTCAACTGTTTTAAATATTGATAATAATAATAATAATAATAAATTTTTTATCACATGCTGGAGCCTCAGTCTCAGGAGGGCTTGTGAAGAGGATCTGATAGTAGCGTGTGAGAAGGAGAGAGAGAGAGAGAGAGAGAGAGAGAGAGAGGGGGTAAGACAGGAGGACATTGTCTGGAGCCTGTGGGGATGAGACGCATTATGTAACCTCAGCTTCTGCTCACATGCCAGCCAATGTGACTCCCAAATATCTGCAGAAAACAGCGAGGAGAAAAGTGGGACGAAGGTGAAGCGAGGGAGGAGCCGAGCATGCGATGCTGCAGGGACAAACACACACGTTGTGCTTTAGCTGTACTGATGTAGTCATGGCCAGCGTTATGATGTCCCCATGAAGCCCCAGCATCCAATGCTTGTTGATTTTGCAGATGTTTTGCAGTGTGTGCTCTTTCACATGCGGTGAACTGGGAATGAGACGCTGTTGAGAGCTACAAAAAGGACAAAAGGCACCATTCATGAAAAACAAAAGCAGAGTGAATTTCAGTGGAAACCTTTCATGCAGCATTATTTCACACGCTGTGGCATTGAATTGGTTTTACAAGCAGTTTAGTGTGAGTCTGTACAGTAATGTGGGGTGAGTGGTAACCAGCCTGGAGAAAGAGAGCTGTAACATTACTATTGGAGACGCGGCATGCAACGTTTGATTTCATCCGAATGCACAGCTGCTTTTGAATGGCCATCAGTGGAGAGAGATGTGCTTTGCTCCTGGAAGATGCAGTTACAACATCACCCAGCAGGAGCTAACCAGAGCGTGTTCACCAGCCGCTCTCTAACATGCTTAAAACACTAAGAGTACAAGCATTTTCAGATGTACTTCACAATAACCCAAAGAGACAGCACAACTGTTTACTCACCTAAATTAAGACATTAATGATAGATTTATGTTCTTTATATGCAGCTAGTTATAAATACTATAGGCTAAACTGTTTAACCTAACCTCAATCCTGCATTTTCTGCATTTTAAAATACAAAAAAATAAAAAATAATTGGTGTTTCACCCATATTTTGAATTACAAATTGCCTTGTGTTTTGGGATTGAAGGAAATTGCATTAAGCCTTAATGGAAAACGTAACAGTGATTGACATTACCATTTTCTTCTGATTTTTATTTTTTATTTTTTTTTCTTATGGTGTATTATCCTATTTTTCTACTATTTCTGCAAATGAGGATGTCCTCAAAGGGAGGTTTTGTTATGTTTAGATCACTCTTTGCATACAATTTGCATACTATTTCTCCAGAATATGGTAAGAGGGTGTATACGCACATACACACATACATATTTCTATACATGTCATGCTTTACAGGCATAATGGTTTTTCTACTGTACAAACTGTGTTTTTATCCCCTTACTTCTACCTACCCCTAAATTTTCAATATTGGCATCTTTGTAGGGACAATTTGAACCACACACACACACACACACACACAAACATGTTTATGTATTTCTTCTAGATTTATTTTACCAATTTGTTTTGAAAGGATGTTTCCTATATTTTTGCCATTTTGCCTATTTTCCTATTCTGCCTTATTTAATAAAATGAATAATAATAGTAATAATAATAATGAAAGAATAATTTACATAGTTTAGGGATTTCCTCATTAATTTGTGCCAGAAGAGTATCAGGAATATTCCCCCACTCTCCCAAAGAAACAAATTCCATTTGTTATTAGATTTGTTTTAAACTAGAACAATTCTAATAATATATATTTCCCAAATGTGTATTTTGCATCACCCGTTTAAAAAAATGTGAACACTCGTAGCACTTTGTGTAACTAAACAAAAGTAAATAAAGAGACAACAAATGTATTATAATGTATTGGATTATATTATTTTAAATGTATTATATATTTTTTTTAATTATACTTTAAGGTAGTACAGTGAATTAATTGCAACAGCATAAGTAATATTTTGCCTGGTAAGGCAGAGACACAGGGTACCCAGCAGGTGTCACCCTTGCCTGTGTTATTTAGAGAGAGAAGGACAGGTTGGAAAGAAGGTCTAAAGGACATCAAAAGAATAGTTTATGCACAAATGAAAATTATTTCATGTGATTTTCTTCCTTGGAGTAACACAGCTCATATTTTGTAGTATGTCCAAGTGGCTATTTCCCATTTAATTAAAGTGTATGGGGATGAAAGCTGACGAGCCTCAAAAATATTAAATTAATTAGCCTATATGACAGTATATTTCCAAACTTCTGTAGTCAAACAAAAGCTTTACATGAGCAACTGACACATATGTGACCCTGGACCACAAAGCATAAGGGTCCGTTTAAAAAAAAAAAAAAAAAACATGAGCTGAATAAATAAGTCAAGTCAAGTCAAGTCTGCTTTATTGTCAATTCTTCCACATGTACAGCACATACATACAGAGAATTGAAATTGCGTTACCCTCAGACCCTTAACATTAAACACGTTCAAATACAGATAATACGGTTTAAACATATGTACATACAACTCTATAGCTATACAAGTAAGGACATTGTAGAAAAAATAAATAAATAAATAGATAAAGTGGCATAAGGCGCATGGCAGATAGTGCAAACCAGTTAAATAAAACAAAAACTGTGCAGATATGTGTGTAGTCCAAAAAGAGCTTGTCAGTCTGTTAAATTGACAGGAGAACAGTCTTTTTATGAGACTATCCGAGGAGGTAGTTTGCAGTCAATGCTGGATGAGGTAGTGATCAGTCCAATGCTGCACAAGTGAGAGGTGCTGGTCACAGTTTGTAAGCAGGTGGGGGTGGCTGGTCCTGGGGGTGTGGGGAGCCGTAGGGGGGGGGGGGGTCTCATAGTGTCAGAGTTCAGTGTTGTATGGGGTAAAAAGAGGGGAGGGGGACAGGGACGGGAGGGAGTTCAGCTTCCTGACAGCCTGATGTATGAAGCTGTCCTTCAGTCTGCTGGTCCTCGCCTGGAGACTCCGCCGTCTCCTCCCTGATGGCAGCAGACTGAAGAAGCTGTGTGTCGGGTGGGTGGGATCACCTGCAATGCGGAGGGCTTTGCGGGTGAGACGGGTGCTGTAGATGTCCTGGAGGGAGGGGAGAGAGACACCAATGATCTTCTCAGCTGCTCTCACTATTCGCTGAAGTGACTTGCGGCAGGATGCGTTGCAAGCGCCATACCACACAGTGATGCAGCTAGTTAGGATGCTGTCGATGGTGCCTCTGTAGAAGGTGCACATGATGGGGGTCGGGGCTCTGGCTCTTCTGAGTTTGCGGAGGAAGTAGAGACGCTGCTGTGCTTTCTTGACCAGTGCTACAGTGTTGTTAGTCCAGGAGAGGTCCTCTGTGATGTGCACACCCAGGAACTTGGTGCTGCTCACTCTCTCCACAGTCGCACCGTTGATGGTCAGAGGGGCATGCTGAGTGTGTACTCTCCTGAAGTCAACAACAATCTCCTTCGTCTTCTCCACATTCAGAGAGAGATTGTTGTCACTGCACCACCCGACCAGGCGGCTCACCTCGCTCCTGTAGTTTGTCTCATCTCTGTTGCTGATGAGACCCACCACAGTTGTGTCATCCGCAAACTTAATGATCAGGTTAGAGTTGTGTGACGGTGTGCAGTCGTGGGTCAGCAGAGTGAAGAGGAGGGGGCTCAGCACACATCCTTGGGGGGCCCCAGTGTTCAGTGTGATGGTGCTGGATGTGTTACTGCCAACGCGTACTGCTTGAGGTCTCCCGGTCAGGAAGTCCAACAGCCAGTTGCACAGAGAGGTGTTGAGCCCCAGCTGGACCAGTTTGTGTGTGAGCTGTTGAGGGATGATTGTGTTGAATGCTGAACTGAAGTCTATGAACAGCATCCTGACATATGAATCTTTTTTGTCCAGATGTGTGAGGGCTGGGTGGAGGGCAGTGGCGATGGCATCATCGGTCGAGTGGTTGGACCTATATGCAAACTGGAAGGGGTCAAGTGAGGGGGGGAGGACAGACTTGATGTGGTGCATGACTAGCCGTTCAAAGCACTTCATGAGAATAGGAGTGAGTGCTATTGGACGGTAGTCATTGAAACAGGATGGAGATGACTTCTTCGGGACTGGAATGATGGTGGTAGCTTTGAAGCCTGTGGGAACAACGGCCTGATTTAGCGAGATGTTGAAGATGTCTGTGAAGACATCAGTGAGTTCCACTGCACAGTCTCTCAGTACACGCCCAGGAATGTTGTCAGGACCCGGAGCTTTGCGTGCATTGATCCTGCTGAGGGACCTCCTCACGCTGTCCGAGGACAGCGTCATCACCTGGTCGCCGGGAGGAGGTGGAGTCTTCTGTGCAGTGGTGCTGTTTTGTGCCTCAAAGCGAGCAAAGAAGGCATTCAGCTCGTTCAGCAGGGGGATGGTGCTGTCACAGGTCTGTGGTGGGGGCTTGTAATCCGTAATGGTCTGTATCCCCTGCCACAGGCTCTGCGTGTCTCTGCTATCGTTGAAACGATGGGCTATCCTCCTGGAGTACTGTCTCTTGGCCTCTCTGATGCCGCGGGATAGGTTGGCCCTAGCTGTCTTCAGGCCCTCCTCATCTCCAGCTCTAAAGGCAGCGTTCTTCCCCTGTCATCCACGGCTTCTGGTTGGCCCGGACAGTGATGGACTTTGTGACTGTTACATCATCAATGCACTTGGAGATGTAGGCAGTGACAGTCTCCGAGTACTCTTGGAGGTCTGTAGTGTTGTTGTATGTGGCAGCCTGTTTAAACATATTCCTGTCAGTGGTGTCAAAACAGTCCTGAAGTGCCTCTGATGACCCTTCCGGCCACACTTGAATCTGTTTGTGTATTGGTTTGATGACTTTGACGAGCGGTCTGTATGCAGGCATTAGCATGACAGTGATGTGGTCTGAGGCTCCGAGGTGGGGGAGGGGGAGGGCCTTGTAAGCTCCTCTCTGGGTGGTGTAAACAAAGTCCAGGGTATTTTTTCCCCTTGTTGGAAAGTCCATGTGTTGATGTATTTTTGGGAACACACTCTTTAAGTCTGCGTGGTTGAAATCCCCGGCCAAGATGAGAAAAGCATCTGGGTGGGCTGTCTGCTGCTCACTGGTGTGCTGGTACAGTTCATTTAGCGCCTCACTCCTGATGTTGTTGTTGGAGCTGGGAGGGATGTATACAGCAACTAGCAGTATGGCTGAATATTCCCTCGGTAGATAGAACGGCCGGCACTTAATAATCATAAACTCCACCAGGGGTGAGCAGTGTTTGCAGACCACAACAGCGTCGCGACACCATGCATCATTGATGTAAACACAAAGCCCGCCGCCGCGGACCTTACCTCCCTCGACGAGAGCTCTGTCAGCTCGATAGCATGTTAGCTGGTCGAGCTGTATGGCGCAGTCCGGTACGCTGTTGTTAAGCCATGTTTCCGTAAACACAAAAACACAACAGTCTCTTACAGTCCTCTGAGTGGAGCGGAGTAGTCGGATGTAGTCCAGTTTATTGTCCAAAGAGCGTACGTTCGCCAGTACGATGGTGGGGATAGCTGGCTTGTGTGGGTTGGCCGCTAGCCTAGCTCGGATACCTCCACGCTTACCCCTCTTCTGCTTCCTCTCACGCTGCTTGTAGCGCCTCTGCTGTGGGCGAGATGCAGTAGTGGGGGTCGGTGATGGAGTAGGCTTTCGGAACAGACCGAGGTCCCGCAGCTCTTCGGCGTGTGCTGAGTTTAACTCAAAAAATGTGATTCTGCCGACATCGAGCAGAAACTCACGACTGTATGCGCGCTTACAGACAGGTAGACGAGACGAAGATGTGCAAAAACATTGCGACTTACAAGACAAAAAACACGAAAACACCGTTCTGTCGGGAGAGAGAGAAGCCGCTGCGATTGTGCGCGCCGCCATTTTGTTCGCATAAAATCTTTCCATTGATGTATGGTTTGTTATGATAGGACAATATTTGGCTGAGATACAACTATTTGAAAATCTGGAATCTGAGGGTGCAAAAAAAAAAATCTCCTTTAAAGTTGTTCAAATGAAGTTCTTAGCAATGCATATTACTAATCAAAAATAATATGTGATTTTGAGATGTGTTTGTGATATTTTGAATGCAGTGCTTCATTTTGCAAGAGATGTGAGGCATTTTTTGTGTGCAATTCTTGGATTTATGTGTAAAGTTTTGAAAAAAAAAAAAAGAGGCAAAGTTTTGAAAATGTAAGCAGCTGAAAAAAACTAATATCCTAATGATTTATTTATTTATTTTTTGCATAAAAAATCGATAATTTTGTCCCATACAATGTATTGTTGGCTATTGCTACAAATATATCTGTGCTACTTATGACTGCTTTTGTGCTCCAGAGTCACTTTTTTTTTTTGCCAAACATATACCCAGTGTTGGGGAAGCTACTCTGAAACTGTAGTTTGACAAGCTACAAGCTACTCGTAAGTTAAAGTAGTTAAACTACAGTCAAGCTACCGTTTTGGAAAAGTAGTTAGCTACACTACAAGTTACTAGCAAAAAGTAGCTAGCTACATTGAAACTACTTTTGATTTTTTTGAACAACGTATATTATAAATAACTGAATAAGTGTCTGAGGAATGTTTTAAGCAAAATATTTAGTGTTTAAAACAATGCAATACAATTATGATTTCAAAGAGTATTGTTTTATGACACACAACACTCAAATATCTCAGACTGTTACAAAAAGTGTAATCTTTACTTGTCGTTTCTTTGAGAGACATGAACTTGGACAAATAAGGCCATGGGTAATTAACGTTAGTTGTTTCGCCATCCTCCAAATCTGCCGCCACGTCTTGCTCCATCATGGATAATATGTTTTTTTTTATTGAGGAATAATTGAACATTACAAAAATTTTTACATGTGAATCCAGATACACAAAATATTCTAGCAATCTCAGATTGTAGAACATTGTTTCAGATGAGAAAAGCAAATAAATAAAATAATAATAAAAAAAATTATAAAATAAATAAATAAATAAATAAATAAAAATGCAAATTTTCTTCCTTTTTTCCTTAGGACAAATTCAAAGAATGCAGCGGGGGATGGATAATATGGGTGTGTCAAGTGTCAACCCACTTCTGTACGTCAGTGAACCGTTAGCCGCAAGATGCGTGATTAAACAACAGGTGGCGGTAATGGCAAAAAAATGAGTTTGTAATCTAACAAGAAGAATATCCTTGCATCGCGCTGATTCGCGCAGGCTCGACAAAACACAATGTAGCTTTTGCTCGCGCTACACCGCTACTTGCTGCAAAAAGTAGTTAGCTACTGGAAAAGCTACACTGTTTAAAAAGCAACTGAGCTACTGCCAAGCTACTGAAAAATGTAGTTAAGTTAGTAGCGTCGCTACTTGTAGTTAACTACTCCCCAACACTGCATATACCAAACATTTTGTCCTTGTTGCAGCTCTCAAATCTCATTTGCACTAGCATACTTTTGAATAAGGTACATTCAATGCATGTTTGTGTGGTTTGACATCGATCATCACCAAGATGAAAAAACAAATGATGTTAGAAGTCCAACCTGGCAGAGCGTGCTTGGATGAGCCAAATTTGACCATGCATATGCACTGGAGGAGTACACACTTTAAACGTACAATATGAGGTTGAGTAAACAATTACATAATTTGTATATTTTGGGTTAAGTGCATATACAAATAATTTCTCTAACACCTTATAATAAGTTGTAGTTTAATACAAGTGTGTTCCACCTGTGGTAAAAATCACTTTAATGCCCAGCCTCCAGTGGCTGATTATGGTTTATGGTTGCCAAGCAACAATGTCACTTAGCATAAATATAAATTTCAAATCATGTCTGTTGTGTTCAAAAGCATTTATTTGAAGGGATCTCAAGTCAAGTCTGCTTTATTGTCAATTCTTCCACATGTACAGCACATACATACAGAGAATTGAAATTGTGTTACTCTCAGACCCTTGGTGAATACAGTTAACATTAAACACTGACAGTAGACGTTCAAATACGGATAAATACAGTTTAAACATGTGTACATACAACTATACAGATATACAAATGAGGACATTGTAGAAAAATAAAGAAAGAGATAAATAAAGTGGCATAAGGCACATGGCAGATAGAGTGCAAACCAGTTAAATAAAGCAAAACTGTGCAGATATATGTGTAGTGCAAGAGGAGCTTATCAGTCTGTTAAAGTGACAGGAGAACAGTCCTTTTCTCAGACTATCCGAAGAGGTAGTTTGCAAATTAATTCTCAGGAAAAGGGAAGAATTTTGAACATTTGCTGGAATAAGCTAGATAAAATAGCCATATGTAACTTGCTTATTCTTGTAAATAGAATCCTCAGTGAAAAATGCTGTGATGAATATTGTGCTCCTTTCATTCCCTTAATTCTCTGTTTCTCACGGTATGCTGCAATTCATGAATGGCAGACAGATCACTTTACTGCCACTTTAATGCCGCCCTCAGACGGAGACAGCATTTGTCACTCTCTGGCACTTTGCATGAATAGGGTACAAAACACAGGGTGAGTTTTGCCATTTTTACAGCTAAAATCACATATGTAATAACTGTGTTATTGCTGTTGCTGTTTTCATTAATTTGAAGAATCATTCATTTGCATACATAAAACAAACAAGGTTCCACTAAAATAAAAATTCACGAGAAATGGAAACAGGTTGGACGGTAACTGGGCTGCAGATCGATCTTGAATTTAGCTGTAAAATCCAAATATAATTCTTTAGCTGAATTAAAATTTTGAAAATGGGCTTTCTACTATTAAATTAAAATGCAAACCTGTGCATTAAAAGCCACTCGTGTAGAAGAAACATAATGAGATTGAGTAAACTAGCAATGCATCCAATTTCAGCAATATCAATATTAACAAAAATGAACTGTACTAAACATTTTAAATATATAAAATGTTTATATGATTTGTTTTTCATTTGAATAACTGAATGTTGGATCTTGACTAATGCTGTTAATGCTTCAATATGAAATGCTTGATAAATGCTTGAAATATTTCCTCACCATGCTGTTGAAAGAATCCAAAAGATGTCACTTCCTGGGGGATACAATTTTATGCAAAAGAGGGGCAGAAAAGACATGCAGTGGTGATCATGCAGTCATAGAGAAAACAACAAACACTGTGAGAAGAGCATGTAAGCACTCTCAGAGATTCTGTGGACAGAACAGACTGATCTGACTGAACCAAGCTGTGTGGAGTCAAGGTCATTTGGGCTGCTAGTAAAAAACAAACAGTGGCTTTGATAGCGTCTGAATATCTCTGAATCATCTGTGTTTTGTTGCAAGCTGTGAAAACAGTGCTACGGTTCAACCATCTGCACATTGTCTTAGCTGCAGTTTGTCAGCACGCTCCGCTCCAAAAGCTTAGAGTCTCTTCTTTACAAGGAATACCATAACTTTTGGTTTTATGATACATAAAGCAGTAAAATTAAGCTTAGAAATGTATTCGTCCCACACACTAATTTTCGCCTAACTATTGCGAACAATTTTTCCTAAAAATGTGTTGGTTTTTTCACAATACAGTCAAGTCATATATTACAAGAAAGCTCTCATTCTCAGAAATTATTTCATTGTGTGACAATCACAGATCGAATGATCTTCAATAGAATGGTGATGTCAAATGTATCACCTTTTCACTAACTTTTAGTCATTTTCCTACTTGTACTACTGCTTCAGTGAGCCGCAAACAGCCACAAACTCTATATTATCTTTTAGATTAGGATCTCTTCTTTCAAACGAGACCATGTTTCTTGACACCTCTGGGTCAGCAGAGGGGAAGGAGCACTCAGCGCTGAGGCTGTTTCCGCTTGGGAAATCAAGTCAAGTCAAGTCTGCTTTATTGTCAATTCTTCCACATGTACAGCACATACATACAGCGAATTGAAATTGCGTTACTCTCAGACCCTTGGTGCATACAGTAAACATTAAACACTGACAGTAGACGTTCAAATACAGATAAATACAGTTTAAACATATGTACATACAACTATACAGATATACAAATGAGGACATTTGTAGAAAAATAAAGAAAGAGATAGATAAAGTGGCATAAGGCACATGGCAGAGTGCAAACCAGTTAAATAAAACAAAACTGGGCAGATATATGTGTAGTGCAAGAAGAGCTTATCAGTCTGTAAAAAGTGACAAGAGAACAATCTTTTTATCAGACTATCCGAAGAGGTAGTTTGCAGTCAATGCTGGATGAGGTAGTGATCAGTCCAATGCTGCACAAGTGACAGGTGCTGGTCACAGTTTTTTAAGTGGGTGGGGGGGGGGGGGGGGGGGGGGGGTATGTGGGGAGCTGGGGGGGTCGTAGTATCAGTGTTCAGTGTTGCATGGGGTAAAAGAGGGGAGGGGGGGGCAAGGACGGGAGGGAGTTCAGCTTCCTGACAGCCTGATGTATGAAGCTGTCCTTCAGTCTGCTGGTCCTCGCCTGGAGACTCCGCCGTCTCCTCCCTGATGGCAGCAGACTGAAGAAGCTGTGTGTCGGGTGGGTGGGATCACCTGCAATGCGGAGGGCTTTGCGGGTGAGACGGGTGCTGTAGATGTCCTGGAGGGAGGGGAGAGAGACACCAACGATCTTCTCAGCTGCTCTCACTATACATTGAAGTGACTTGCGGCAGGATGCGTTGCAAGCGCCATACCACACAGTGATGCAGCTAGTTAGGATGCTCTCGATGGTGCCTCTGTAGAAGGTGCACATGATGGGGGCCGGGGCTCTGGCTCTTCTAAGTTTGCGGAGGAAGTAGAGACGCTGCTGTGCTTTCTTGGCCAGTGCTACAGTGTTGTTAGTCCAGGAGAGGTCCTCTCTGATGTGCACACCCAGGAACTTGGTGCTGCTCACTGTCTCCACAGTCGCACCGTTGATGGTCAGAGTGGCATGCTGAGTGTGTACTCTCCTGAAGTCAACAACAATCTCCTTCGTCTTCTCCACATTCAGAGAGAGATTGTTGTCACTGCACCACCTGGCCAGGCGGCTCACCTCGCTCCTGTAGTTTGTCTCATCTCTGTTGCTGATGAGACCCACCATAGTCGTGTCATCCGCAAACTTAATGAACAGGTTAGAGTTGTGTGACGGTGTGCAGTCGTGGGTCAGCAGAGTGAAGAGGATGGGGCTCAGCACATATCCTTGGGGGGCCCCAGTGTTCAGTGTGATGGTGCTGGGTGTGTTAATGCCGACCCGTACTGCTTGAGGTCTCCTGGTCAGGAAGTCCAACCGCCAGTTGCACAGAGAGGTATTGAGCCCCAGCTGGACCAGTTTGTGAGTAAGCTGTTGAGGGATGATTGTGTTGAATGCTGAACTGAAGTCTATGAACAGCATCCTGACATATGACTCTTTTTTGTCCAGATGTGTGAGGGCTGGGTGGAGGGCAGTGGCGATAGCATCATCGGTCGAGCGGTTGGACCTATATGCAAACTGGAAGGGGTCCAGGGAGGGGGGGGGACAGACTTGATGTGGTGCATGACTAGCCGTTCAAAGCACTTCATGAGGATGGGAGTGAGTGCTATTGGACGGTAGTCATTGAAGCAGGATGGAGATGACTTCTTAGGGACTGGAATGATGGTGGTAGCTTTGAAGCATGTGGGGACAACGGCCTGATTTAGCGAGATGTTGAAGATGTCTGTGAAGACATCAGTTAGTTCCACTGCACAGTCTCTCAGTACACGCCCAGGAATGTTGTCAGGACCCGGAGCTTTGCGTGCATTGATCCTGCTGAGGGATCTCCTCACACTGTCCGGGGACAGCGTCATCACCTGGTCGCCGAGAGGAGGTGGAGTCTTCTGTGCAGTGGTGCTGTTTTGTGCCTCAAAGCGAGCAAAGAAGGCATTCAGCTTGTTCAGCAAGGGGATGGTGCTGTCACAGGTCTGTGGTGGGGGCTTGTAGTCCGTAATGGTCTGTATCCCCTGCCACAGGCTCCGAGTGTCTCTGCTGTCGCTGAAACGATGAGCTATCCTCCTGGAGTACTGTCTCTTGGCCTCTCTGATGCCGCGGGAAAGGTTGGCCCTAGCTGTCTTCAGGCCCTCCTCATCTCCAGCTCTAAAGGCAGCGTTCTGAGCCTTCAGAAGTCTGTAGACCTCCCCTGTCATCCACGGCTTCTGGTTGGCCCGGACCGTGATGGACTTTGTGACTGTTACATCATCAATGCACTTGGTGATGTAGGCAGTGACAGTCTCTGAGTACTCTTGGAGGTCTGTAGTGTTGTTGTATGTGGCAGCCTGTTTAAACATATTCCAGTCAGTGGTGTCAAAACAGTCTTGAAGTGCCTCTGACGACCCTTCCGGCCACAGTTTGTATCTGTTTGTGTATTGGTTTGATGACTTTAACGAGTGGTCTGTATAAGCTCCTCTCTGGGTGGTGTGAACAAAGTCCAAAGTATTTTTTCCCCTTGTTGGAAAGTCTATGTGTTGATGTATTTTTGAAAACACAGTATGGTGCGCGTGTTTGCTCCGTTTTTTTTGATCAAATCTTTAATGTGAGACGTGATAGCACAGCTAACGGTCTTATGAACTCTATATTGATAGAAAAGTATAGTACAGTATGCATTTAAGTAAATATACATAGATTATTACAGTGCAGTGTGGATGAACAGTTTTTGTTTGTTTGACGTTCAGACAGAGGCGGACTTAGTGATTTGGGGGCCCTAAGCAAATTTCAGGTTTGGGGCCCCAATAACTATATGCCCTTTTTGTGCCTAGCTATAACTAGTTTCTTTACCCCTTCACAACTTAAGTAAATAATAGTCAACCTCATGCTGTTCTAAAGCCATATTACCTCATTTGTTTTTCGGATTACAAAAGAAGACATTATAAAAAATAAAAAATAAATAAATGCTTGAACTTGTCCATTTAATGAATTGTAAACATCTTCAATCTTTTTACAAAAAGGATTCAAATGTCATAATTTTCCATTGCAACTCGTTCCGTATTCCAAGTGTTCTGAATGCATATGGTAGGGTTTACTGAGAAACAAATCGAAAATGAAATCTATTATTAAGCAAATATCTCCAGTCATCGCATTCGTGCATTTATACGTTCACGCCGGCGTGCATAGGAAAAGCACACAAGCGACTCATTTTGAAACATCAAGACAAATAAAATCAAGACACAAAACATGATACTTTCTTCTCTGAGGTTAATATATCTGTTCTGAAACGGTCAGACAGTATTACACAGCTTAGAATGCGTACAAAGAGCGCTCCGTCTAATACCAAAAGCTGCCACTCAATTCTTTGCGATCTCACGACTTTCTGTTAATAAACTCTCCACACAGCGAATCTCTTATTTACATCGTATCTACACGTTGTTATAATGTGAGGATTTGCGAGCTTTCAGAACTCAGCACCTGACAAAAACTGAGTGAACATTTGATGCTCTCCATAACACAAATACACATGGAGCGTTTGCCAAAGATGTTTCGCCAATATCAGATGGGGCCCCCTGATTCCTCGGGGCCCTAAGCGGCTGCTTACCTCACTTATTGGCTACGTCCACCCCTGGCAACAGACAGCTGGAGCAGCACGGAGGGGCTGTTATTTCATCTTCAAAAGGCATGCAGATGAGGCAGACAGGTGATGTAGAGCTCAGGTGAGGCTCCAAACAGAAGAGCAATACAGAATGCACATAAATGAAATTATATAAAGCTGGATGATGTGGATTCTATTTTAGATTGTGATAGACTAGATATATTTCTTGTGTCTCCAGAAAGAATAAATCTGATAGTATAAAACACAAAATGTGAAATTTGGTCCAATTTGTTTATGCAATTTTGCACATTACTACTGGAAAAACATAAAAATTAACATAATTCATTCAATAATCAAGAAAAGTGCGTATGGCACATAGTAAAATAGGATTCTGGGTGTAATATGTTTTATAAAGCCTGTTTTTGCAAAGGAAATGGCACTTGTAGATGCAAAATAGGACAATTTCACTCGCTTCATTTATGATGCAGTAACTCCTGTTAGGAAGCTGTTATTTGAAAAATTATTTTTTCCGGTACATTTTGGCATCTAGTGGCATCAAACAAAGTACGTTTCAAAGAGCAGGACCAAATAGATCCTGAATAA
This sequence comes from Barbus barbus, assembly GCF_936440315.1. NCBI lineage: Eukaryota > Metazoa > Chordata > Actinopteri > Cypriniformes > Cyprinidae > Barbus > Barbus barbus. The sequence goes on along the minus strand of NC_136715.1, from coordinate 26,801,600 downwards.
CAGAATTTTAAATATATATATATATATATATATATATATTTAAAATCAAAAAGTGCCTATGTTTTTTTTAGTGTTTACTGTAATATTTGAAACATCTATAATGTTATTTATAAAGAATTACACTCATATTTTGTAGTTCAAAGGGATTCTTTTACAATGAAACCATTTTTTTTTTCTCTTTTCATTTCAATGAACTTTTGTGAATGGCCTGGAACACATGCAGCCAATAAGAATAGAAACATGATAAAGCTGTGTTCATATGTGAATTGATCCAGGTTTTCTTGTAAACAATGAAATTTGCATACAATTCAAGGCACGTGAAATTCAAGACTGTTCACTTGCTGCTAATATACCCCAGCCCTTGACAGGGGCCATTGTAATGACATAATCATAATTCACTTCACCTGTCAGTGGTTTTACAGTTTTTCTCAACCGATTTAACACATTTCTAAAATGTAATGTAATTGCTCTCAAAACACTTAAAACAGCCATCTAAACTAACTTCTACCTTAGCCAAACAGTTCAATTACAACTGCTGTTGTATGCATGCATGTATGTATGCACTGTGAAAAAGTGTTTGCCCCAGTTTGATAATGATGTCTAGCTGGAAAGCTTGCATTTACAATTACAAACAACAGTATAATCTCCAACACATTCACAACTGCACACGGAAATCCAAAAATACATGCAACGGATCCACACATGTACACATCAATTCATAAATCCACACACTAGAAGAATACACAAATACACTGTTCCCCTTGCTCACACAATCTGCAAATACTCAAAAGTATGGCTAATGTCGTGCACAAATGAATACTGAGCAATTTGTATTGGTCTTTGCATATGCTTCTATTGAAATAGGTTTGACCAATATATTATTATATCTACAAGATATAATTAATATATGATATCTATTTCAACTAAAGCATATGTTTCGTTTTTCCTATAGGAGCAAGTGATGCTTACAAAGAGCACAGAGGAGCTGTAGACACATTCATTAACATTAACATAAATAGCAGCTTGATGAATTGGCCGAATGTGAGTAGTAAATGGATAATAGACCTTAGCTAGTTACACAAAGAACCATCTTAAGGGTTTCTGAGATGTCCAATCTCTGCTGTGGATGTGGCCAAATCCAGCAGAACTGTGCAATCAGCACGCTGCCAACTGATCTGAATTATATGTGTCTTCTAAATGACAGGTGCCAAATCTGGTATTTATAGGATGGTTTCTCAGAAACATCTTGTATCTAAGGGTTCGCGGAAGGTTCAACTTGACGTCAACAATCCTGGCAAAACCTAGAACCCTGACAAATAAAAGGAAAAAACATGGTCTGTTGAGTTGTCTTACATTATTCCTTGGCAGGTTTTCATCTAAAGGGAGCAAAGGGAAGGCTTCAGAACATGAAGACTCTTCTCAAAAACACAGTGAGCTGCCTCGCTGTCTACTGGATAAACAGGCAGCATCCTGAATGAGATCATGAAGCCTGAAGGACACATTTGTTTTTTAATTAAAAATATGCCATCATTGCAATGACCTTTTTGAAAAAAAAAAAAAAAAAAAAAACTACTATGCAAATCATTCCCTTTAAATCAAAATCAAATCAAATCAAATCAAATCACTTTTATTGTCACATCACCACAGCACGTGTGCCTTCGTGAGTGAAATTCTTGAGAGCGTGCTCCAGACACTGCAAAAACAATTTACATATAGACATTACCATACATACGTACAGACTTATACAGATGACAATGTGTAATATACACATACATATACTCAGTACACACAGTGTACTATTAGACAGACATACAGTTACAGTTACCTTTATTTTTAATGTTAAATTCATATATTACATGAACATGTTTTCATCTACTATCTTTCATACATGTTTTATATGAGAAATGTTCAGGTCATAGAAAGCAAAGTGCTTATTGCTAAAATCATGATATGATGCTTACAACATCACATAAATACTCATCATATCGAAACAAGGTTTATTATAACGTTCATTAATAAGTCATTAACAAACATTATATAATCCTCAATAAATCATTAGTTAACATATATTCAGATAAGACAGGTGAGATAATGTGTTTGATAAAGTTTACTAATAAACGTATTAAACATTATTAACAAATCATCATTTCATGTGAATTAAAATGCTTAGAAATGTCATGCAACTTTCAGTTTATATGACCACGCACTTCTTGACTTACACTATGAATCATGAGGTAAGCATTAGTAAGTAGTCAATTCATCTTTAATAAAGCATTGTCCCAACATTAGTAAGCAGTTTATAAATACAGCTATAAATGTTTTGTTCTTGAGCATATCTATAATGTTTAATAATTGTATTTTCATACTTTATTAATGATCAATTTATCATTTCTAAATTATTACGTTATTTACACACCAGTTATTTAGGAGTTGTCAGTGGTTCATAAGATCATTTAGAAAGTAATGATCAATAAACGATTTAAATGTACATTTATATATCTTATTATTTAGACACATGATAACAGTTGCTCAGTATGTTAATAAATGCTTTATTAACACATATTCCTGCTGTAATTCATGATCAAGTCAGGTCATTTTTGTGAGCTCATCTATAGTGAGGACTATTTATGCCTTATAAAGCATTTACACAGGAGATTTAAAGGCTCAGTTATCTTCTAAACAGAAAAGTTAAAGAAACACAACACAGAGGGAAACAGAACACAGAAATGAAAACTGTATAACTATACACTTCATAAAAAAATGAAAAATAAACCACTGCAATTTCATAGAAAGAAAAATACTAATTCAATTATACAGTTTCTTTCTGTTTTTTTTTTTTTTTGCATCTTAAAATAAATATTTCTGAGCTTTGTATCCCTCTTATGTTTTCTGTTGGGAATATAACTGAGCCTTTAAATCTTCTTTGTAATAGATATGCTTATAAATCAAGAAATATGCATTTATAGCTGTATTTATAAACTACTTACTAATGCCTATTAATGTTGGGATAATGCTTTATAAAGGATAAACTAACTATTTACTAATGCTTACCTAATGATTCATACTGTGCAGTTATTATAAAGTGTTACCAATGATTTTAACAGATGTTATATAATGAATAAAAGCACATTTGTTAATGCACAACACTTTTGCTGCTAGTGAGGTGGGATATGGTAAAGGTTAGGGACAGGTTGGTATGGGTAGGTTTACCGGTTGGTTAATATTGAGGTTTAACACGGGTTAAGGACAGGTTGGTATGGGTAGGCTTACCGGTTGGTTAAGGGGTCAGTTTGTTTACAGCTCTTACTTCTTGATTGGATGAAATAAAAGCGTGGATGCATGAAAATTGTCTGAAACTTAATGAGTCAATAACAGGACTTTTATTTGTTGGTATGCCAATGGCTCTGCATAATTTCAATATTTCTAATTTGATTACTGATTGTGATTTAGTTACTCCGTCCTCTCAAGTGTACAATCGTGCCGTTATTTTTGATCCACAACTGCTGTTTGAAGCCCATATTAAAATGGTCTAAGAAATATCACCAGAGGTCAACCTTCCCTATCATTGCCTGATGCAGAAAGGCTTTTTCGTGCCTTTATTATATTAAAGGGTTAGTTCACCCAAAAATTAAAATTAGTCCACGCTTTACTCCACCTCAAGGCATCCTAGGTGTATATGACTTTCTTCTTTCAGACGAATCCAATCGGAATTATATAAAAAATTGTCCTGGACCTTTCAAGCTTTATAATGGAATGGGTGGGTGTGTTTGTTCAACAGTCCAAAAGAAAGAAGAAAGTCCCTTTCTTTGTTGCGGCCTTTTAGCAGCCATAGGTTGTAACTCCAGGCATTGAGGGAAAGCAGTGCTGCAGTCTGTCCCAATCGAAGGCCCCTTCAAATGCAGTCTCCAAATGCACCCTTTGTTTCTCGTTAAACGAAGGGCACAACAGATGCGGCCTCGCATGCCCCAGAATTCATTGCGTGTATATGATGACAGGATAAATTTAAGACAAATTTCCAAATTACACCTTCAAACGTAAGTATTGATTCCTGCTTACTTACTGTAATTTATGCAAAGATAGAAATGTAAAAATAAAGAAAAATGTATATAAAGCAATTCAAATGTTGACTGATATCTTACCAAGATGCTATTTTATGTTATTTATACTCCTTAGTATGTACATAAATAGACCATGGTGAACATATTTAGACAGGTTGTCAGTGAACTACGGCTCCGTGTATTAAATGCCGCTCCATATGAAAACAGGTGATGGAGATTTAGCGCTAATCAAGGAACCGGCTTTACTGACGAGATGTGCATGCAACCAGATGCGATATATCGCCCATCCCTAATCCAGAGTGAGCAAAAGGGCTGGTTAAATCACTCTGGACCCCTCACATCCAGCACACTCCCTCTTTGAACTGTTACCGTCTGGTCGACGCTACAGAGCTCTGAGCACCAGAACGACCAGACACAGGAACAGTTTCTTCCCTCAGGCAATCCATCTCATGAACACTCAACAATAAACGTGGAACACACAACTAATACATTATCCATTCTCCATACTCACTAATTTTATCTTTATTTTCTCATTTCTAATTTGCACATACTTGACCTGTACATACATAGTTGTCTATATTATATATTGTGTTTTTGCTGCTTTGTACATTGCCTTTTGGTTAATTGTTGTTATTCTTTTATTACCTGTGTCCTGTCCTGTTGCTGTCTTTCTGTTGCACTGTGGAGCTTCTGTCACTACAACAAATTACTTGTATGTGTAAACATACTTGGCCAATAAAGCTCATTCTGATTCTGATTCTGATATATATATATATATATATATATATATATATATGTGTGTGTGTGTGTGTGTGTGTGATAGCAAATATGAATTATTCTGAAGCAATATTCTCATCAGTTTTCTATCAGCTGTGATTTATAAATCTGCATGTTTTTTGCATTTAATCTAAGGGCATTTTTATAGAACTTGTTTATTGCTATTCCAAGAAAGATTCATGTTTAACCATTGCATTTTCTTATGTGTTGTAATTACAGAACATTACAATGCAAAGCAGAGACTGGGTATAATGTTCTATCTATCTATCTATCTATCTATCTATCTATCTATCTATCTATCTATCTATCTATCTATCTATCTATCTATCTATCTATCTATCTATCATTTGATGATGGTGAGTGTGGGCACATGCCATTGATCTCCAAAAGTAAGTTACGTTTGAAAGAACAGTATAAACCATTTGACTTGTGCATTATATTCCAAGTTCCCAGAAGCAATAAGATAGCATTGTATGCGCCAAATGATGAATGAAACCATTCAGATGACAAAAATGTGACCATGGACCACAAAAACCAGTCGTGAGTGTCAACTGAGATTGAGATTTATAAATAATATGAAAGTTGAATGAATCAGCTTTCCATTGGTGTATAATTTGTTATGATAGGATATGATATTTTGGTTGAGATACAACTATTTGAAAATCTGAAATCTGAGGGTGCAAAAAATAAAAAAAAATAAATAAAAATATTGAGAAAATCACCTTTAAAGTTGTCCAAATGAAGTTCTTAATAATGCATATTACTAATCAAAAATTAAGTTTTGATATATTAACGGTAGGAAATTCACAAAATATATTCATGGATTAAGCTTTACTTAATATCCTAATGATTTTTGGCATAAAAGAAAAACCCATAATTTTGACCCATACAATATATTGTTGGCTATTGCTACAAATATACCCTACATAAGACTGGTTTTGTGCTCCAGGGTCACAAATGATGCTGAAATTTTGTGCCCTGAACCAAAATTTCTGTAAGAATGGATTTTCCTACCGTCAGCACAACCACCTTTTTGTTGTTGTTAGTGAAGTGACGAACAGCACGAAGGGAAGTGAAGAAGGGCTCTTGAGACATTTTTCAGTGTTTTAACACAGCTTCTTAAAAATGCAGAGGTCATCATATGAGATGCTGAAATACAGAAAGACAAGATGCAACAGCCAAAGACAGCAGCATGTACACTTACAGTAGTCCAAAAATGAAAGAAAAAACCCCACCGTAGACAGAATGTAGAAACACATACTGAATTAACCTCAGACAGACTGAGACTTGATTGAATGGGATATGTGGAATGTACAGTACATGTAAGTCTGTGATAGACAGATGTTCAATCATATGAAACAAGCAATGTATTGACTTCTGTTTATCTGTTTTGTTTATGTATTCAGTGATATGCTAAGAGTTAATATTAAATAGTGAATAACAGTGAAAATACAATTAATTAATACAATTGAACATCTGCAGAGAGGCCGAAGAGTGCACAAAGAAAGGAAGATCATTCCATAGTCTAGGGGCCACGAAAATGCTCAATCACCTCTACACTTAAGACATGTATGTGGAACCTAGAGCATAATCTGCGAGTTAGATCTTAGTGATCTTGAGGAGGATTGAATAACTAACAGATCCTTGATGTACTCTGGGGCATTGATGGCTTTAAAAACAAATAACAATACTTTAAAAACAATTCATTGTTTAACTGGTAGCAAGTGTAAAGAGGCTAGAATTGGAGTTATATGGTCTCGTTTCTTAGTATTTGTCATTATTCTGGCCACAGCATTTTGAACCAATTGTAACTTCAACAGGAACGACAGACAAACTCCTGCATATAACGCATGACAATAGTCCAAGCATGAAAATATAAAAGCATGTATAACTTTTTCAAGATCATTCTTCGATAGAACTGACTTCAATTTTGCAATCCTCCTCAATTGAAAGAAACTATTTTTTACTACTGTGTTTATTTGATGATAGAATTTGAGCTCAGAGTCAAAAATGATGCCTGAATTAGTGGCATGACTTTTTACACAGGATGAAAACTGCCCCAGACTCAGTTTTAGAGTAAACAATGTGCTTTTTTCCCCCAAAAAGCACAATTTCAGCCTTTTTTATCATTTAACATTTAAAAAAAATTGAGTTCATCCAACATTTCACCTTAAAAGGCAAAACAGTTGCCTTCGATCCTTCGCTGGCTGTGCTTATTGAAATCTAGCGGGTCTGTTGTGTCTTGAATGGCAAGTTCAGTGACAATTTTCTCACTCTAAAGCGGTACTAAACTGCATTGGAAACGCGAACCGAGCTGAATCGTACCATGCCGTGCCGTACTGAGCCGTGCCGAGCCAAGTCGTACCACGCAGTGGAAAAGCGCCATTAAAGGCTCTAAAGGAGCCTAAGGGAGTAGCAACAACTCCAAGATCTAACTTCATTAGATTTTGGAAACAAAAATAAAACAAAAAACAATAACAAAACAAAACAAAAAACAAAAAAAACAAAAATGGCAACGATGATGGCAGCTATTGTGCGTTGCTCTCCAGTGTTTTTACTGTTTTTGTTTGTTTTTCCTATTTTTTGTTTTTCAAATACGATCAGTTTTACCAGGGATGACCTGCTGAACATTCGGCAGAACACACCACAAAATCTTTTACCGGATTTTGATTTTTCGGACGTTTTGCTGGACATTGTAGTTGGCTGAGCCGTAGCTCTGGTCAAACGCTACAGGAGGCGCAGGCGGGGGAAGCGAGCTGGAGCGCTCGTGAAGCTTCGTCAGCGCGGATTTCGAACAGCGTTTCCTAGCATCCATCTGGCGAATCTCCGCTCTCTACCCAACAAAACGGACGAACTCCTTCTGCTCTCCCGGACAAACAAGGACTTTTCCAACTCTGCCGCTCTATGTATCACGGAAACCTGGCTGAATGGCGACATACCAGACAGCATGCTACATCTGCCTAATTACCAGCTGATCAGAGCAGATCGGGACGTGGAATCAACGGGGAAATCGCACGGCGACGGGACGTGCTTTTACATCAATGAGAGGTGGTGTACAGATGTAACTGTGTTAAAGAAGATGTGCTGTTCAGCTCTAGAAACGCTCTTCATTAACTGCAAGCCATTCTATTCGCCGCGGGAGTTCTGTTCGTTCATTCTCGTGAGTGTTTACATTCCACCGCAAGCGCGTGTTTTTTTACAGAAACTCGCTGATCTGATCACAGAGAGTGAGCAACAACACCCAGACTCTGTTTTAATCATTCTCGAGGACTTTAATAAAGCAAATCTCTCCCGCGAACTGCCAAAATACAGACAGCACATCACATGTCCCACCAGAGACAGTAATATATTGGATCACTGTTACACAGCAATAAAGGACGCATATCACTCGGTTCCACGAGCAGGTTTAGGACTCTCTGATCACTGTTTGGTTCATCTTATTCCGTCCTACAGGCAGAAACTTAAGTCTGCAAAGCCTGTATTAAGATCTGTTAAAAGATGGACTAACGAAACAGAGCGGGATTTACAAGCCTGTTTCGACCTCACTGATTGGACTGTTTTTGAAGCTGCTGCCACCAATCTGGACGAGCTCACAGAGACTGTGACACCTTATATAAGTTTCTGTGAGGATATGTGCATCCCTAACAGGACTCATCTAATCTACAACAATGACAAACTATGGTTCACTACAAAACTCAAGACAGCTCCGTCAGGCCAAAGAAGATGCTTACAGAAAAGGGGATAAAGTCTTGTACAAACAGGCCAAATACACACTGGAAAAGGAGATCAGAGCGGCAAAGAGGAATTATTCTGACAAGCTCAGAAAAAAATTATCTTCCAGTGATCCTGCTTCAGTGTGGATAGAAATGAAGGATATCACCAGTTACAAGTCACCATCCCCCAGTACTGTGGAGAATCAACACCTCGCAGACGACTTGAACGAGTTCATTTGTCGTTTTGTAAGATCACCCCACACCCGCCACTTCTCCACACAACCATTCACACCTCCAGCAACCCCCCCCCCCCCCCACACACACACCTACGATTCAAATCAGCGAAGAAGATGTGTGCCAGGGGGCGTATTACAGAAAGATCTTAACTTTAAAATCTTATCTTATCTGTTTGGTAACCATGGTAATTTCAGTTAGGACCACATTTACGACAAAAGCTATTACAGAACAGCATTTCCTAAGTGAGTTATCTTATCTTAACTATGTCACGAGTCCGGGTCCTGCGCTTCTCCCTGTTGCCACAGGAGGCCGCCATCTCCCATCCTCCCGGACTCATCTCCCGTAATTACATACACCTGCCACATCACATACACCTGCCACATCACACACACCTGCCGCATCATTCAATTACACTCATTACACCCACAGCTGTTCCCCATTGCCACAGACTATATAGTCTCCCCTCTCCTACCACTCTGCCTGGTTGCATTATTTGGTATTTGTAAATGTGTTGCAGTGATTGCATTTCTTGTGTTTGCTCTGGTCTGTATCCCAGTCCTTTTCTGTTTAGTTTTTTTGTGCCGTGTTGGTCCAGCAGGGAGGTTGCTCAACATCCGCCAGGGAGACCGGAGCATGGAGGAGTATGCCAGGGACTTCATTGGAGTGGCTCGGCGGTCGGCTATGGATAAGACCTGCCTCATGGTCTTCTTTTATGGAGGCCTGGCCGAGCCCTTCAAGTCCCTGGTGCCATACTGGGACCCCGAGGAGTCGCTGGAGGACTACATCGACCTGGCTCTGCAGGTGAGCAGCTCAGCCTTCAGGGTGGAGTTAGCTGCGGAGCCCATTCACAGTTCTCCCGAGGCGGCGATCCGGGGGGCGACGGAAACCCATTGCCTCACGCCCACTTCCGGAGCATCCTGGGTTAATGCACAGCGTGCAGGATCCCCCACTGATGTCAGTGCGAGCATCGTGGTCTGCTCGTGGTCTTTCCAGGGCGGCGGTGCCTGCTCACAAGGCTTCTGAGGCGGCGATGCACGCTCACAAGGCTTCCGAGGCGGCGGTGCCCGCTCACAAGGCTTCCGAGGCAGCGGTGCCCGCTCACGATCCTTTGGCAGCTTTAGGACTCTCTGATCACTGTTTGGTTCATCTTATTCCGTCCTACAGGCAGAAACTTAAGTCTGCAAAGCCTGTATTAAGATCTGTTAAAAGATGGACTAACGAAACAGAGCGGGATCTACAAGCCTGTTTCGACCTCACTGATTGGACTGTTTTTGAAGCTGCTGCCACCAATCTGGACGAGCTCACAGAGACTGTGACATATTATATAAGTTTCTGTGAGGATATGTGCATCCCTAACAGGACTCATCTAATCTACAACAATGACAAACCATGGTTCACTGAAAAACTCAAGACAGTGAAGGAGGCCTGGCCGAGCCCTTCAAGTCCCTGGTGCCACACTGGGACCCCGAGGAGTCACTGGAGGACTACATCGACCTGGCTCTGCAGCTCTCGAGGCGATGGTGACCGCTCACGTTCCTCCCGAGACAGCGGAGCTCGCTCACGAAGCTCCCGAAGCGATGGTGACCGCTCACGTTCCTCCCTAGACAGCGGAGCTCGCTCGCGCATCTCCCGAACCAAGGATGACCGCTCACGTTTCTCCTGAGACAGCGGTGTTCGCTGACGTTCCCTCCGTGGCAACGGAGCTCGCTTCAGGCCTTTTCAAAGTGGCGGAGCCCGCAGATGTTGCCCCCGAGGCCGTGGAGCTCACTTCATGCCTTCCCAAAGTGGCGGTGCCCGCTCACGTTCCTCCAGAGACAGCGGAGCTCGCTCCCGAGGCGATGGTGACCGCTCACGTTCCTCCCGAGACAGCGGAGCTCGCTCACAAAGCTCCCGAGGCGATGGTGACTACTCACGTTCCTCCTGAGACAGCGGAGCACGCTCACGAAGCTCCCGAAGCGATGGTGACCGCTCATGTTCCTCCCGAGACAGCGGTGTTCGCTGACGTTCCCTCCGTGGCAGCGGAGCTCGCTTCAGGCCTTTTCAAAGCGGCGGAGTCCGCTGATGTTGCCCCCGAGGCCGTGGAGCTCACTTCATGCCTTCTTGAAGTGGCGGTGCCCGCTCACGAGCCTCCCAAAGTGGCTGCGTCCACTCACAGTTCCCTCGAGGCGGCGGTGACCGCTGATGTTCCCCACCGTGATGTGCCCCCCGAAGTGGTGGAGCCCGCCATACCGCTGTGGTGGCAGCTGGTTCTGCCCTGGGTTTCCATCCCGCCGGCGCTGCCTCAGGCCCCAGGTCCCCCTCCAGCACACGGACCTGGTCCCCACCCCCCCATCCCCCATCCCAGTGTTCCGCCCCTGCTCTGACGTCCCCCTGGATGTGCGCTGGGGAACGTTTGGAAGCCGTTCCTTAAGGGAGGGGTCATGTCACGAGTCCGAGTCCTGCACTTCTCCCTGTCGCCACAAGAGGCCGCCATCTCCCGTCCTCCCGGAAGTACAGTCAGGTCCATAAATATTGGGACATCGACACAATTCTAACATTTTTGGCTCTATACACCACCACAATGGATTTGAAACGAACAAGATGTGCTTTAACTGCAGACTGTCAGCTTTAATTTGAGGGTATCTACATCCAAATCAGGTGAACAGTGTAGGAATTACAACAGTTTGCATATGTGCCTCCCACTTGTTAAGGGACCAAAAGTAATGGGACAGAATAATAAATCACAAATCAAACTTTCACTTTTTAATACTTGGTTGCAAATCCTTTGCAGTCATTTACAGCCTGAAGTCTGGAACGCATAGACATCACCAGACGCTGGGTTTCATCCCTGGTGATGCTCTGCCAGGCCTCTACTGCAACCGTCTTCAGTTCCTGATTGTTCTTGGGGCATTTTCCCTTCAGTTTTGTCTTCAGCAAGTGAAATGCATGCTCAATCGGATTCAGGTCAGGTGATTGACTTGGCCATTGCATAACAGTCCACTTCTTTCCCTTCAAAACCTCTTTGGTTGCTTATTTATTTATTTATTTATTTAGTCATTTAGCAGACGCTTTTATCCAAAGCGACTTACAAATGAGGACATAAGAAGCAATCAAAACCAACAAAAGAGCAACAAAGTGCAAGTACTATTACAAGTCTTGGTTAGCCTAACGCAGTACAGATAATTATTATTATTATTGTTATTTTTTAATAAAAAGACATAGATAAAATACAATTAGAATAGATAGTGCTAGAGTTAGAGGGTCAAGTAAAGATGGAACAGATGAGTTTTTAGCCGTTTCTTGAAGATGGGTAAGGATTCGGCTGCTCGGATCGAGTTGGGCAGGTCATTCCACCAGATGGGAACAGTTAATGAAAAAGTCCTTGAAAGTGTTTTTCTGTGTCTTTGGGATGGTACAATAATTTGTTGTTCACTTGAAGAACGCAAGCTTCTAGAGGGCACATAAGTCTGAAGTAAAGAATTTAGGTAAAGGGGTGCAGAGCCAGTGGTGGTTCTGTAGGCAAACATTAATGCCTTGAATTTAATGCGAGCAGCTATTGGTAGCCAGTGCAAATTGATGAACAGAGGCGTGACGTGCGTTCTTTTCGGCTCATTAAAGATTAATCTTGCAGCGCCATTTTGGATTAATTGTAGAGGTTTAATAGAATTGGCTGGAAGACCCGCCAAGAGAGCATTGCAATAGTCAAGTCTGGACAGAACAAGAGCCTGAACAAGGAGTTGTGTTGCATGTTCCGAGAGAAAGGGCCTGATCTTCTTAATATTATATAATGCAAATCTGCAGGACCGGGCAGTTTTAACAATGTGGTCTGAGAAATTCAGCTTATCATCAATCACAACTCCAAGGTTTCTGGCTGTTTTTGAACCAAACGCTTTTGCAGTATGCTTTGGGTCATTGTCCATCTGCACTGTTGAAGCACCATCCAGTGAGTTCTGAAGCATTTGGCTGAATATGAGCAGATAATATTGCCCGAAACACTTCAGAATTCATCCTGCTGCTTTTGTCAGCAGTCACATCATCAATAAATACAAGAGAACCAGTTCCACAGGCAACCATACATGCCACACCATGACACTACCACCACCATGCTTCACTGATGAGGTGGTATGCTTAGGATCATGAGCAGTTCCTTTCCTTCTCCATACTCTTCTCTTCCCATCACTCTGGTACAAGTTGATCTTGGTCTCATCTGTCCATAGGATGTTGTTCCAGAACTGTGAAGGCTTTTTTAGATGTCATTTGGCAAACTCTAATCTGGCCTTCCTGTTTTTGAGGCTCACCAATGGTTTACATCTTGTGGTGAACCCTCTGTATTCACTCTGGTGAAGTCTTCTCTTGATTGTTGACTTTGACACACATACACCTACCTCCTGGAGAGTGTTCTTGGTCTGGCCAACTGTTGTGAAGAGTGTTTTCTTCACCAGGGAAAGAATTCTTCGGTCATCCACCACAGTTGTTTTCCGTGGTCTTCCGGGTCTTTTGGTGTTGCTGAGCTCACCGGTGCATTCCTTCTTTTTAAGAATGTTCCAAACAGTTGTTTTGGCCACGCCTAATGTTTTTGCTATCTCTCTGATGGGTTTGTTTTGTTTTTTCAGCCTAATGATGGCTTGCTTCACTGATAGTGACAGCTCTTTGGATCTCATCTTGACAGTTGACAGCAACAGATTCCAAATGCAAATAGCACACTTGAAATGAACTCTGGACCTTTTATCTGCTCATTGTAATTGGGATAATGAGGGAATAACACACACCTGGCCATGGAACAGCTGAGAAGCCAATTGTCCCATTACTTTTGGTCCCTTAACAAGTGGGAGGCACATATGCAAACTGTTGTAATTCCTACACCGTTCACCTGATTTGGATGTAAATACCCTCAAATTAAAGCTGACAGTCTGCAGTTAAAGCACATCTTGTTCGTTTCATTTGAAATCCATTGTGGTGGTGTATAGAGCCAAAAATGTTAGAATTGTGTCGATGTCCCAATATTTATGGACCTGACTGTATCTCCCGTAATTAAATACACCTGCCACATCACATACACCTGCCACATCACACACACCTGCCGCATCATTCAATTACACTCATTACACCCGCAGCTGTTCCCCATTGCCACAGATTATATAGTCTCCACTCTCCTACCACTCTGCCTGGTTGCATTATTTGGTATTTGGTATTTGAAATTTGGTATTTGTAAATGTGTTGCAGTGATAGCATTTCTTGTGTTTGCTCTGGTCTGGGATACATGCACTTTGTTGCCGTTTGTATCCCAGTCCTTTTCTGTTTTGTTTTTTTGTGCCGTGTTGGCCTTTTTGTTTCAATTAAAAGCACCTTCCCTGCACTTGGACCCCGACTTCGTCTTTTCGCGGCGCTTCCTTCGCCGTTGCGTGACAGACTACAGATAGGAAAGGGGTATTACAGAAACCTCCTAACTTGACAAAAAACCCTAAAAACGGTCTTAACTTTAGGACAACCCCACAGCTGTCCTAACTTCAAAATTATTTGAAAGCTAACGGAAAAAACGCTTACAACTGTGCTGTTCGACAATGGTATTACATTTATTAATAGTTGAAAATGAAGAACTAAGCTGTTTAATGGTAGAAAGACTCTTGGAGGACCCTGAAGATGTGTTATATTTTGATGACAAAACATAAGTAATTACAGACTGCCGCACAACATATTACAGTTAGCACAGGAACTGCAACCAGCATTATAGAGACCAACAAAAGTGTTGGTCGGAGCATTACTGGTTGTAGTGCAAGTCACTAATGCCTTACGTTTTTCTTTTTTGAAAGTGAAGTAGCTTTTGTTTCCCTCATCAGCAGCTCGGGCAGTGTTGGTTGCTTGGTAACAGACCTGAGAGTGGATTGTCGAGCTTGATTATGCTATTTAAGATTTCCTAACTAGAGATAAGATACTATTTTGTAAGATAGGATAAGAATCCCAAATCAAGTTAAGATTTGCTTCTGTAATACGAATTTGCGAAAAATCCTAATTTAACATATCATATCTTAAGTTAAGACCTAAGATAAGAAACTTTCTGTAATACACTCCCAGGTCTTCAGGAAAAACAAAAGAAGGAAAGCACCAGGCCCAGACGGTGTATCACCAACCTGCCTAAAAACCGGTGCTGATCAGCTAGCCCCCATCTTCACACAGATCTTCAACAGATCACTGGAGCTGTGTGAAGTCTCCTCATGCTTCAAACGCTCCACCATCATCCCCGTCCCAAAGAAACCCAAAATTACTGGACTTAATGACTACAGACCTGTGGCCCTAACGTATGTAGCCATGAAATCATTTGAAAGACTTATCTGAAGAAAATCACTGGACCCCCTGCAGTTTGCCTACAGAGCAAACAGGTCTGTGGATGATGCAGTTAACATGGGACTGCACTTCACCCTGCAGCATCTGGACAGACCAGGGACTTATGTGAGGATCCTGTTTGTGGACTTCAGCTCCGCTTTTAACACCATCATCACGGAAACCCTTCAGAATAAACTAACCCAGCTCTCCATCCCCAGCTCCGTCTGCCAGTGGATCAACAGCTTCCTGACAGACAGACAGCACTGAAGCTCCTCAGAGCTGCGTACTCTCCCCACTGCTCTTCTCCCTCTACACCAACGACTGCACATCTAAAGACCCCTCTGTCAAGCTCCTGAAGTTTGCAGACGACACCACACTGATCGGCCTCATCCAAGACGGTGACGAGTCTGCTTACAGACAGGAAGTTAAGGAGCTGGCTGTCTGGTGCAGTCTTAACAACCTGGAGCTTAACACACTCAAAACTGTGGAGATGATCGTGGACTTCAGGAGAAACCCCCCTGCTCTCCCCCACTCACCATCATGAACAGCACTGTGACTGCAGTGGAGTCATTCAGATTCCTGGGCACCACCATCTCCCAGGACCTGAAGTGGGATATTCACATAGACTCATTGTCCCGAAGGCCCAGCAGAGGTTGTACTTTCTTCGGCAGCTGAGGAAGTTCAATCTGCCACAGGAGCTGCTGAAACAGTTCTACTCTGCCATCATTGAATCCATCCTCTGCACTTAAATAACTGTCTGGTTCAGCTCAGCTACCAAATGTGACCTCAGAAGACTACGGAGGGTAGTTTTTGCTGCTTTGTACATTGCCTTTTGGTTAATTGTTGTTATTCTTTTATTATCTGTGTCCTGTCCTGTTGCTGTCTTTCTGTTGCACTGTGGAGCTTCTGTCACTACAACAAATTCCTTGTAAGTGTAAACTTACTTGGCCAATAAAGCTCATTCTGATTCTGATTAGTGCAATTGCAGAGTGAAAACCATCGATATTATCAATAAAAAACTTTAAAAATCTCTCACAATTTGCATCTGAAGATTCAAAATAAACCGTGACTGAAGGCTCTAAAATTGAGTTAGTAGTATTAAAAAGCATGCAAGGCTGGTGAGAATACTTACTTAACAGTAATTTCAGAAAAATTATTTGCTCTAGCCATTTTTGCTGCTTCCTGAAATTTAGTCATAGGATCCCTCTGCATAATATAAGAAATCTGCAACTTATCCTTCTTCCACTTCCTTTCCGCACGTCTACATTCTTAATGACCGTATCATGTCATTTACCCATAGAAGAGATTTGACTTTCCGATGACGAATTTTACAAGGAGCAATATGGTCCAGTATATCTGAATAAACAGAGTCAAACAATAAAGACTTTGTGTCAACAGACAAATCAAACATGGAATAAGAGGATGGAAACTGTCAGATGGCAAATAATGAGGAGTCTTCAAGATGGCACAATCCTGACATCCTCTCACAAACCTTCTTATGTCCCTTGCCATGTTAGGCCACCAGAAATGATCTCGCATCCACTTGTTCAGTGAAAGGTTTATCTGGGTCAGGGTGGACTGGGAGCGGTGCTATGCAAAATGCTTGCTTCAGCTTCTTCTGCAGCTGCTGGAGACAAGGACAGAGACTTGAGTTTTCCATGGAGCAGAGTTGTAAGTGGACTGGTTATGGAGTTGAAATTGTGAAATGAAATGAAAAGTGGTGTTCGAAATTAGCAAATCCCAGGAAACAATGGATCTCTTTGGTGGGAGCTGGCCAGTTGCAGATGATGTCCACCTTCCTCTCGTCCATGGAAATGCCATGTTAACTGATATTGTACCCAAGGAATTGCATCTCAGACTGATGGAACTGACATTTATCTGCCTTGAGGCATAGGTGGGATTCTCTCAACTTCTGAAATACTTCTGCAATGTGATGGTGGTGTTCGGCCATGCTCCGAGAGTACACTAGGATATTGTCAATATAGACTATGACGAAATGATGGAGGTACTCCCGGAGAACCTCATGCATGAAGTCCTGGAAGATTGAAGGGGCATTAACAAGACCATATGGTATGACACAACACTCAAAGTGGCCAGTAGGGGTCATGAAAGCAGTCTTCCATTCATCCCCTTCTTGAAGATAATATGCACTTCGGAGATCGAGCTTCATGAAAACTCTGGTCAGGTTGTTTAAAAGCAGCAGGGATGAGAGGAAGGGGATAACGGAACTTGACTGTGGAGAATACAGGAACAGTTGAATGAGGAACTTGGAAAGAGAGATTCGGGAAACAGGAAAGCAGGTATCGCTTCACTTAAGGATATCTCCGCTCTGCCAGGACAGCACCAGATGATGTTTGATTAAGCACAGTCACCCTAAGATGATGCCAGTGGTAGAATGCTCCAGAACCAGCAGATGGATGTCCTCCTGGTGTAATTTGCATATGCGTAGTTGAATGGGACCTACTCAATTCTTCAGACTACGATTGAGGGGCTTTCCAGTTACGGACTGGCCTTGATTATGGACTGGGATTTTTGTTATGGGTGTTTTAGAGGCAGAGTTCTCTGGAAATGAAATTCTTGGCTGTATATAAGGGTGGTGACTGAGCACTTTGCTAGTGAGCAGGAACTGACATGAGTGATTCGTACAAAACTCACCAGAGGACAAGGGGGAAGAATGGGGCATGTAGTGATGGCATATGCCTGAATCACCACAATATAAACAGAGAGCCTGGGTCATCCAGTGCCATCGCTCAGCCATTGGGAGTCGAGTGGATTCAATTTGCATCGGCTCTGATTCTGGAGAGCTGGCAGGCTCTAGTTGTTGGATAACATGGGGCAGATGCTGGGAGTTGTCCATACACCCCTGCATACGTTGGGACACTCGGATGGCTAGTTGCATGAATCTCTCGAGGCTCATGTTATCATTGTATGCAGCAAGAGGCAATCAAAATTGTGATGACAACCCTTGACAAAATGCCAGGAGAGAATACTCATTCCATCCACTCACTGCTACCAATGTGCAAAACTTCAAACCATATTCTGAGACAGACATCTTCCCTTGGTGCATATAGTACAATTGGTCACTGATGGATAAGTCACCGATGGGTTTATCAAAAACATTGCAGAAATGGGCTACAAAGCTGTCTAGAGACTGTGTCCCAATTGCTACCAGATCATCATTAGAGTATTAGTGGACTGTCTGCTTAATATCTTATAACACTTTATTTTGATGGGTCCACAACATACAACATATAGCCCTATTCGGACAGTAATTGTTTCTCATGGGGACGTAAGTGATTTTCACCATTTACGCTGGGTAGTCAGAGATTTAATTGTTGTCCAAATCCAGAATGTCTGTGTTTCTCTCTCACCACTCCTGTAAAAATCCCCAGCCAAATTAGCTACTGTTTTTTGACAAACACCAAGGTTGTATGGTAATTTAACCGCCGTCCGAATCCACATCTCTGAGTTTACAAGAAGAAATCGATTCAAAATTCAGTGTTTAAACCCTTTTTGAGCACTCCCAAATACCGTACGGTAACTGTTGTAGTTTAGTGTAATTTGCATACATATTTACAGTTGGGCAAAAACGTATTTAGTCAGCCACCAATTGTGCAAGTTCTCCCACTTAAAAAGATGAGCGAGGCCTGTAATTTCCATCATAGGTACACTTCAACTATGAGAGACAGAATGGGGGGAAAGAATCCAGGAAATCACATTGTAGGATTTTTAATGAATTAATTGGTAAATTCCTCGGTAAAATAAGTATTTGGTCACCTACAAACAAGCAGGATTTCTGGTTCTCACAGACCTGTAGCTTCTTCTTTAAGAGGCTCCTCTGTCCTCCACTCGTTACCTGTATTAATGGCACCTGTTTGAACTCGTTATCAGTATAAAAGACACCTGTCCACAACCTCAAACAGTCACACTCCAAACTCCACTATGGATGAGCTGTCGAAGGACACCAGAAACAAAATTGTAGAACTGCACCAGGCTGGGAAGACTGAATCTCCCTCGATCTGGGGCTCCACGCAAGATCTCACCCTGTGGGGTCAAAATGATCACAGGAACGGTGAGGAAAAATCACAGAACCACACGGGGGGACCTAGTGAATGACCTGCAGAGAGCTGGGACCAAAGTAAAAAAGGCTACCATCAGTAACACACTACGCCGCCAGGAACTCAAATCCTGCAGTGCCAGATGTGTCCCCCTGCTTAAGCCAGTACATGTCCGGGCCCGTCTGAAGTTAGCTAGAGAGCATTTGGATGATCCAGAAGAGGATTGGGAGAATGCCATATGGTCAACTCGTCGTGTTTGGAGGAGAAAGAATGCTGAGTTGCATCCAAAGAACACCATACCTACTGTGAAGCATGGGGGTGGAAACATCATGCTTTGGGGCTGTTTTTCTGCAAAGGGACCAGGACGACTGATCCGTGTAAAGGAAAGAATGAATGGGGCCATGTATCGTGAGATTTTGAGTGAAAACCTCCTTCCATCAGCAAGGGCATTGAAAATTAAAAGTGGCTGGGTCTTTCAGCATGACAATGATCCCAAACACACCGCCCGGGCAACGAAGGAGTGGCTTCGTAAGAAGCATTTCAAGGTCCTGGAGTGGCCTAGCAAGTCTCCAGATCTCAACCCCATAGAAAATCTTTGGAGGGAGTTGAAAATCCGTGTTGCCCAGCAACAGCCCCAAAACATCACTGCTCTAGAGGAGATCTGCATGGAGGAATGGGCCAAAATACCAGCAACAGTGTGTGAAAACCTTGTGAAGACTTACAGAAAACGTTTGACCTCTGTCATTGCCAACAAAGGGTATATAACAAAGTATTGAGATGAACTTTTGTTATTGACCAAATACTTATTTTTCACCATAATTTGCAAATAAATTCTTTAAAAATCAGACAATGTGATTTCCTGGATTCTTCCCCCCATTCTGTCTCTCATAGTTGACGTGTACCTATGATGAAAATTACAGGCCTCTCTCATCTTTTTAAGTGGGAGAACTTGCACAATTGGTGGCTGACTAAATACTTTTTTGCCCAACTGTATTTCTGAAATGCTGTCAGATATTTAAAAGAACAATACTTCAGAACTGCTCCACCGCAGCGACTGGGAGCAGAAAGAGAAGAAAAGCACATAAACATTCGAAATGGGTCTTATTATGGCAGCAGCAGGGTTACAATACAATTTTAAAATGTGTATTATAAAAAAAATGTATACATAACTATATCGCATATAATTATATACAACTATAGCACATCTATTTTCCTCATTTTAAACAGGAGATTTAAATAATCAAATAATAAATGGGATTATATATTATAAAATATGCTTGGAATAATAAGAATACATTTTACATAAGTATTTTTAAATACATTTTACACAATAATATGAATACATTTTTAAATAAAATACATTTTATTTACAGCAGACAATAATGTGACTGGCCACGTGAACAGCCTGTTCCCGGCTTCGTAGGATCAAAGAACTCGCTCCTCCACCGTGAAATAATCGGCATCCGAATCCATGAGTTTTATCACTGAGGTGATATGTAAATTTATTTTTACAGATGTCCTTATGAGAAACAATTACCGTCCGAATCGGGCTCTAGTTATAGACCAGACGCTGACTGAGTGCTCAGTGCAAACATAAAATATTGCTGTTGATGAGTGTGGTGATTGTTGACCGGTGGTGATGATTTGAACTCAGGGGAATGTACTCGTGTTGAGGGAGTGCCGGTGGAGCCTGGTGAATCCGTGACAAATGCATCTTTATATTTCATAATTACTTATATTGTATTAGAAATATGGTTACTGTATGTATACAGCTGAATGTACTGAGAAGCATATATGGTAAACTCAAGTGGCCTAAATACTAAAAGACACTTAAGTGCCTTTTTCCATCAATATTTCATTATTTTTCCACAAATATTTTGATTAATGTGATACTTTTAGGATTTGAAGTATACTACGCATTCACAATCTTTACAAGTAAGGTCACTTTTTTTTTACAGGGTGTATATCCTGATTTATTTACATGATGAAAATACCTTCATTTTTGAATGAACTACCCTGTTAATGGCTTATTTTGATATAGAATTGTAGAAGAGGAGGTTAATCATTCTTATGATTCTTTTTTTGGTGTCTGCTTTTGTGTGAAAGTTAAAGTCCTACAAATATTTGCATGTAAACTCTTTTAATGGTGACCTTTCTCTATGCCAGCAGTTGACTATGGCTAGTTACATAAAGAGCCATGATTATTTAATTCATGCACTTTCCTATTAACAGAACAAGAGAATGACTCCCTGTAGGGAAAAAGTTTATTTCCCTGTGTGAAATGTATTCTGGTTTCAACTTGATTTTGAGAGTCTGCACAAGAAGTACTCTACTACTGTTACAGAAGTAGGACTCGGACAGAGAGAGATGGATTAATTGACAGGTATTTATTGACAAATAGCGAAGCAAATAGGAGTGAGACAGGTAAGTGGTTATCCTGGAGGTCTTCGGTAATCTGGAGAAGCGTTAACTTGAGTATCTTCTTTTGACAGGAAACTTGGAACACGAACTGAACACACACCTCAACAAGATGGCAGACTGGGACAGAACACAGGAGCAGACTGACTGGGGATCGCTGGAGAACACACTCGGGAGGAGGCACTGCAGGTAAGTAGACAAGGAGGTAAGTAGTAGGCATAGCACTGTGATGGCTATGGCAGTCCTCTTCGCATGAACGAGACCGGACACTGGAGTGCTGTGAGGTGTGTGTATTTATGGCATGTCTAATGAGTGGTTCAATGATGTGCAGGTGCGTGTGATCAGTACTCAGGTGAGGGAGTGCGCTGTGATTGGCTGGTGACAGAGCCTGGCAGATCTATGACAACTACACAGTTGTTAAAATTAATCAAAATTAAATGCAAGCTATTAGCAGTTTTTGGAAGTTCATAGTTTTGACGACAAGGTGCGCTGACCTGTAACTTTTTGAGTATCTTCAAGGTATTGTGCCGGAGACACATACTGAGTTTTTGAAAACATAATCTACATCCACCACATCAGTTCATCAGAGACGAGCCTAAAAGACCATTGTTGTTTATGTTAAAGCTGACTTAGGCTGCGTTCCACTTCTCTTTTAGACACACACTTACAAACATTCCTTGGCACTTCTCCTCGGGGGAATCACCACTGTCATTTTGAAGTGTGTTGTACTTAGTGAAGTGTACGAGTTTATATGGACAGAACCTCAACCCCTCGATTTTGACAGAGGGAGCGAGTCTACCTCATATGTACACTTCAGGCAGCTCCATATACGGTAAAACTGTATTTCGATAGTCCACTTTAGACATTCTACTAACAGTAAGTAACTTTGCAACTAAATGTCAACTAGCAGTCATTAGAGTATTAGTAGACTGTCTGCTTAATATTTTCTAACACTTTATTTTGATAGGTCCACAACTGAGTATTAGAAACTTTGCAAGTAAGTATATGTCAACTTATTGCACTAACCCTAAACCTACCCTACTGAGAGTTAGTAGACATGTAGTTGCAAATTAATGAGAATTAGTTGACATGTAGTTACAAAGTTACTTATAGTTAGTAGAATATCTAAAGTGGACTATCGAAATAAAGTGTAACCCCATATACCACAATGCAACACGACTGTGACATCACAGCAGACACGGTTTAATTTACCACCACCCAAATCAACTCTATGATATAAGAATATTTAAAACAGCCCAGGCAAACCCAAATTCATACAGAATGCTGCATCAAATAAATTCATAAGGGGACAAATCCAAATAATCAACTTCATAGTGGATTCCAAGTGATAAGGGCTTAGGCTGTTCCATTTCAGCCTATTGCAAAAGTTTTGCCAGTCGTGGGCACTCGTGCAATGTAATCAATTACGTAAATTAGAGTCAATGAGACAGAGAGAAGTTAGTGAGGAAAGGGCAAAAAAAAGTAAGTGGATTATTGAATCCACAGCCATTATTGAAAATGTTTAGCCAGAGGAGAACCAGCTCCCCTGGTGCAGCCTGGGTTCTCCTAAGATTTTTTTCCTTGCCGATATCGGTTTTGCTCACTGGGGGATTAAATCATTTTGTGTTGACTTTCTGTGTTCATACACTCTTGCTTAGAACAATTTCAAGCAATATTTTAATCTCTTGTCATTGAACAATCAGTCGTTGTTACACGGTGAAAAGCCATATATGGTCTGTATCCTGTGGTGACGCTGTTGTGCTGGTTCATGCGCAGTTCGTGCTGAGACCTGTTAATAAAGTTGCAGATTGATTCAGCTCATGCTTGTTTATTGCATCGAACACAAACATGGTGTCAGAAGTAGGCACTAAATTCTGAACATGGCCTTGAACAGCATTCCCGTACCCGAGGGCCTGCAGATATCCGGGGATATATAAAAAAAATTGGGATAATTTCAGAGTGGAATTCAAGGACTATGAACTAGCTATGGGGTTAATTAAGAAGCCCAAAGAGGTGAGAGCGGCAGCACTACGGTGCTTAATGGGCAACAAATGTTGACATATCTACAGTCACAATATTGTGTTGAGCGAGGAACAAACGAAAAATCCGAAAGCCATACTCGATGCCCTAGGAGACTACTTCAAGCCTGCGAAAAATGTGATTATGAAAGATATATGTTTGCCTATTGACAGTTTTCTCACGAGGCTGCGGGAACAAGCATCAACCTGAAAATACAGGGAACTCAAAGATGAATTGATTTGTTATAGACTTGTCCTGGGCATTGCTAATGAGAACACCAGGCGGCGCCTATTACGTGAACTTGGGCTGACTTTTTCACGGACTGTGGAAATATGCCGATTAGCAGAAGCGATGGAACAACGTGTAAAAGCAATCGACAACACAATCAGTCACAGTGTTAACGTTGCAGAAGCACAGAGACTGAAATGCAAGGATGGCAAAATTAACAATGAGCAAACGTTCAGGACTGTGTGTTGCAAGTATTGTGGGGGCGGTCACAAAAATGGCAGAGAGCAGTGTCCGGCATATGGAAAGACGTGTCGTTCATGTGGTATGTTGAATTAGTTCACCAAGGTGTGTAGAGCCCGACAGAGAGCCGACAGAGCAGGCAGAGTTAATGTAATGATAGTCTCAGCCTCAGACGTCACGCCCACAGAACGTTGGCTAAATGTCATATGGCACACTTTTCTGGAAACACTTCAGGAATGTCGAAGTCATCATCTGACTGGTTGAATTATTGAATTATTAAATTATCACGTTTATTTTTGGTCCGCCGGGAAACAAAGATGCCGTGGTGCCAAACTCCCTCACAAAAGAAAGCCATCATGTTTACAAATGTGACGACGAACGCTTATCAGGGTCAACTAAACGCTGGATTTTCTAAAGTATGTGAAATATTTAAAGTTTGCGGCATGGAATCTTTAAAATACGTCCGAGAGTTTCACACATCGTTTTGTTATTGTGGAGACATTTCCATGCCCCGAAAAGCGACGCTAAACGAAAAACAAACTATGATTGGTTGTTTGACATGTCGGTCAAACGGCCTCATGGGTGGGCCTTGGCCAATGAAAGCGGACATCTATTCCAGACCTTCAGCCGTCAGTCTGAAGGTCTGGCTACGCGAGACTAATGTAATGATGGATGATGTTCAGGATGAGCAAGGACCCTACAGTGAGGGTCGGCTTTTCACTGCTGAGGAATGCATTGACACCGTAAAGTCCCCAGGTCCAAGATGGTTCATTAACCTGACCTTACCATATGCCAACACTCGAGGACATTCTGTATAAACTACCCAAAGCACGTCTGTTCACATTTGGTGGACGTTCGTGATGCCTTTTTACACTGTGCACTGAGAGCAGTTTAATGACAACTTTCTGGACGCCATGGGGGCGGATGAGATGGTGTAAACTGCCTTTTGACGTTTCGGTGGCACCTGAGATCTATCAACGCAAGCAACACAAGCTGTAGATGGGACTGCGAGGCATAGAGCCCATCGCAGATGACATACTTTCAGTTGGCTGCAGTGACTCGGACACAGAAGCCGAGTTAGATCATGACAAAAATGCACTTTCATGGGCACATATTTTCAGTGGAAGGCTTACGGATCGACCCAGAAAAAACAAAAGCTGTTCTGGCAATGCCGGCATCAGAGGATGTGAAGGCTGTTCAATGATTCATCGGATTTGATGAATTTTCTCCCATGGCTCTCAGAGGTGTGTGAGCCGCTTCACAGGCTGCTGGACAAAGGCGTTGAGTGGCACTGGCTTCCCAAACATGACGAGGCGGTTCAAGAAATAAAACGTATAATTACAGACACACCTGTTTTGAAGAACTACGACATTGACAAGCCAGTGACAATACAAAGGGACACCAGCAAGAATGGCCTGGGTTGCTGTCTACTATAGCAGGGACAACCTGTGGCATATCTCCCTGGATGGCAGGGAGAGACAATCACAGCTGAAACCGACCATAAGCCTATCGTGACGATTTTTAAGAAATCACTCCTGGGTGCTCCCAAACATCTCCAAAGCATGATGTTGCAGCTGCAAAATTACAACCTGAATGTCATGTACAAGCTGTTGGATTACAAATTTATAAAATCTAGGTTCCAATGTAATAGTATATAAACAGAAACATTATGTTTTACATTTTGAGGTAAAGATGATGACATTCTAAGAAGATCAAGTCAGACAGCCCAGGTGTTTGATACATTAACCTGTTGTCTTTATACACTTCCTGACCATTTGACAGGGTCCCAAGTTAAAGGTGAATGCTAAAGCTCAGGCACAGCTGTGCCTTTGTCTCTATGATAATGTGAAGGTATGGAAAATACTGTCAGGTTGATTGGATTAGCACCTTGCATTTGAATGACACTGTTATGCTGATCAGGTCAGGGCTGGGGAAATTCTGGTAATGGGCTGATTCCTGTACTGCATTTGCATGCTTTGTTTAGATTGTCTCCACCTCTATGTATCCCTCCCCCTTGACAGGTATTATCTCTACTGTGCTGAGCTATAGTCAGACTTGGATGACTGCAGCGACGCACAGCGAGTTCTCAATAAAGAGTAACTTCTGCTTGAAAGATATCCCAAAGTCTCCTGGTCTCTGCTTCGACGAGGAAAAAGTTTCCTACAAAGCCTGGCCCTGAGATGTACATAAGTGATACACTGAGCAGAGCAGTGCTTAACAAGCAGGTGCCCAATGAGCCTGGACTACTACAACATGCTGTGAGCACCGTGGACAGCTCCGAGGCTGTGTTCTCATTCATAGATCAAGCACTACACCTCAACGTGACTGACGCCATTCTCTGTAAAATTGTAAATGAGACAAAAGCTGACGACGCATTGCAGGAGCTGGCAAAGATTGTGCTAACTGGCTGGCCAGAGCGCAAAGAAGATGTGTCACTCTCGGTGCGTGAGTACTGGCTATTCAGAGATGAACTGAAAGTTCAGAATGGTGTGCTATTCAGAAGTCAGTGCGTTATTGTACCGAAGGCAGTGAGAGCAGAAATGCTGACTCACATTCATGCCACTCATATTGGAGGAGAGGCCTGTTACAGACAGGGGAAGGAAACGCTGTTCTGGCCTAAAATGAGAGGCAAAATAAAAGATTATGTGGCCAACTGCTCTGCATGGAACGAGTACGCGCAAAAGCAGCAAAGGGAAATTATGATGTCCCATGAGATCCATGAGATGAGTATGGATCTGTATGCATACAGTGTCAGAGAATTTCTTATCATAGTGGACCACTACTCGAATTACTGGGAAATTGATCAGTTGCCAGATCTGACAGCAGGCACAGTCATTACACGCTGTAAAGTTACGTTACGGGCAGCCAGATCAGGTGATCACTGACAACGGGCTGCAATTCGCTTGTGAACTATTCAGAGAATTTGCGGGACAGTGGGGGTTTGTTCATGTCACATCTTCACTCCAGCACCCCCAATCTAATGGAAAGGCTGAATCGGCAGTGAAGATCGTGAAATCGCTATTTAAGAGAGCAAGACTTGATGGGCCAGAACCATGGCTAGCAATTCTCCACTGGCGAAACACGTCCACAGAGGGATTAGACAGCAGTCCTGCACAACGACTCATGTCCCGTAGATTTCCCATGGCAAACAGTTTGCTTTTTCCCAAGGTGGTAGAGGGAGTTTCGGGGGAAACCGAGATGGAAACAGCGAATGACGAAATTCCATTAGAACGCGAGAGCCAAAGACCTCCCAGAGCTTAATGTTGGCAAACACATCCCCTACCTGGAGACCGCACGGAGAGGCCAGTGTTTAGGAAAGGTGAATCCGTGGTCTTATGTTGTGAATGTGGATGGCACGTTATACAGGCGCAACCTTGTGGATTTGCGGAGGGCCGAGCGTTCTGACCAGTTTAGTCACCAAGAGGCATCGGACATCAGAGAGTGTGAACCAGAGCAAGTTCAGGAACGAAGATTGACAGTGGCTAACAAACCATCACCATTGGGAACCCCGATCATTACTCGCAGCGGCCGTCAATCACGGCCACCACAGAGATTTGACTTGTGAGTCTTGCTTAGTGTCTTAGACTAGGGCATCGGTAATGCAGTTCAGTTAGTATTATTACAAAGCATAAGTTTGGCTAGTAATTTTGTGTTCATGTTGGGAGTTGGGGTTGTTAATTGAGGGAGATGGTTCTTAGTGAAGTGTGCCAATTCTTTAAAGAAAGGGAGATGTTACACGGGGAAATGCCATACATGGCCTGTACCCTGTGGTGACGATGTTGTGCTGGTTCACGCACAGTTCGCGCTGACACCTGTTAATAAAGTTACAGATTGATTCAGCTCATGCTTGTTTATTGTATCAAACACAAACAGTCATGTGCCCGAGTCACCACTTTGATATATATGCTATAAATACAGTATAATTTATAATGTAAAATGCAATATTGCAAACTCAAAATCCAAAGGATCACTTGTTGTGTTGTCATAAAACTTGCTAAGGTATTATAGACATAACAGTATGAATGTGAGTAAAGATCCTTTGTATTGTGAAAAGTGCCATACAAATAAATTTGACTTATAGAGATCAGTCTCATTATTTGTGGTCAAACTATTTATAAGTTATAAGGAAAAACAGGTGTTTTTCATGTTGTAACATGCTGCCCAGGAAAGACATGAGAATATCCAAAATAACTATTGATATAACACAGAAGGAGTACAAGGTGACAAGAATTCAAATCACATACAACACAACTACAATACTGGCCCAGAAACGGAAAGAAACACAGGGTGCAAATAGACAAACAATGATTAACTGAAACAGAACAGGTGTGAACTAATTAGGAACCAATGAAACTAACAAGCAAACATATCAGAATATACACGTGACACATATGTACTGACCTGTGCTGGAACTGTTCAAGTGATTTTAAGTTATGTTTGTGATGACAAGTAGTAAGTTCTATCTTAATACTCTAAAGCAGGTCTTTTAAAACTATCCTGGAGGACCGCCTGCCCTGCACAATTTGTATGTCTCCCTCATCTAACACACCTGATTCCACTCATCAGCTCATTAGTAGAGACTGCAAGAACTAACGGTATGTTCCAAATGGGATATATCGCCCTCCGAAGGGCACTTCGGCATGAAAACAATCATGGCCGCCATATTGAAGGGTCGTTCCAAACCAAAGTGCTCAAAACTGGCCACTTCAAAGGGCCCTTCGGAATGAAGGATTTCGAAGGGTACAACTGATGGACACTTCAGGCTCCCATGATCCTTTGCGCTCATTCTTTCCATGATGACGGCGCCTCCGTGTGGACATGGGATGATGACGCAGAAGGGCACTTCAAGAAACAGTTGTTTGGTCCCCTACACCCTTCAACCCTTCAAAGCTCTCACTCCGGAGGGTAAACCCTTTGAAGGGATTAGGGCATAGGGATGAGCCCTTCCGAATGGAACGCAGGGTAAATTGGGTGTGTCTGATTAGGGAGACATACAAAATGTGCAGATCAGGGGGTCCTCCAGGACAGGTGCTCTAACCACTGCTCTAAAGCATTGTGGAGAGATATCCTCATGCCCATTGCAGTGTGCTGTTTGTCAAATTTGTTGCAGTTTCCTTATGGTTCAATATTTTTTATTTAGCATAAACAAAAGCACAAATTCGGGAAGTTGGTGGCACTACAGGGTATATATGATGAGACCAGTCTGATTTGACAGTAGAAAAAAGATAGAAAAATTGTATAAAAAATTAAAAAGTTATTAATACTAAAGAAATGTAAAGAAATGCTAATGTATAAAGTGAACTGATACACATTGGGGCAGGAGGAGCAAATGACAGACACAGTGGGTGTGGCGTCAAGCCTCGGAGAGGTTTTTATTAAACAAAATAATCAAAGAAAGTGTCCAAAAGGGGGTAAGAGTGGCCAAAATAAACAGGGGATCTGGTGTCCTCGTCGTGCTTCGTGAAGGAAGGCAGTGTTCAGAAGGGAAGGGTCCAGGGAAGGGGCGGAGTCCGGTCACGGCACGCGTTCCCCTCTCGGGGCCGGGGCGCGAGTGGCGGCGGCTTCTCCTGAGCGGCTTCGTCCAACGCCCATCCTCGGCACTTCCGGGGATTCGACGGCCCGGCATCCTGGCCCGTCAGCCATCTCACGGGTGCTCGGCTCTATCCGGACTGCGGGTCCGGCAGCTCGTGTCTTTGGCGGTGCGGGAATCCTCTCAACGCTCCCTTCCTGGACCCACGAGGACACCAGCGTGCATGCACAGGGAAGAGACCGGTCTCCCGAGGAGAGGCACGCTCGGCATTTAAACAGCGGCGGTGATGTATGAGGGGCAGATCGTGCCATGGATTACCAACCAAAGTAGGCAGTCGTGTAGTTTTTACGTGTGAGAAGGAGTACGTCGCAAAACAGATGCGTGACACCAACGCCGGAGAAGGAGTACGTCGCAACACAGACACGTGACACCAACGCCGGAGAAAGAGTGCATCGCAACACAGACGCGTGACACCAACGCCGGAGAAAGAGTGCATCGCAACACAGACACGTGACACCAACGCCGGAGAAGGAGTACGTCGCAACACAGACGCGTGACACCAACGCCGGAGAAAGAGTGCATCGCAACACAGACGCGTGACACCAACGCCGGAGAAGGAGTGCATCGCAACACAGACGTGTGACACCAACGCCGGAGAAGGAGTGCATCGCAGACGTGTGACACCAACGCCGGAGAAAGAGTGCATCGCAACACAGACGCGTGACACCAACGCCGGAGAAGGAGTGCATCGCAACACAGACGTGTGACACCAACGCCGGAGAAGGAGTGCATCGCAGACGTGTGACACCAACGCCGGAGAAGGAGTGCATCGCAACACAGTCTGTGACACCAACGCCGGAGAAGGAGTGCATCGCAGACGTGTGACACCAACGCCGGAGAAGGAGTGCATCGCAGACGTGTGACACCAACGCCGGAGAAGGAGTGCATCGCAACACAGTCTGTGACACCAACGCCGGAGAAGGAGTACTTTGCCACCACAATAAATTAGTATATTACCCTCATGTGTTTTTGTCCCAAGTTTTCTTACTTTCTTTATCAATCATTAACTTTTTTATTTTACTTTCCTGTGTTCTGATGACATTGACTATATCCTTGATACTAATTGTGTATTGCATACAAACTTGTATGTCATTGATGTCATCTCTGTACTTTTTACGAACATAATTAAAAAAAGACTTCATTTGCATTCTCTTGGAGATTAATGACAAATTATACACCATCAAAGTCGCAATTTTATGTTATGTTCACAACTATTTACAACAACTTCAAATATAAACAATTAATAATTATGATCTATAAACAAAATATTCTGGGATATGTCATTCTGAGTTTTTACTTTTGATGGTGGTAAGAATTTTAATTTAGCATTTCTTTGGATGTTATAAAACCATTTTTTCTTCCTCCCATTTTTTCTGCCATCTACTTTTCACATTGTTTTATTAACTTCATCTCAGTCTTACCAATTTACTTTCATGTCTATATATATATATAAAACTTTCCTTTGGCTACCTTTTCGCATTCACCTGCCAATGAATATATCCTTACTAACTCAAGAGATTGCATTACAGTAAAACAAAACGATTTGCTTTTAATAAAACAGTCATTAATACAATTTCTAGACAGTTCTTGTCACGGTTCATGAATTCACTGGTTTCTTCATGTCTCGTGTATTGTTGTTCTCTGTGTGTGTGTGTGTGTGTGTGGGCGTGACCGCTCACTCCAGTCATCAGCGCGCCAGCTGATCTCAATTCCCGCACCAGCTGCTGCCAATCTACTCACCTATAAAGTCTCACCGCACTTTCCTCTCCTTGTCAGATTGTTGTTTGATGTCCTCCGTGTTGTTCATCGTGTGCCGTCTGCTACAGTGTTCCTGGTCTTCGTCTGTCTGGAGTCTTCGTGGTTCTCGTCTCGTCTGGATGTTCACCTGCACTGGATTCACCATCACCACTCGTCACCAGCACGCTGTCCATCTTGTCCCTGCGCCACCATCCCATCCGAGAGACTGTACTGTATTTGTGTCATCTGACTATTAAATATTATTACTCACCTGCATCTTTGCTTCCGCCCCGTTCCTTGTGACAGTTCTGAGCCAAACAAAACATGAAATAGATAATTAACTATTAATACTTGAATTAGGTGTTGAGGCAGTTATCAAGGTGTTCAGGGTTGCATGATAATTACAGACAGGTGTGTTGGAGCTGAAGTCTGTAGTAGCTCTCCAGGAGCAGGGCCACAGACCCCTTGTCTATACAAATTATGATCTTTTTGGCTATTTCATTCACCCACTGTTGTAGTGCAGCAGGGGTTCCATTTCATGTTTTGGAGTCTGCGCATTTTGTATCTCTCCCTTATCTGACATACACCTTTCAGCACTCTCTATTTTTCCACCATCAAATATTAGTGATTCACATTTCACAAACTTACATGTAAATGGACTATATAAAACTACACTGTCAATACACAAGTTACATAAATCAATGCATTTATTTCCATTCAAAGGGATAGAAAACAAAAAATAATAATATTAGACTAAAACAATTCCTTATATTATTGCTCCATCTAGTGGACAAGGTTAATATCCAAGCCTTCAGGTTGCAGTTGAAATTGCTGATGATTTAGAGCAGTGGCTTTCTTTCAATCCTGGTCCTGGGGACCCACTGCTCTGCACATTTTGTATGTCTCTCTTATCTGACACACTAAGGCCCCGTCCACACGAAGACGGGTTTCTCTGTATACGCATACATTTTTTACCATATAGGCGTTTCGTCCACACGAATCCGGCGTTTTCGAAGAGTGAAACCGATCATTTTTGAAACCGGGTCCCAGGGTGGATAAATTGAAAACGTCGGTTTCGTGTTTTCGTGTGGACGGCGAATCCATATATTTTCTGACACGATGACATCATCAGCCCACGCCTCGCCCCTAATCAGACACCGCTATGTCACATAACAGCGACAACCACAATGTCAGACTACGTGCCTGTGTTTGTGCTGCAGAACCTACTGAGCTCATTAGTTTTATTAAAGCAAAATCTTCTGCTTTGTGTGTTAGTTTATATTCAGCGCGCAAGGTTTACGCACATGGTCCAAGTCTTCTTCTCTGTTTTTTTGTGTATCTCTGTGGCAGAATTACAGCGCCACATATTGGTCTGGCATGTGTACTACATCGTTTTCAGTCGGTTTCAGTGATTCCGTGTGGACGCAGATATTTCCTGAGACGACTCCGTGTTTACGGAATTTGAGGCAAAAAAAAAGATCGGATACGGAGAAACCCGTCTTCGTGTGGACGTAGCCTTAGTGTAGTTCATGGATCTCTCTCCTAATGAGCTGATGATCTGAATCAGGTGTGTTAAATATGGGAGACTTGCAAAATATGCAGAGCGGTGGGTCCCCAGGACCAGGATTGAAAACCACTGATTTAGAGCAGTGGTTATAATGCCAAAAATACAATTATAATAGTTCAGGAGGAGAACAGCAAATTCTAAACCAGGAGTTCTCAACTGATTAGGGTTGGAGCTAAACTCTGCAGGAAAGTGGACCTTGAAGACCATAGCTGACAACCCCTGGTTCAGAATTTGCTGTTCTCCTCCTGAGCATCAGAAATGCATACATCTATTATAACTGCTCCTCTTTTTGGTCAGAAGTTACCATGTTAGTATTCCTTTGTTGTAACAAATTTAATAATAATAATAATAATAATAATAAAAATCCTTTCTACCATCAACTTTTTACTGTTTATACTTTTTGTAAACTCTTATTTTCCAAAATAGATAAGCTATATACATGAAACCAAGAATGTTTTCCCAGAATAACTTGTTCTGCACCACATTTAATGTTGAAGAAAATGTTAAAAGACTTAAAGAAAATTCAGGCAAGATCACGAAGGAACAAAAAATAAAGAAAAATTGAGCATAGGCTCTTAGGCTATAGCATCCACCTTAAAATAATGCCTTTAATGTTCAAAACATGTTTAATTTATTCACTTCAACACTAACATAACAGCCAATACACACACACACACATACATAATACATGAAATAAATGTAGAATTCTTATGGATTATTGCCACTTGTTAGTTAACTAATTACTGTAAAATCTGTATGTATCAGGCGTCATGGAATGCGACGTACATAGTTCAGACGTACCAATCGCACGTCATTTTTAATGTAAATTTCTCACGTACGCCGCCGTCACGTCGCCGCCTAAGATTGGTTCTACAGTGACGGAAGGGTAGACTGCTCCTTCTACTGCTGAGCCTTAGAACGGCACGATATGCCCCCCCATAGTGATGAGGCTCTATTCACATCAGGTGCGCCTCATCACACGCCGCCAGCCCTGGCTGTTTCAGCGCCCCTCCTCTCTCACACCCCCACTCCCGTCGGGAACCTGGTGAAGGGCGGCGAATACAGGACGGGGTGGTGATGATAATAAGGGGGGAGGCAGCCGACTCGTCACAACATTCATACATTTATGCAATTAATGTCTAATAAAGGTAGGATTAAATCACTTAAAATACTGTACATCATTTGGGTACACATAAACAAAAATAACTTGATAATCTCAGTGACAATGGATAAAAACTCACTATTTGTATATCAGCTATTAATGTAACAATGGGCAGACTACAATTTATAAACTATGAATTAACTATAAACTATAGATGTAATTATTCATAAGTACTTATGGTTACTGTAAACTTATTATAAAGGGTAACCAATATATTTTTTTTTAAACATACCCTAAAGAATCAATACAAAATACGACCAACAACATATAAGTATGATTCCATGTTTGCTTTAAAATATGATGTACTCTCTCTTAGATGTGAATAAGCATCCAAGCTTATTATTATGGCTCTTATGTGCACTTGAAAACATACAAATTTGAGTGTTATTTGGTTCACTGACTTGTAATAAGGTCCAATTTCCTTAACACATAGAAGAGGTAGTTAGGCTGCCAGTCTCTGGCTCTTGAATGAAGGTTGTACAATCAAGATACAAATATGCGTGACAGATGAGACATTTCAATTAAAGAGACACATCCAGTTCATTAGCCCTGGCACTGTTGCTATATAACACAAGCTGTGCTCAAGCCACAGATTAATGGCCAGCAAAGAAAAGCTGGAAACAGTGAGATGTGTCCTCCTTCATCGCCATCTTTTTCTGTTGTTCCATCATTTAGGAAAGACCCCAAGCTTCAGCCACTCAGTCATTAGTTCAGCATAGCCCTAGAAGCCTTTGCTCTTTTGCTTTCACTTAAAATATTACAGTATTACTGTCATGAATCCAGTCCGTGGCTTTCCGTCTGTTCGCCACCAGAGGTTACCTTCCGATTACATTGACTCTCACACCACACAAACTGTTACACGTCACCCTGGACTATATTTCCCATGCTCCACTGCACTGATTGGACTCACCTGCAGCCAATCACACACACACACACTATATAACAACCACTCAGACCCTTCTCAAATTGCTGAGTATTGTTTAACCTTTATCGCTCTCCTAGTGATAGCTACATTATGGAGCCAGTCTAGTTTCTCCAGTCCTAGTCATATCTAGTCTTGTTCTTTCCCTGATTTTCTGTGTTTAGATCCTAGCCTGTATATTTCCTGCCTACTCTGGATTTTGTTTGCTCTGAATTACCCCTGTCGTCGAGCCCTGTTTGGATACCGTTTGCCCCTCGTCTGGACTATAGCCTGTCTGTTGGATTTCCCGTTTGCCTCGCCCTCTGGATTACGTTAGCGGTCGACTGACCCTCGCCTGTCTCTGGATTACTCTTTTCTTGCCTGTGCCATATCTGTTTGCTGATGTTCGACCCCTGCCTGTCTTGACCATATATTTGAAAAAAGTTTTGCATTTGGATCCGCACGTCTCGCTCAGTCACCTCGTTACAATTACGATCCGAAATTACATTTTTTCATAAATAATATTTAGCTCTCTTTTCAGGACTAAATACCACCATGACATTTATTTACATTTATTCATTGAGAGGCACTCCCAAAGGAGCATCACAAGCCATGAGGTGTCATTATTTCACAGTTACAGTACATGGCTTTATATGATATTTATTTCGGGGAAATACTTGTGCATTATTCATATACTGTGGTATATAAAGAACATACGCTGATTTGTATCCTGGGTGTACCATCAGCGGAAGACGCGAGCCAAGCCCCGGGCGATGACCTCTCCGCCTCCGGTCTTCGAGATCTCCAACCGGAACCGCTACGCTCCCCTCTAGCAGGATCTAGAAAAAATCTGATTGTGATTAAACCAGAAAAACGCAAAATAAATGAACAAAAACTATTTTTAAAGCTTGGGCTCCTAAACATTAGATCACTCGCACCCAAAGCAGTTATTGTAAATGAAATGATCACAGATAATAATTTTGATGTACTCTGCCTGACTGAAACCTGGCTGAAACCAAATGAATATTTTGGTCTAAATGAGTCCACTCCACCAAGCTACTGTTATAAACATGAGCCCCGTCAGACTGGTCGTGGCGGCGGTGTGGCAACAATATATAGTGATATTCTCAATGTTACTCAGAAAACAGGATACAGGAGGTTTAACTCATTCGAACTACTTCTGCTTAATGTTACACTGTTAGATATGCAAAAGAAATCTCTCCTATCTCTTGCTCTGGCTACTGTGTATAGACCGCCAGGGCCATATACAGATTTCCTAAAAGAATTCGCAAATTTCCTCTCAGATCTATTGGTTAATGATGATAAACTGCTAATTGTCTGAGATTTTAACATTCATGTTGATAATACAAATGATGTGTTAGGACTTGCGTTTACTGACCTAATAAACTCTTTTGGAGTCAAGCAAAACGTCCCCGGGCCCACTCGTCGTTTTAATCATATGCTAGATTTAATTATATCGCATGGACTTGATCTTACCGATATAGATATCGTACCTCAAAGAGATGATGTTACTGATCATTTCCTTGTATCGTGCATGCTGCGTATTACTGATATTAGTTATATGGCTCCGCGTTATCGTCCGGGCAGAACTATTGTTCCAGCCACCAAAGACAGATTCACAAATAACCTGCCTGATTTATCTCAACTGCTCTGTGTACCCATAAATACACATGAACTAGAAGAAATGACTAGCAACATGGGCACTATCTTCTCTAATACATTAGAAGCTGTTGCCCCCCTCAAATTGAAAAAGGTTAGAGAAAACCGTACTGCGTCATGGTACAACAGTTATACCCATTCTCTCAAGAAAGAAACTCGTAATCTTGAGCGCAAATGGAGAAAAACTAACTTGGAAGTTTTTAGAATTGCGTGGAAAAACAGTATGTCCAGCTATAGACAGGCTCTAAAAGCTGCCAGGGTAGAGCATATCCACAAACTCATAGATAATAACCAAAACAATCCAAGGCTGTTATTTAGCACAGTGGCTAGATTAACAAATAAACAGACACCACCCGATCTAAATATTCCCCCACAGTTTAATAGTAATGATTTTATGAATTTCTTTACTGATAAAATAGATAACATCAGAAATACAATATCAAATGTAGATTCTACTGCGTCTAGTATTTCAGCTTCATTCATCGCACCCAAAGAAAAACTGCAGTGCTTTACAACTATAGGACAGGAAGAGCTAAATAAACTTATCAGTGCATCTAAACCAACAACGTGTTTATTAGATCCTGTACCCACTAAACTAACCCCTCAGAGGACCTCAGAGGATGCCAACGCTCAGACAACATACAGAATTACCAAATTTTGCCATAAGTTAAATATATTAAGGTTCTGCAATATATTAATATATTGTGGAAACTTAATTTCCTGTAGAGCTGCTTTGCAACGATTTGTATCATAAAAAGCGCTATACAAATACACTTGAATTGAATTGAAAACTTGAATTAGATGTGCGTTTTTTTTTAACAAGAATACTGCTAAAATATTCTAAAGGGGTAGTTTTTAAAGGGATGGTATTAACATTTTGTCATTTATCTAATTTCCAATTGAAAGAAAAAAGTTGACAAAAAGAGAGAGATTTATAAACGTTGTTTATAAACATTATTTGACATAATTTTGAAAAGGTCTGTCTTTATTTATTTTTGCCTACGGACAACTAATTAGGTAAAGATTTTAATAAATAGCCATACAAAGGCCATTGTGAAAAAAATGAAGAATGGATTTATCTCTCTCTCTCCTTCCTTCTCTCTCTCTCTCTCTCTCTCTCTCTCTGTGGGTCCATCCATGAGACATTCATGAGACACTCTTGAGACCCTTCAGAGCAGTAAATCGCCAGTCAGCGTCCAGTTCAGTCGAAGTGAACATCAGATCTGTGGAGGTAATTCCTGCCGGGCAATTACTGCGAGCGGAAGGGTAAGTTTCCATTCGTGCTTATGATTACAATCTAATCACATTTAGAGCTAAATTAATGTCACTGAAGAGAATCACTACATCAATTATGTAAAAGTGACTAATATTTGCTCTGTGACTGATGGACAGACAGCGCGCACTTTGATAGAATTATTCGACTCTACGCACAGATAACAAGCATTCCACAGGTGTCGACTGAAGCACGGCTTCTCCTCGAAGAACATGCATCCTTTTCCTTTCGCTGAGCTTCATCCAATAAAAAAAGGCATTACGGTTTGTCAGTAAATGGCGAGAGATTTTACGCACAATTTACGCACAACTCTTCAGGAAACGATTAACGCGTGCAAGTTTGTGAAGTGCATCATCTCACCCTATAGCCTATAGTTTTGGTTTTCTCCACATTATGATCCACTCTAATGCGTCGAGAAATCGTTACAAATTTGTTTGGAGAATGCACATAACCCGAGTGCAACGCTGTAAACCTTAAAGCTCTCAGGTTTACAGAAATGCATAAATATTCGGTGCAAGTATATGTGTGGCTTCATGTTTAGTCTTTGTGTTTATACAAAAAACAAAACAAAACAAAAGCTAAATCAGACCATAGTGCTTTAGTTTCATGTGCTTGTACTGTGTGATGTAAGATAATGCTTCTTCAACAGTTTTTCCTAATGCAACTTCTTTAGATAGAACGCAACCTGAGAGTAACAGCATGATTGATGACCTGCTTTGTTTCAGGAGGTGTTCAGGTTTAAGGCTTTTCCTCAAAAACACAAACAACAGTGAACATTAGTGCACTGATGTGAAATTCTTGTGCGAACATTAACTTGTAGCATAAGAGTCTTCAATTCAGATTAAAGTGAGCATTAATGACATTCTGTCACAATTTGGTCACTCAACAAATCTCTGTGAATTTTTTTTTTTTTTATGTATTCTGCAGAACTTGCTGTTTTCATGAAACAGCAGTAGACAGTGACCAGGGGCTATCAAGCTCCAAAAAGCAGCATAAATGTAATTCAAATATACCCAATATTTCAGGTCTTATCAAGTCATATCATACAGTATGTGTGGAACAGACAGCACATCATTAATAATCTCTGCTGCTGTTTTTATCCAAGTATTCAAGCCTATATCCATTTTGGGAATTTTGTTGACTTTCTGAATTTCCATTCCATGGAAGAAACAAAGTTATACGATTTGAAACGACAGGGAAACAATTATAAAATAGATTTAAAGAAAATACTACCTATCTATCTAAGAGGCAAGGCATACATGTACTTCACATTATGTATTATGGTTGCACACTTTCTTTTCTCATCCAAATTTCACATATCACAAATCGAGTAAAAGATATTTGAATGTATAAAGAGGGTGAGCCCTGACAACGTAATACAGACAAGCAGAACATCCAATGAGAGATCTAACCTGAGAAGAGAGCCTATAGACAGACACAGACAAGGGTTTGTTAAGGTCTAGGGTTTTATTTATGGTGAAGCATGGATAGAAACCATCTCTCTTAGCAACCAGACAATGTGTGTCTCACATATTTTCTGAGCATCCATGGTCCCAGCGACTGCTTCTTAATGAACCTGCTTGCGTCTGTGCTGTCGTAAGAATGTGACATTTCAGTCTTGTGGACTGAACGCATCAGAAATATGATGTCTCCATTCATTCAGCGCAGTGAGTCACACATCAATAAGCGCATAATACGAACGCAACGTGATGCATTCTCTCTGGTTTTGTTTTTCAGAAACTCCATTATGTGGATATGAATTTGAAAACCCAAAGTCACTATGTGCTTTCTCACAACTTTGACATCATGTGACAGTGCCCAATGGAGACGACTACGATACTCACCGCGACAAACGGGAAAATAATTCTTCAAGAACACCCCGAACCCAATGTCACGAGTCTATCGAATGCGTCTGCTCCCTTCCACCATCACATGAACAATGCGGTGCTGGGGATGCTGCTTGGCACGCTCTCCCTTCTGACGGTCATCATGAACCTGCTGGTGCTTTTTGCCGTGAGAAAGGAACGGACTTTACACACGGTAGGGAACCTGTACATCGTCAGCCTCTCTATAGCGGACCTCATTGTGGGGGCGACGGTCATGCCCTTGAATCTGGCCTACCTTCTTGAGGACGAGTGGAAACTGGGTCGTGTTATTTGCCAGTTCTGGCTGGTCATGGACTATGTGGCGAGCACGGCCTCCATTTTTAGCTTGTTTATCCTTTGCTTGGACAGGTACCGCTCTGTACGCCACCCCTTACAGTACCTAAAGTATCGGACGCGAGGAAGAGCGACGCTGTTGATTTGTAGCGCATGGCTGCTCTCCATGACCTGGATCGTTCCCATCTTGGGCTGGCGGATGTTTGCTCGAGTCGACAGAAAGCCAGAGCTGGAGAACCAATGTGACACAGACTTCCGCTTCGTCACCTGGTTCAAAGTCCTGACAGCCATCCTCAACTTCTACATTCCCTCCTTCCTCATGCTTCTGTTCTACTCGCAGATTTTCATCGCAGTCCGCGATCATTACAGAGAGTGGGAGAACTTTGCCGGTCCGATGGTGAAAACCGAAGCAGACGAGACGTTGCATAACGGGATGCAGCTGCAGATAACCAAAGCCTCGGATAGAGAGAGTCTGGCTTCGCAGGCGTTCTCTCAAAACGAGGGCCTGCTGGATCAGTACAGTTTGGAGCAGCCTTACAGCTCGAGGGACAATAATGAGAACGCTACCTCCGAGACAAAGAGGAAGAGTTGTTACAAGGCGAAAGCAATGTTCAGTCTTTCGAAGCGCATGAGAAAGAGCGTGCAAGACTGCAACGAGGCTTCATTTCAGAGTGACGACGGGGAAACCGTCGCAGAAGGCCCACCGTTATCCCTCGCCTTCCTGCAGTCCGAGAACAGCGCTCAGCCCAAAACGTTCGAGAATGCAAACGACTGTAACGTGTTAGTGCCAAACTCTGTTGGCAACATGTGTGAGAGCGCACCGACTGTGGATATTCACAATTACGCCACGGTTCTCTGCAATCACAGCGCTCCGCCGTCCCCGCCGTCGCCCTGGGCTGAGAACAGCCCTCCGATGGACCCCACTAACACGCTCCCCGCCAAACAAACCTGGCAGAAGCTCTGCGAACAGTCCAAGCAGAGCATCCACAGCATGCGCATCCGGAAGGAGCGGAAAGCCGCCAGGCAGCTTGGCTTCATCATTGGCGTCTTTATGGTGTGCTGGATCCCGTACTTCATCACCTTCATGGTCATGGCCTTGTGTGAGACCTGTGTGCATCATGACCTTCATATGTTCACAATTTGGCTTGGGTACATCAACTCCACCCTGAATCCCTTCATATACCCACTGTGCAACGAGAACTTCAAAAGGGTGTTCAAAAAGATATTTCATATCGATAGATAAAGTTTATGAGAGGTGAAAATCTGTCGGCACGCCATTGGTTTTTTCTGAAGCGTTTCTTGTGACACTTTGTACATTGGTAGTGTTGTGCATCTGCCATGCTTGTGTTATTTTTTGGCATCTTGTAAGTACAGAGCAGTTTTATTATTTATTGCTGAATGAAATCTGCATCAGATTATATGATAAACTTATTCAGAGTGTTTTGAAACAGCACTTATGTTGCTGCTTCAGCCCTTAGATCTGATGTAATCATGGTGTAGCATCAACTCACTTTTAAATTCAACAACACTAAAATAATAATTCTTGAAACTTTGCTATTGAGGGTGATGTACCGTCACTACAGATTTGGTTTGATGTGTTTAATGCCTTCTCTCGTTGCTTGTGTTTAAATAGCAGGTGTGGTGCAGATATATTTCACAGGCGGTTTAATCAAATATTAGTTTGGTCAGAACTGTCCACAGAGAGCTGGAAGATGCCACATGCAAACAGCTTCAGTTGAACATCAAAATTCTGGGTGTATGATAATCAAGCATGTTCAGAATGGCCTTGAAGTTTTAAAAAGAAAGCAGTGGTGTATGTATACTATGCACAAATTGTGGAGCTCCTGGATTATTTACAATGCATTGCATTCATCTGATCTTTGTTTTTAACAATAAAAATGATGATTTGAATAAAACTTATATAAACTGTATATAAACACAATTACATCTTTAAAACGTTTTAGACATAATGGCTGCGTCCGAAAGCTTAGGCAGCTGACTCGTTGCTTATCAGGTAATGACTTTGCAGGCAGTGTTTGCATTTGAAGGCACCTCACAAAAATGACTTTAGAGAGATTTCTGAGGCAGCATGAAGGTGGAATAATCCACAGTATAATAAAGCTTTGGTGATAACTAAGCAAAAGTTGGTCAAAAACACACAAAATGAGCTCCAACCACAGCTTTCATATGCCATATTTTATCATAGGATATTATAGGCAGTGAAGGATTCATCAAAAATCATTCAGACAAAGGTATCTCAGTAGACAGACAGTGACATGATCATTGGATTCAGATGTGCCTTGTTTCCTTCCTACTTCTGTATTTTTCAGCTTTCGGACGCAGCCAGTAACTGGATGTCTCTGGTTGATGAACTATGTAACACTGAGGTCATATGAAGACTAAATATGTTGTTTCATACCGCCTTTATACATGCATTAAACAACAGATAGCAGAATTCTTGGATCCATTCCACACATACTGTATTTTACATGCCTGTGCAACGATGAAATGGACTACAAAGACTTCAAGTTATGGAAAAGCAATTATAATATATAATACTAATGCAGTGCAGTGCTTAGTCCCACTCAATTCTCCTTTTCTTCTAACAGTTTGCATTGTTAGCTCTCAATTAGTGCCTGCCACTTTCTATGAAACCATGTGATTGGTGGAACAAAAGTGTCTTTTCTTGCTATAACCAGACTCAAATGGATTTCTTAAAATGAACTGAGGTGTATGTTTTGGAGAATGTCCTGTAATGTCAGCATTTCCGATGCTGCCTTCAGCGCTGTCTTTGCAGAGAGGGTTTTGTGATTGACCTGTAGCAAGTCTATGGGAAATGAGGAACTAATTAATGTAAATTTAATTCCTATCAACTAAACCCAAATATGAGTTTGGTCAAAAGTGAATGCACACTGTCCGCAGAGAGCTGGAAGATGCCACATGCAAACAGCTTCAGTTGAACATTGAAATTCTGGGTGTATGATAATCAAGCATGTTCAGAATGACCTTGAAGTTTTAAAAATAAAGCAGGAACTATTTAATGTTAATTCCTATCAACTGAACCTATTCAATGTAAAATTAACATGCAAGTAAAGATGACTCACATTTTGAAAACCACTGGTTTACATGACAACTATAACATGGTCTTGATGTTAAATACTCTTCATTTATTACTCTACTATTCTTTTTTTTTGCATACAAACAAACAAATACATACATACATAAAATGTTTAAGGCTTGAATAGCTCTATATGGATATAGCTTTACCTTCTGATTGCACACTAAAAAATTATTTATTTTCAAAACATAATTTGACTTTTGCATCTGTTAATGTATTTTTGATTTAAGGATGTTTAGATATTTGTATTGGAAAACAAAAATGTTGAGGAAGATGTTTATTTATTTATTTTTTGCAACATTATGTGCCATAACATGAATATAAGAATTCAAAAGTATGAATTTCTGCTTTGATTTAGAACATTTTAAAGGCTTCAAACTGCGGAAGGATGAATTAGGACTTTTAAAGACCTTTTTAGATCCACAGAAACCCTGCCTAAAAGCTTGAGCCATATTTGTGGCGTACTGATAATTTTGATTAAAATTAGTAAAAACAAAATGTTAAACAGTGTTGCACAATAATGCACATGCATTAGATGCCAAAGGGCAAAATGTACCAAAAGCAGAAATATCAGACATTTTTACCGAAGCATGTGTATACATTCAGTAAAATGTGTTATTGGTCTGTAAAGTTATCAAAATGGTCATTTTTAAGTAGGTAGATGAACTTGTGTTTAATGCCTATTGCTTTACAGATACATCACGTGCCTTTCTGGTATACTTGTGCAGATATCATGGGATAGTTACCAGGTTTGTTATCACGATCATGATGCAATATTTAGAGCTGAGAAATTAGACATAGCATGCTTTGCATGGTAAAATTAAGTGTTTATAAGTTATGCATACACTTTATTGTTCATTTGTGATGCAGTACCCGACTGACAGTCTTCCATTGCAAATGCATTACTCTAAGCACGATTTAAATGGATAGATTTGTATTTATAGCCTATTTTGTGAGTTTTAAATCATAATCCGGGCTTGATAAATGCAGGACGTCCCAGGAAGGAATGCTGCTCATCTGGA
Source organism: Barbus barbus (assembly GCF_936440315.1). Classification (NCBI taxonomy): domain Eukaryota; kingdom Metazoa; phylum Chordata; class Actinopteri; order Cypriniformes; family Cyprinidae; genus Barbus; species Barbus barbus. The sequence continues at coordinate 26,757,343 of NC_136715.1, read as the reverse complement.
CTGACTCGAGTACAGCTTTTGTAAAGGTGTCATGCTGTATATCAGGCTAGTTCACCATCGCCCTTCTGCTGTGCACATGAACTGATTCCTCTAATACACCTACAATGAAAAGAAACAGCGTTTATACGTTTTTGTCAGTATTTTCTTGTTTATTAGTTTGTGTTTTCCTTTTGTTTTGGGTTTTTGTCTTTTATTCGATGGTTTTGGCACCCTAAGACTTTTTTTTTTTTTGGACATTAACGCAACACACGAGGATTTGACAGCCATCTAAAGCGTTTAATCGACTGGTTAACGTTATTTAACAACACTTCCTCAGCGGGATAATACATGCTTCAAAACATTTATCGGACAAGCGCTTATGCTAACACCGATTAATGTTGGAAAGTGTTTCTTAAAACGTCAAAATATTAAAGCTTTAACCAGTTGTAGCACCAGCGAAAACGCCACCACGACTTCCATTCTGTCGGTACTTGTTTTCTTATTAAATTAATTTTAAAGTAATTTGTGAAGAGTTAGCTCTGCTCCGAAAGCAAAACAAAGCGACTGCGCATGCGTGCGAGCTGCTCGTGCTCACATGACCTCACCCAGGAAGAGCTGTCTGGTGAGTGCTGTTTCTGTCAGATGTGTTTATTGTTGCTCTGACTCTCTGTTTGTCATATTTACAGGATTATAATCGGCACTAATCACATTTACAGTGGGGTGCCTTTCACTGCAGTGTGTTTAAAAAACGAGCACGCGAGCACAGTGACAGAGACGAGTGCTTTTACTAAAGAGCGCACTTTTACTTTAATTACGTTGACAAGACATAATTAGTTGTCTAGATGTTTTGTCAGCTTAGTACAATATTAATTTCTCATGAATTTTGACATCTAAGCTTGAAGTGAGAAAAGGGAAGTACTACTTCAAATCTAACCAACTTCCACAAACCTAATGAACAAGAAATGCGTTATTGAGGAATATATATTCACATGTTACTGTTTAATTCATTTATATTTATTGTTTATTTTGACTAATGAAAATATCCATTGGCTAGCTGTCACTATACATTTTTTTTGAAAAATTGAAACATTATTATTATTGTTATTTTTTGTGTGTTTATAGCACCTTTATGATGTTAAAGGTTCAATAATAATGGTCAGTGGTCTGCTATTGTCTGACCGGGCATGATTTGCTCTTATTTTCTGTGTCATAAGGACTCAAAAGCATCGGTCCTGATGGAGAAGCTGCAGTTTGCCCCGTTCTGCAGTGCCCTGGAGGCAGGATTCTGGCACCAGCTCACCCAGAAGAAGCTCAATGACTTCCGCTTGGACGAGAGTCCAAAGACCATCAGAGGATACTACTATAACGGTGAGTGTGAGGATGACAGCACTGGCCTCTTAAGTGCTGATTATAGTTGATGATTAGAGACCAAATAAAGCACATTTGTAATATTAGATGCTATATTCAGTCTTACTGTATGTCTTTATTTAAATATATTGTGATGTTGTAATTCAAGTTTTAAGATCTGCTAAATGTCTTCATTCATTCTTTGATTAGACAAAAGTTAAGGCATTTTCCCAGAAATTTGATTAAAATTATCAATTTTCATTTCTGTTTGGACATATATACATATATATATATATATACACACACTGTCTATCAAAAGTTTGTAATCAGTAAGATTAAGTTTCTTATGCTCACCGAGGCTGTATCTGTTTGATCAAAAATACAGAAAAAAATTTAATTGTGTGAAATGCTGTTGCAATTAAAAATAACAGGTTTTTTTATTAAAGTGTATTTTTAACTTTACAATATAAATTATTTCTGTGAGCTTACTCCAGTCTTCAGAGTCACATGATCGTCAGAAATCATTATAATATACTAATTTATTATCAATGTTAGAAACAGTTGTGCTGCTTCATATTTTGGGGAGCTGTCATATTTTTTTCAGGATTCTTTGATAAATAAAAAAGTTAAAAACAAAAGGGTTTATTCAAAATAGAAATGTAGTTTTATAATATACACTACTATTCAAAAGTTTGGGGCCAGTGACATTTTTTCCTTCTTTTTGTTTTTTTAAATAAATAAATACTTGTGTTCAGCAAGGATGTGTTAAATGGATACAAAATGATAGTAAAGATAGTAAATTGTTAGGAAATATTTCTATTTTGAATAAATGCTGTTCTTTTAAATGTTTTTATTCATCAAAGAACCAGTGAAAAGAGTATCACAGGTTCCAACAATATATGAAGCAACACAACAGTTTCAATGAAAAAACATTCAAAATCTTGCTGATCCACGATTTTGAACAACAGTGTTTGCTTATATATATATATATATATATAGTGCTGTCAAATGATTAATCGCATCCAAAAAGTTTACATGATATATGTGTGTGTACTGTTATTATGTGTATATATAAATACACACACATGCATGTATATATTTAAGAAATATGTTATGTTTATATATTAAATATATTTATATATGATATAAAATATCAGAATCTAAATATATAAATGTATATACACATAAATATTTTCAAAATATATACTGTATGTGATTGTATTTTTATATACATAATAAATATACACAGTACACACACATATATTATGTAAACAAAAACTTTTACATACATGCATAAACATGCATAATCTTTGACAGCACTAATAAATATATACTGTATATAGGCCTATATATTAGTCATTTAGTAGACACTTTTATCCAAAGAGAGTCACACATGATGAAAATAGAAGCAATCAAAACCAACAAAAGAGCAATGATATCCAAACACACACCAATAACACAACACTTCACTATAAAGTACAAAAAGGTCCATTTTTAAAGGATTAAATAATGTTACTTCATGTTAATTTCAGCATTTGCAAATTAAATACAAACGTTTGATCTATTAATAATATTTAATGGATCTGAGCTAACAATAAACATGAGTTTTTTTATAAACTAACATTAACATTGATTAAAACATACTGTAACAAATGTGTTGTTTGTTAATGCGTTTACTAATATTAACTAATGGGACTTTATTGTAAAGTGTTACCAAAATGATTTTTGCCATTTTGGAATATGAAGAGAATATCTCTGTGGTATTTGTAGAATGTCACTTAATCCACCTTTAAGCTGTAATATAATGCAAATGTTTGGTTATTAATCGCAGGTGATCCCGTTGGCTTGCCGACACGCTTGACACTGGAGTTCAGTGCATTTGATGTGTAAGTTTTTCTGTATTAAGAGCATGTCATGCAGGTGGTTATTCTGAGAGCCTTGGATAATGGCCCCGATATCACGTCTCTTACTTGTGAAATTAATGATTTTTCTTTGCCAGTTAAATCCTCAAGGATTGTTTCAGTAGAATTAATTACATTTATGACGGCTGAGTAATTGCGCTGGCCACACAGAATCACTCTTAGCAGCCCAGTAGTCTGGTGGAGCCAGGAGAAATGATGAGGGGTTACTCCTGACCCCCTACAGCCATCTGCAGCCATGCTCCTCTCCAAATAAGACATGAAAAACATACCAGTGGTGACCTGAAAGACAAGGCATTTAATAAAACAGATAGATTCCTTCAAGTCGTAGAAATGGGGTACGTTCCAATCATTAGATTCAAAGGGCACTGCAAAAGGCATAGGGAACAAGTGCATTCTGTATAGATATTGTGGAAAGTTAATATTCTACTAATTTTGTTCTAGAATCCTACTATCAAATATTACTACAGTATATAGGTTAATTTACTCTAAAACAAGGTTCAATTTCTTGACAGTAGTTTACTACATTAGTCAACATGAACATTACATTAATGTTAGCATCTGTCAATATTAGTTAATGCACATGGAACAGACCCCCCCCCCCCCCCCCCCCCCCTAAAAAAACCCCAAACATGATATTTGACATGAATAAACCAATTCATGGTTTTAAAAAAGTGAAGAATCTGAGAGTTGAATGTAAACATTTAAAGGTCAATGACGTATAGGGATTTCTGACAAGCAAACTTGAGATTTTTCAAATACAATATATATATATATAGATCTATTGCAATTGTTCAAACATGAAGAATGTTATAAATTCATATTAAACTTTTAAAGTAGGTGATTTTAGTGTTTTATTTTTTCATCTAGATGAACTGGCCATAGCTTTAAAAAATGTCAGGTGGTGCGACCGTTATCTTTATAAATAATTATTTCCTATTTATATTTATTTTAATTCTATAATTTCTAGAAGCAAAATATGAGATAATTATTTACACACACACACACACACACACACATACACACAACTGTAAATACTTTATAGTTTAATTACTGAGAATTAAAAAAAAAATGTTATGCATGTTAAGGAAATGAATTAATTTGAAGATAAATCATGATCGCACCACCTGACATTTTTTTATTCATCTAGATGAAAAAACACTAAAATTTCAATACATTTCAATAGTATTATTTTTGTATTTGATGCAAATCCTTATACGTCATTGAACCTTAAACAACTAGTAGTGTTTTTCAAAAACCATATGAAACCAAAATGAATGCAATGAGTACATTTCTAGGACCTTGGAACGTGTTTTTAAACATTATTTTCCTTCGCTTTAGACACTCTTATGTATCATTGACCTATTTATTGCCATTGATTTATTTGATCATGTTGCATACAGTATAAAACAATAAGCTGCTGGCAGCTATACTCTACAGTGGTTTTACTCTGAGCCGTAGTGTGCTAAGCTATTATGGTTATCTGATCAGCATATCCTGGTTCGTGCAAAATCAAAGCGTATACAATACTGGTTACATTATGATGTTAAAACCCAATACACATAATATAGTGTATGAGTCGTATGTTTCAGTGAAGGAGCCACACCAGCTCGCTGCTCTCCAGCCCCAGGAACTCTGTACAACACCAACACATTAGAAGCCTTCAAAACCACCGACAAGAAAGCTCTCCTGGATGAAGCAGCCAATGAGGTGCAGTGCTTTGGCTCACTCTTAATTAATTGTTGTTGATAGCGTATTTTATTTGCACTCGCTGCCTGCAGAGATCCACCGAATGAATGATGTGCTTTCGTTCACTGCGTATCTGGATGCTGAGCATCCTTCTCCATCATTTGATAAAATACTGCTGCCGTTCTTAATCTTCTTAATACAATTTCATTGACTGCCTGCTTCTGCACATGGTAATAACACAATGATAATCGCCATGGCCAAACAGCACAGACTTTTGCATATGTGTCCCTGCAGCACAAAAGCAGTCATGAGTAACACAGGTATATTTGTAGCAATAGCCAACAATACATTGTATGGATCAAAATTATACATTTCTCTTTTATGACAAAAATCATTAGGATATTAAGATCATGTTCCATGAAGATATTTAGTAAATTTCCTACCGTAAATATATCTAAACTTCATTTTTGATTAGTAATATGAACTTCATTCGGACAACTTTAAAGGAGATTTTCTCAATATTTTAATATATCGTAACAAACCATACATCAATGTAAAGCTTATTTATTCAGCTTTCAGATGATGCATAAATCTCAATTTCTAAAAATTGACACTTATGACTGGTTTTGTGCTCCAGGGTCACATATAAGGCCCAGACTTAAATAAACCCAATGTTTTTGCACTGAAAAGAATGGCGGTATTTGTGTCCCAAAAGACATGCTATAAATTATACTATATAGTGTATGCTTATACTATGCACTAATGCTTTCAAACATAATGCATAGTATAAGCATACACTATTGTTACATGTCGGGTTTTCTGTTTTCCCCTGTGACTGTTCCGTGTCGGGTTTTCTGTTTTCCCCCTTTGACCTAGTTCAGTTTGATTAGTCATTGTGTTCACCTGTCCTCCCCAATTATCTGCCCCTTTATAAGTTCCTGTGTTTGTTAGTCTGACCGTCGGTTATTGTTGCTATCATTGATGTGTGTGCACTCCCCTGTTTGTATCTGCTCCTGGAATCCTGATTAAAGGAAAAACTATTGTATATCCTCGTCGTGCGCTCCTTGTTCCGCACAGCATCGTAACAGAATAACCGACCGAAACAGTAAGATTGTGGCGTGTTTTTTCCCCGTTTTGTTTCCCGTTTTTTGTCAAGTTTTTTATTTTTTATGGATCCCGCTGTCCTCGTCATCCTGCTGGAGCAGGGGGACCGCTCTCTCGAGGACCACACCGAGGATTTTTTGTTCCTGGCCAACTTAACACACTTCCCGGACTACTGCCTCTGCACGTTCTACAAAGCTGGACTGAACAACACCACACGTGGGCAGTTGTCCGGGGACGGTCCTCGAGAGAGCCTCGCCGCATTTATCGAGTGGGTGCTGGTGTCTTGCAGATCACAACTCACCGTGGACATCGCAGATAATGACACCAGCCCCACTCGGGACCCAGTGCCCAGTCCGCTACCACCCCGCAGCGCGGAGCTGCCCGAGCCCACCGCAGACGGAGAGCCAGAGCCTGCCGCGGTCGTTGAGCCATCTCCATCTGGAGCGACAGAGCTACCGATCGTCCCGGAGCCCGAGCCCCAAGTGTCTGACCAGGTGCGAGAGCCGGCAGTTCAACCGACGGTGGATGAAGCTGTGGAGATCGCGAGGGCGATGGAACGCCCCGCCCACGGCGCCACCGCTGAGGGTGAGCATGAACTGGACCTGGGAAACCTCATTGACTTTCACACTGACACAATCATCCTGAAGCCAGCTCCGGTGTTAGATTTCTGGGAAGTTATCCCACCCAACCTCCCTCTCCCACCGCCTCTCATTGACCTGGTCCCTACTCCATCACCCTCATCACTGGAGTTCGTCAGCCCCTCTGCTCACCCTCAGCTCACCATCTGTGGCGTGGGCTCGCCGCTGGTCTGCCGATCTCCAGTGCTGTTGGCGTTGAGCCTGGAGGATCCCTCGTCTCCGCCCTCAGCCTCCGAGACCCAGACTCCGCCTCAGTCCGGCGACCCTGCGGCTCCACCATGCCTTCAAGCTCCCTCGGCTCCACCGGATCCCGTCTGCCCACCAGCTCCACCGGGCTCCCTCGTCCTTCCGGCTCCGCATTGGTCAGTCGTCCCCCTACCTGCACCTCAGGACTACTCTCCTTGGGCTGCGCCCCGTCCCTTCGTCCCTCCGGCTCCGTTGGGCTCCTCCTTCCCTCCTGCTCCACCTATGTCCTCTGTCGCTCCGGCTCCGCCGCGGCCATCCGGATCTCCGCCTGCGCCGAGGTCGCCGAAGACATCTGCTCCGCCTTGGACCTCCGGATCTTCGGCGTCACCCTGGCTCTTCGGCTCTCTGTCTCCACCTCGGGCTCCACCACCACCTGCTCCGCCGCCGTTGGTCGGCCCCATGGAGTCGGCGGTCACTCCTCCACCATGGCTCCTCCCTCCGTCGGCTCCCCCGTGGGCCACCATCTGGACTGTGGCCTGGGTGTTCATCTGGCCCCTCCTGTTCCTGGCTCCCCCTTGGCTCCTCCCACCCTCCACTCCCCCATGGACTTATTGTTTGGATTCTATGTTTTTTTTTTTTTTCTGCCACCCTCCTGTTCCACATCCTCCTCCAGAGCCCCCACCCTCCCTCCTCAGTTGTTATGTTACGGCGTGAGGTCACGCCTTGCCGGGAGGGGGCGAAATGTTACATGTCGGGTTTTCTGTTTTCCCCTGTGACTGTTCCGTGTCGGGTTTTCTGTTTTCCCCTTTGACCTAGTTCAGTTTGATTAGTCATTGTGTTCACCTGTCCTCCCCAATTATCTGCCCCTTTATAAGTTCCTGTGTTTGTTAGTCTGACCGTCGGTTATTGTTGCTATCATTGATGTGTGTGCACTCCCCTGTTTGTATCTGCTCCTGGAATCCTGATTAAAGGAAAAACTATTGTATATCCTCGTCGTGCGCTCCTTGTTCCGCACAGCATCGTAACAACTATATAGTGTATAATTTAGAGTATGTATAGTGCATGAGGCTTAAATTTTATTATTCACCGTTGTAATCTAATAGGCTCTCCTCTTCTGATATATAAGGAAAGCTGCAACAGTTGAGTGCATGACGTATCTAACATTTCACTCTTTTTTGTTAGGTAAAGATTTTTTTTTTTTTTTACTATTTTAGTTTCAAGAATAGTTCACTCAAAAATGAAACTTTTATGAAAATGTGTTCACCCTCAGTCTATCCAAGATTTGTATAAATGTGTCTCTGCATCAGTGTCTCAGCAATGGATGCTCTGCAGTGAATGGGTGCCGTCAGAATGAGAGTCCAAACAGCTGATAAAAACATCACAATAATCCACACCACTCCAGTCCATCAGTTATCATCTGATGGACTGGAGTGATGGACAAACCTGATGAAGAAACACACTCATCCTGATCTGGGATGACCTGAGGATGAGCACATTTAGATTTTTGGGTGAACTGTTCCTTTAAGTAAGTGTATCTGAAGTTGGATGCACCTAATGAGTTTAAATGCTAGAATTTTGTACAAAAATATTGTGCACCGTAACTGTTTATTGATTTTGCCCCAGAATGTGTTTCACAGTGTGAAATGCGTAATGTTTACACTATTGCATTTGCCTAAACTATACCAGAAATCATTTCTGGTCACGTCCATGTAATTAATACCGGTAATGTTGTCTTCATCACAGATTTGGAGCGCTATTCAGTCAGGAGCTGCGCTGGAGGACTCCTCCATACTAAACAAATTCATCCTCTTGACATTTGCGGTTTGTATGCCAGCGTTTTAGAAAATGTCCTTATAAATTAATGTCCTTTCAGCCATTTGTTTCTGACTGGTCCTTTTGTTTATCCAGGATCTGAAGAAATATCATTTCTATTATTGGTTCTGCTTTCCTGCCCTTTGCTTTCTGGAGGGGGTCCAGCTGGAGCAGGAGCCGGTGTCATTAGAGTGCAGCTTCTCTGCCAAACAGGTGCAGATAACTCACTTCTGAAGAGGATGTTTTGTGCGAGGGATAATGAGCCATGAGTCAGTGCGTTATGGAAAGCATGTGCTGATTAGACTTTTTAATTCAATGTTTCCTGTCTATATTGTAACTGTAAGTACACTACCAGTCAAAAGTTTTGAACAGTAAGATTTTTAATGTTTTTTCAAATTCAATTTTCTCTCTTCTGCTCACCAAGCCTGCATTTATTTGATCCAAAGTACAGCAAAAGCAGTAATATTGTGAAATGCTTTTACTATTTAAAATAACTGCTTTCTGTTTGAATATGTGTTAAACTGTATTTCCAGCATCATTACTCCAGTCTTCAGTGTTTATTATTATTATTATTATCAATATTTAAAACAGTTGAGTACATATTTTTTTCAGTATTTATTGATGAATAGAAAGATCAGCATTTATCTGAAATATTCATCTTTTGTAACATTATAAATGTCTTTATCATCACTTTTGATCAATTTAAAGCATCCTTTAAATGGTATAATGCATAATGTTACAAAAGCTTTTTATAACATAACTGTTTTTAACATAATAATAATAATAACTAGAATGTACATTTCCTGAAGAAAATGTGAGTGGGTGCTTGGCGTGGCAAAACTCGCCACTCGGTTGCTAGGGTGGTTGCTAGGGTACCCAGGATGGTTGCTAGGGCCGTTGCTAGGGTACCCAGGGTGGTTGCTAAGGTGTTGCTATGCGGTTGCTAGGGTAATCAGGATAGTTGCTAGGGTACCTAGGATGGTTGCTAGGGCGGTTGCTAGGGTACCCAGGATGGTTACTAAGGTGTTGCTAGGTGGTTGCTAGGGTGTTGCTATGTGGTTGCTAGGGTACCCAGGATGGTTGCTAGGGCCGTTGCTAGGGTACCCAGGATGGTTGCTAGGGTACCTAGGATGGTTGCTAGGGTGGTTGCTAGGGTACCCAGGGTGGTTGCTAAGGTGTTGCTATGTGGTTGCTAGGGTACTAGGAGTGGTTACTAGGGTGTTGCTATGCGGTTGCTAGGGTACCTAGGATGGTTGCTAGGGCGGTTGCTAGGGTACTTGGGGTGGTTGCTAAGGTGTTGCTAAGCGGTTGCTAGGGTATCCAGGATGGTTGCTAAGGCCGTTGCTAGGGTACCCAAGGTGGTTGCTAAGGTGTTGCTATGTGGTTGCTAGGGTACTTTGGGTGGTTGCTAGGGTGTTGCTATGCGGTTGCTAGGGTACCCAGGATGGTTGCTAGGGCCGTTGCTAGGGTACCCAGGGTGGTTGCTAAGGTGTTGCTATGTGGTTAATAGGGTACTTGGGGTGGTTGCTAGGGTGTTGCTATGCGGTTGCTAGGGTACCCAGGATGGGTGCTATGGAGTTGCATGATGAAACTGCAAAGGCTTCTTGTCACTATGAATGATATAAACCAACTCCCATGCCTCTGTGACATTCAGAATGGAAGATATCCCTCTTTGGATTTTGGTTGCTAGGGTACTCTGTTTGGTTGCTATGGAGTTGCATGATGAAACTGCAAAGGCTTCTTGTCACTATGAATGATATAAACCAACTCCCGTGCCTCTGTGACGTTCAGAATGGAAGATATCCCTCTTTGGATTTTGGTTGCTAAGGTACTCCGTTTGGTTGCTATGGAGTTGCATGATGAAACTGCAAAGCCTTCTTGTCACTATGAATGATATAAACCAACTCCCGTGCCTCTGTGACGTTCAGAATGGAAGATATCCCTCTTTGGATTTTGGTTGCTAAGGTACTCTGTTTGGTTGCTATGGAGTTGCATGATGAAACTGCAAAGGCTTCTTGTCACTATGAATGATATAAACCAACTCCCATGCCTCTGTGACATTCGGAATGAAAGATATCCCTCTTTGGATTTTGGTTGCTAAGGTGCTCGACAATGGTAGCTAGGGAGGGGCTAGGAGCTGCCAATGATGAAACTGCAAAGGCTTCTTGTCACTATGAATGATATAAACCAACTCCCATGCCTCTGCGACATTCAGAATGGAAGATATCCCTCTTTGGATTTTGGTTGCTAGGGTACTCTGTTTGGTTGCTATGGAGTTGCATGATGAAACTGCAAAGGCTTCTTGTCACTATGAATGATATAAACCAACTCCCATGCCTCTGTGACATTCAGAATGGAAGATATCCCTCTTTGGATTTTGGTTGCTAGGGTACTCTGTTTGGTTGCTATGGAGTTGCAAGATGAAACTGCAAAGGCTTCTTGTCACTATGAATGATATAAACCAACTCCCGTGCCTCTGTGACATTCAGAATGAAAGATATCCCTATTTGGATTTTGGTTGCTAAGGTACTCTGTTTGGTTGCTATGGAGTCGCATGATGAAACTGCAAAGGCTTCTTGTCACTATGAATGATATAAACCAACTCCCATGCCTCTGTGACATTCAGAATGGAAGATATCCCTCTTTGGATTTTGGTTGCTAAGGTGCTCGACAATGGTTGCTAGGGAGGGGCTAGGAGCTGCCAATGATGAAACTGCAAAGGCTTCTTGTCACTATGAATGATATAAACCAACTCCCATGCCTCTGCGACATTCAGAATGGAAGATATCCCTCTTTGGATTTTGGTTGTTAAGGTGCTCGAAAATGGTTGCTAGGGAGGGGCTAGGAAGTGTTGAGATGATTCATGATTGGCTGTTTGCTGCCCCGAGTCAAATGAGACCACCCTCATGTTTCTATGACAATTCAGTCCGGAGATATCCCTTTGATCTTTTTCAATGAATGTCTATGGAACTTGTTGCTAAGGTTCTCTAAATGGTTGCTAGGGCGTGGCTTGATGGCTTCACAATGATCCTGAGATAGTGATTGGTCGTCTGAGTAAAATGAGCCCGCCCCCTTATCTCTATGACACTGTGATCCAGAGCTATGTTCAATACAAAATCCCTATGCAATTTACCATAGTAGGAAAAACGCGCTGTTTTATGGGCCGTCCCTCACCATAGTAAGTCAATGGGGCAACTTTGGGGGGCTCTTGTGCCCCAGGGGTACAACTTATACCCCACTGCGGGGTATCTTCTTGCACAGCTTGATAGCCTCTCCAAATGTGGTGATTCACAAGTTTGTACGAAATTCTCGCTCGGAGCTACGAGCCGTCAAAGTTGGCCGCAATGCATTGTCTATGCGATTTTTTGCCCGCTTTTTTGCCCCTGGGGCAAACACCGTACCCCCGATCGCTTATAAAAGTCATAGCACAGGTCTCCTCAATAGGGCGCACGATTTGACGCCTGTTTCATGGCTCTGTGACGAACGGTGCGGGAGGAGTAGCGCGCCGAAGTTTGTACGGAAGAAGAATAAGAATAAGAATAATAACTAGAATGTACATTTCCTGAAGAAAATGTGAGTGGGTGCTTGGCGTGGCAAAACTCGCCACTCGGTTGCTAGGGTACTCTGTTTGGTTGCTAGGGAGTGGCTTGGCAGCTGCCAATCATGAAACTCCAAAGGCTTCTTGTCACTATGAATGATATAAACCAACTCCCATGCCTCTGTGACATTCAGAATGGAAGATATCTCTCTTTGGATTTTGGTTGCTAAGGTACTCTGTTTGGTTGCTATGGGCTGCCAATGATGAAACTGCAAAGGCTTCTTGTCACTATGAATGATATAAACCAACTCCCATGCCTCTGTGACATTCAGAATGGAAGATATCCCTCTTTGGATTTTGGTTGCTAAGTTGTTCGACAATTGTTGCTAGGGAGGGGCTAGGAAGTGTTGAAGTGATTCATGATTGGCTGTTTGCTGCCCCGAGTCAAATGAGACCACCCTCATGTTTCTATGACAATTCAGTCCGGAGATATCCCTTTGATCTCTTTCAATGAATGTCTATGGAACTTGTTGCTAAGGTTCTCTAAATGGTTGCTAGGGCGTGGCTTTATAGCTTCACAATGATCCTGAGAGATTGATTGGTCGTCTGAGTAAAATGAGCCCGCCTCCTTGTCTCTATGACACTGTGATCCAGAGCTATGTTCAATACAAAATCCCTATGCAATTTACCATAGTAGGTAAAACGCATGCATTTGATGGGCCGTCCTGCTCCATAGTAAGTCAATGGGGCAACTTTGGGGGCCTCTTCTGCCCCAGGGGTCAAACTTTTACCCCATTGTGAGGTATGTTCTTACAGATCCTCCCAGCCTCTTCAAATGTGGCAAATCACAAGTTTCTGCGAAATCCTCGCTCTGAGCTATGATTCGTCAAAGTTTGTCGCAATGTTAAGTCAATGCGATTTTTGGGCCGCTTTTTTGCCCCTGGGGCAAATACCGTACCCCCGATCGCTTATAAAAGTCATAGCACACCATTCCCGATTAATCCGCACGATTTGACGCCTCATTCGTTGCTCTGTGACAAAAGCTGCGGGAGGAGTAGCGCGTCAAAATAACGGCGGAATAAAGAAGAAAATAATAATAATAAAAATAAGTATGCCGAATAACAATAGTGAGTGCTTCAAAAAAGCACCCACTAACTAGAATGTACATTTCCTGAAGAAAATGTGAGTGGGTGCTTGGCGTGGCAAAACTCGCCACTCGGTTGCTAGGGTACTCTGTTTGGTTGCTAGGGAGTGGCTTGGCAGCTGCCAATCATGAAACTCCAAAGGCTTCTTGTCACTATGAATGATATAAACCAACTCCCATGCCTCTGTGACATTCAGAATGGAAGATATCTCTCTTTGGATTTTGGTTGCTAAGGTACTCTGTTTGGTTGCTATGGGCTGCCAATGATGAAACTGCAAAGGCTTCTTGTCACTATGAATGATATAAACCAACTCCCATGCCTCTGTGACATTCAGAATGGAAGATATCCCTCTTTGGATTTTGGTTGCTAAGTTGTTCGACAATTGTTGCTAGGGAGGGGCTAGGAAGTGTTGAAGTGATTCATGATTGGCTGTTTGCTGCCCCGAGTCAAATGAGACCACCCTCATGTTTCTATGACAATTCAGTCCGGAGATATCCCTTTGATCTCTTTCAATGAATGTCTATGGAACTTGTTGCTAAGGTTCTCTAAATGGTTGCTAGGGCGTGGCTTTATAGCTTCACAATGATCCTGAGAGATTGATTGGTCGTCTGAGTAAAATGAGCCCGCCTCCTTGTCTCTATGACACTGTGATCCAGAGCTATGTTCAATACAAAATCCCTATGCAATTTACCATAGTAGGTAAAACGCATGCATTTGATGGGCCGTCCTGCTCCATAGTAAGTCAATGGGGCAACTTTGGGGGCCTCTTCTGCCCCAGGGGTCAAACTTTTACCCCATTGTGAGGTATGTTCTTACAGATCCTCCCAGCCTCTTCAAATGTGGCAAATCACAAGTTTCTGCGAAATCCTCGCTCTGAGCTATGATTCGTCAAAGTTTGTCGCAATGTTAAGTCAATGCGATTTTTGGGCCGCTTTTTTGCCCCTGGGGCAAATACCGTACCCCCGATCGCTTATAAAAGTCATAGCACACCATTCCCGATTAATCCGCACGATTTGACGCCTCATTCGTTGCTCTGTGACAAAAGCTGCGGGAGGAGTAGCGCGTCAAAATAACGGCGGAATAAAGAAGAAAATAATAATAATAAAAATAAGTATGCCGAATAACAATAGTGAGTGCTTCAAAAAAGCACCCACTAACTAGAATGTACATTTCCTGAAGAAAATGTGAGGGGGTGCTTGGCGTGGCAAAACTCGCCACTATAGCCAACCAGCATGTCTGTATGATGTTATGGAGCTGAGATGTGGCTTCCTTTTATAGTTAAACGGTTGCTAGGATGCTCTAAATGGTTGTTATGGTGTGGGTACGCATTGAACATGTTGATATTTACAGAGTGATGTCCCACCCGAGTCAAAAGAGCCCAACCCCATCTCTGTACGAAGTTCTGATGCTGAGATATGGCTTATTTATATGATTGTATGGTTGCTAGGTTACTGTAAGTTGTTGCTAGGGTGTAGCTATGAAGTTGTCATGGCAGTACTTATTGTCTACTTGATAGGCCGAGTTAAAAGAACCCACCCGCAAGCATCTATCACTTTCTAATCCAAAGATATGATCTCACAAATTTTATGCCAATGTTAAGTCTATGGGACATTTTTTTTCGCCCACTGTACGAACATCGTACACCCGATCGCTTATAAAAGTCATAGCACACCTCTCCTTACTAAGCCGCACGATTTGACACCTCATTCATGGGTCTACGACAAACGGTGCGGGAGGAGTAGCGCGCCGAAGTTTTGTAAAGTCGAATAGTAATAGTAACACTTCCCGTGTGTGTGTGTGTGTGTGTGTGTGTGTGTGTGTGTGTGTGTGTGTGTGTGTGTGTGTGTGTGTGTGTGTGTGTGTGTGTGTGTGTGTGTGTGTGTGCGCACCTGGTATTCATCACGTCCTGGGGACCAAATGTCCCCACAAGGATAGTAATACCAGTAAATCTGAATCTTGTGGGGACATTTTTTGGTCCCCATGAGGAAACAAGCTTATAAATCATACAGCATAAAGTTTTTTGAAAATCTAAAAATGCAGCATGTTTCCTGTGAGGGCTAAGTTTAGGTGTAGGGTTGGTGTAGGGCAATAGCACATACAGATTGTACAGTATAAAATCCATTACGCCTATGGGATGTCCCCATAAAACATGGAAACCCAACATGTGTGTGTGTGTGTGTGTGTGGTTTATGAGGACACAAATGTGTATAATGACATGGGTATGACAGAGGTATTACAATATGAAGGTGGTTTATGAGGACACTGCCTATGTCCCCGTAATTCAAAAGACTTAAAAAACATACTAAATGGGGTTTTTTTTGACAATCTAAAAATGCACAAAGTCTCTTGTGAGGGCTAAGTTTAGGTGTAGGGCAATAGCACACACAGTTTGTTCAGTATAAAATCCATTACGCCTATGGAGTCCCCATAAACCACAAAAACCAACAAGTGTGTGTGTGTGTTTATACTTTTAAGGAAAAAGATTCATTACAACAAGAAATATTTAATTCTTTAAATATGAAATATTTACATATTAAATTCCCACCTCTAACGGAGACAAAACCAAGGAACTTTAAAATATGTTTTGATGGATATACCTTGATGTAATATAATGATATACACATAAAATATAATATTTACACATCACCAAGAATGACAATTTTGTAGATTTTTTTTTTGTAATTTCTTTAAGATTTTATATATTAAATAAATAAAGGTGGTTGCTAGGGTGAATGGGACGGTTGCAAGGGTGCTGCTATGTGGTTGCTATGGTACCCAGGATGGTTGCTAGGTTGTTGCTAAGGTACTTGGGGTGGTTGCTAGGGTGTTGCTAAGTGGTTGCTAGGGTACCCAGGATGGTTGCTAGGGCGGTTGCTAGGGTACCCAGGGTGGTTGCTAAGGTGTTGCTATGTGGTTGCTAGGGTACTTGGGATGGTTGCTAGGGTGTTGCTATGCGGTTGCTAGGGTACCTAGGATGGTTGCTAGGGCGGTTGCTAGGGTACTTGGGGTGGTTGCTAAGGTGTTGCTATGTGGTTGCTAGGGTACTTGGGATGGTTGCTAGGGTGTTGCTATGCGGTTGCTAGGGTACCCAGGATGGTTGCTAGGGCGGTTGCTAGGGTACCCAGGGTGGTTGCTAAGGTGATGCTTTGTGGTTGCTAGGGTAATTGGGGCGGTTGCTAGGGTGTTGCTATGCGGTTGCTAGGGTACCCAGGATGGTTGCTAGGGCGGTTGCTAGGGTACCCAGGGTGGTGCTATGAATGATATAAACCAACTCCCATGCCTCTGTGACATTCAGAATGGAAGATATCCCTCTTTGGATTTTGGTTGCTAGGGTACTCTGTTTGGTTGCTATGGAGTTGCATGATGAAACTGCAAAGGCGTCTTGTCACTATGAATGAAATAAACCAACTCCCATGCCTCTGTGACATTCAGAATGGAAGATATCCCTCTTTGGAATTTGGTTGCTAGGGTACTCTGTTTGGTTGCTATGGAGTTGCATGATGAAACTGCAAAGGCTTCTTGTCACTATGAATGATATAAACCAACTCCCATGCCTCTGTGACATTCAGAATGGAAGATATCCCTCTTTGGATTTTGGTTGCTAGGGTACTCTGTTTGGTTGCTATGGAGTTGCATGATGAAAGTGCAAAGGCTTCTTGTCACTATGAATGATATAAACCAACTCCCGTGCCTCTGTGACATTCAGAATGGAAGATATCCCTCTTTGGATTTTGGTTGCTAGGGTACTCTGTTTGGTTGCTATGGAGTTGCATGATGAACCTGCAAAGGCTTATTGTCACTATGAATGATATAAACCAACTCCCATGCCTCTGTGACATTCAGAATGGAAGATATCCCTCTTTGTATTTTGGTTGCTAGGGTACTCTGTTTGGTTGCTATGGAGTTGCATGATGAAACTGCAAAGGCTTCTTGTCACTATGAATGATATAAACCAACTCCCATGCCTCTGTGACATTCAGAATGGAAGATATCCCTCTTTGGATTTTGGTTGCTAGGGTACTCTGTTTGGTTGCTATGGAGTTGCATGATGAAACTGCAAAGGCTTCTTGTCACTATTTATGATATAAACCAACTCCCATGCCTCTGTGACATTCAGAATGGAAGATATCCCTCTTTGGATTTTGGTTACTAAGGTGGTCGACAATGGTTGCTAGGGAGGGGCTAGGAATTGTTGAGGTGATTCATGATTGGCCGTTTGCTGGCCCGAGTCAAATGAGACCACCCTCATGCTTCTATGACAATTCAGTCCGGAGATATCCCTTTGATCTCTTTCAATGGATGTCTATGGAACTTGTTGCTAAGGTTCTCTAAATGGTTGCTAGGGCGTGGCTTGATGGCTTCACAATGATCCTGAGATATTGATTGGTCGTCTGAGTAAAATGAGCCCACCCCCTTATCTCTATGACACTGTGATCCAGAGCTATGTTCAATACAAAATCCCTATGCACTTCACCATAGTAGGAAAAACGCGCTGTTTCATGGGCCGTCCCTCACCATAGTAAGTCAAAGGGGCAACTTTGGGGGGCTCTTGTGCCCCAGGGGTACAACTTATACCCCACTGCGGGGTATCTTCTTGCACAGCTTGATAGCCTCTCCAAATGTGGTGATTCACAAGTTTCTACGAAATTCTCGCTCGGAGCTACGAGCCGTCAAAGTTGGCCGCAATGCATTGTCTATGCGTTTTTTTGCCCGCTTTTTTGCCCCTGGGGCAAATACCGTACCCCCGATCGCTTATAAAAGTCATAGCACAGGTGTCCTCAATAGGGCGCACGATTTGACGCCTGTTTCATGGCTCTGTGACGAACGGTGCGGGAGGAGTAGCGCGCCGAAGTTTGTACGGAAGAAGAATAATAATAACTAGAATGTACATTTCCTGAAGAAAATGTGAGGGGGTGCTTGGCGTGGCAAAACTCGCCACTATAGCCAACCAGCATGTCTGTATGATGTTATGGAGCTGAGATGTGGCTTCCTTTTATAGTTAAACGGTTGCTAGGATGCTCTAAATGGTTGTTATGGTGTGGGTACGCATTGAACATGTTGATATTTACAGAGTGATGTCCCACCCGAGTCAAAAGAGCCCAACCCCATCTCTGTACGAAGTTCTGATGCTGAGATATGGCTTATTTATATGATTGTATGGTTGCTAGGTTACTGTAAGTTGTTGCTAGGGTGTAGCTATGAAGTTGTCATGGCAGTACTTATTGTCTACTTGATAGGCCGAGTTAAAAGAACCCACCCGCAAGCATCTATCACTTTCTAATCCAAAGATATGATCTCACAAATTTTATGCCAATGTTAAGTCTATGGGACATTTTTTTTCGCCCACTGTACGAACATCGTACACCCGATCGCTTATAAAAGTCATAGCACACCTCTCCTTACTAAGCCGCACGATTTGACACCTCATTCATGGGTCTACGACAAACGGTGCGGGAGGAGTAGCGCGCCGAAGTTTTGTAAAGTCGAATAGTAATAGTAACACTAGAATGTACATTTCCTGAAGAAAATGTGAGGGGGTGCTTGGCGTGGCAAAACTCGGCACTCGGTTGCTAGGGTACCCAGGATGGTTGCTAGGGCCGTTGCTAGGGTACCCAGGGTGGTTGCTAAGGTGTTTCTATGCGGTTGCTAGGGTAATCAGGATGGTTGCTAGGGTACCTAGGATGGTTGCTAGGGCGGTTGCTAGGGTACCCAGGGTGGTTGCTAAGGTGTTGCTATGTGGTTGCTAGGGTACTTGGGGTGGTTGCTAGGGTGTTGCTATGCGGTTGCTAGGGTACCCAGGATGGTTGCTAGGGTGGTTGCTAGGGTACCCAGGGTGGTTGCTAAGGTGATGGTATGTGGTTGCTAGGGTAATTGGGGTGGTTGCTAGGGTGTTGCTATGCGGTTGCTAGGGTACCCAGGATGGTTGCTAGGGCGGTTGCTAGGGTACCCAGGGTGGTTGCTAAGGTGTTGCTATGTGGTTGCTAGGGTACTTGGGGTGGTTGCTAGGGTGTTGCTATGCGGTTGCTAGGGTACCCAGGATGGTTGCTAGGGCCGTTGCTATGGTACCCAGGGTGGTGCTATGAATGATATAAACCAACTCCCATGCCTCTGTGACATTCAGAATGGAAGATATCCCTCTTTGGATTTTGGTTGCTAGGGTACTCTGTTTGGTTGCTATGGAGTTGCATGATGAAACTGCAAAGGCTTCTTGTCACTATGAATGATATAAACCAACTCCCATGGCTCTGTGACATTCAGAATGGAAGATATCCCTCTTTGGATTTTGGTTGCTAGGGTACTCTGTTTGGTTGCTATGGAGTTGCATGATGAAACTGCAAAGGCTTCTTGTCACTATGAATGATATAAACCAACTCCCATGCCTCTGTGACATTCAGAATGGAAGATATCCCTCTTTGGATTTTGGTTGCTAGGGTACTCTGTTTGGTTGCTATGGAGTTGCGTGATGAAACTGCAAAGGCTTCTTGTCACTATGAATGATATAAACCAACTCCCGTGCCTCTGTGACGTTCAGAATGGAAGATATCCCTCTTTGGATTTTGGTTGCTAGGGTACTCTGTTTGGTTGCTATGGAGTTGCGTGATGAAACTGCAAAGGCTTCTTGTCACTATGAATGATATAAACCAACTCCCGTGCCTCTGTGACGTTCAGAATGGAAGATATCCCTCTTTGGATTTTGGTTGTTAAGGTGGTCTATTTGGTTGCTATGGAGTTGCTTGGAGCTGCCAATGATGAAACTGCAGAGGCTTCTTGTCACTATAAATGATATAAACCAAGTCCCATGCCTCTGTGACATTCAGAATGGAAGATATCCCTCTTTGGATTTTGGTTACTAAGGTGCTCGAAAATGGTTGCTAGGGAGGGGCTAGGAAGTGTTGAGGTGATTCATGATTGGCTGTTTGCTGCCCCGAGTCAAATGAGCCCACCCTCATGTTTCTATGACAATTCAGTCCGGAGATATCCCTTTGATCTCTTTCAATGAATGTCTATGGAACTTGTTGTTAAGGTGGTCTAAATGGTTGCTAGGGCGTGGCTTGATAGCTTCAAAATGATCCTGAGATATTGATTGGTCGTCTGAGTAAAATGAGCCCGCCCCCTTATCTCTATGACACTGTGATCCAGAGCTATGTTCAATACAAAATCCCTATGCACTTTACCATAGTAGGAAAAACGCGCTGTTTCATGGGCCGTCCCTCACCATAGTATGTCAATGGGGCAACTTTGGGGGGCTCTTGTGCCCCAGGGGTACAACTTATACCCCACTGCGGGGTATCTTCTTGCACAGCTTGATAGCCTCTCCAAATGTGGTGATTCACAAGTTTCTACGAAATTCTCGCTCGGAGCTACGAGCCGTCAAAGTTGGCCGCAATGCATTGTCTATGCGTTTTTTTGCCCGCTTTTTTGCCCCTGGGGCAAACACCGTTACCCCGATCGCTTATAAAAGTCATAGCACAGGTCTCCTCAATAGGGCGCACGATTTGACGCCTGTTTCATGGCTCTGTGACGAACGGTGCGGGAGGAGTAGCGTGCCGAAGTTTGTACGGAAGAAGAATAAGAATAAGAATAATTATAATAAGTATGTGAGATAATAATAGTGAGTGCTTTGACAAGCACCCCCTAACTAGAATGTACATTTCCTGAAGAAAATGTGAGGGGGTGCTTGGCGTGGCAAAACTCGCCACTCGGTTGCTAGGGTACCCAGGATGGTTGCTAGGGCCGTTGCTAGGGTACCCAGGGTGGTTGCTAAGGTGTTGCTATGCGGTTGCTAGGGTAATCAGAATGGTTGCTAGGGTACCCAGGGTGGTTGCTAGGGCGGTTGCTAGGGTACCCAGGGTGGTTGCTAATGTGATGCTATGTGGTTGCTAGGGTAATTGGGGTGGTTGCTAGGGTGTTGCTATGCGGTTGCTAGGGTACCCAGGATGGTTGCTAGGGCGGTTTCTAGGGTACCCAGGGTGGTTGCTAAGGTGTTGCTATGTGGTTGCTAGGGTACTTGGGGTGGTTGCTAGGATGTTGCTATGCGGTTGCTAGGGTAGCCAGGATGGTTGCTAGGGCGGTTGCTAGGGTACCCAGGGTGGTTGCTAAGGTGTTGCTATGTGGTTGCTAGGGTACTTGGGGTGGTTGCTAGGGTGTTGCTATGCGGTTGCTAGGGTACCCAGGATGGTTGCTAGGGCGGTTGCCAGGGTACCCAGGGTGGTTGCTAAGGTGTTGCTATCTGGTTGCTAGGGTACTTGGGGTGGTTGCTAGGGTGTTGCTATGCGGTTGCTAGGGTACCCGGGATGGTTGCTAGGGCTGTTGCTAGGGTACCCAGGGTGGTTGCTAAGGTGTTGCTATGTGGTTGCTAGGGTACTTGGGGTGGTTGCTAGGGTGTTGCTATGCGGTTGCTAGGGTACCCGGGATGGTTGCTAGGGCCGTTGCTAGGGTACCCAGGGTGGTGCTATGAATGATATAAACCAACTCCCGTGCCTCTGTGACGTTCAGAATGGAAGATATCCCTCTTTGGATTTTGGTTGCTAGGGTACTCTGTTTGGTTGCTATGGAGTTGCGTGATGAAACTGCAAAGGCTTCTTGTCACTATGAATGATATAAACCAACTCCCGTGCCTCTGTGACGTTCAGAATGGAAGATATCCCTCTTTGGATTTTGGTTGTTAAGGTGGTCTATTTGGTTGCTATGGAGTTGCTTGGAGCTGCCAATGATGAAACTGCAGAGGCTTCTTGTCACTATAAATGATATAAACCAAGTCCCATGCCTCTGTGACATTCAGAATGGAAGATATCCCTCTTTGGATTTTGGTTACTAAGGTGCTCGAAAATGGTTGCTAGGGAGGGGCTAGGAAGTGTTGAGGTGATTCATGATTGGCTGTTTGCTGCCCCGAGTCAAATGAGCCCACCCTCATGTTTCTATGACAATTCAGTCCGGAGATATCCCTTTGATCTCTTTCAATGAATGTCTATGGAACTTGTTGTTAAGGTGGTCTAAATGGTTGCTAGGGCGTGGCTTGATAGCTTCAAAATGATCCTGAGATATTGATTGGTCGTCTGAGTAAAATGAGCCCGCCCCCTTATCTCTATGACACTGTGATCCAGAGCTATGTTCAATACAAAATCCCTATGCACTTTACCATAGTAGGAAAAACGCGCTGTTTCATGGGCCGTCCCTCACCATAGTATGTCAATGGGGCAACTTTGGGGGGCTCTTGTGCCCCAGGGGTACAACTTATACCCCACTGCGGGGTATCTTCTTGCACAGCTTGATAGCCTCTCCAAATGTGGTGATTCACAAGTTTCTACGAAATTCTCGCTCGGAGCTACGAGCCGTCAAAGTTGGCCGCAATGCATTGTCTATGCGTTTTTTTGCCCGCTTTTTTGCCCCTGGGGCAAACACCGTTACCCCGATCGCTTATAAAAGTCATAGCACAGGTCTCCTCAATAGGGCGCACGATTTGACGCCTGTTTCATGGCTCTGTGACGAACGGTGCGGGAGGAGTAGCGTGCCGAAGTTTGTACGGAAGAAGAATAAGAATAAGAATAATTATAATAAGTATGTGAGATAATAATAGTGAGTGCTTTGACAAGCACCCCCTAACTAGAATGTACATTTCCTGAAGAAAATGTGAGGGGGTGCTTGGCGTGGCAAAACTCGCCACTCGGTTGCTAGGGTGTAAGCAGTATTTCTATGTGCTAGAATGGAAGATATCCCTCTTTGGATTTTGGTTGCTAAGGTACTCTGTTTGGTTGCTAGGGAGTGGCCATGGATATCATAGGTCATTACTTATTGGTTACTTAAAAGGTGAGTCAAATGAGTGGGGGGGGGGGGGGGGGGGGGGGTTACAGAGAGAGAGAGAGAGAGAGAAGGGCCTGCTTGTTTTTGTGTGTGTGTGAGAAAGTGACAGTTGAGATTCAAATTCATGAAAATTCCACCATTGTAAGTCAATGGGACTTTTTTGCCTACTTATTCGTCCGCTGTACGAACATCGTAGGTCTGATCGCTTAGAAAAGTCATAGCACACCTCTCCTCAATGAGGCGGTCGATTTGACACCTCATTCATGGGTCTACGACAAACGGTGCGGGAGGAGTAGCGCGCCGAAGTTTTGTCAAGGCGAATAGTAATAGTAACACTAGAATGTACATTTCCTGAAGAAAATGTGAGGGGGTGCTTGGCGTGGCAAAACTCGCCACTATAGCCAACCAGCATGTCTGTATGATGTTATGGAGCTGAGATGTGGCTTCCTTTTATAATTAAACGGTTGCTAGGATGCTCTAAATGGTTGTTATGGTGTGGGTACACATTGAACATGTTGATATTTACAGAGTGATGTCCCACCCGAGTCAAAAGAGCCCAACCCCATCTCTGTACGAAGTTCTGATGAAGAGATATGGCTTATTTATATGATTGTATGGTTGCTAGGGTACTGTAAGTTGCTGCTAGGGTGTAGCTATGAAGTTGTCATGGCAGTACTTATTGTCTACTTGATAGGCCGAGTTAAAAGAACCCACCCTCAAGCATCTATCACTTTCTAATCCAAAGATATGATCTCACAAATTTTATGCCAATGTTAAGTCTATGGGACATTTTATTTCGCCCACTGTACGAACAACGTACACCCGATCGCTTATAAAAGTCATAGCACACCTCTCCTTAATAAGCCGCACGATTTGATACCTCATTCATGGGTCTACGACAAACGGTGCGGGAGGAGTAGCGCGCCGAAGTTTTGTAAAGTCGAATAGTAATAGTAACACTAGAATGTACATTTCCTGAAGAAAATGTGAGGGGGTGCTTGGCGTGGCAAAACTCGCCACTATAGCCAACCAGCATGTCTGTATGATGTTATGGAGCTGAGATGTGGCTTCCTTTTATAATTAAACGGTTGCTAGGATGCTCTAAATGGTTGTTATGGTGTGGGTACACATTGAACATGTTGATATTTACAGAGTGATGTCCCACCCGAGTCAAAAGAGCCCAACCCCATCTCTGTACGAAGTTCTGATGAAGAGATATGGCTTATTTATATGATTGTATGGTTGCTAGGGTACTGTAAGTTGCTGCTAGGGTGTAGCTATGAAGTTGTCATGGCAGTACTTATTGTCTACTTGATAGGCCGAGTTAAAAGAACCCACCCTCAAGCATCTATCACTTTCTAATCCAAAGATATGATCTCACAAATTTTATGCCAATGTTAAGTCTATGGGACATTTTATTTCGCCCACTGTACGAACAACGTACACCCGATCGCTTATAAAAGTCATAGCACACCTCTCCTTAATAAGCCGCACGATTTGATACCTCATTCATGGGTCTACGACAAACGGTGCGGGAGGAGTAGCGCGCCGAAGTTTTGTAAAGTCGAATAGTAATAGTAACACTAGAATGTACATTTCCTGAAGAAAATGTGAGGGGGTGCTTGGCGTGGCAAAACTCGCCACTCGGTTGCTAGGGTACCCAGGATGGTTGCTAGGGCGGTTGCTAGGGTACCCAGGGTGGTTGCTAAGGTGATGCTATGTGGTTGCTAGGGTAATTGGGGTGGTTGCTAGGGTGTTGCTATGCGGTTGCTAGGGTACCCAGGATGGTTGCTAGGGCGGTTGCTAGGGTACCCAGGGTGGTTGCTAAGGTGTTGCTATGTGGTTGCTAGGGTACTTGGGGTGGTTGCTAGGGTGTTGCTATGCGGTTGCTAGGGTACCCAGGATGGTTGCTAGGGCCGTTGCTATGGTACCCAGGGTGGTGCTATGAATGATATAAACCAACTCCCATGCCTCTGTGACATTCAGAATGGAAGATATCCCTCTTTGGAATTTGGTTGCTAAGGTACTCTGTTTGGTTTCTATGGAGTTGCATGATGAAACTGCAAAGGCTTCTTGTCACTATGAATGATATAAACCAACTCCCATGCCTCTGTGACATTCAGAATGGAAGATATCCCTCTTTGGATTTTGGTTGCTAGGGTACTCTGTTTGGTTGCTATGGAGTTCCATGATGAAACTGCAAAGGCTTATTGTCACTATGAATGATATAAACCAACTCCCGTGCCTCTGAGACGTTCAGAATGGAAGATATCCCTCTTTGGATTTTGGTTGCTAGGGTACTCTGTTTGGTTGCTATGGAGATGCGTGATGAAACTGCAAAGGCTTCTTGTCACTATGAATGATATAAACCAACTCCCATGCCTCTGTGACATTCAGAATGGAAGATATCCCTCTTTGGATTTTGGTTGCTAAGGTACTCTGTTTGGTTGCTATGGAGTTGCTTGGAGCTGCCAATGATGAAACTGCAAAGGCTTCTTGTCACTATGAATGATATAAACCAACTCCCATGCCTCTGTGACATTCAGAATGGAAGATATCCTTCTTTGGATTTTGGTTGTTAAGGTGCTCGACAATGGTTGCTAGGGAGGGGCTAGGAAGTGTTGAGGTGATTCATGATTGGCTGTTTGCTTCCCCGAGTCAAATGAGACCACCCTCATGTTTCTATGACAATTCAATCCGGAGATATCCCTTTGATCTCTTTCAATGAATGTCTATGGAACTTGTTGCTAAGGTGCTCTAAATGGTTTCTAGGGCGTGGCTTGATGGCTTCACAATGATTCTGAGAGATTGATTGGTCGTCTGAGTAAAATGAGCCCGCCCCCTTGTCTCTATGACACTGTGATCCAGAGCTATGTTCAATACAAAATCCCTATGCAATTTACCATAGTAGGAAAAACGCGCTGTTTCATGGGCCGTCCCTCACCATAGTATGTCAATGGGGCAACTTTGGGGGGCTCTTGTGCCCCAGGGGTAAAACTTATACCCCACTGCGTGGTATCTTCTTGCACAGCTTGATAGCCTCTCCAAATGTGGTGATTCACAAGTTTCTACGAAATTCTCGCTCGGAGCTACGAGCCGTCAAAGTTGGCCGCAATGCATTGTCTATGGGATTTTTTGCCCGCTTTTTTGCCCCTGGGGCATACACCGTACCCCCGATCGCTTATAAAAGTCATAGCACAGGTGTCCTCAATAGGGCGCACGATTTGACGCCTCATTCGTTGGTCTGTGACAAAAGCTGCGGGAGGAGTAGCGCGCCGAAGTTTGTACGGAAGAAGAATAAGAATAATAAGTATGAAGAATAATAATAGTGAGTGCTTTTGCAAAGCACCCCCTAACTAGAATGTACATTTCCTGAAGAAAATGTGAGGGGGTGCTTGGCGTGGCAAAACTCGCCACTCGGTTGCTAGGGTGTAAGCAGTATTTCTATGTGCTAGAATGGAAGATATCCCTCTTTGGATTTTGGTTGCTAAGGTACTCTGTTTGGTTGCTAGGGAGTGGCCATGAATATCATAGGTCATTACTTATTGGTTACTTAAAAGATGAGTCAAATGAGTGGGGGGGGGGGGGGGGTTACAGAGAGAGAGAGAGAGAGAGAGAAGGGCCTGCTTGTTTGTGTGTGTGTGTGAGAAAGTGACAGTTGAGATTCAAATTCATGAAAATTCCACCATTGTAAGTCAATGGGACTTTTTTGCCTACTTATTCGTCCGCTCTACGAACATCGTACACCCGATCGCTTAGAAAAGTCATAGCACACCTCTCCTCAATGAGGCGGTCGATTTGACACCTCATTCATGGGTCTATGACAAACGGTGCGGGAGGAGTAGCGCGCCGAAGTTTTGTCAAAGCGAATAGTAATAGTAACACTAGAATGTACATTTCCTGAAGAAAATGTGAGGGGGTGCTTGGCGTGGCAAAACTCGCCACTCGGTTGCTAGGTTGGCTTGAGTGGTTTCCTTGGCACTGCTGGGCGGTTGCTAGGGCACTAGGGATGGTTGCTAGGGCCGTTGCTAGGGTACCCAGGGTGGTTGCTATGCGGTTGCTAGGGTACCCAGGATGGTTGCTAGGGTACCCAGGGTGGTTGCTAAGGTGATGCTATGTGGTTGCTAGGGTAATTGGGGTGGTTGCTAGGGTGTTGCTATGCGGTTGCTAGGGTACCCAGGATGGTTGCTAGGGCGGTTTCTAGGGTACCCAGGGTGGTTGCTAAGGTGTTGCTATGTGGTTGCTAGGGTACTTGGGGTGGTTGCTAGGGTGTTGCTATGCGGTTGCTAGGGTACCCAGGATGGTTGCTAGGGCGGTTGCTAGGGTACCCAGGGTGGTTGCTAAGGTGATGCTATGTGGTTGCTAGGGTACTTGGGGTGGTTGCTAGGGTGTTGCTATGCGGTTGCTAGGGTACCCAGGATGGTTGCTAGGGCGGTTGCTAGGGTACCCAGGGGGGTTGCTAAGGTGTTGCTATGTGGTTGCTAGGGTACTTGGGGTGGTTGCTAGGGTGTTGCTATGCGGTTGCTAGGGTACCCAGGATGGTTGCTAGGGCCGTTGCTATGGTACCCAGGGTGGTGCTATGAATGATATAAACCAACTCCCATGCCTCTGTGACATTCAGAATGGAAGATATCCCTCTTTGGATTTTGGTTGCTAGGGTACTCTGTTTGGTTGCTATGGAGTTGCATGATGAAACTGCAAAGGCTTCTTGTCACTATGAATGATATAAACCAACTCCCGTGCCTCTGTGACATTCAGAATGGAAGATATCCCTCTTTGGATTTTGGTTGCTAGGGTACTCTGTTTGGTTGCTATGGAGTTGCATGATGAAACTGCAAAGGCTTCTTGTCACTATGAATGATATAAACCAACTCCCATGCCTCTGTGACATTCAGAATGGAAGATATCCCTCTTTGGATTTTGGTTGCTAGGGTACTCTGTTTGGTTGCTATGGAGTTGCAAGATGAAACTGCAAAGGCTTCTTGTCACTATGAATGATATAAACCAACTCCCGTGCCTCTGTGACATTCAGAATGAAAGATATCCCTATTTGGATTTTGGTTGCTAAGGTACTCTGTTTGGTTGCTATGGAGTCGCATGATGAAACTGCAAAGGCTTCTTGTCACTATGAATGATATAAACCAACTCCCATGCCTCTGTGACATTCAGAATGGAAGATATCCCTCTTTGGATTTTGGTTGCTAAGGTGCTCGACAATGGTTGCTAGGGAGGGGCTAGGAGCTGCCAATGATGAAACTGCAAAGGCTTCTTGTCACTATGAATGATATAAACCAACTCCCATGCCTCTGCGACATTCAGAATGGAAGATATCCCTCTTTGGATTTTGGTTGTTAAGGTGCTCGAAAATGGTTGCTAGGGAGGGGCTAGGAAGTGTTGAGATGATTCATGATTGGCTGTTTGCTGCCCCGAGTCAAATGAGACCACCCTCATGTTTCTATGACAATTCAGTCCGGAGATATCCCTTTGATCTTTTTCAATGAATGTCTATGGAACTTGTTGCTAAGGTTCTCTAAATGGTTGCTAGGGCGTGGCTTGATGGCTTCACAATGATCCTGAGATAGTGATTGGTCGTCTGAGTAAAATGAGCCCGCCCCCTTATCTCTATGACACTGTGATCCAGAGCTATGTTCAATACATAATCCCTATGCAATTTACCATAGTAGGAAAAACGCGCTGTTTTATGGGCCGTCCCTCACCATAGTAAGTCAATGGGGCAACTTTGGGGGGCTCTTGTGCCCCAGGGGTACAACTTATACCCCACTGCGGGGTATCTTCTTGCACAGCTTGATAGCCTCTCCAAATGTGGTGATTCACAAGTTTGTACGAAATTCTCGCTCGGAGCTACGAGCCGTCAAAGTTGGCCGCAATGCATTGTCTATGCGATTTTTTGCCCGCTTTTTTGCCCCTGGGGCAAACACCGTACCCCCGATCGCTTATAAAAGTCATAGCACAGGTCTCCTCAATAGGGCGCACGATTTGACGCCTGTTTCATGGCTCTGTGACGAACGGTGCGGGAGGAGTAGCGCGCCGAAGTTTGTACGGAAGAAGAATAAGAATAAGAATAATAATAATAAGTATGAAGAATAATAATAGTGAGTGCTTTGACAAGCACCCCCTAACTAGAATGTACATTTCCTGAAGAAAATGTGAGGGGGTGCTTGGCGTGGCAAAACTCGCCACTCGGTTGCTAGGGTACCCAGGATGGTTGTTAGGGCCGTTGCTAGGGTACCCAGGGTGGTTGCTAAGGTGTTGCTATGCGGTTGCTAGGGTAATCAGGATAGTTGCTAGGGTACCCAGGATGGTTGCTAGGGCGGTTGCTAGGGTACCCAGGGTGGTTGCTAAGGTGTTGCTATGTGGTTGCTAGGGTAATTGGGGTGGTTGCTAGGGTGTTGCTATGTGGTTGCTAGGGTACTCAGGATGGTTGCTAGGGCGGTTGCTAGGGTACCCAGGGTGGTTGCTAAGGTGATGCTATGTGGTTGCTAGGGTAATTTGGATGGTTGCTAGGGTGTTGCTATGCGGTTGCTAGGGTACCCAGGATGGTTGCTAGGGCGGTTGCTAGGGTACCCAGGGTGGTTGCTAAGGTGTTGCTATGTGGTTGCTAGGGTACTTGGGGTGGTTGCTAGGGTGTTGCTATGCGGTTGCTAGGGTACCCAGGGTGGTTGCTAGGGCCGTTGCTGTGGTACCCAGGGTGGTGCTATGAATGATATAAACCAACTCCCATGCCTCTGTGACATTCAGAATGGAAGATATCCCTCTTTGGATTTTGGTTGCTAGGGTACTCTGTTTGGTTGCTATGGAGTTGCATGATGAAACTGCAAAGGCTTCTTGTCACTATGAATGATATAAACCAACTCCCATGCCTCTGTGACATTCAGAATGGAAGATATCCCTCTTTGGATTTTGGTTGCTAGGGTACTCTGTTTGGTTGCTATGGAGTTGCATGATGAAACTGCAAAGGCTTCTTGTCACTATGAATGATATAAACCAACTCCCATGCCTCTGTGACATTCAGAATGGAAGATATCCCTCTTTGGATTTTGGTTGCTAGGGTACTCTGTTTGGTTGCTATGGAGTTGCATGATGAAACTGCAAAGGCTTCTTGTCACTATTTATGATATAAACCAACTCCCATGCCTCTGTGACATTCAGAATGGAAGATATCCCTCTTTGGATTTTGGTTACTAAGGTGGTCGACAATGGTTGCTAGGGAGGGGCTAGGAATTGTTGAGGTGATTCATGATTGGCCGTTTGCTGGCCCGAGTCAAATGAGACCACCCTCATGCTTCTATGACAATTCAGTCCGGAGATATCCCTTTGATCTCTTTCAATGGATGTCTATGGAACTTGTTGCTAAGGTTCTCTAAATGGTTGCTAGGGCGTGGCTTGATGGCTTCACAATGATCCTGAGATATTGATTGGTCGTCTGAGTAAAATGAGCCCACCCCCTTATCTCTATGACACTGTGATCCAGAGCTATGATCAATACAAAATCCCTATGCATTTTACCATAGTAGGAAAAACGCGCTGTTTCATGGGCCGTCCCTCACCATAGTATGTCAATGGGGCAACTTTGGGGGGCTCTTGTGCCCCAGGGGTACAACTTATACCCCACTGCGGGGTATCTTCTTGCACAGCTTGATAGCCTCTCCAAATGTGGTGATTCACAAGTTTCTACGAAATTCTCGCTCGGAGCTACGGGGCGTCAAAGTTGGCCGCAATGCATTGTCTATGGGATTTTTTGCCCGCTTTTTTGCCCCTGGGGCAAACACCGTTACCCCGATCGCTTATAAAAGTCATAGCACAGGTCTCCTCAATAGGGCGCACGATTTGACGCCTGTTTCATGGCTCTGTGACGAACGGTGCGGGAGGAGTAGCGCGCCGAAGTTTGTACGGAAGAAGAATAATAATAATAATAATAATAATAAGTATGAAGAATAATAATAGTGAGTGCTTTGGCAAGCACCCCCTAACTAGAATGTACATTTCCTGAAGAAAATGTGAGGGGGTGCTTGGCGTGGCAAAACTCGCCACTCGGTTGCTAGGGTGTAAGCAGTATTTCTATGTGCTAGAATGGAAGATATCCCTCTTTGGATTTTGGTTGCTAAGGTACTCTGTTTGGTTGCTAGGGAGTGGCCATGGATATCATAGGTCATTACTTATTGGTTACTTAAAAGGTGAGTCAAATGAGTGGGGGGGGTTACAGAGAGAGAGAGAGAGAGAGAAGGGCCTGCTTGTTTTTGTGTGTGTGTGAGAAAGTGACAGTTGAGATTCAAATTCATGAAAATTCCACCATTGTAAGTCAATGGGACTTTTTTGCCTACTCATTCGTCCGCTGTACGAACATCGTAGGTCTGATCGCTTAGAAAAGTCATAGCACACTTCTCCTCAATGAGGCGGTCGATTTGACACCTCATTCATGGGTCTATGACAAACGGTGCGGGAGGAGTAGCGCGCCGAAGTTTTGTCAAAGCGAATAGTAATAGTAACACTAGAATGTACATTTCCTGAAGAAAATGTGAGGGGGTGCTTGGCGTGGCAAAACTCGCCACTCGGTTGCTAAGGTGGTTGCTAGGGTTCCTAGGATGGTTGCTAGGGTGGTTGCTAGGGTACCCAGGATGGTTACTAAGGTGTTGCTAGAGTGTTGCTATGCGGTTGCTAGGGTACCCAGGATGGTTGCTAAGGTACCTAGGATGGTTGCTAGGGTGGTTGCTAGGGTACCCAGGGTTGTTGCTAAGGTGTTGCTATGTGGTTGCTAGGGTACTTGGGATGGTTGCTAGGGTGTTGCTATGCGGTTGCTAGGGTACCTAGGATGGTTGCTAGGGCGGTTGCTAGGGTACTTGGGGTGGTTGCTAAGGTGTTGCTATGTGGTTGCTAGGGTACTTGGGGTGGTTGCTAGGGTGTTGCTAAGTGGTTGCTAGGGTATCCAGGATGGTTGCTAGGGCCGTTGCTAGGGTACCAAGGGTGGTTGCTAAGGTGATGCTATGCGGTTGCTAGGGTACCCAGGATGGTTGCTAGGGCGGTTGCTAGGGTACCCAGGGTGGTTGCTAAGGTGTTGCTATGTGGTTGCTAGGGTACTTGGGGTGGTTGCTAGGGTGTTGCTATGCGGTTGCTAGGGTACCCAGGATGGTTGCTAGGGCCGTTGCTATGGTACCCAGGGTGGTGCTATGAATGATATAAACCAACTCCCATGCCTCTGTGACATTCAGAATGGAAGATATCCCTCTTTGGATTTTGGTTGCTAGGGTACTCTGTTTGGTTGCTATGGAGTTGCATGATGAAACTGCAAAGGCTTCTTGTCACTATGAATGATATAAACCAACTCCCATGCCTCTGTGACATTCAGAATGGAAGATATCCCTCTTTGGATTTTGGTTGCTAGGGTACTCTGTTTGGTTGCTATGGAGTTGCATGATGAAACTGCAAAGGCTTCTTGTCACTATGAATGATATAAACCAACTCCCATGCCTCTGTGACATTCAGAATGGAAGATATCCCTCTTTGGATTTTGGTTGCTAGGGTACTCTGTTTGGTTGCTATGGAGTTGCATGATGAAACTGCAAAGGCTTCTTGTCACTATGAATGATATAAACCAACTCCCATGCCTCTGTGACATTCAGAATGGAAGATATCCCTCTTTGGATTTTGGTTGCTAGGGTACTCTGTTTGGTTGCTATGGAGTTGCATGATGAAACTGCAAAGGCTTCTTGTCACTATTTATGATATAAACCAACTCCCATGCCTCTGTGACATTCAGAATGGAAGATATCCCTCTTTGGATTTTGGTTACTAAGGTGGTCGACAATGGTTGCTAGGGAGGGGCTAGGAATTGTTGAGGTGATTCATGATTGGCCGTTTGCTGGCCCGAGTCAAATGAGACCACCCTCATGCTTCTATGACAATTCAGTCCGGAGATATCCCTTTGATCTCTTTCAATGAATGTCTATGGAACTTGTTGCTAAGGTTCTCTAAATGGTTGCTAGGGCGTGGCTTGATGGCTTCACAATGATCCTGAGATATTGATTGGTCGTTTGAGTAAAATGAGCCCGCCCCCTTATCTCTATGACACTGTGATCCAGAGCTATGTTCAATACAAAATCCCTATGCACTTCACCATAGTAGGAAAAACGCGCTGTTTCATGGGCCGTCCCTCACCATAGTAAGTCAAAGGGGCAACTTTGGGGGGCTCTTGTGCCCCAGGGGTACAACTTATACCCCACTGCGGGGTATCTTCTTGCACAGCTTGATAGCCTCTCCAAATGTGGTGATTCACAAGTTTCTACGAAATTCTCGCTCGGAGCTACGAGCCGTCAAAGTTGGCCGCAATGCATTGTCTATGCGTTTTTTTGCCCGCTTTTTTGCCCCTGGGGCAAATACCGTACCCCCGATCGCTTATAAAAGTCATAGCACAGGTGTCCTCAATAGGGCGCACGATTTGACGCCTGTTTCATGGCTCTGTGACGAACGGTGCGGGAGGAGTAGCGCGCCGAAGTTTGTACGGAAGAAGAATAATAATAACTAGAATGTACATTTCCTGAAGAAAATGTGAGGGGGTGCTTGGCGTGGCAAAACTCGCCACTATAGCCAACCAGCATGTCTGTATGATGTTATGGAGCTGAGATGTGGCTTCCTTTTATAGTTAAACGGTTGCTAGGATGCTCTAAATGGTTGTTATGGTGTGGGTACGCATTGAACATGTTGATATTTACAGAGTGATGTCCCACCCGAGTCAAAAGAGCCCAACCCCATCTCTGTACGAAGTTCTGATGCTGAGATATGGCTTATTTATATGATTGTATGGTTGCTAGGTTACTGTAAGTTGTTGCTAGGGTGTAGCTATGAAGTTGTCATGGCAGTACTTATTGTCTACTTGATAGGCCGAGTTAAAAGAACCCACCCGCAAGCATCTATCACTTTCTAATCCAAAGATATGATCTCACAAATTTTATGCCAATGTTAAGTCTATGGGACATTTTTTTTCGCCCACTGTACGAACATCGTACACCCGATCGCTTATAAAAGTCATAGCACACCTCTCCTTACTAAGCCGCACGATTTGACACCTCATTCATGGGTCTACGACAAACGGTGCGGGAGGAGTAGCGCGCCGAAGTTTTGTAAAGTCGAATAGTAATAGTAACACTAGAATGTACATTTCCTGAAGAAAATGTGAGGGGGTGCTTGGCGTGGCAAAACTCGCCACTCGGTTGCTAAGGTGGTTGCTAGGGTTCCTAGGATGGTTGCTAGGGTGGTTGCTAGGGTACCCAAGATGGTTACTAAGGTGTTGCTAGGGTGTTGCTATGCGGTTGCTAGGGTACCCAGGATGGTTGCTAGGGCCGTTGCTAGGGTAACCAGGATGGTTGCTAAGGTACCTAGGATGGTTGCTAGGGTGGTTGCTAGGGTTCCCAGGGTTGTTGCTAAGGTGTTGCTATGTGGTTGCTAGGGTACCCAGGATGGTTACTAGGGCCGTTGCTAAGGTACCCAGGGTGGTTGCTAAGGTGTTGCTATGTGGTTGCTAGGGTAATTGGGGTGGTTGCTAGGGTGTTGCTATGCGGTTGCTAGGGTACTTAGGATGGTTGCTAGGGTGGTTGCTAGGGTACCCAGGGTGGTTGCTAAGGTGATGCTATGTGGTTGCTAGGGTACTTGGGGTGGTTGCTAGGGTGTTGCTATGCGGTTGCTAGGGTACCCAGGATGGTTGCTAGGGTGGTTGCTAGGGTACCCAGGGTGGTTGCTAAGGTGATGCTATGTGGTTGCTAGGGTACTTTGGGTGGTTGCTAGGGTGTTACTATGCGGTTGCTAGGGTACCCAGAATGGTTGCTAGGGCAGTTGCTAGGGTACCCAGGGTGGTTGCTAAGGTGTTGCTATGTGGTTGCTAGGGTACTTGGGGTGGTTGCTAGGGTGTTGCTATGCGGTTGCTAGGGTACCCAGGATGGTTGCTAGGGCGGTTGCTATGGTACCCAGGGTGGTGCTATGAATGATATAAACCAACTCCCATGCCTCTGTGACATTCAGAATGGAAGATATCCCTCTTTGGATTTTGGTTGCTAGGGTACTCTGTTTGGTTGCTATGGAGTTGCATGATGAAACTGCAAAGGCTTCTTGTCACTATGAATGATATAAACCAACTCCCGTGCCTCTGTGACATTCAGAATGGAAGATATCCCTCTTTGGATTTTGGTTGCTAGGGTACTCTGTTTGGTTGCTATGGAGTTGCATGATGAAACTGCAAAGGCTTCTTGTCACTATGAATGATATAAACCAACTCCCATGCCTCTGTGACATTCAGAATGGAAGATATCCCTCTTTGGATTTTGGTTACTAAGGTGCTCGACAATGGTTGCTAGGGAGGGGCTAGGAAGTGTTGAGGTGATTCATGATTGGCCGTTTGCTGGCCCGAGTCAAATGAGACCACCCTCATGCTTCTATGACAATTCAGTCCGGAGATATCCCTTTGATCTCTTTCAATGGATGTCTATGGAACTTGTTGCTAAGGTTCTCTAAATGGTTGCTAGGGCGTGGCTTGATGGCTTCACAATGATCCTGAGATATTGATTGGTCGTCTGAGTAAAATGAGCCCGCCCCCTTATCTCTATGACACTGTGATCCAGAGCTATGATCAATACAAAATCCCTATGCAATTTACCATAGTAGGAAAAACGCGCTGTTTCATGGGCCGTCCCTCACCATAGTATGTCAATGGGGCAACTTTGGGGGGCTATTGTGCCCCAGGGGTACAACTTATACCCCACTGCGGGGTATCTTCTTGCACAGCTTGATAGCCTCTCCAAATGTGGTGATTCACAAGTTTCTACGAAATTCTCGCTCGGAGCTACGAGCCGTCAAAGTTGGCCGCAATGCATTGTCTATGGGATTTTTTGCCCGCTTTTTTGCCCCTGGGGCAAATACCGTACCCCCGATCGCTTATAAAAGTCATAGCACAGGTGTCCTCAATAGGGCGCACGATTTGACGCCTGTTTCATGGCTCTGTGACGAACGGTGCGGGAGGAGTAGCGCGCCGAAGTTTGTACGGAAGAAGAATAATAATAATAATAATAACTAGAATGTACATTTCCTGAAGAAAATGTGAGGGGGTGCTTGGCGTGGCAAAACTCGCCACTCGGTTGCTAAGGTGGTTGCTAGGGTTCCTAGGATGGTTGCTAGGGTACCCAGGATGGTTACTAAGGTGTTGCTAGAGTGTTGCTATGCGGTTGCTAGGGTACCCAGGATGGTTGCTAAGGTACCTAGGATGGTTGCTAGGGTGGTTGCTAGGGTACCCAGGGTTGTTGCTAAGGTGTTGCTATGTGGTTGCTAGGGTACTTTGGATGGTTGCTAGGGTGTTGCTATGCGGTTGCTAGGGTACCTAAGATGGTTGCTAGGGCGGTTGCTAGGGTACTTGGGGTGGTTGCTAAGGTGTTGCTATGTGGTTGCTAGGGTACTTGGGGTGGTTGCTAGGGTGTTGCTAAGTGGTTGCTAGGGTATCCAGGATGGTTGCTAGGGCCGTTGCTAGGGTACCCAGGGTGGTTGCTAAGGTGATGCTATGTGGTTGCTAGGGTAATTGGGGTGGTTGCTATGGTGTTGCTATGCGGTTGCTAGGGTACCCAGGATGGTTGCTAGGGCGGTTGCTAGGGTACCCAGGGTGGTTGCTAAGGTGTTGCTATGTGGTTGCTAGGGTACTTGGGGTGGTTGCTAGGGTGTTGCTATGCGGTTGCTAGGGTACCCAGGATGGTTGCTAGGGCGGTTGCTATGGTACCCAGGGTGGTGCTATGAATGATATAAACCAACTCCCATGCCTCTGTGACATTCAGAATGGAAGATATCCCTCTTTGGATTTTGGTTGCTAGGGTACTCTGTTTGG
The DNA here is from genome assembly GCF_936440315.1 of Barbus barbus. Lineage (NCBI taxonomy): Eukaryota > Metazoa > Chordata > Actinopteri > Cypriniformes > Cyprinidae > Barbus > Barbus barbus. Next base: position 26,720,312 of record NC_136715.1, on the reverse strand, counting down.
TTGCTATGGAGTTGCATGATGAAACTGCAAAGGCTTCTTGTCACTATGAATGATATAAACAAACTCCCGTGCCTCTGTGACATTCAGAATGGAAGATATCCCTCTTTGGATTTTGGTTGCTAGGGTACTCTGTTTGGTTGCTATGGAGTTCCATGATGAAACTACAAAGGCTTATTGTCACTATGAATGATATAAACCAACTCCCGTGCCTCTGTGACATTCAGAATGGAAGATATCCCTCTTTGGATTTTGGTTGCTAGGGTACTCTGTTTGGTTGCTATGGATTTGCTTGATGAAACTGCAAAGGCTTCTTGTCACTATGAATGATATAAACCAACTCCCATGCCTCTGTGACATTCAGAATGGAAGATATCCCTCTTTGGATTTTGGTTGTTAAGGTGGTCTATTTGGTTGCTATGGAGATGCTTGGAGGTGCCAATGATGAAACTGCAGAGGCATCTTGTCACTATGAATGATATAAACCAAGTCCCATGCCTCTGTGACATTCAGAATGGAAGATATCCCTCTTTGGATTTTGGTTACTAAGGTGGTCGAGAATGGTTGCTAGGGAGGGGCTAGGAAGTGTTGAGGTGATTCATGATTGGCCGTTTGCTGGCCCGAGTCAAATGAGAGCACCCTCATGCTTCTATGACAATTCAGTCCGGAGATATCCCTTTGATCTCTTTCAATGGATGTCTATGGAACTTGTTGCTAAGGTTCTCTAAATGGTTGCTAGGGCGTGGCTTGATGGCTTCACAATGATCCTGAGATATTGATTGGTCGTCTGAGTAAAATGAGCCCTCCCCCTTATCTCTATGACACTGTGATCCAGAGCTATGTTCAATACAAAATCCCTATGCAATTTACCATAGTAGGAAAAACGCGCTGTTTCATGGGCCGTCCCTCACCATAGTATGTCAATGGGGCAACTTTGGGGGGCTCTTGTGCCCCAGGGGTACAACTTATACCCCACTGCGGGGTATCTTCTTGCACAGCTTGATATCCTCTCCAAATGTGGTGATTTACAAGTTTCTACGAAATTCTCGCTCGGAGCTACGAGCCGTCAAAGTTGGCCGCAATGCATTGTCTATGCGATTTTTTGCCCGCTTTTTTGCCCCTGGGGCAAATACCGTACCCCCGATCGCTTATAAAAGTCATAGCACAGGTGTCCTCAATAGGGCGCACGATTTGACGCCTGTTTCATGGCTCTGTGACGAACGGTGCGGGAGGAGTAGCGTGCCGAAGTTTGTACGGAAGAAGAATAAGAATAAAAAGAATAAGAATAATAAGTATGTGAGATAATAATAGTGAGTGCTTTGGCAAGCACCCCCTAATAATAATAAGTATGTGAGATAATAATAGTGAGTGCTTTGACAAGCACCCCCTAACTAGAATGTACATTTCCTGAAGAAAATGTGAGGGGGTGCTTGGCGTGGCAAAACTCGCCACTCGGTTGCTAGGGTACCCAGGATGGTTGCTAGGGCCGTTGCTAGGGTACCCAGGGTGGTTGCTAAGGTGTTGCTATGCGGTTGCTAGGGTAATCAGAATGGTTGCTAGGGTACCCAGGATGGTTGCTAGGGCGGTTGCTAGGGTACCCAGGGTGGTTGCTAAGGTGTTGCTATGTGGTTGCTAGGATACTTGGGGTGGTTGCTAGGGTGTTGCTATGCGGTTGCTAGGGTACCCAGGATGGTTGCTAGGGCGGTTGCTAGGGTACCCAGGGTGGTTGCTAAGGTGATGCTATGTGGTTGCTAGGGTAATTGGGGCGGTTGCTAGGGTGTTGCTATGCGGTTGCTAGGGTACCCAGGATGGTTGCTAGGGCGGTTGCTAGGGTACCCAGGGTGGTTGCTAAGGTGTTGCTATGTGGTTGCTAGGGTACTTGGGGTGGTTGCTAGGGTGTTGCTATGCGGTTGCTAGGGTACCCAGGATGGTTGCTAGGGCCGTTGCTATGGTACCCAGGGTGGTGCAATGAATGATATAAACCAACTCCCATGCCTCTGTGACATTCAGAATGGGAGATATCCCTCTTTGGATTTTGGTTGCTAGGGTACTCTGTTTGGTTGCTATGGAGTTGCATGATGAAACTGCAAAGGCTTCTTGTCACTATGAATGATATAAACCAACTCCCGTGCCTCTGTGACATTCAGAATGGAAGATATCCCTCTTTGGATTTTGGTTGCTAGGGTACTCTGTTTGGTTGCTATGGAGTTGCATGATGAAACTGCAAAGGCTTCTTGTCACTATGAATGATATAAACCAACTCCCATGCCTCTGTGACATTCAGAATGGAAGATATCCCTCTTTGGATTTTGGTTGCTAGGGTACTCTGTTTGGTTGCTATGGAGTTGCATGATGAAACTGGGTAATAGGTGGTTGCTAAGGTGATGCTATGTGGTTGCTAGGGTACTTGGGGTGGTTGCTAGGGTGTTGCTATGCGGTTGCTAGGGTACCCAGGATGGTTGCTAGGGTACCCAGGGTGGTTGCTAAGGTGTTGCTATGTGGTTGCTAGGGTACTTGGGGTGGTTGCTAGGGTGTTGCTATGCGGTTGCTAGGGTACCCAGGATGGTTGCTAGGGTGGTTGCTAGGGTACCCAGGGTGGTTGCTAAGGTGATGCTTTGTGGTTGCTAGGGTAATTGGGGCGGTTGCTAGGGTGTTGCTATGCGGTTGCTAGGGTACCCAGGATGGTTGCTAGGGCGGTTGCTAGGGTACCCAGGGTGGTGCTATGAATGATATAAACCAACTCCCATGCCTCTGTGACATTCAGAATGGAAGATATCCCTCTTTGGATTTTGGTTGCTAGGGTACTCTGTTTGGTTGCTATGGAGTTGCATGATGAAACTGCAAAGGCGTCTTGTCACTATGAATGAAATAAACCAACTCCCATGCCTCTGTGACATTCAGAATGGAAGATATCCCTCTTTGGAATTTGGTTGCTAGGGTACTCTGTTTGGTTGCTATGGAGTTGCATGATGAAACTGCAAAGGCTTCTTGTCACTATGAATGATATAAACCAACTCCCATGCCTCTGTGACATTCAGAATGGAAGATATCCCTCTTTGGAATTTGGTTGCTAGGGTACTCTGTTTGGTTGCTATGGAGTTGCATGATGAAACTGCAAAGGCTTCTTGTCACTATGAATGATATAAACCAACTCCCATGCCTCTGTGACATTCAGAATGGAAGATATCCCTCTTTGGATTTTGGTTGCTAGGGTACTCTGTTTGGTTGCTATGGAGTTGCATGATGAAACTGCAAAGGCTTCTTGTCACTATGAATGATATAAACCAACTCCCGTGCCTCTGTGACATTCAGAATGGAAGATATCCCTCTTTGGATTTTGGTTACTAAGGTGGTCGACAATGGTTGCTAGGGAGGGGCTAGGAATTGTTGAGGTGATTCATGATTGGCCGTTTGCTGGCCCGAGTCAAATGAGACCACCCTCATGCTTCTATGACAATTCAGTCCGGAGATATCCCTTTGATCTCTTTCAATGAATGTCTATGGAACTTGTTGCTAAGGTTCTCTAAATGGTTGCTAGGGCGTGGCTTGATGGCTTCACAATGATCCTGAGATATTGATTGGTCGTCTGAGTAAAATGAGCCCGCCCCCTTATCTCTATGACACTGTGATCCAGAGCTATGTTCAATACAAAATCCCTATGCACTTCACCATAGTAGGAAAAACGCGCTGTTTCATGGGCCGTCCCTCACCATAGTAAGTCAAAGGGGCAACTTTGGGGGGCTCTTGTGCCCCAGGGGTACAACTTATACCCCACTGCGGGGTATCTTCTTGCACAGCTTGATAGCCTCTCCAAATGTGGTGATTCACAAGTTTCTACGAAATTCTCGCTCGGAGCTACGAGCCGTCAAAGTTGGCCGCAATGCATTGTCTATGCGTTTTTTTGCCCGCTTTTTTGCCCCTGGGGCAAATACCGTACCCCCGATCGCTTATAAAAGTCATAGCACAGGTGTCCTCAATAGGGCGCACGATTTGACGCCTGTTTCATGGCTCTGTGACGAACGGTGCGGGAGGAGTAGCGCGCCGAAGTTTGTACGGAAGAAGAATAATAATAATAATAATAATAATAAGTATGTGAGATAATAATAGTGAGTGCTTTGACAAGCACCCCCTAACTAGAATGTACATTTCCTGAAGAAAATGTGAGGGGGTGCTTGGCGTGGCAAAACTCGCCACTCGGTTGCTAAGGTGGTTGCTAGGGTTCCTAGGATGGTTGCTAGGGTGGTTGCTAGGGTACCCAGGATGGTTACTAAGGTGTTGCTAGAGTGTTGCTATGCGGTTGCTAGGGTACCCAGGATGGTTGCTAAGGTACCTAGGATGGTTGCTAGGGTGGTTGCTAGGGTACCCAGGGTTGTTGCTAAGGTGTTGCTATGTGGTTGCTAGGGTACTTGGGATGGTTGCTAGGGTGTTGCTATGCGGTTGCTAGGGTACCTAGGATGGTTGCTAGGGCGGTTGCTAGGGTACTTGGGGTGGTTGCTAAGGTGTTGCTATGTGGTTGCTAGGGTACTTGGGGTGGTTGCTAGGGTGTTGCTAAGTGGTTGCTAGGGTATCCAGGATGGTTGCTAGGGCCGTTGCTAGGGTACCCAGGGTGGTTGCTAAGGTGATGCTATGTGGTTGCTAGGGTAATTGGGGTGGTTGCTATGGTGTTGCTATGCGGTTGCTAGGGTACCCAGGATGGTTGCTAGGGCGGTTGCTAGGGTACCCAGGGTGGTTGCTAAGGTGTTGCTATGTGGTTGCTAGGGTACTTGGGGTGGTTGCTAGGGTGTTGCTATGCGGTTGCTAGGGTACCCAGGATGGTTGCTAGGGCCGTTGCTATGGTACCCAGGGTGGTGCTATGAATGATATAAACCAACTCCCATGCCTCTGTGACATTCAGAATGGAAGATATCCCTCTTTGGATTTTGGTTGCTAGGGTACTCTGTTTGGTTGCTATGGAGTTGCATGATGAAACTGCAAAGGCTTCTTGTCACTATGAAGGATATAAACCAACTCCCATGCCTCTGTGACATTCAGAATGGAAGATATCCCTCTTTGGATTTTGGTTGCTAGGGTACTCTGTTTGGTTGCTATGGAGTTGCATGATGAAACTGCAAAGGCTTCTTGTCACTATGAATGATATAAACCAACTCCCGTGCCTCTGTGACATTCAGAATGGAAGATATCCCTCTTTGGATTTTGGTTGCTAGGGTACTCTGTTTGGTTGCTATGGAGTTCCATGATGAAACTGCAAAGGCTTATTGTCACTATGAATGATATAAACCAACTCCCGTGCCTCTGAGACGTTCAGAATGGAAGATATCCCTCTTTGGATTTTGGTTGCTAGGGTACTCTGTTTGGTTGCTATGGAGATGCGTGATGAAACTGCAAAGGCTTCTTGTCACTATGAATGATATAAACCAACTCCCATGCCTCTGTGACATTCAGAATGGAAGATATCCCTCTTTGGATTTTGGTTGCTAAGGTACTCTGTTTGGTTGCTATGGAGTTGCTTGGAGCTGCCAATGATGAAACTGCAAAGGCTTCTTGTCACTATGAATGATATAAACCAACTCCCATGCCTCTGTGACATTCAGAATGGAAGATATCCCTCTTTGGATTTTGGTTGTTAAGGTGCTCGACAATGGTTGCTAGGGAGGGGCTAGGAAGTATTGAGGTGATTCATGATTGGCTGTTTGTTGCCCCGAGTCAAATGAGACCACCCTCATGTTTCTATGACAATTCAGTCCGGAGATATCCCTTTGATCTTTTTCAATGGATGTCTATGGAACTTGTTGCTAAGGTTCTCTAAATGGTTGCTAGGGCGTGGCTTGATGGCTTCACAATGATCCTGAGATATTGATTGGTCGTCTGAGTAAAATGAGCCCACCCCCTTATCTCTATGACACTTTGATCCAGAGCTATGTTCAATACAAAATCCCTATGCAATTTACCATAGTAGGAAAAACGCGCTGTTTCATGGGCCGTCCCTCACCATAGTATGTCAATGGGGCAAATTTGGGGGGCTGTAGTGCCCCAGGGGTACAACTTATACCCCACTGCAGGGTATCTTCTTGCACAGCTTGATAGCCTCTCCAAATGTGGTGATTCACAAGTTTCTGCGAAATTCTCGCTCGGAGCTACGAGCCGTCAAAGTTGGCCGTAATGCATTGTCTATGCGATTTTTTGCCCGCTTTTTTGCCCCTGGGGCAAACACCGTACCCCCGATCGCTTATAAAAGTCATAGCACAGGTCTCCTCAATAGGGCGCACGATTTGACGCCTCATTCGTTGGTCTGTGACAAAAGCTGCGGGAGGAGTAGCGCGCCGAACTTTGTACGGAAGAAGAATAATAATAATAAGTATGAAGAATAATAATAGTGAGTGCTTTTGCAAAGCACCCCCTAATAATAATAATAATAAGTATGTGAGATAATAATAGTGAGTGCTTTGACAAGCACCCCCTAACTAGAATGTACATTTCCTGAAGAAAATGTGAGGGGGTGCTTGGCGTGGCAAAATTCGTACCTATATTCAACCAGCATGTCTGTATGATGTTATGGAGCTGAAATGTGGCTTCCTTTTATAGTTAAACGGTTGCTAGGGTCCTCTAAATGGTTGCTATGGTGTGGGTAGACATTCACCATGTTGATATTTACAGAGGGATGTCCCACCCGAGTCAAAAGAGCCCAACCCCATCTCTGTACGATGTTCAGATGCTGAGATATGGCTTATTTATATGATTGTATGGTTGCTAGGGTACTGTAAGTTGTTGCTAGGGTGTAGCTATGAAGTTGTCATGGCAGTACTTATTGTCTACTTGATAGGCCGAGTTAAAAGAACCCACCCGCAAGCATCTATCACTTTCTAATCCAAAGATATGATCTCAGAAATTTTATGCCAATGTTAAGTCTATGGGACATTTTATTTCGCCCACTGTACGAACATCGTACACCCGATCGCTTATAAAAGTCATAGCACACCTCTCCTTAATAAGCCGCACGATTTGATACCTCATTCATGGGTCTACGACAAACGGTGCGGGAGGAGTAGCGCGCCGAAGTTTTGTAAAGTCGAATAGTAATAGTAACACTAGAATGTACATTTCCTGAAGAAAATGTGAGGGGGTGCTTGGCGTGGCAAAACTCGCCACTCGGTTGCTAGGGTACCCAGGATGGTTGCTAGGGCCGTTGCTAGGGTACCCAGGGTGGTTGCTAAGGTGTTTCTATGCGGTTGCTAGGGTAATAAGGATGGTTGCTAGGGTACCAAGGATGGTTGCTAGGGCGGTTGCTAGGGTACCCAGGGTGGTTGCTAAGGTGTTGCTATGTGGTTGCTAGGGTACTTGGGGTGGTTGCTAGGGTGTTGCTATGTGGTTGCTAGGGTACCCAGGATGGTTGCTAGGGCGGTTGCTATGGTACCCAGGGTGGTGCTATGAATGATATAAACCAACTCCCATGCCTCTGTGACATTCAGAATGGAAGATATCCCTCTTTGGATTTTGGTTGCTAGGGTACTCTGTTTGGTTGCTATGGAGTTGCATGATGAAACTGCAAAGGCGTCTTGTCACTATGAATGAAATAAACCAACTCCCATGCCTCTGTGACATTCAGAATGGAAGATATCCCTCTTTGGAATTTGGTTGCTAGGGTACTCTGTTTGGTTGCTATGGAGTTGCATGATGAAACTGCAAAAGCTTCTTGTCACTATGAATGATATAAACCAACTCCCATGCCTCTGTGACGTTCAGAATGGAAGATATCCCTCTTTGGATTTTGGTTGCTAGGGTACTCTGTTTGGTTGCTATGGAGTTGCATGATGAAACTGCAAAGGCTTCTTGTCACTATGAATGATATAAACCAACCCCCATGCCTCTGTGACTTTCAGAATGGAAGATATACCTCTTTGGATTTTGGTTGCTAAGGTCCTCTGTTTGGTTGCTATGGAGTTGCTTGGAGCTGCCAATGATGAAACTGCAAAGGCTTCTTGTCACTATGAATAATATAAACCAACTCCCATGCCTCTGTGACATTCAGAATGGAAGATATCCCTCTTTGGATTTTGGTTGTTAAGGTGCTCGACAATGGTTGCTAGGGAGGGGCTAGGAAGTATTGAGGTGATTCATGATTGGCTGTTCGCTGCCCCGAGTCAAATGAGACCACCCTCATGTTTCTATGACAATTCAATCCGGAGATATCCCTTTGATCTTTTTCAATGGATGTCTATGGAACTTGTTGTTAACGTGCTCTAAATGGTTGCTAGGGCGTGGCTTAATGGCTTCACAATGATCCTGAGATATTGATTGGTCGTCTGAGTAAAATGAGCCCGCCCCCTTATCTCTATGACACTGTGATCCAGAGCTATGATCAATACAAAATCCCTATGCAATTTACCATAGTAGGAAAAACGCGCTGTTTCATGGGCCTTCCCTCACCATAGTAAGTCAATGGGGCAACTTTGGGGGGCTCTTGTGCCCCAGGGGTACAACTTATACCCCACTGCGGGGTATCTTCTTGCACAGCTTGATAGCCTCTCCAAATGTGGTGATTCACAAGTTTCTACGAAATTCTCGCTCGGAGCTACGAGGCGTCAAAGTTGGCCGCAATGCATTGTCTATGGGATTTTTTGCCCGCTTTTTTGCCCCTGGGGCAAACACCGTTACCCCGATCGCTTATAAAAGTCATAGCACACCATTCCCGAATAATCCGCACGATTTGACGCCTGTTTCATGGCTCTGTGACGAACGGTGCGGGAGGAGTAGCGCGTCAAAATTTGTACGGAAGAATAATAATAAGAAGAATAAGTATGTGAGATAATACAAGTGAGTGCTTTGCCTTTGGCAAGCACCCCCTAACTAGAATGTACATTTCCTGAAGAAAATGTGAGTGGGTGCTTGGCGTGGCAAAATTCGCCACTATAGCCAACCAGCATGTCTGTATGATGTTATGGAGCTGAGATGTGGCTTCCTTTTATAGTTAAACGGTTGCTAGGATGCTGTATTTGGTAGCTATGGAGTTGCTTGATGAAACTATAAAGGCTTCTTGTCACTATGAATGATATAAACCAACTCCCATGCCTCTGTGACTTTCAGAATGGAAGATATACCTCTTTGGATTTTGGTTGCTAGGGTAATCTGTTTGGTTGCTAGGGAGTGGCTTGGAGCTGCCAATGATGAAACTGCAAAGGCTTCTTGTCGCTATGAATGATATAAACCAACTCCCATGCCTCTGCGACATTCAGAATGGAGGATATCCCTCTTTGGATTTTGGTTTCTAGGGTACGCTGTTTGGTTGCTATGGAGTTGCTTGGCAGCTGCCAATGATGAAATTCCAAAGGCTTCTTGTCAGTATGAATGATATAATCCAACTCCCATGCCTGTGTGTCATTCAGAATGGAAGATATCCCTCTTTGGATTTTGGTTACTAAGTTACTCTGTTTGGTTGCTAGGGAGGGGCTAGGAAGTGTTGAGGTGATTCATGATTGGCTGTTTGCTGCCCCGAGTCAAATGAGACCACCCTCATGTTTCTATGACAATTCAGTCCGGAGATATCCCTTTGATCTCTTTCAATGAATGTCTATGGAACTTGTTGCTAAGGTGCTCTAAATGGTTGCTAGGGCGTGGCTTGATAGCTTCACAATGATCCTGAGAGATTGATTGGTCGTCTGAGTAAAATGAGCCCGCCCCCTTGTCTCTATGACACTGTGATCCAGAGCTATGTTCAATACAAAATCCCTATGCAATTTACCATAGTAGGTTAAACGCATGCATTTCATGGGCCGTCCTGCTCCATAGTAAGTCAATGGGGCAACTTTGGGCAGCTCCTGCCCCCCAGGGGTGCAACTTTTACCCCATTGTGAGGTATGTTCTTACAGAGCCTGCCAGCCTCTTCAAATGTGGCAAATCACAAGTTTCTGCGAAATCCTCGCTCTGAGCTACGACTCGTCAAAGTTTGTCGCAATGTTAAGTCAATACGATTTTTGGGCCGCTTTTTCGCCCCTGGGGCGAACACCGTACCCCCGATCGCTTATAAAAGTCATAGCACACCATTCCCGAATAATCCGCACGATTTGACGCCTCATTCATGGGTCTGTGACAAAAGCTGCGGGAGGAGTAGCGCGCCGAAATAACGGCGGAATAAAGAAGAAGAAGAAGAAGAAAACTAGAATGTACATTTCCTGAAGAAAATGTGAGTGGGTGCTTGGCATGGCAAAACTCGCCACTCGGTTGCTAGGTTGGCTTGAGTGGTTTCCTTGGCACTGCTGGGCGTTTGCTAGGGAACTAGGGATGGTTGCTAGGGCCGTTGCTAGGGTACCCAGGGTGGTTGCTAGGGTGTTGCTATGCGGTTGCTAGGGTACCCAGGATGGTTGCTATGGTACCCAGGGTGGTTGCTAAGGTGATACTATGTGGTTGCTAGGGTACTTGGGGTGGTTGCTAGGGTGTTGCTATGCGGTTGCTAGGGTACCCAGGATGGTTGCTAGGGCGGTTGCTAGGGTACCCAGGGTGGTTGCTAAGGTGTTGCTATGTGGTTGCTAGGGTACTTGGGGTGGTTGCTAGGGTGTTGCTATGCGGTTGCTAGGGTACCCAGGATGGTTGTTAGGGCCGTTGCTAGGGTACCCAGGGTGGTTGCTAAGGTGTTGCTATGTGGTTGCTAGGGTACTTGGGGTGGTTGCTAGGGTGTTGCTATGCGGTTGCTAGGGTAATCAGGATGGTTGCTAGGGTAGCTAGGATGGTTGCTAGGGCGGTTGCTAGGGTACTTGGGGTGGTTGCTAAGGTGTTGCTATGTGGTTGCTAGGGTACTTGGGGTGGTTGCTAGGGTGTTGCTATGTGGTTGCTAGGGTACCCAGGATGGTTGCTATGGAGTTGCATGATTAAACTGCAAAGGCTTCTTGTCACTATGAATGATATAAACCAACTCCCATGCCTCTGTGACATTCAGAATGGAAGATATCCCTCTTTGGATTTTGGTTGCTAGGGTACTCTGTTTGGTTGCTATGGAGTTGCATGATGAAACTGCAAAGGCTTCTTGTCACTATGAATGATATAAACCAACTCCCATGCCTCTGTGACATTTAGAATGGAAGATATCCCTATTTGGATTTTGGTTGCTAAGGTACTCTGTTTGGTTGATATGGAGTTGCATGATGAAACTGCAAAGGCTTCTTGTCACTATGAATGATATAAACCAACTCCCATGCCTCTGTGACATTCAGAATGGAAGATATCCCTCTTTGGATTTTGGTTGCTAGGGTACTCTGTTTGGTTGCTATGGAGTTGCATGATGAAACTGCAAAGGCTTCTTGTCACTATGAATGATATAAACCAACTCCCGTGCCTCTGTGACGTTCAGAATGGAAGATATCCGTATTTGGATTTTGGTTGCTAAGGTACTCTGTTTGGTTGCTATGGAGTTGCATGATGAAACTGCAAAGGCTTCTTATCACTATGAATGATATAAACCAACTCCCATGCCTCTGTGACATTCAGAATGGAAGATATCCCTCTTTGGATTTTGGTTGCTAGGGTACTCTGTTTGGTTGCTATGGAGTTGCATAATGAAACTGCAAAGGCTTCTTGTCACTATGAATGATATAAACCAACCCCCATGCCTCTGTGACATTCAGAATGAAAGATATACCTCTTTGGATTTTGGTTGCTGAGGTCCTCTGTTTGGTTGCTATGGAGTTGCTTGGAGCTGCCAATGATGAAACTGCAAAGGCTTCTTGTCACTATGAATAATATAAACCAACTCCCATGCCTCTGTGACATTCAGAATGGAAGATATCCCTCTTTGGATTTTGGTTGTTAAGGTGCTCGAAAATGGTTGCTAGGGAGGGGCTAGGAAGTATTGAGGTGATTCATGATTGGCTGTTCGCTGCCCCGAGTCAAATGAGACCACTCTCATGTTTCTATGACAATTCAGTCCGGAGATATTCCTTTGATCTCTTTCAATGAATGTCTATGGAACTTGTTGCTAAGGTGGTCTAAATGGTTGCTAGGGCGTGGCTTGATAGCTTCACAATGATCCTGAGAGATTGATTGGTCGTCTGAGTAAAATGAGCCCGCCCCCTTATCTCTATGACACTGTGATCCAGAGCTATGTTCAATACAAAATCCCTATGCAATTTACCATAGTAGGAAAAACGCGCTGTTTCATGGGCCGTCCCTCACCATAGTAAGTCACTGGGGCAACTTTGGGGGGCTCTTGTGCCCCAGGGGTACAACTTATACCCCACTGCGGGGTATCTTCTTGCACAGCTTGATAGCCTCTCCAAATGTGGTGATTTACAAGTTTCTACGAAATTCTCGCTCGGAGCTACGAGCCGTCAAAGTTGGCCGCAATGCATTGTCTATGCGATTTTTTGCCCGCTTTTTTGCCCCTGGGGCAAATACCGTACCCCCGATCGCTTATAAAAGTCATAGCACAGGTCTCCTCAATAGGGCGCACGATTTGACGCCTGTTTCATGGCTCTGTGACGAACGGTGCGGGAGGAGTAGCGTGCCGAAGTTTGTACGGAAGAAGAATAAGAATAAAAAGAATAAGAATAATAAGTATGTGAGATAATAATAGTGAGTGCTTTGGCAAGCACCCCCTAACTAGAATGTACATTTCCTGAAGAAAATGTGAGGGGGTGCTTGGCGTGGCAAAACTCGCCACTCGGTTGCTAGGGTGTAAGCAGTATTTCTATGTGCTAGAATGGAAGATATCCCTCTTTGGATTTTGGTTGCTAAGGTACTCTGTTTGGTTGCTAGGGAGTGGCCATGGATATCATAGGTCATTACTTATTGGTTACTTAAAAGGTGAGTCAAATGAGTGGGGGGGGGGGGGGGGGGGGGGTTACAGAGAGAGAGAGAGAGAGAGAAGGGCCTGCTTGTTTTTGTGTGTGTGTGAGAAAGTGACAGTTGAGATTCAAATTCATGAAAATTCCACCATTGTAAGTCAATGGGACTTTTTTGCCTACTTATTCGTCCGCTGTACGAACATCGTAGGTCTGATCGCTTAGAAAAGTCATAGCACACCTCTCCTCAATGAGGCGGTCGATTTGACACCTCATTCATGGGTCTACGACAAACGGTGCGGGAGGAGTAGCGCGCCGAAGTTTTGTCAAGGCGAATAGTAATAGTAACACTAGAATGTACATTTCCTGAAGAAAATGTGAGGGGGTGCTTGGCGTGGCAAAACTCGCCACTCGGTTGCTAGGGTGTAAGCAGTATTTCTATGTGCTAGAATGGAAGATATCCCTCTTTGGATTTTGGTTGCTAAGGTACTCTGTTTGGTTGCTAGGGAGTGGCCATGGATATCATAGGTCATTACTTATTGGTTACTTAAAAGGTGAGTCAAATGAGTGGGGGGGGGGGGGGGGGGGGGGGTTACAGAGAGAGAGAGAGAGAGAGAAGGGCCTGCTTGTTTTTGTGTGTGTGTGAGAAAGTGACAGTTGAGATTCAAATTCATGAAAATTCCACCATTGTAAGTCAATGGGACTTTTTTGCCTACTTATTCGTCCGCTGTACGAACATCGTAGGTCTGATCGCTTAGAAAAGTCATAGCACACCTCTCCTCAATGAGGCGGTCGATTTGACACCTCATTCATGGGTCTACGACAAACGGTGCGGGAGGAGTAGCGCGCCGAAGTTTTGTCAAGGCGAATAGTAATAGTAACACTAGAATGTACATTTCCTGAAGAAAATGTGAGGGGGTGCTTGGCGTGGCAAAACTCGCCACTATAGCCAACCAGCATGTCTGTATGATGTTATGGAGCTGAGATGTGGCTTCCTTTTATAGTTAAACGGTTGCTAGGATGCTCTAAATGGTTGTTATGGTGTGGGTACGCATTGAACATGTTGATATTTACAGAGTGATGTCCCACCCGAGTCAAAAGAGCCCAACCCCATCTCTGTACGAAGTTCTGATGCTGAGATATGGCTTATTTATATGATTGTATGGTTGCTAGGTTACTGTAAGTTGTTGCTAGGGTGTAGCTATGAAGTTGTCATGGCAGTACTTATTGTCTACTTGATAGGCCGAGTTAAAAGAACCCACCCGCAAGCATCTATCACTTTCTAATCCAAAGATATGATCTCACAAATTTTATGCCAATGTTAAGTCTATGGGACATTTTTTTTCGCCCACTGTACGAACATCGTACACCCGATCGCTTATAAAAGTCATAGCACACCTCTCCTTACTAAGCCGCACGATTTGACACCTCATTCATGGGTCTATGACAAACGGTGCGGGAGGAGTAGCGCGCCGAAGTTTTGTCAAAGCGAATAGTAATAGTAACACTAGAATGTACATTTCCTGAAGAAAATGTGAGTGGGTGCTTGGCGTGGCAAAACTCGCCACTCGGTTGCTAGGGTACTCTGTTTGGTTGCTAGGGAGTGGCTTGGCAGCTGCCAATCATGAAACTCCAAAGGCTTCTTGTCACTATGAATGATATAAACCAACTCCCATGCCTCTGTGACATTCAGAATGGAAGATATCTCTCTTTGGATTTTGGTTGCTAAGGTACTCTGTTTGGTTGCTATGGGCTGCCAATGATGAAACTGCAAAGGCTTCTTGTCACTATGAATGATATAAACCAACTCCCATGCCTCTGTGACATTCAGAATGGAAGATATCCCTCTTTGGATTTTGGTTACTAAGGTGCTCGAAAATGGTTGCTAGGGAGGGGCTAGGAAGTGTTGAGGTGATTCATGATTGGCTGTTTGCTGCCCCGAGTCAAATGAGCCCACCCTCATGTTTCTATGACAATTCAGTCCGGAGATATCCCTTTGATCTCTTTCAATGAATGTCTATGGAACTTGTTGTTAAGGTGGTCTAAATGGTTGCTAGGGCGTGGCTTGATAGCTTCAAAATGATCCTGAGATATTGATTGGTCGTCTGAGTAAAATGAGCCCGCCCCCTTATCTCTATGACACTGTGATCCAGAGCTATGTTCAATACAAAATCCCTATGCACTTTACCATAGTAGGAAAAACGCGCTGTTTCATGGGCCGTCCCTCACCATAGTATGTCAATGGGGCAACTTTGGGGGGCTCTTGTGCCCCAGGGGTACAACTTATACCCCACTGCGGGGTATCTTCTTGCACAGCTTGATAGCCTCTCCAAATGTGGTGATTCACAAGTTTCTACGAAATTCTCGCTCGGAGCTACGAGCCGTCAAAGTTGGCCGCAATGCATTGTCTATGCGTTTTTTTGCCCGCTTTTTTGCCCCTGGGGCAAACACCGTTACCCCGATCGCTTATAAAAGTCATAGCACAGGTCTCCTCAATAGGGCGCACGATTTGACGCCTGTTTCATGGCTCTGTGACGAACGGTGCGGGAGGAGTAGCGTGCCGAAGTTTGTACGGAAGAAGAATAAGAATAAGAATAATTATAATAAGTATGTGAGATAATAATAGTGAGTGCTTTGACAAGCACCCCCTAACTAGAATGTACATTTCCTGAAGAAAATGTGAGGGGGTGCTTGGCGTGGCAAAACTCGCCACTATAGCCAACCAGCATGTCTGTATGATGTTATGGAGCTGAGATGTGGCTTCCTTTTATAGTTAAACGGTTGCTAGGATGCTCTAAATGGTTGTTATGGTGTGGGTACGCATTGAACATGTTGATATTTACAGAGTGATGTCCCACCCGAGTCAAAAGAGCCCAACCCCATCTCTGTACGAAGTTCTGATGCTGAGATATGGCTTATTTATATGATTGTATGGTTGCTAGGTTACTGTAAGTTGTTGCTAGGGTGTAGCTATGAAGTTGTCATGGCAGTACTTATTGTCTACTTGATAGGCCGAGTTAAAAGAACCCACCCGCAAGCATCTATCACTTTCTAATCCAAAGATATGATCTCACAAATTTTATGCCAATGTTAAGTCTATGGGACATTTTTTTTCGCCCACTGTACGAACATCGTACACCCGATCGCTTATAAAAGTCATAGCACACCTCTCCTTACTAAGCCGCACGATTTGACACCTCATTCATGGGTCTATGACAAACGGTGCGGGAGGAGTAGCGCGCCGAAGTTTTGTCAAAGCGAATAGTAATAGTAACACTAGAATGTACATTTCCTGAAGAAAATGTGAGTGGGTGCTTGGCGTGGCAAAACTCGCCACTCGGTTGCTAGGGTACTCTGTTTGGTTGCTAGGGAGTGGCTTGGCAGCTGCCAATCATGAAACTCCAAAGGCTTCTTGTCACTATGAATGATATAAACCAACTCCCATGCCTCTGTGACATTCAGAATGGAAGATATCTCTCTTTGGATTTTGGTTGCTAAGGTACTCTGTTTGGTTGCTATGGGCTGCCAATGATGAAACTGCAAAGGCTTCTTGTCACTATGAATGATATAAACCAACTCCCATGCCTCTGTGACATTCAGAATGGAAGATATCCCTCTTTGGATTTTGGTTACTAAGGTGCTCGAAAATGGTTGCTAGGGAGGGGCTAGGAAGTGTTGAGGTGATTCATGATTGGCTGTTTGCTGCCCCGAGTCAAATGAGCCCACCCTCATGTTTCTATGACAATTCAGTCCGGAGATATCCCTTTGATCTCTTTCAATGAATGTCTATGGAACTTGTTGTTAAGGTGGTCTAAATGGTTGCTAGGGCGTGGCTTGATAGCTTCAAAATGATCCTGAGATATTGATTGGTCGTCTGAGTAAAATGAGCCCGCCCCCTTATCTCTATGACACTGTGATCCAGAGCTATGTTCAATACAAAATCCCTATGCACTTTACCATAGTAGGAAAAACGCGCTGTTTCATGGGCCGTCCCTCACCATAGTATGTCAATGGGGCAACTTTGGGGGGCTCTTGTGCCCCAGGGGTACAACTTATACCCCACTGCGGGGTATCTTCTTGCACAGCTTGATAGCCTCTCCAAATGTGGTGATTCACAAGTTTCTACGAAATTCTCGCTCGGAGCTACGAGCCGTCAAAGTTGGCCGCAATGCATTGTCTATGCGTTTTTTTGCCCGCTTTTTTGCCCCTGGGGCAAACACCGTTACCCCGATCGCTTATAAAAGTCATAGCACAGGTCTCCTCAATAGGGCGCACGATTTGACGCCTGTTTCATGGCTCTGTGACGAACGGTGCGGGAGGAGTAGCGTGCCGAAGTTTGTACGGAAGAAGAATAAGAATAAGAATAATTATAATAAGTATGTGAGATAATAATAGTGAGTGCTTTGACAAGCACCCCCTAACTAGAATGTACATTTCCTGAAGAAAATGTGAGGGGGTGCTTGGCGTGGCAAAACTCGCCACTCGGTTGCTAAGGTGGTTGCTAGGGTTCCTAGGATGGTTGCTAGGGTGGTTGCTAGGGTACCCAGGATGGTTACTAAGGTGTTGCTAGAGTGTTGCTATGCGGTTGCTAGGGTACCCAGGATGGTTGCTAAGGTACCTAGGATGGTTGCTAGGGTGGTTGCTAGGGTACCCAGGGTTGTTGCTAAGGTGTTGCTATGTGGTTGCTAGGGTACTTGGGATGGTTGCTAGGGTGTTGCTATGCGGTTGCTAGGGTACCTAGGATGGTTGCTAGGGCGGTTGCTAGGGTACTTGGGGTGGTTGCTAAGGTGTTGCTATGTGGTTGCTAGGGTACTTGGGGTGGTTGCTAGGGTGTTGCTAAGTGGTTGCTAGGGTATCCAGGATGGTTGCTAGGGCCGTTGCTAGGGTACCCAGGGTGGTTGCTAAGGTGATGCTATGTGGTTGCTAGGGTAATTGGGGTGGTTGCTATGGTGTTGCTATGCGGTTGCTAGGGTACCCAGGATGGTTGCTAGGGCGGTTGCTAGGGTACCCAGGGTGGTTGCTAAGGTGTTGCTATGTGGTTGCTAGGGTACTTGGGGTGGTTGCTAGGGTGTTGCTATGCGGTTGCTAGGGTACCCAGGATGGTTGCTAGGGCCGTTGCTATGGTACCCAGGGTGGTGCTATGAATGATATAAACCAACTCCCATGCCTCTGTGACATTCAGAATGGAAGATATCCCTCTTTGGATTTTGGTTGCTAGGGTACTCTGTTTGGTTGCTATGGAGTTGCATGATGAAACTGCAAAGGCTTCTTGTCACTATGAAGGATATAAACCAACTCCCATGCCTCTGTGACATTCAGAATGGAAGATATCCCTCTTTGGATTTTGGTTGCTAGGGTACTCTGTTTGGTTGCTATGGAGTTGCATGATGAAACTGCAAAGGCTTCTTGTCACTATGAATGATATAAACCAACTCCCGTGCCTCTGTGACATTCAGAATGGAAGATATCCCTCTTTGGATTTTGGTTGCTAGGGTACTCTGTTTGGTTGCTATGGAGTTCCATGATGAAACTGCAAAGGCTTATTGTCACTATGAATGATATAAACCAACTCCCGTGCCTCTGAGACGTTCAGAATGGAAGATATCCCTCTTTGGATTTTGGTTGCTAGGGTACTCTGTTTGGTTGCTATGGAGATGCGTGATGAAACTGCAAAGGCTTCTTGTCACTATGAATGATATAAACCAACTCCCATGCCTCTGTGACATTCAGAATGGAAGATATCCCTCTTTGGATTTTGGTTGCTAAGGTACTCTGTTTGGTTGCTATGGAGTTGCTTGGAGCTGCCAATGATGAAACTGCAAAGGCTTCTTGTCACTATGAATGATATAAACCAACTCCCATGCCTCTGTGACATTCAGAATGGAAGATATCCCTCTTTGGATTTTGGTTGTTAAGGTGCTCGACAATGGTTGCTAGGGAGGGGCTAGGAAGTATTGAGGTGATTCATGATTGGCTGTTTGTTGCCCCGAGTCAAATGAGACCACCCTCATGTTTCTATGACAATTCAGTCCGGAGATATCCCTTTGATCTTTTTCAATGGATGTCTATGGAACTTGTTGCTAAGGTTCTCTAAATGGTTGCTAGGGCGTGGCTTGATGGCTTCACAATGATCCTGAGATATTGATTGGTCGTCTGAGTAAAATGAGCCCACCCCCTTATCTCTATGACACTTTGATCCAGAGCTATGTTCAATACAAAATCCCTATGCAATTTACCATAGTAGGAAAAACGCGCTGTTTCATGGGCCGTCCCTCACCATAGTATGTCAATGGGGCAAATTTGGGGGGCTGTAGTGCCCCAGGGGTACAACTTATACCCCACTGCAGGGTATCTTCTTGCACAGCTTGATAGCCTCTCCAAATGTGGTGATTCACAAGTTTCTGCGAAATTCTCGCTCGGAGCTACGAGCCGTCAAAGTTGGCCGTAATGCATTGTCTATGCGATTTTTTGCCCGCTTTTTTGCCCCTGGGGCAAACACCGTACCCCCGATCGCTTATAAAAGTCATAGCACAGGTCTCCTCAATAGGGCGCACGATTTGACGCCTCATTCGTTGGTCTGTGACAAAAGCTGCGGGAGGAGTAGCGCGCCGAACTTTGTACGGAAGAAGAATAATAATAATAAGTATGAAGAATAATAATAGTGAGTGCTTTTGCAAAGCACCCCCTAACTAGAATGTACATTTCCTGAAGAAAATGTGAGGGGGTGCTTGGCGTGGCAAAACTCGCCACTCGGTTGCTAGGGTGTAAGCAGTATTTCTATGTGCTAGAATGGAAGATATCCCTCTTTGGATTTTGGTTGCTAAGGTACTCTGTTTGGTTGCTAGGGAGTGGCCATGGATATCATAGGTCATTACTTATTGGTTACTTAAAAGGTGAGTCAAATGAGTGGGGGGGGGGGGGGGGGGGGGGGTTACAGAGAGAGAGAGAGAGAGAGAAGGGCCTGCTTGTTTTTGTGTGTGTGTGAGAAAGTGACAGTTGAGATTCAAATTCATGAAAATTCCACCATTGTAAGTCAATGGGACTTTTTTGCCTACTCATTCGTCCGCTGTACGAACATCGTAGGTCTGATCGCTTAGAAAAGTCATAGCACACTTCTCCTCAATGAGGCGGTCGATTTGACACCTCATTCATGGGTCTATGACAAACGGTGCGGGAGGAGTAGCGCGCCGAAGTTTTGTCAAAGCGAATAGTAATAGTAACACTAGAATGTACATTTCCTGAAGAAAATGTGAGGGGGTGCTTGGCGTGGCAAAACTCGCCACTCGGTTGCTAAGGTGGTTGCTAGGGTTCCTAGGATGGTTGCTAGGGTGGTTGCTAGGGTACCCAAGATGGTTACTAAGGTGTTGCTAGGGTGTTGCTATGCGGTTGCTAGGGTACCCAGGATGGTTGCTAGGGCCGTTGCTAGGGTAACCAGGATGGTTGCTAAGGTACCTAGGATGGTTGCTAGGGTGGTTGCTAGGGTTCCCAGGGTTGTTGCTAAGGTGTTGCTATGTGGTTGCTAGGGTACCCAGGATGGTTACTAGGGCCGTTGCTAAGGTACCCAGGGTGGTTGCTAAGGTGTTGCTATGTGGTTGCTAGGGTAATTGGGGGTGGTTGCTAGGGTGTTGCTATGCGGTTGCTAGGGTACTTAGGATGGTTGCTAGGGTGGTTGCTAGGGTACCCAGGGTGGTTGCTAAGGTGATGCTATGTGGTTGCTAGGGTACTTGGGGTGGTTGCTAGGGTGTTGCTATGCGGTTGCTAGGGTACCCAGGATGGTTGCTAGGGTGGTTGCTAGGGTACCCAGGGTGGTTGCTAAGGTGATGCTATGTGGTTGCTAGGGTACTTTGGGTGGTTGCTAGGGTGTTGCTATGCGGTTGCTAGGGTACCCAGAATGGTTGCTAGGGCAGTTGCTAGGGTACCCAGGGTGGTTGCTAAGGTGTTGCTATGTGGTTGCTAGGGTACTTGGGGTGGTTGCTAGGGTGTTGCTATGCGGTTGCTAGGGTACCCAGGATGGTTGCTAGGGCGGTTGCTATGGTACCCAGGGTGGTGCTATGAATGATATAAACCAACTCCCATGCCTCTGTGACATTCAGAATGGAAGATATCCCTCTTTGGATTTTGGTTGCTAGGGTACTCTGTTTGGTTGCTATGGAGTTGCATGATGAAACTGCAAAGGCTTCTTGTCACTATGAATGATATAAACCAACTCCCGTGCCTCTGTGACATTCAGAATGGAAGATATCCCTCTTTGGATTTTGGTTGCTAGGGTACTCTGTTTGGTTGCTATGGAGTTGCATGATGAAACTGCAAAGGCTTCTTGTCACTATGAATGATATAAACCAACTCCCATGCCTCTGTGACATTCAGAATGGAAGATATCCCTCTTTGGATTTTGGTTACTAAGGTACTCTGTTTGGTTGCTATGGAGTTGCATGATGAAACTGCAAAGGCTTCTTGTCACTATGAATGATATAAACCAACTCCCATGCCTCTGTGACATTCAGAATGGAAGATATCCCTCTTTGGATTTTGGTTGCTAGGGTACTCTGTTTGGTTGCTATGGAGTTGCATGATGAAACTGCAAAGGCTTCTTGTCACTATGAATGATATAAACCAACTCCCGTGCCTCTGTGACGTTCAGAATGGAAGATATCCCTCTTTGGATTTTGGTTGCTAGGGTACTCTGTTTGGTTGCTATGGAGTTGCGTGATGAAACTGCAAAGGCTTCTTGTCACTATGAATGATATAAACCAACTCCCATGCCTCTGTGACATTCAGAATGGAAGATATCCCTCTTTGGATTTTGGTTGCTAGGGTACTCTGTTTGGTTGCTATGGAGTTGCGTGATGAAACTGCAAAGGCTCCTTGTCACTATGAATGATATAAACCAACTCCCGTGCCTCTGTGACATTCAGAATGGAAGATATCCCTCTTTGGATTTTGGTTGCTAGGGTGACTCTGTTTGGTTGCTATGGAGTTGCATGATGAAACTGCAAAGGCTTCTTGTCACTATGAATGATATAAACCAACTCCCATGCCTCTGTGACATTCAGAATGCAAGATATCCCTCTTTGGATTTTGGTTGCTAGGGTGACTCTGTTTGGTTGCTATGGAGTTGCATGATGAAACTGCAAAGGCTTCTTGTCACTATGAATGATATAAACCAACTCCCATGCCTCTGTGACATTCGGAATGCAAGATATCCCTCTTTGGATTTTGGTTGCTAGGGTACTCTGTTTGGTTGCTATGGAGTTGCATGATGAAACTGCAAAGGCTTCTTGTCACTATGAATGATATAAACAAACTCCCATGCCTCTGTGACATTCAGAATGCAAGATATCCGTCTTTGGATTTTGGTTGCTAAGTTGCTCGACAATGGTTGCTAGGGAGGGGCTAGGGTGTGTTGAGGTGATTCATGATTGGTTGTTTGCTGCCCCGAGTCAAACGAGACCACCCTCATATTTCTATGACAATTCAGTCCGGAGATATCCCTTTGATCTCTTTCAATGGATGTCTATGGAACTTGTTGCTAAGGTTCTCTAAATGGTTGCTAGGGCGTGGCTTGATGGCTTCACAATGATCCTGAGATATTGATTGGTCGTCTGAGTAAAATGAGCCCACCCCCTTATCTCTATGATACTGTGATCCAGAGCTATGATCAATACAAAATCCCTAAGCATTTTACCATAGTAGGAAAAACGCGCTGTTTCATGGGCCGTCCCTCACCATAGTATGTCAATGGGGCAACTTTGGGGGGCTCTTGTGCCCCAGGGGTAGAACTTATACCCCACTGCGGGGTATCTTCTTGCACAGCTTGATAGCCTCTCCAAATATGGTGATTCACAACTTTCTACGAAATTCTCGCTCGGAGCTACGAGGCGTCAAAGTTGGCCGCAATGCATTGTCTATGGGATTTTTTGCCCGCTTTTTTGCCCCTGGGGCAAACACCGTTACCCCGATCGCTTATAAAAGTCATAGCACACCATTCCCGAATAATCCGCACAATTTGACGCCTCATTCGTTGGTCTGTGACAAAAGCTGCGGGAGGAGTAGCGCGTCAAACTTTGTACGGAAGAAGAAGAATAATAATAATAAGTATGAAGAATAATAATAGTGAGTGCTTTGGCAAGCACCCCCTAACTAGAATGTACATTTCCTGAAGAAAATGTGAGGGGGTGCTTGGCGTGGCAAAACTCGCCACTATAGCCAACCAGCATGTCTGTATGATGTTATGGAGCTGAGATATGGCTTCCTTTTATAGTTAAACGGTTGCTAGGATGCTCTAAATGGTTGTTATGGTGTGGGTACACATTGAACATGTTGATATTTACAGAGTGATGTCCCACCCGAGTCAAAAGAGCCCAACCCCTTCTCTGTACGAAGTTCTGATGCTGAGATATTTCTTATTTATATGATTGTATGGTTGCTAGGGTACTGTAAGTTGTTGCTAGGGTGTAGCTATGAAGTTGTCATGTCAGTACTTATTGTCTACTTGATAGGCCGAGTTAAAAGAACCCACCCCCAAGCATCTATCACTTTCTAATCCAAAGATATGATCTCACAAATTTTATGCCAATGTTAAGTCTATGGGACATTTTATTTCGCCCACTGTACGAACATCGTACACCCGATCGCTTATAAAAGTCATAGCACACCTCTCCTTAATAAGCCGCACGATTTGATACCTCATTCATGGGTCTACGACAAACGGTGCGGGAGGAGTAGCGCGCTGAAGTTTTGTAAAGTCGAATAGTAATAGTAACACTAGAATGTACATTTCCTGAAGAAAATGTGAGGGGGTGCTTGGCGTGGCAAAACTCGCCACTATAGCCAACCAGCATGTCTGTATGATGTTATGGAGCTGAGATGTGGCTTCCTTTTATAGTTAAACGGTTGCTAGGATGCTCTAAATGGTTGTTATGGTGTGGGTACGCATTGAACATGTTGATATTTACAGAGTGATGTCCCACCCGAGTCAAAAGAGCCCAACCCCATCTCTGTACGAAGTTCTGATGCTGAGATATGGCTTATTTATATGATTGTATGGTTGCTAGGTTACTGTAAGTTGTTGCTAGGGTGTAGCTATGAAGTTGTCATGGCAGTACTTATTGTCTACTTGATAGGCCGAGTTAAAAGAACCCACCCGCAAGCATCTATCACTTTCTAATCCAAAGATATGATCTCACAAATTTTATGCCAATGTTAAGTCTATGGGACATTTTTTTTCGCCCACTGTACGAACATCGTACACCCGATCGCTTATAAAAGTCATAGCACACCTCTCCTTACTAAGCCGCACGATTTGACACCTCATTCATGGGTCTACGACAAACGGTGCGGGAGGAGTAGCGCGCCGAAGTTTTGTAAAGTCGAATAGTAATAGTAACACTAGAATGTACATTTCCTGAAGAAAATGTGAGGGGGTGCTTGGCGTGGCAAAACTCGCCACTATAGCCAACCAGCATGTCTGTATGATGTTATGGAGCTGAGATGTGGCTTCCTTTTATAGTTAAACGGTTGCTAGGATGCTCTAAATGGTTGTTATGGTGTGGGTACGCATTGAACATGTTGATATTTACAGAGTGATGTCCCACCCGAGTCAAAAGAGCCCAACCCCATCTCTGTACGAAGTTCTGATGCTGAGATATGGCTTATTTATATGATTGTATGGTTGCTAGGTTACTGTAAGTTGTTGCTAGGGTGTAGCTATGAAGTTGTCATGGCAGTACTTATTGTCTACTTGATAGGCCGAGTTAAAAGAACCCACCCGCAAGCATCTATCACTTTCTAATCCAAAGATATGATCTCACAAATTTTATGCCAATGTTAAGTCTATGGGACATTTTTTTTCGCCCACTGTACGAACATCGTACACCCGATCGCTTATAAAAGTCATAGCACACCTCTCCTTACTAAGCCGCACGATTTGACACCTCATTCATGGGTCTACGACAAACGGTGCGGGAGGAGTAGCGCGCCGAAGTTTTGTAAAGTCGAATAGTAATAGTAACACTAGAATGTACATTTCCTGAAGAAAATGTGAGGGGGTGCTTGGCGTGGCAAAACTCGCCACTATAGCCAACCAGCATGTCTGTATGATGTTATGGAGCTGAGATGTGGCTTCCTTTTATAGTTAAACGGTTGCTAGGATGCTCTAAATGGTTGTTATGGTGTGGGTACGCATTGAACATGTTGATATTTACAGAGTGATGTCCCACCCGAGTCAAAAGAGCCCAACCCCATCTCTGTACGAAGTTCTGATGCTGAGATATGGCTTATTTATATGATTGTATGGTTGCTAGGTTACTGTAAGTTGTTGCTAGGGTGTAGCTATGAAGTTGTCATGGCAGTACTTATTGTCTACTTGATAGGCCGAGTTAAAAGAACCCACCCGCAAGCATCTATCACTTTCTAATCCAAAGATATGATCTCACAAATTTTATGCCAATGTTAAGTCTATGGGACATTTTTTTTCGCCCACTGTACGAACATCGTACACCCGATCGCTTATAAAAGTCATAGCACACCTCTCCTTACTAAGCCGCACGATTTGACACCTCATTCATGGGTCTACGACAAACGGTGCGGGAGGAGTAGCGCGCCGAAGTTTTGTAAAGTCGAATAGTAATAGTAACACTTCCCGTGTGTGTGTGTGTGTGTGTGTGTGTGTGTGTGTGTGTGTGTGTGTGTGTGTGTGTGTGTGTGTGTGTGTGTGTGTGTGTGTGTGTGTGTGTGTGTGTGTGTGTGTGCGCACCTGGTATTCATCACGTCCTGGGGACCAAATGTCCCCACAAGGATAGTAATACCAGTAAATCTGAATCTTGTGGGGACATTTTTTGGTCCCCATGAGGAAACAAGCTTATAAATCATACAGCATAAAGTTTTTTGAAAATCTAAAAATGCAGCATGTTTCCTGTGAGGGCTAAGTTTAGGTGTAGGGTTGGTGTAGGGCAATAGCACATACAGATTGTACAGTATAAAATCCATTACGCCTATGGGATGTCCCCATAAAACATGGAAACCCAACATGTGTGTGTGTGTGTGTGTGTGGTTTATGAGGACACAAATGTGTATAATGACATGGGTATGACAGAGGTATTACAATATGAAGGTGGTTTATGAGGACACTGCCTATGTCCCCGTAATTCAAAAGACTTAAAAAACATACTAAATGGGGTTTTTTTTGACAATCTAAAAATGCACAAAGTCTCTTGTGAGGGCTAAGTTTAGGTGTAGGGCAATAGCACACACAGTTTGTTCAGTATAAAATCCATTACGCCTATGGAGTCCCCATAAACCACAAAAACCAACAAGTGTGTGTGTGTGTTTATACTTTTAAGGAAAAAGATTCATTACAACAAGAAATATTTAATTCTTTAAATATGAAATATTTACATATTAAATTCCCACCTCTAACGGAGACAAAACCAAGGAACTTTAAAATATGTTTTGATGGATATACCTTGATGTAATATAATGATATACACATAAAATATAATATTTACACATCACCAAGAATGACAATTTTGTAGATTTTTTTTTTGTAATTTCTTTAAGATTTTATATATTAAATAAATAAAGGTGGTTGCTAGGGTGAATGGGACGGTTGCAAGGGTGCTGCTATGTGGTTGCTATGGTACCCAGGATGGTTGCTAGGTTGTTGCTAAGGTACTTGGGGTGGTTGCTAGGGTGTTGCTAAGTGGTTGCTAGGGTACCCAGGATGGTTGCTAGGGCGGTTGCTAGGGTACCCAGGGTGGTTGCTAAGGTGTTGCTATGTGGTTGCTAGGGTACTTGGGATGGTTGCTAGGGTGTTGCTATGCGGTTGCTAGGGTACCTAGGATGGTTGCTAGGGCGGTTGCTAGGGTACTTGGGGTGGTTGCTAAGGTGTTGCTATGTGGTTGCTAGGGTACTTGGGATGGTTGCTAGGGTGTTGCTATGCGGTTGCTAGGGTACCCAGGATGGTTGCTAGGGCGGTTGCTAGGGTACCCAGGGTGGTTGCTAAGGTGATGCTTTGTGGTTGCTAGGGTAATTGGGGCGGTTGCTAGGGTGTTGCTATGCGGTTGCTAGGGTACCCAGGATGGTTGCTAGGGCGGTTGCTAGGGTACCCAGGGTGGTGCTATGAATGATATAAACCAACTCCCATGCCTCTGTGACATTCAGAATGGAAGATATCCCTCTTTGGATTTTGGTTGCTAGGGTACTCTGTTTGGTTGCTATGGAGTTGCATGATGAAACTGCAAAGGCGTCTTGTCACTATGAATGAAATAAACCAACTCCCATGCCTCTGTGACATTCAGAATGGAAGATATCCCTCTTTGGAATTTGGTTGCTAGGGTACTCTGTTTGGTTGCTATGGAGTTGCATGATGAAACTGCAAAGGCTTCTTGTCACTATGAATGATATAAACCAACTCCCATGCCTCTGTGACATTCAGAATGGAAGATATCCCTCTTTGGATTTTGGTTGCTAGGGTACTCTGTTTGGTTGCTATGGAGTTGCATGATGAAAGTGCAAAGGCTTCTTGTCACTATGAATGATATAAACCAACTCCCGTGCCTCTGTGACATTCAGAATGGAAGATATCCCTCTTTGGATTTTGGTTGCTAGGGTACTCTGTTTGGTTGCTATGGAGTTGCATGATGAACCTGCAAAGGCTTATTGTCACTATGAATGATATAAACCAACTCCCATGCCTCTGTGACATTCAGAATGGAAGATATCCCTCTTTGTATTTTGGTTGCTAGGGTACTCTGTTTGGTTGCTATGGAGTTGCATGATGAAACTGCAAAGGCTTCTTGTCACTATGAATGATATAAACCAACTCCCATGCCTCTGTGACATTCAGAATGGAAGATATCCCTCTTTGGATTTTGGTTGCTAGGGTACTCTGTTTGGTTGCTATGGAGTTGCATGATGAAACTGCAAAGGCTTCTTGTCACTATTTATGATATAAACCAACTCCCATGCCTCTGTGACATTCAGAATGGAAGATATCCCTCTTTGGATTTTGGTTACTAAGGTGGTCGACAATGGTTGCTAGGGAGGGGCTAGGAATTGTTGAGGTGATTCATGATTGGCCGTTTGCTGGCCCGAGTCAAATGAGACCACCCTCATGCTTCTATGACAATTCAGTCCGGAGATATCCCTTTGATCTCTTTCAATGGATGTCTATGGAACTTGTTGCTAAGGTTCTCTAAATGGTTGCTAGGGCGTGGCTTGATGGCTTCACAATGATCCTGAGATATTGATTGGTCGTCTGAGTAAAATGAGCCCACCCCCTTATCTCTATGACACTGTGATCCAGAGCTATGTTCAATACAAAATCCCTATGCACTTCACCATAGTAGGAAAAACGCGCTGTTTCATGGGCCGTCCCTCACCATAGTAAGTCAAAGGGGCAACTTTGGGGGGCTCTTGTGCCCCAGGGGTACAACTTATACCCCACTGCGGGGTATCTTCTTGCACAGCTTGATAGCCTCTCCAAATGTGGTGATTCACAAGTTTCTACGAAATTCTCGCTCGGAGCTACGAGCCGTCAAAGTTGGCCGCAATGCATTGTCTATGCGTTTTTTTGCCCGCTTTTTTGCCCCTGGGGCAAATACCGTACCCCCGATCGCTTATAAAAGTCATAGCACAGGTGTCCTCAATAGGGCGCACGATTTGACGCCTGTTTCATGGCTCTGTGACGAACGGTGCGGGAGGAGTAGCGCGCCGAAGTTTGTACGGAAGAAGAATAATAATAACTAGAATGTACATTTCCTGAAGAAAATGTGAGGGGGTGCTTGGCGTGGCAAAACTCGCCACTATAGCCAACCAGCATGTCTGTATGATGTTATGGAGCTGAGATGTGGCTTCCTTTTATAGTTAAACGGTTGCTAGGATGCTCTAAATGGTTGTTATGGTGTGGGTACGCATTGAACATGTTGATATTTACAGAGTGATGTCCCACCCGAGTCAAAAGAGCCCAACCCCATCTCTGTACGAAGTTCTGATGCTGAGATATGGCTTATTTATATGATTGTATGGTTGCTAGGTTACTGTAAGTTGTTGCTAGGGTGTAGCTATGAAGTTGTCATGGCAGTACTTATTGTCTACTTGATAGGCCGAGTTAAAAGAACCCACCCGCAAGCATCTATCACTTTCTAATCCAAAGATATGATCTCACAAATTTTATGCCAATGTTAAGTCTATGGGACATTTTTTTTCGCCCACTGTACGAACATCGTACACCCGATCGCTTATAAAAGTCATAGCACACCTCTCCTTACTAAGCCGCACGATTTGACACCTCATTCATGGGTCTACGACAAACGGTGCGGGAGGAGTAGCGCGCCGAAGTTTTGTAAAGTCGAATAGTAATAGTAACACTAGAATGTACATTTCCTGAAGAAAATGTGAGGGGGTGCTTGGCGTGGCAAAACTCGGCACTCGGTTGCTAGGGTACCCAGGATGGTTGCTAGGGCCGTTGCTAGGGTACCCAGGGTGGTTGCTAAGGTGTTTCTATGCGGTTGCTAGGGTAATCAGGATGGTTGCTAGGGTACCTAGGATGGTTGCTAGGGCGGTTGCTAGGGTACCCAGGGTGGTTGCTAAGGTGTTGCTATGTGGTTGCTAGGGTACTTGGGGTGGTTGCTAGGGTGTTGCTATGCGGTTGCTAGGGTACCCAGGATGGTTGCTAGGGTGGTTGCTAGGGTACCCAGGGTGGTTGCTAAGGTGATGGTATGTGGTTGCTAGGGTAATTGGGGTGGTTGCTAGGGTGTTGCTATGCGGTTGCTAGGGTACCCAGGATGGTTGCTAGGGCGGTTGCTAGGGTACCCAGGGTGGTTGCTAAGGTGTTGCTATGTGGTTGCTAGGGTACTTGGGGTGGTTGCTAGGGTGTTGCTATGCGGTTGCTAGGGTACCCAGGATGGTTGCTAGGGCCGTTGCTATGGTACCCAGGGTGGTGCTATGAATGATATAAACCAACTCCCATGCCTCTGTGACATTCAGAATGGAAGATATCCCTCTTTGGATTTTGGTTGCTAGGGTACTCTGTTTGGTTGCTATGGAGTTGCATGATGAAACTGCAAAGGCTTCTTGTCACTATGAATGATATAAACCAACTCCCATGGCTCTGTGACATTCAGAATGGAAGATATCCCTCTTTGGATTTTGGTTGCTAGGGTACTCTGTTTGGTTGCTATGGAGTTGCATGATGAAACTGCAAAGGCTTCTTGTCACTATGAATGATATAAACCAACTCCCATGCCTCTGTGACATTCAGAATGGAAGATATCCCTCTTTGGATTTTGGTTGCTAGGGTACTCTGTTTGGTTGCTATGGAGTTGCGTGATGAAACTGCAAAGGCTTCTTGTCACTATGAATGATATAAACCAACTCCCGTGCCTCTGTGACGTTCAGAATGGAAGATATCCCTCTTTGGATTTTGGTTGCTAGGGTACTCTGTTTGGTTGCTATGGAGTTGCGTGATGAAACTGCAAAGGCTTCTTGTCACTATGAATGATATAAACCAACTCCCGTGCCTCTGTGACGTTCAGAATGGAAGATATCCCTCTTTGGATTTTGGTTGTTAAGGTGGTCTATTTGGTTGCTATGGAGTTGCTTGGAGCTGCCAATGATGAAACTGCAGAGGCTTCTTGTCACTATAAATGATATAAACCAAGTCCCATGCCTCTGTGACATTCAGAATGGAAGATATCCCTCTTTGGATTTTGGTTACTAAGGTGCTCGAAAATGGTTGCTAGGGAGGGGCTAGGAAGTGTTGAGGTGATTCATGATTGGCTGTTTGCTGCCCCGAGTCAAATGAGCCCACCCTCATGTTTCTATGACAATTCAGTCCGGAGATATCCCTTTGATCTCTTTCAATGAATGTCTATGGAACTTGTTGTTAAGGTGGTCTAAATGGTTGCTAGGGCGTGGCTTGATAGCTTCAAAATGATCCTGAGATATTGATTGGTCGTCTGAGTAAAATGAGCCCGCCCCCTTATCTCTATGACACTGTGATCCAGAGCTATGTTCAATACAAAATCCCTATGCACTTTACCATAGTAGGAAAAACGCGCTGTTTCATGGGCCGTCCCTCACCATAGTATGTCAATGGGGCAACTTTGGGGGGCTCTTGTGCCCCAGGGGTACAACTTATACCCCACTGCGGGGTATCTTCTTGCACAGCTTGATAGCCTCTCCAAATGTGGTGATTCACAAGTTTCTACGAAATTCTCGCTCGGAGCTACGAGCCGTCAAAGTTGGCCGCAATGCATTGTCTATGCGTTTTTTTGCCCGCTTTTTTGCCCCTGGGGCAAACACCGTTACCCCGATCGCTTATAAAAGTCATAGCACAGGTCTCCTCAATAGGGCGCACGATTTGACGCCTGTTTCATGGCTCTGTGACGAACGGTGCGGGAGGAGTAGCGTGCCGAAGTTTGTACGGAAGAAGAATAAGAATAAGAATAATTATAATAAGTATGTGAGATAATAATAGTGAGTGCTTTGACAAGCACCCCCTAACTAGAATGTACATTTCCTGAAGAAAATGTGAGGGGGTGCTTGGCGTGGCAAAACTCGCCACTCGGTTGCTAGGGTACCCAGGATGGTTGCTAGGGCCGTTGCTAGGGTACCCAGGGTGGTTGCTAGGGTGTTGCTATGCGGTTGCTAGGGTACCCAGGATGGTTGCTAGGGCGGTTGCTAGGGTACCCAGGGTGGTTGCTAAGGTGTTGCTATGTGGTTGCTAGGGTACTTTGGGTGGTTGCTAGGGTGTTGCTATGCGGTTGCTAGGGTACCCAGGATTGTTGCTAGGGCCGTTGCTATGGTACCCAGGGTGGTGCTATGAATGATATAAACCAACTCCCATGCCTCTGTGACGTTCAGAATGGAAGATATCCCTCTTTGGATTTTGGTTGCTAGGGTACTCTGTTTGGTTGCTATGGAGTTGCATGATGAAACTGCAAAGGCTTCTTGTCACTATGAATGATATAAACCAACTCCCGTGCCTCTGTGACATTCAGAATGGAAGATATCCCTCTTTGGATTTTGGTTGCTAGGGTACTCTGTTTGGTTGCTATGGAGTTCCATGATGAAACTGCAAAGGCTTATTGTCACTATGAATGATATAAACCAACTCCCGTGCCTCTGTGACGTTCAGAATGGAAGATATCCCTCTTTGGATTTTGGTTGCTAGGGTACTCTGTTTGGTTGCTATGGAGTTGCGTGATCAAACTGCAAAGGCTTCTTGTCACTATGAATGATATAAACCAAGTCCCATGCCTCTGTGACATTCAGAATGGAAGATATCCCTCTTTGGATTTTGGTTACTAAGGTGGGCGACAATGGTTGCTAGGGAGGGGCTAGGAAGTGTTGAGGTGATTCATGATTGGCCCTTCGCTGGCCCGAGTCAAATGAGACCACCCTCATGCTTCTATGACAATTCAGTCCGGAGATATCCCTTTGATCTCTTTCAATGGATGTCTATGGAACTTGTTGCTAAGGTTCTCTAAATGGTTGCTAGGGCGTGGCTTGATGGCTTCACAATGATCCTGAGATATTGATTGGTCGTCTGAGTAAAATGAGCCCGCCCCCTTATCTCTATGACACTGTGATCCAGAGCTATGATCAATACAAAATCCCTATGCACTTTACCATAGTAGGAAAAACGCGCTGTTTCATGGGCTGTCCCTCACCATAGTATGTCAATGGGGCAACTTTGGGGGGCTCTTGTGCCTCAGGGGTACAACTTATACCCCACTGCGGGGTATCTTCTTGCACAGCTTGATAGCCTCTCCAAATGTGGTGATTCACAAGTTTCTACGAAATTCTCGCTCGGAGCTACGAGCCGTCAAAGTTGGCCGCAATGCATTGTCTATGCGTTTTTTTGCCCGCTTTTTTGCCCCTGGGGCAAACACCGTTACCCCGATCGCTTATAAAAGTCATAGCACATCATTCCCGAATAATCCGCACGATTTGACGCCTCATTCATGGGTCTGTGACAAACGGTGCGGGAGGAGTAGCGCGTCAAAATTTGTATGGAAGAAGAAGAAGAAGAATAATAATAACTAGAATGTACATTTCCTGAAGAAAATGTGAGGGGGTGCTTGGCGTGGCAAAACTCGCCACTCGGTTGCTAAGGTGGTTGCTAGGGTTCCTAGGATGGTTGCTAGGGTGGTTGCTAGGGTACCCAGGATGGTTACTAAGGTGTTGCTAGAGTGTTGCTATGCGGTTGCTAGGGTACCCAGGATGGTTGCTAAGGTACCTAGGATGGTTGCTAGGGTGGTTGCTAGGGTACCCAGGGTTGTTGCTAAGGTGTTGCTATGTGGTTGCTAGGGTACTTGGGATGGTTGCTAGGGTGTTGCTATGCGGTTGCTAGGGTACCTAGGATGGTTGCTAGGGCGGTTGCTAGGGTACTTGGGGTGGTTGCTAAGGTGTTGCTATGTGGTTGCTAGGGTACTTGGGGTGGTTGCTAGGGTGTTGCTAAGTGGTTGCTAGGGTATCCAGGATGGTTGCTAGGGCCGTTGCTAGGGTACCCAGGGTGGTTGCTAAGGTGATGCTATGTGGTTGCTAGGGTAATTGGGGTGGTTGCTATGGTGTTGCTATGCGGTTGCTAGGGTACCCAGGATGGTTGCTAGGGCGGTTGCTAGGGTACCCAGGGTGGTTGCTAAGGTGTTGCTATGTGGTTGCTAGGGTACTTGGGGTGGTTGCTAGGGTGTTGCTATGCGGTTGCTAGGGTACCCAGGATGGTTGCTAGGGCCGTTGCTATGGTACCCAGGGTGGTGCTATGAATGATATAAACCAACTCCCATGCCTCTGTGACATTCAGAATGGAAGATATCCCTCTTTGGATTTTGGTTGCTAGGGTACTCTGTTTGGTTGCTATGGAGTTGCATGATGAAACTGCAAAGGCTTCTTGTCACTATGAAGGATATAAACCAACTCCCATGCCTCTGTGACATTCAGAATGGAAGATATCCCTCTTTGGATTTTGGTTGCTAGGGTACTCTGTTTGGTTGCTATGGAGTTGCATGATGAAACTGCAAAGGCTTCTTGTCACTATGAATGATATAAACCAACTCCCGTGCCTCTGTGACATTCAGAATGGAAGATATCCCTCTTTGGATTTTGGTTGCTAGGGTACTCTGTTTGGTTGCTATGGAGTTCCATGATGAAACTGCAAAGGCTTATTGTCACTATGAATGATATAAACCAACTCCCGTGCCTCTGAGACGTTCAGAATGGAAGATATCCCTCTTTGGATTTTGGTTGCTAGGGTACTCTGTTTGGTTGCTATGGAGATGCGTGATGAAACTGCAAAGGCTTCTTGTCACTATGAATGATATAAACCAACTCCCATGCCTCTGTGACATTCAGAATGGAAGATATCCCTCTTTGGATTTTGGTTGCTAAGGTACTCTGTTTGGTTGCTATGGAGTTGCTTGGAGCTGCCAATGATGAAACTGCAAAGGCTTCTTGTCACTATGAATGATATAAACCAACTCCCATGCCTCTGTGACATTCAGAATGGAAGATATCCCTCTTTGGATTTTGGTTGTTAAGGTGCTCGACAATGGTTGCTAGGGAGGGGCTAGGAAGTATTGAGGTGATTCATGATTGGCTGTTTGTTGCCCCGAGTCAAATGAGACCACCCTCATGTTTCTATGACAATTCAGTCCGGAGATATCCCTTTGATCTTTTTCAATGGATGTCTATGGAACTTGTTGCTAAGGTTCTCTAAATGGTTGCTAGGGCGTGGCTTGATGGCTTCACAATGATCCTGAGATATTGATTGGTCGTCTGAGTAAAATGAGCCCACCCCCTTATCTCTATGACACTTTGATCCAGAGCTATGTTCAATACAAAATCCCTATGCAATTTACCATAGTAGGAAAAACGCGCTGTTTCATGGGCCGTCCCTCACCATAGTATGTCAATGGGGCAAATTTGGGGGGCTGTAGTGCCCCAGGGGTACAACTTATACCCCACTGCAGGGTATCTTCTTGCACAGCTTGATAGCCTCTCCAAATGTGGTGATTCACAAGTTTCTGCGAAATTCTCGCTCGGAGCTACGAGCCGTCAAAGTTGGCCGTAATGCATTGTCTATGCGATTTTTTGCCCGCTTTTTTGCCCCTGGGGCAAACACCGTACCCCCGATCGCTTATAAAAGTCATAGCACAGGTCTCCTCAATAGGGCGCACGATTTGACGCCTCATTCGTTGGTCTGTGACAAAAGCTGCGGGAGGAGTAGCGCGCCGAACTTTGTACGGAAGAAGAATAATAATAATAAGTATGAAGAATAATAATAGTGAGTGCTTTTGCAAAGCACCCCCTAATAAGTATGAAGAATAATAATAGTGAGTGCTTTGGCAAGCACCCCCTAACTAGAATGTACATTTCCTGAAGAAAATGTGAGGGGGTGCTTGGCGTGGCAAAACTCGCCACTCGGTTGCTAAGGTGGTTGCTAGGGTTCCTAGGATGGTTGCTAGGGTGGTTGCTAGGGTACCCAGGATGGTTACTAAGGTGTTGCTAGAGTGTTGCTATGCGGTTGCTAGGGTACCCAGGATGGTTGCTAAGGTACCTAGGATGGTTGCTAGGGTGGTTGCTAGGGTACCCAGGGTTGTTGCTAAGGTGTTGCTATGTGGTTGCTAGGGTACTTGGGATGGTTGCTAGGGTGTTGCTATGCGGTTGCTAGGGTACCTAGGATGGTTGCTAGGGCGGTTGCTAGGGTACTTGGGGTGGTTGCTAAGGTGTTGCTATGTGGTTGCTAGGGTACTTGGGGTGGTTGCTAGGGTGTTGCTAAGTGGTTGCTAGGGTATCCAGGATGGT
The DNA here is from genome assembly GCF_936440315.1 of Barbus barbus. Taxonomy (NCBI): domain Eukaryota; kingdom Metazoa; phylum Chordata; class Actinopteri; order Cypriniformes; family Cyprinidae; genus Barbus; species Barbus barbus. The sequence continues at coordinate 26,684,742 of NC_136715.1, read as the reverse complement.
TGCTAGGGCCGTTGCTAGGGTACCCAGGGTGGTTGCTAAGGTGATGCTATGTGGTTGCTAGGGTAATTGGGGTGGTTGCTATGGTGTTGCTATGCGGTTGCTAGGGTACCCAGGATGGTTGCTAGGGCGGTTGCTAGGGTACCCAGGGTGGTTGCTAAGGTGTTGCTATGTGGTTGCTAGGGTACTTGGGGTGGTTGCTAGGGTGTTGCTATGCGGTTGCTAGGGTACCCAGGATGGTTGCTAGGGCCGTTGCTATGGTACCCAGGGTGGTGCTATGAATGATATAAACCAACTCCCATGCCTCTGTGACATTCAGAATGGAAGATATCCCTCTTTGGATTTTGGTTGCTAGGGTACTCTGTTTGGTTGCTATGGAGTTGCATGATGAAACTGCAAAGGCTTCTTGTCACTATGAAGGATATAAACCAACTCCCATGCCTCTGTGACATTCAGAATGGAAGATATCCCTCTTTGGATTTTGGTTGCTAGGGTACTCTGTTTGGTTGCTATGGAGTTGCATGATGAAACTGCAAAGGCTTCTTGTCACTATGAATGATATAAACCAACTCCCGTGCCTCTGTGACATTCAGAATGGAAGATATCCCTCTTTGGATTTTGGTTGCTAGGGTACTCTGTTTGGTTGCTATGGAGTTCCATGATGAAACTGCAAAGGCTTATTGTCACTATGAATGATATAAACCAACTCCCGTGCCTCTGAGACGTTCAGAATGGAAGATATCCCTCTTTGGATTTTGGTTGCTAGGGTACTCTGTTTGGTTGCTATGGAGATGCGTGATGAAACTGCAAAGGCTTCTTGTCACTATGAATGATATAAACCAACTCCCATGCCTCTGTGACATTCAGAATGGAAGATATCCCTCTTTGGATTTTGGTTGCTAAGGTACTCTGTTTGGTTGCTATGGAGTTGCTTGGAGCTGCCAATGATGAAACTGCAAAGGCTTCTTGTCACTATGAATGATATAAACCAACTCCCATGCCTCTGTGACATTCAGAATGGAAGATATCCCTCTTTGGATTTTGGTTGTTAAGGTGCTCGACAATGGTTGCTAGGGAGGGGCTAGGAAGTATTGAGGTGATTCATGATTGGCTGTTTGCTGCCCCGAGTCAAATGAGACCACCCTCATGTTTCTATGACAATTCAGTCCGGAGATATCCCTTTGATCTTTTTCAATGGATGTCTATGGAACTTGTTGCTAAGGTTCTCTAAATGGTTGCTAGGGCGTGGCTTGATGGCTTCACAATGATCCTGAGATATTGATTGGTCGTCTGAGTAAAATGAGCCCACCCCCTTATCTCTATGACACTTTGATCCAGAGCTATGTTCAATACAAAATCCCTATGCAATTTACCATAGTAGGAAAAACGCGCTGTTTCATGGGCCGTCCCTCACCATAGTATGTCAATGGGGCAAATTTGGGGGGCTGTAGTGCCCCAGGGGTACAACTTATACCCCACTGCAGGGTATCTTCTTGCACAGCTTGATAGCCTCTCCAAATGTGGTGATTCACAAGTTTCTGCGAAATTCTCGCTCGGAGCTACGAGCCGTCAAAGTTGGCCGTAATGCATTGTCTATGCGATTTTTTGCCCGCTTTTTTGCCCCTGGGGCAAACACCGTACCCCCGATCGCTTATAAAAGTCATAGCACAGGTCTCCTCAATAGGGCGCACGATTTGACACCTCATTCGTTGGTCTGTGACAAAAGCTGCGGGAGGAGTAGCGTGCCGAAGTTTGTACGGAAGAAGAATAAGAATAAAAAGAATAAGAATAATAAGTATGTGAGATAATAATAGTGAGTGCTTTGGCAAGCACCCCCTAACTAGAATGTACATTTCCTGAAGAAAATGTGAGGGGGTGCTTGGCGTGGCAAAACTCGCCACTCGGTTGCTAAGGTGGTTGCTAGGGTTCCTAGGATGGTTGCTAGGGTGGTTGCTAGGGTACCCAGGATGGTTACTAAGGTGTTGCTAGAGTGTTGCTATGCGGTTGCTAGGGTACCCAGGATGGTTGCTAAGGTACCTAGGATGGTTGCTAGGGTGGTTGCTAGGGTACCCAGGGTTGTTGCTAAGGTGTTGCTATGTGGTTGCTAGGGTACTTGGGATGGTTGCTAGGGTGTTGCTATGCGGTTGCTAGGGTACCTAGGATGGTTGCTAGGGCGGTTGCTAGGGTACTTGGGGTGGTTGCTAAGGTGTTGCTATGTGGTTGCTAGGGTACTTGGGGTGGTTGCTAGGGTGTTGCTAAGTGGTTGCTAGGGTATCCAGGATGGTTGCTAGGGCCGTTGCTAGGGTACCAAGGGTGGTTGCTAAGGTGATGCTATGCGGTTGCTAGGGTACCCAGGATGGTTGCTAGGGCGGTTGCTAGGGTACCCAGGGTGGTTGCTAAGGTGTTGCTATGTGGTTGCTAGGGTACTTGGGGTGGTTGCTAGGGTGTTGCTATGCGGTTGCTAGGGTACCCAGGATGGTTGCTAGGGCCGTTGCTATGGTACCCAGGGTGGTGCTATGAATGATATAAACCAACTCCCATGCCTCTGTGACATTCAGAATGGAAGATATCCCTCTTTGGATTTTGGTTGCTAGGGTACTCTGTTTGGTTGCTATGGAGTTGCATGATGAAACTGCAAAGGCTTCTTGTCACTATGAATGATATAAACCAACTCCCATGCCTCTGTGACATTCAGAATGGAAGATATCCCTCTTTGGATTTTGGTTGCTAGGGTACTCTGTTTGGTTGCTATGGAGTTGCATGATGAAACTGCAAAGGCTTCTTGTCACTATGAATGATATAAACCAACTCCCATGCCTCTGTGACATTCAGAATGGAAGATATCCCTCTTTGGATTTTGGTTGCTAGGGTACTCTGTTTGGTTGCTATGGAGTTGCATGATGAAACTGCAAAGGCTTCTTGTCACTATGAATGATATAAACCAACTCCCATGCCTCTGTGACATTCAGAATGGAAGATATCCCTCTTTGGATTTTGGTTGCTAGGGTACTCTGTTTGGTTGCTATGGAGTTGCATGATGAAACTGCAAAGGCTTCTTGTCACTATTTATGATATAAACCAACTCCCATGCCTCTGTGACATTCAGAATGGAAGATATCCCTCTTTGGATTTTGGTTACTAAGGTGGTCGACAATGGTTGCTAGGGAGGGGCTAGGAATTGTTGAGGTGATTCATGATTGGCCGTTTGCTGGCCCGAGTCAAATGAGACCACCCTCATGCTTCTATGACAATTCAGTCCGGAGATATCCCTTTGATCTCTTTCAATGAATGTCTATGGAACTTGTTGCTAAGGTTCTCTAAATGGTTGCTAGGGCGTGGCTTGATGGCTTCACAATGATCCTGAGATATTGATTGGTCGTTTGAGTAAAATGAGCCCGCCCCCTTATCTCTATGACACTGTGATCCAGAGCTATGTTCAATACAAAATCCCTATGCACTTCACCATAGTAGGAAAAACGCGCTGTTTCATGGGCCGTCCCTCACCATAGTAAGTCAAAGGGGCAACTTTGGGGGGCTCTTGTGCCCCAGGGGTACAACTTATACCCCACTGCGGGGTATCTTCTTGCACAGCTTGATAGCCTCTCCAAATGTGGTGATTCACAAGTTTCTACGAAATTCTCGCTCGGAGCTACGAGCCGTCAAAGTTGGCCGCAATGCATTGTCTATGCGTTTTTTTGCCCGCTTTTTTGCCCCTGGGGCAAATACCGTACCCCCGATCGCTTATAAAAGTCATAGCACAGGTGTCCTCAATAGGGCGCACGATTTGACGCCTGTTTCATGGCTCTGTGACGAACGGTGCGGGAGGAGTAGCGCGCCGAAGTTTGTACGGAAGAAGAATAATAATAATAATAATAATAATAAGTATGTGAGATAATAATAGTGAGTGCTTTGACAAGCACCCCCTAACTAGAATGTACATTTCCTGAAGAAAATGTGAGGGGGTGCTTGGCGTGGCAAAACTCGCCACTCGGTTGCTAGGTTGGCTTGAGTGGTTTCCTGGGCACTGCTGGGCGGTTGCTAGGGCACTAGGGATGGTTGCTAGGGCCGTTGCTAGGGTACCCAGGGTGGTTGCTAGGGTGTTGCTATGCGGTTGCTAGGGTACCTAGGATGGTTGCTAGGGCGGTTGCTAGGGTACCCAGGGTGGTTGCTATGGTGATGCTATGTGGTTGCTAGGGTAATTGGGTTGGTTGCTAGGGTGTTGCTATGCGGTTGCTAGGGTAGCCAGGATGGTTGCTAGGGCGGTTTCTAGGGTAACCAGGGTGGTTGCTAAGGTGTTGCTATATGGTTGCTAGGGTACTTGGGGTGGTTGCTAGGGTGTTGCTATGCGGTTGCTAGGGTACCCAGGATGGTTGCTAGGGTACCCAGGGTGGTTGCTAAGGTGTTGCTATGTGGTTGCTAGGGTACTTGGGGTGGTTGCTAGGGTGTTGCTATGCGGTTGCTAGGGTACCCAGGATGGTTGCTAGGGCGGTTGCTAGGGTACCCAGGGTGGTTGCTAAGGTGATGCTTTGTGGTTGCTAGGGTAATTGAGGCGGTTGCTAGGGTGTTGCTATGCGGTTGCTAGGGTACCCAGGATGGTTGCTAGGGCGGTTGCTAGGGTACCCAGGGTGGTGCTATGAATGATATAAACCAACTCCCATGCCTCTGTGACATTCAGAATGGAAGATATCCCTCTTTGGATTTTGGTTGCTAGGGTACTCTGTTTGGTTGCTATGGAGTTGCATGATGAAACTGCAAAGGCGTCTTGTCACTATGAATGAAATAAACCAACTCCCATGCCTCTGTGACATTCAGAATGGAAGATATCCCTCTTTGGATTTTGGTTGCTAGGGTACTCTGTTTGGTTGCTATGGAGTTCCATGATGAAACTACAAAGGCTTATTGTCACTATGAATGATATAAACCAACTCCCGTGCCTCTGTGACATTCAGAATGGAAGATATCCCTCTTTGGATTTTGGTTGCTAGGGTACTCTGTTTGGTTGCTATGGATTTGCTTGATGAAACTGCAAAGGCTTCTTGTCACTATGAATGATATAATCCAACTCCCATGCCTCTGTGACATTCAGAATGGAAGATATCCCTCTTTGGATTTTGGTTGCTAGGGTACTCTGTTTGGTTGCTATGGAGTTGCATGATGAAACTGCAAAGGCTTCTTGTCACTATTTATGATATAAACCAACTCCCATGCCTCTGTGACATTCAGAATGGAAGATATCCCTCTTTGGATTTTGGTTACTAAGGTGGTCGACAATGGTTGCTAGGGAGGGGCTAGGAATTGTTGAGGTGATTCATGATTGGCCGTTTGCTGGCCCGAGTCAAATGAGACCACCCTCATGCTTCTATGACAATTCAGTCCGGAGATATCCCTTTGATCTCTTTCAATGAATGTCTATGGAACTTGTTGTTAAGGTACTCTAAATGGTTGCTAGGGCGTGGCTTGATGGCTTCACAATGATCCTGAGATATTGATTGGTCGTCTGAGTAAAATGAGCCCACCCCCTTATCTCTATGACACTGTGATCCAGAGCTATGTTCAATACAAAATCCCTATGCACTTCACCATAGTAGGAAAAACGCGCTGTTTCATGGGCCGTCCCTCACCATAGTAAGTCAATGGGGCAACTTTGGGGGGCTCTTGTGCGCCAGGGGTACAATTTATACCCCACTGCGGGGTATCTTCTTGCACAGCTTGATAGCCTCTCCAAATGTGGTGATTCACAAGTTTCTACGAAATTCTCGCTCGGAGCTACGAGCCGTCAAAGTTGGCCGCAATGCATTGTCTATGGGATTTTTTGCCCGCTTTTTTGCCCCTGGGGCAAACACCGTACCCCCGATCGCTTATAAAAGTCATAGCACATCATTCCCGAATAATCCGCACGATTTGACGCCTCATTCGTTGGTCTGTGACAAAAGCTGCGGGAGGAGTAGCGCGTCAAAATTTGTACGGAAGAAGAGGAATAAGAATAATAAGTATGTGAGATAATAATAGTGAGTGCTTTGGCAAGCACCCCCTAACTAGAATGTACATTTCCTGAAGAAAATGTGAGGGGGTGCTTGGCGTGGCAAAACTCGCCACTCGGTTGCTAGGGTACCCAGGATGGTTGCTAGGGCGGTTTCTAGGGTACCCAGGGTGGTTGCTAAGGTGTTGCTATGTGGTTGCTAGGGTACTTGGGGTGGTTGCTAGGGTGTTGCTATGCGGTTGCTAGGGTACCCATGATGGTTGCTAGGGCGGTTGCTAGGGTACCCAGGGTGGTTGCTAAGGTGATGCTATGTGGTTGCTAGGGTACTGGGGTGGTTGCTAGGGTGTTGCTATGCGGTTGCTAGGGTACCCATGATGGTTGCTAGGACGGTTGCTAGGTTACCCAGGGTGGTTGCTAGGGTGTTGCTATGTGGTTGCTAGGGTATCCAGGGTGGTTGCTAAGGTGTTGCCATGTGGTTGCTAGGGTATCTGGGGTGGTTGCTAAGGTGTTGCTATGTGGTTGCTAGGGTACCCAGGATGGTTGCTAGGGCGGTTGCTAGGGTACCCAGGGTGGTTGCTAAGGTGATGCTATGTGGTTGCTAGGGCAATTGGGGCGGTTGCTAGGGTGTTGCTATGCGGTTGCTAGGGTACCCAGGATGGTTGCTAGGGCGGTTGCTAGGGTACCCAGGGTGGTTGCTAAGGTGTTGCTATGTGGTTGCTAGGGTACTTGGGGTGGTTGCTAGGGTGTTGCTATGCGGTTGCTAGGGTACCCAGGATGGTTGCTAGGGCCGTTGCTATGGTAACCAGGGTGGTGCTATGAATGATATAAACCAACTCCCATGCCTCTGTGACATTCAGAATGGAAGATATCCCTCTTTGGATTTTGGTTGCTAGGGTACTCTGTTTGGTTGCTATGGAGTTGCATGATGAAACTGCAAAGGCTTCTTGTCACTATGAATGATATAAACCAACTCCCATGCCTCTGTGACATTCAGAATGGAAGATATACCTCTTTGGATTTTGGTTGCTAAGGTCCTCTGTTTGGTTGCTATGGAGTTGCTTGGAGCTGCCAATGATGAAACTGCAAAGGCTTCTTGTCACTATGAATAATATAAACCAACTCCCATGCCTCTGTGACATTCAGAATGGAAGATATCCCTCTTTGGATTTTGGTTGTTAAGGTGCTCGACAATGGTTGCTAGGGAGGGGCTAGGAAGTATTGAGGTGATTCATGATTGGCTGTTCGCTGCCCCGAGTCAAATGAGACCACCCTCATGTTTCTATGACAATTCAGTCCGGAGATATTCCTTTGATCTCTTTCAATGAATGTCTATGGAACTTGTTGCTAAGGTTCTCTAAATGGTTGCTAGGGCGTGGCTTGATGGCTTCACAATGATCCTGAGATATTGATTGGTCGTCTGAGTAAAATGAGCCCGCCCCCTTATCTCTATGACACTGTGATCCAGAGCTATGTTCAATACAAAATCCCTATGCAATTTACCATAGTAGGAAAAACGCGCTGTTTCATGGGCCGTCCCTCACCATAGTAAGTCACTGGGGCAACTTTGGGGGGCTCTTGTGCCCCAGGGGTACAACTTATACCCCACTGCGGGGTATCTTCTTGCACAGCTTGATAGCCTCTCCAAATGTGGTGATTTACAAGTTTCTACGAAATTCTCGCTCGGAGCTACGAGCCGTCAAAGTTGGCCGCAATGCATTGTCTATGCGATTTTTTGCCCGCTTTTTTGCCCCTGGGGCAAATACCGTACCCCCGATCGCTTATAAAAGTCATAGCACAGGTCTCCTCAATAGGGCGCACGATTTGACGCCTGTTTCATGGCTCTGTGACGAACGGTGCGGGAGGAGTAGCGTGCCGAAGTTTGTACGGAAGAAGAATAAGAATAAAAAGAATAAGAATAATAAGTATGTGAGATAATAATAGTGAGTGCTTTGGCAAGCACCCCCTAATAATAAGTATGAAGAATAATAATAGTGAGTGCTTTGACAAGCACCCCCTAATAAATGTTTTTTGAGCAGCAAATCAGAATATTAGAAGGATTTCTGAAGCTTCATGTGACTGGATGCTAAAAATTCAGCTTTGAAATCACAGAAATACGTTACATTTTAAAATATAGAAATGAAAACAAATAGAGAACGGTTATTTGAATGAGTTACTTTTGCTGTATTTTGGATCAAATAAATGCATGCTTGGTGAGCAGAAGAGAATTCTTAAAAAACCCTACTGTTTAAAAACGTTTGGCTGGTAGTGTACATCTTTAGTCAGTGAAGATGTGTTATTTTATTATCCTCCTCATTTCCATTCAAATTCAGTTACAGTATATGAATTCCCTGAATTCAAATTGCATCCTGTCTCGATTCAGATCATTTCTTGTTCTAAATGCACGCTATCCTTCTTTACACCAGATTTTGGAGCCACTCTACATGTTAGAGAGTACATTTCACTTCTTGCCTAAATATTTTCCAACCAAGCATAAACTTTCTTTTCATTTCATTGTGTTGCGTGAGTTAATGAGGTGGACTGATTGCTTTGGATTGATCTGTTTCACAGATATTAAGCTTGCAAGCGGCGTATGATAATCTTTGCGTCTCAAGTGGAACGACGGCGGTCCCACATTTTCTGCTGAAGTACACAGAAGAAAGTGTTGAAGTCGCTCCTCTGAAAGACATGAACTCCTTCTTCCCAGACCTAAAGAAGGTAATTCCCAGTATAAAGCTGCATTGATATTATTATTAATGGAATATTGCAGGTTATTCCATAACTTCAATTCTGTCAACAACATTTGTGGCATGATTGAGATGACCGTATTTAATAATGAGACTCTGGGTGATGGTTGATGATGAGCCCGGGATATTCTTTACATGTAATTGTTCACAGCATGTGGGTATAATGTGGCATGTGTCCTGATTTGTTTGTCAGATTACTGTGGGTGTGTATGACCCATGCACGCTTCCTAAACATCCAGGCTGGCCTCTCAGAAACTTTCTCATCCTCCTCGCAAAAAACTGGTACGTCTGCAATGAGCTTTTCCAACACGCATCCCACTGGTGTTAAATTATAGCCCTGTTTCCACAGCTCCACTCTTTTCCTGCTGACGTTACTTTCAGTCTCGAGAGGAAATATCATGTCCAACCATCTGCTAATGTCTTGTGAGAATGTATTGCACTGTCTGGCCGATCAAGCCTGTTTGATTTCAGGGCTCGCAAAATTTCTAAATCCCCGTTATCCCTTCGGGCAGGTACTCCTCAGATTTTGGTAGCCCGAAAATTATTTAACTAGCCCAAATAAAATAAAGACCATAAATGTCAATCAAAAACTTTTTGAATACACAAATATCAACCAGTATCAAGGAAAGAGTTTTATTTGACTATTTATCTGCAGAATTCTTAAAAATCTATTTAAGGCAATTTGAAAAATTATTTCTTAGACAGTAAATGCGTTAAATGGTATAAGGCCTTAAAAACTCTTCAGTTTAGTTGGATCAAATTTAAGGACCCGTGGGAGCAATGTTTCCTCTAATTTGTTTTCTTGCTGAACAAAACTTTTCTCTTTTGGGCGGACACTTCGGTCACCTGAGCAAAAGCATTCTTTACACCAGACCTGTACAGCACGCACACAAATAAGTGTGTAACTAAATGATGTGCATGCTAGGTTACCTGAGAAAACAGTTTACTGTACAATACACTGCAGTTCAACAGTGCTCATCAAGACTGTATCTATTTGATAAAAAACACTGAATATTATTTCACAAAATAACATTGTGAAATATTATTGCAATTTAAAATAAATGTTTTCTATTTTAATATACTTAAATATGTAATTAATTCCTGTGAAGCAAAGCAGTATTTTCAGAGTCACATGATCCTTTAGAAGTCATTCTAATACGCTGATTTATAATCAATGTTGGAAACAGTTCTACTGCTTTTTTATTTCATTTATTTTTTATACTGTATTTTTTGGGATCTGTGATATTTTAAAAAAATAAAAAGTTAAAAAGAACAGTGTTTAGTCAAAATAGAGATTTTGTTACAATATAAACTATTCAAAAGTTTGGGGTCAGAAATGTTTTTCTTTCTTTTTTAAAGATACTTTAAAAAAAGTTTAAAGAAAGTTAAATAAACTTTATTCAGCAAGGATGTGTTAAATGGATAAAATTGATGGTAAAGACTTCTATTGTTAGAAAATATTTCTATTTTGAATAAATGCTGTTCTTAACTTTTTATTAATCAAAGAATCAAAGAAAAAAGTAACACAGATTCCAAATAAATATTAATCAGCACAACAGTTTCAACACTGATAATAAATCAGTATATTAGAGTGATTTCTGGAGATCATGTGACACTGAAGACTGCAGTAATGATGCTGATAATACAGCTTTGATCTCAGGAATAAATACTATTTTAAAGTATAGGTATTACAATAGGAAACCAATATTAGAAATTTCAATAATATTTCACTATATCACTGTTTCTTCTGTATTTTTGAAATGAATACAGCCTCGATGAGCAAGAGACTCAAAGTCAAAAACTCAAAAACAAGGTCAATAATTTATCAGGTTTATAATATAGCCCTAACATAATATATTATCAAAACAAACTATTTAAACTGATAGAATAGAATAGAATAGAATAGAATAGAATAGAAACTGAAGCTAAACTTAAGCTGAGATCTGTAAGTTAAATATAAAAAACCATTAACATATGAATTCTTCTATATCTGTCTAAACATTATGAAGTACCCCATCCTCCGTTATTTCCAGCACTTAATCAAGCCACTCTTCTTTAATACAGGAGGATGTTTTATTTCAGATGTCATAGTGTTTGTGTTGTCTCTCGTGTTGAGCGCACCGCAACCATTGAAGAATTCAGTTTCTACAGCGACTCGTTTGGTGCATATCGTTCTCTTTCTATGAAACCGGCTCTAACTCTGTCGTGACATCAGCTCTAGAGCGGCTTGCCCCGAGCATTGCTATTCTTTCCCTTTTACTGCGGCATTCAATCAGATGGCTTCCCAACTCATTTGTGTGCACGAGGCACATTATTTCTTCTGCGTGGTCGCGCTCAGTTTAGAGGGAACACTGCGTGGGAGCCTGTATTTAAGGCCCGTCGGGCAGGCACTGATGCATTTTGGTAGCCCGACTGGAAAACATAATCACCCCGGGACGTCAGGCTAGCGATTTTGTGAGCCCTGGATAAGTGTACACTCAAATCCTATACAGTACCATGATGCTGCTTATTCATTAGCCATGCAGCCAAGAAAGCTTTATGAAAATACTATGGCAGCAGCTAGAAACAATGTGTCCAATGTTAACAGTACCATGGTACTTTAGTAGATCACAGGACTGAAAGATTGTGTTCATATACACCATGGGACTGCAAAGTACTGTGAAGAATACTGTAGTACTACCATGGTACAAAACACATATTACCATAGCTCCATATCCAAAAACTGTGGATTTATTTCTACTTAAGTCACTTCATGTGTTTTGATCGACTGGATTAAGTGTGGGATCAGACTTTTTATGTTTTTAAAGATGTTTCTTCTGCTCATCAATGCTGCAAAAATACAGAAAAAAACAGGAATATTGTGAAATATTATTGTAATTTAAAATAACATTTTTTTTATTTTTCTATATTTTAAACTGTAATGTATTTCTGTGATCTGCAGCTGTATTTTCAGCATCATTACTCCAGTCTTCAGTGTCACATGATCTTCAGAAATCATAATAATATACTGATTTATTATCAATGTTTGAAACCGTTGTGCTGATCAATATTTTTTGGAACCTTTGATACTTTTTTTCAGGATTCTTTGAATAAAGAGTTAAAATGAACAGCATTTATTTTAAATATAAATCTTTTCTAACAATATACAATACTGTTCAAAAGTTTGGGATCAGTACTTTTTTGTTTCTTTATTTTTTTGAAAGAAATTAATTCTTTTATTTGGCAAGAATGTGCTAAAGACATATATTGACCCAAAAGATTTCCATTTTGAATAAATGTTGTTCTTTTTAACTTTTTATTCATTAAAGAATCCTGAAAAAGTATCACAGTTTCCAAAAATATTGTGCAGCACAACTGTGTTCAACATTGATAATAATCAGAAATGTTTGTTGATCAGTAAATCAGTATATTATTATGATTTCTGAAGATCATGTGACACTGAAGACTGGAGTAATGATGCTGGAAATACAGCTGCGCATCACAGAAATAAATTATATTTTAACACATATTCAAATAGAAAAAGCGTTATTTTAAATTGTATTATTTTACAATAGCACTGTTTTTTTCTGTATTTTTGATAATATAAATGCAGCCTTGATGAGCCTTTGTTAAAGAAACAGTAACAATCCAAATAAACATCAAAATATGATGTATTTTTTTTAGGAAATGCAGTACAGGTGGAAGATTTTGTAAATACTCCTGCATTTTGCAGTTTTCAGTGTTAAATGTCATAGTGCTCCATCTGTACTGACTCTTCCAGCCGTCGTCTCTCTGTGATGGTAAGTTTAAGGTCACTCCAAAGACCATGTGTGTTTACGGTGGTGTGTGTTTGTGCGTGTGAATGCCAGGGGTTCACAGCTGGATGTGCTGGAGGTTCTGTGCTTCAGAGACAGGACTCTACAAGGGAGCCGCTCGATCCAGCACAGCATCATCTTTCGGGTCAAGCTCCCAGACCTCACGGCTTCTGCAGGTAATTTATCATCTTCGCCCGAGTGCTTCAGAACAGCAGAATAAAGGCTGGGCTTTTATCTGGCTTCAGGAGAGGCCAGACTCCATTTAAATGTAAATACAGAGTCCTCAGACTGCCTGCCATAGCTTTCAGTTCTTTAGCTGATTGTTGGGTCTTATGAACTGGATCTCTGTTTATTCCTGCTAATTACCCAGATTCATATTGTTTGATTTTGTTTGCATTATCATTCATTTACAGAGCCCATAAGGCAGGGGTGGGCAGTTCTGGCCCTCGAGATCCACTTTCATGCAGACATTAACCTGTAGCTAACGAGTAATTCTGAAGATCTTGATTAGCTTGGAGTGTTTGATTAGCGTTAGAGCCAATCTCTTCAGGAAAGAGGATCTCAAGGGCCAGAGTTGCCCACCCCAGGCTTAAAGAGATAGAAACTAACCAAAGTTTCAAAGTATATTTAACCGTGGACATGGGCTACTTTTTATCCCTGTTTGTACTAAACTCATCTGGTGGGTTTGCTGCTAAAAAGCTATTTTTTTAGTTTCATCTGACCATAGAAGCCAGTGCCATTTGAAGGTCCAGTCGTGTCTGATAACTGAATATGCTGGAGTTTGTTTGTGGATTAGCTAGGAGAATTGTTCTTGAAACCCTCCTGAACAACATGTGTGATGTAGGGGATGTTTGATATATATTGTTTTGGCTTTCTGACCCCAAGACTCAACTAATCTCTGCAGTTCTCCAGCTGTGGTCCAGTCTTTGTCCGCTCCTAGTCATTTCATGCTCCTAGTCACCCTGGTGTGCTAAAAAAATATGAATGGGAATATACTTCTGAGATATTTTAATCATAAGAATTTCTAGGGGTGCCAGTAATTGTGGCCAACATGCATTGGAGAAAAGCATTTATTTCATCATGAGATTTTCTCCCCACTTTCAATTGTTTTACTTCATAGATAGGATATAATTTTGTAAATTTTTTGAATGAAAGATCAAAAGGATAAACAATGCATATTTATTTTCACAGCCGCCTCATGTTTACCAAGGGTGCCAATATTAGTGGAGGGCACTGTGAGTTACCGTAAACGTTCTCTGGGAATGCATGACTTTTCTGAGCTTTAAAATATACATTCTCCTTTATTTATATATAAAAGTTGATGTGCACTAGTAATCAGGGCATTAGTAAATCAGCTGATGATGATCAAATAAATGAGAACAATAATAACCGGCATAATCCAGTGGGAATCCAGCTTGGATATGCATGCAGATAAACCACACTTTCATTCATAGTGAATCCTGCCCTTAAGTAGCATTATGAGAGGAGAAAAAAATAAAATAAAAAGAGACACAAATGTATGATATGGCCCGTTTATGGTTTCTGTTAGATCTGTTGAATTTCTTTGTACTGTACAGTAAGTTCAGTCTGTGAGGATTTTCAGTTGTTGACGTCAAAGAAGGTCTAGTATGGTTTATTCTTCCTGAGCTGGGATCCTTCATTCTGGCTCAGATCCTTCATTCACACTTTGTCTGTGAACTGATGGAGGAGATTCCCTGACATTCACCCTCATCACAGCCCATCAGACTTGTGAATTCCTGTGGGAGTCTCTGTACTGATGGTGTGAATTGCTGTGTGAATTGGGCTGAAGCTGCCGGGTATGAAAGGACAGCACTGTAGGAACCGGATTAAAATCCAGTCGTTCCATTTTCACATAGATGGCCTCCTTCATCGCTCTCTTAAACAGTCCATCCTCCCTGTCTTTACACCGCTGTCCTTGACTGGTGTGGTCCTTCTCCTTCAGATGCACAAACATGGATGTCTTCACACTTCAGTGAGCTTTGCCCTTCTGAACTGTGACATTCCCTTGCTTTGAAAAGTCCAGTGATCTCACGTTGTTCAATCCACCATCATCTCAGCAAAATTAACCAACACAGCTACATATTGTCAGGATTGTGGACTGATTTGTGTGTGTTTTGCTCCTCATGTGTTCCCTGTGACCCAGTTCTCCCTCACATTGATTATTGAATTGATTCAGGTGTGTCTCGTCTTCCTCCTTAATTGTCTGTATTTAAGGTATTGTCCTTTCAGTTAGTGTTGTCAGGTCTGTTTCGTCAATGGTGCTGCATATGTGTTCCTGTTTGCCCTGTGTTGGAAGAATTAAAAGACTGTTGCTTGTATTTTCTCCTCGTCTCCTCGTTCATCGCTCTGCTCCGTAGGCCAGTGTGACACATATACGAGTGATGATGCATCTTTGGGCAGCATTCACTCAATGTTTTATTGTATTCAAAACCAGATAGTGAATACTGGTTGATCAACTAATAAGTTTTAATAGGAGAAAAAAAAATAGACTGGTTGATGATCATATGATTCACCCAAAAATGAGTATTAGCTGTAAATGTGCTCACCCTTAGGCCATCCAAGATCAGGATGAGTGTGTTTCTTCATCAGGTTTGTAGAAATGTGTCTCTGCATCAGTGTCTCAGCAATGGATGCTCTGCAGTGAATGGGTGCCGTCAGAATGAGAGTCCAAACAGCTGATAAAAACACCACAATAATCCACACCACTCCAGTCCATCAGTTAACATCTGGAGAACACAAAAGCTGAAACACATCCAGCTTTAAGATGTTTTTAACTCAAATATGAGTCCATAATCCATAATAACAACACAATATGATACTGTGGCCAAAGGCATATTGTATGTCTGATGCATTTGTACAATTAAGTTGAACTTCAAATATTTCTTTACAATTATTTGACCTGTACGACACCAAGCAATGTGTCTTTTATATTAATATTAAAGTCAGTTTACCTGTAGGCTGTTGCAGTATGTTTATGTGTACTAATTTGTTTATGCAGTATGTCCAAAGACTGTGGGTTGGGAGAAGAACCCTAAAGGAGCGATGGGACCTAGAAGTGTCAATCTCAGTGAATGCATGGACCCTAAAAGGTACTAAACATCTGGCGTCAGTTTATACACTCTGAAATGGTTTTCTCAGTGGTATGTGACACATTTCATTGATTTCCTCAAGGCTTGCCGAGTCTTCTGTCGATCTCAACCTGAAGCTGATGCGTTGGAGGCTGGTCCCGTCTCTGGATCTGGATAAGGTCGTGTCGACAAGGTGTCTGTTGCTGGGAGCTGGGACTCTGGGCTGCAATGTGGCCAGAACACTGATGGTAAGAACCATGATTTACATTTGATTATCGACAGATTATCGCATCTGACAGGTGTCAAAAAAAGCTTTCCTTGCCTTCAGTATGGATTTCTTGGCTTGCTTTATGTCATTTAAGTGCTTACGTGCCTTTGGCATAATTGCCTCTTAATGGTTTTTGAAATAGTCGTAAGCCAAAGACTGTAATTATAGAAAGCAAGTTGCAGATGCTTCCATCTCACAATGATAGTGGTGTCACTTGAAAATGCAGTTAATTGCGAGCGTAAGAGTGTTTTTACACTGGGTTCCAACAATTGTGGCTTATATGTGAACACACCGAAAGAACTGAGACCCTTTTATAGCAAAAAAGCAATCTTGCAGTGTTTCATCCAAATGAAATATAGTACTATAACTGTGCTATCCTAATATTCAATTAATTACTAGTAGCATTATCAGTATTATTTTAATAATAATAAATAATTTGAATAAACTCATAGAGTCAGGGACAGTTTGAACATACCGAGGTCTGAGTTTTGTTTGTGTAAATAGGAGTCGAGCGTGAACATTTTCATAAATGCTATCTTTGCTTTTTTTTCACACCGGTTTACTGGTTTCAGAGGAATTATGCAGATCAGGTAATGGTGCAAACATGCAAAAAAACAAAACAATGCACGGCACAATTCGTGATTTTGTGGGCTGCTTGAGCAGACGACCACAAACTGGCGTGCTTTAGTGGGAATGTATCAAGTGTGCTTGACTACACTGTGCCTCTGGATATATGCCTGGCTATAGTGGTGATCAGTGTTGGGGAAAGTTACTTTCAAAAGTAATGCATTCAAATTTTGCGTTACTCCCTAAAAAAGTAACTAATTACGCTACTTATGGGAAGTAATGCATTACGTTACTTTTGAGTTACTTTTTAAATCTGGGCAGGGCATGCTTGTTTGTTTAAATATAAAAGTTCTTCTTTTACAAACGTAAAAACCCTTTCACACCAAAAGTGAAGTGAATCCGGCTCTGAAGGAAATGTAGATTCAGGTCTGTACAGTAGAGGGCGCTGCTCAAACTAATCACATGAAGAATATGACGCAGGAGAAGAAAGGTCAACACTATTCAGCAATAACTACAATCAAACACAAATGTGTCATTTTTGCTTATTAGTATGGATGAATTGGATCATAGAAGGTCAGCAGCAAAGACACTGGATAATAAAATAAGATGAAATACAAAGGATTTTTGTGTTATTTAACACATTTAATTATGGCAGGTTTGTATAATATTCTGAGTTTGACTCACAATTTGATTGATTGTGAGGAACACTGAATGTGTTTTAGTGCAGGTGAGATGAGTAAACACACGATGATATTTAGTCTAGAACTACAGTAAGATCATGATGATATTTAGTCTAGAACTACAGTAAGATCATGTAGATATTTAGTCTAGAACTACAGTAAGATCATGTTGATATTTAGTCTAGAACTACAGTAAGATCATGTAGATATTTAGTCTAGATCTACAGTAAGATCATGTTCACACACAACGCTCTGCACTTACTCCTGATTTCTCTCAACACCAGAGCTGTCACTCAATACATCACAAACACAGGAACTGGAGCTATGCATTTGAAAAATAACTTCCTTCTAAATTAAAATGTAATCCAAAAGTAATCTGATTACGTAACTTGCGTTATATTGAGTTACCCCCAACACTGATAGTGATCTACATGAATTAAGCATCATTTAGAACATGTACACAAACATCCCCTTTAAATAAAATGACGTTTACCTGTCAAATAGCACAAACATTTGTCGATAAAGCGCAACAATGTGGTGTGTTTGTGTGATTTAAATGCATATGGCATACAGCACCTGCTTCAACAGCTGGTCACGGTTTCTTTGTGCTGTAATGCTGAAAATGGCAGGCATTTGTAGTGAATGTTTCTCTGAATGTTTTCTGTTTTTGAGGGCTGGGGTGTGAGACACATCACTTTCGTGGACAACGCGAAGATCTCCTACTCGAACCCAGTGCGACAGCCGCTCTATGAGTTTGAAGACTGTCTGAGTGGAGGCAAGGCTAAAGCTCTCGCCGCGGTGGACAGATTAAAGAAGATCTTTCCTGGTGTGGTAAGGACTTCCAGATGCTTTAACAAGTTTATTGCAGTTGCATATGAGAAGCTTGAGAAGCACAGGTGCTGTTTGGGGTCGGCTGAACAGTTACAGCAGACAGAAATGTTTTGATCTGTGTATTAGTATTGGCACATTTACAGTAAGCAAAACCATCCCTCCCTCACACCTCGCAGACCGATCTGTGTGTTTATTAGACTAATGACGCATGAATAAACATCCGAGAGGCTGTATGAACCTATACTGTGGGCCGTTAGTTTGAGACCCTTAGATTAATCAGTACGACTCAATTTCAATTTCAACGTGCAATTATCTACAACAATGAAGTCTGAATCATTCATTTTAATATCGATGAAAGCTATTTGGTTGCTCTGCAGATGTATTTGACCAGTCCAGGTCACTGATGTTCATTATCTTTGAGAAGTCTCATAGCATTTAATCCCACATTGTAACTCATGGTCATATGAAATGCGGCTCATTTATATTCATCTGCTGAGCGATCCTCTCATGCTTCACTGATCACTGATTTTGTCTTCATCCAGAAGAAAATTTGCCTTTTCTGTTTTCACTGCATCCCTTTTGGATGAAAGCAGAAGTTTTTTAGATTTAGATGCAAATGTTAAGTTTATATTGTAAAGAAGAAACCCATTATTAATTGGCTTGCTTGGATAAATAGAGGTAAAAGGACCTTTGTGTGGTCAACAGACCATGGGGAGTCATGTTTTTCTCCACTGTCCTTGCGAGAGTCTGGGTTATTTACTCGTACTGTTTTTGCTTCGTTGAAAAAGACAAGGTTCTGAACCATTCAGTGAAAGAGTGAGTCATGAAAGCGAATCCAACAGATGATGAGATTGAAACTGGTTAGTGAGTCTTTTAGAGCTTTTTATTTGAAGTGAGTCACATGGATCAGACTGCACTGGTTGTGCTTTTGTTTGTTGAGCTGACATAGTGAGACTGAAGGATGTGAGACATCAGGAAACAATTATCACTTGCTAGTTCATTTCTAATTATGCATGTTATGTGATTGTACAGGAAACGCACCGCAGATCAGTGTATTGAAAGCGCTACAGTGTTCACTCTGCATAGGTAATGCATTCTCTTAAGTAAAATAGATGCTAAAGAAAATGTAGATAAATCAACTAGTCATCTTCACAAATTGCCAGTTTACTAGTTCCATCTTTAGTTCTTACTATTTTCTCCTTAATCTCCTTCATTTCTTCATTTGGAGAATCTCAGATATGTTCTCAGTGCTAAGCAACAAAATCAGTTTGGGTACATGTTGTCCGTGTGTTTGAAGCGGTAACATCAGACTCATGTGACTCAGACTTTCGCTTCATATTCATGACTCTGTGTGGGAACGCTGTTGGCAGGTGTTTCCATCCACAAGGCCTGTGAATCCTCTCCGCTATCAAATCCCCTTCATTTCACATGATTCATCATGCTGTCCGCTTCAACAAATGTCATTCCAGAAGACCGTTTGGCCATTGGCAACCAAGAAGAAAGTGCTTTCCTGATGCATTATTGTGACCGTTACGTTTTAGTTGATTTTGAAATGACTACAAAGATTTGATTTAGTTCATTTAGAAATCAGTTTTATTTGTCTGTCATTTTTTCAACTGGTTTTGCTACAGGATCCATATTTTACACTGGACAGCAAATGGAAACAACTTTGTACAAAGACTATTATTATAACAGTAACAGAATTTTCCATCAAAATGCATTACTACTAACACAAGTAATACATCAGTAGCACAGGTATATTTGTAGCAGTAGCCAACAATACATTGTATGGTTAAAATTATACATTTTTCTTTTATGCCAAAAAATCGTTAGGATATTAAGTAAAGATCATGTTCCATGAAGATATTTTGTAAGATTCCTACCGTAAAACTTCATTTTTGATTAGTAATATGCATTGCTAAGAACTTCATTTGAACAACTTTAAAGGAGATTTTCTCAATATTTAGATTTTTTTGCTCCCTCAGATTCCAGATTTTCAAATAGTTGTATCTCAGACAAATATTGTCCTATCCTAACAAACCATACATTAATGAAAAGCTTTATTCTTATTTATTAAATCTCAAATTGACCCTTATGACTGGTTTTGTGGTCCAGGGTCACATATAGGCTGAACGGTCTCAGTTTAGTAAATGCATAAACGACAGCAGGAGATTTCGATCCTCTAGTGTAGTGTGAATATGAAGGGAACAGCTGTAGGTGATACGAGCAGAAAGTCACGTGAGAAGAAGCAGTGCCTCCTGTTGCTGTGATTGGCTGATCATTGAGCACCTGTGATGAAGGTAACTGCTTCACAAAATCTTTCTGAATGAGAGTCACTGAGAAAACAACTCGTCCACTCAGACATTTGATCATGTCTGAATCTAAATGAATGTGAAAGTACTTGAAATGGACTTGAGTGTGGCAGTTATTAATTTGCATTCTGCTCAATTAAAGCTGCGCCTCCTGCAAATATTAGCATTTGCAATCAAGGATTTGCAAATGCAACAGTTTCATATTATATTTTCACATAAATCTTAAGGAGGATCAATGTAAACAAACATGGCATTATAAATTAGATTTAATCAAATGAAGACTAGTTAATGCGTTGTAACGCTTTGAGTTTGAGAAAGGCGCATTTCAAATCAAATGTATTAATATTATTAATATACTGATAAAAAAGTATTTATTTAATTATTGGATAAAAGTGGCTTCCACATGCATAAATGTAAATACCCTCAGAGGGTAGTTGAGAAACTAACATAGCAAGATAAAATTTACAATAAAGTTTTTATTTTAAATCTGTACAGCTGCCTTTAATGATGAAAAACTGACCCGCCAATGTCATAATCGTAAAATAAATTTTATATACACATGATCCACAACACATCAGAGTGTCAAAACAGCACAATTTCAGGCAGAACATCATAGGATAACCAGTATTTCCAACAACTAGAAAAATAGAAATAGGTCAAATCTTACTGTTCATTTTTAACAATTAATCCCAGTAGCATTTCCACACCAAATTTCCAGTATTATCAGAGGAGTGCAGTGTTAGAGCAGAAGGCAAATATGTGTGTGTGTGTGTGTGTTTCATGAATTGAAAGTGCCACTACAGATGGATTTTTGTGCAAAATAGCCGAATTCATAGTTTGGGTTCATTCATTGTATCCTAGTTTCGCAAACAACCATGTCTTTGCTCTTATTTCTAAGGCAGGTTGGTGGGTCAGTGTTTGTCACTGTAGCTTTAGTTTCTGTCTAAACGCTGAAATTAATGCAGAAATCGTCACATTACACTCTTGTTGGTCAAGTTATTATCCGATCACACCTCAGAAGGGCCTCATTATAAAAGTCTCTTTCTTGCCAATTTCTTCATTTGCTCCAAATGTTATTTTTCCGAGTGCAAAGAACGGAGGTGCTAAAACAAGAGCGAGAGTGATATCGTTATGTAAGACACGCACCATCTGATCAGCTGAGCTCTGGACACTTGTGTGGTGTGTGTGTGTGTGTGTGTGTGTGTGTGTGAACGGATGGGTCTTATTAAGGGATGTTTCAGTGCACCTGGCTAAATAATCTTTGCTTTTCTATCATGTCTGTGTTGACAGCTGCCCATCTGTCCTCCGTGATGAAATTAGCTGTCTTCTGTGTTTACTCTGTGGTCATCATTAATTCATCTGCTCATCCTGTATCGATCTGCTCCCCCGTTCAGCTAATGACGCCACACGTTTTACCTTCACAGAACCCCTGCGTGTGTCGGGCCAATTAGACAGGCCGGATATCCACGCAGTAATTACGACTCTCTCTCTCTCGTGGGATGAGATGATGTCTGATTCACTGCTCACCTCGCAGAACTGAAATCATGGCTTCCATTGCAACAAATGTTGACACACACATGCTGAATAGATGCTGGATCAATAGATGTGGTCAAGTTGCCAGGGCTACTTTCTTAGCTTTGATGCTCATCTGAGAGCTCTAAAAAAGTTCTAAAGAAAATATAGTATTACTTTTTACTTGATGGTTACACCACTTCATATTTTAAAGTCATTAAAAAATGTTGAAAAGGGATATAAAAGCTTTTCTGAAACGTGTAAATACAAAAGTCAGGTTTATTTGCATAGCACTCTTTACATACACATAGTTTAAAACCGCTTTACTTGAATTACAAGAAAGTAACTCATTACATGGTGTACGATTTTAGTCATATTACCCACTTTCAAACATTTGGAATTTGCAGGAAAGTTATTATATACTGTAGCTTATTAGTCTTTTAGTCCATCAGTAATAGTATCAAAATATTATTTTGTTCTTTGCCATAGTCACCTCTGGTTTGCAGACAAAGAACAAAATTATATTTTAATACAGGAGAAAAAAGTCTTGAGAGAAACTTGGCTGTTGGCAGTTCTCCTCTGGCTATACAGACAAAACATAATGTCAGCATTAGCTGTCTATGTTGCTACAGTATATTGTTGGAACTGTGAGAATTAGGTGTTTTTGAGCTCGTCCAGGGCTTACAGATAAGACAGACATTGGTTTATCAACAGTCTGGGAGTGGCAGCAGTTTGAAGACTGAAAGGCCATCCAGACTGTCACTGAGTTTAGACGGTCACTTGGGCACATGCATTTCAAATGAGGTTTATCCTTTTCATCTCAGTCATATATTTGACTGACTTAAATAGGTTGCTAGTAACTTTGGGCTGTCTTTGCTTGGTTAAATGAATATCTGGTTGATAATAATCTACTTAAGAAACTTACTTTTTCATTCTGATTTATGGTACAAAAACATGTGATGTGAGCAAGAAACACAATACTTAATTTGTCTTGCTTGATATGCGTGCAGCCTTTGATACCATGCATAACATGATTCTCATGCATTGACTTGAACAATCAAAGCTGGTGAGACTGTTTATAGGGTTTTCCCCCCACAGAAAATTTACATTTTTGTGGAGTCCCACAGGGCTCCGTTTTAGGACCTCAGTTGTTTATATTGTATACAGTATGTGACCTTTAGGTAATGTAATCAGGAAGCATGGGATAAACTTTTAGAGCTATGCAGGTGATACACAATTGCTTATTTTCAAACCTTCTGAAATGCAGAAATCTGTAAACGGCCTGACATGTTACTTGTTAGATACATCAGAATGGATGTACCAAATTCCAATTTTATCGATTGTGAGTGCAGACATTGAGAGGAATTTGTGCAGGAATAAGTGTTCAAAATCATTTTTACTTTAAACATAATGTTTTATCATGTCATCTGTTGTGAATATATTATTTGTTCCTTCCAGATTGCAGAGGGCAACAACATGAGCATCCCAATGCCAGGCCACCCAGTGAACTTTTCTGAGCTGACAATGGCTCAAGCTCGGCAGGATGTGGAACAGCTGGAGAAGCTTATCGCTGAACACGATGTGGTCTTCCTGTTGATGGACACTCGTGAGAGCCGCTGGCTTCCGACAGTAATCGCTGCTAGCCAAAGAAAGGTAGCTTCCTACCTCCAGTCTTTCATCCTGTATTTATTTAATTTCTGCTCACATGGCTGTCTGCCTTTTTATTGTAGGCTATTGTCACAGTTGTTGGTAAATGCTACACAGAATTTGTCCTGTATATATATTTTTTTAACCTTTAACTACAAATAACCCCTGCCTGACATAATAGGATGTTTGTGTATTTTCAGCAGTTTATTCTAAAATAGGCATACTGCACATATGTATGTTTATTATAATTTATTACATTAGCAGTTTATTATTTATAGATAAATACATATTTAAAATGTTTTGATCATATTGATATACCTTAGTCTGTATGTAATTGCATAGTAAATACCTATGTGCACAAAATGCAGTCCAACAAAACTACCAGTTGCGGACAAAAATTGCAAAGGACTTTGTCTTTTGCTTTGCGTACTTGAGGCTTAAATGCATATGCTTCAATGGAAAATATAACCATTCTGACAGATTTTCAAGATTCAAGATTCAAAATTTTTATTCGTCACATACACAATTATACAGAGTATAACCAGCAGTGAAATGCAAGTCAGGTCCGCTCCAAGGACAGTGCAATTGTATAGAATACAAATATTAAGAAAAAGAAAAGTAGAAAAAATAAAAGAATAAAATAAAAGATTAAAAAAATATAAATATAAATGTGCAGGTCAGTATGTGGTTGACATAAATAGTACTATAACAGGAATGTGCAAAAAAGTTGTACAGGGTATTTAAATGGCAGCAATATGAGGTAGAAAAAATTATGAATAGCTTATTGATATATTGATATTAACATGGAGCCAAGTGATGTTATGACACAGAGTTAGAGTTTAGGAGCCTGATGGCCTGGGGGAAGAAGCTCCTCCTAAGTCTCTCAGTTTTTGCCATCAGGCTACGGAAGCGCTTACCAGATGGAAGCAAAGTGAATAGACGGTTACCAGGGTGATTTGAGTCCTTGATGATTTTGACAGCTCTATTTTTGCAGCGTTTGAGGTAGATGTCCTGCAGAGAGGGGAGAGCAGACCCTGAGATGCGCTCAGCTAAGCGCACAACTCTCTGTAGTGCTTTGCAGTCCTGATTGGAGCTGTTTCCATACCACACTGAGATGCACTGAGTCAATACACTTTCTATGGTCCCTGAATAGAAAGTTTTCAGGATTGCTGGTGAGACCCTGAATTTCCTCAGCTGTCGCAGATGGTACAGTCTTTGCCTGGCTTTCTTAACCTGTGTTTGGATGTGTGTAGTCCAAGTCAGGTTCTCGGAGATGTTTACACCGAGGTACTTGAAGCTACTCACCCTCTCCACAGGGGTCCCACTGATCATAAGAGGAGTGTAGGGCCGCTGCTGTCTCTTCCTAAAGTCCATGATCAGCTCTTTAGTTTTGCTCACGTTCAGAGAGAGACAGTTGTCCTGGCACCATGATGTGAGTCTCTCTACCTCATCCAAGTATGCAGTCTCATCATTGTTGGAGATAAGGCCCAGAACCACAGTATCATCAGCAAATTTGATAATAGATGTGGAGTTGTGAGAGGACACGCAGTCATGCGTGTAGAGAGAGTAGAGCAGGGGACTCAGGACACAGCCCTGTGGGGCTCCTATGTTCAGAGTGATGGAGTTTGAGGTGAACTGGCCAACTTTCACTACTTGAGGTCTGCTGGTGAGGAAGTCTTGAGTCCAGTCACAGAGCGAGGAGTTTAGGCCGAGGTCTGTGAGTTTAGATGCCAGCTTGATGGGGACTATAGTGTTGAAAGCTGAGCTATAGTCAATGAATAGCAGCCTTGCATAATTCCCATTGTTGCTGTCCATGTGTGTGAGGGAAGAGTGGAGGACGTGAGAGATGGCATCGTCCGTAGATCTGTTTGGGCGATAGGCAAACTGAAGAGGGTCCAAAGTATCACGTATGGAGGAGCAAATGTGGCTCTTTACAAGTCTCTCAAAAACCTTCATGACTATAGATGTGAGGGCAACTGGGCGATAGTCATTCAGGCAAGAGGGTTTATTGTTCTTTGGCACAGGGATTATGACAGATTTTTTAAATGAGGTGGGAACCACGGAGGTAGCAAGGGACTCATTAAAGATAGAAGTGAACAAACCAGCGAGCCGATCAGCACAGGACCTCAGAACACGGCCGGTTATCCCATCAGGTCCGGCTGCTTTCCTGACGTTCACTTTTTTTAGCGCCCTCCGAACCTCATCCTCTGACACGGTGATTACAAGATCATCACTGCTCTGCCTGCTGCTTCCTGACACGCTGGACGGCAGAGACGCGCTGTCGCCGTTGCAATCGAAGCGGCCGTAGAAGATGTTAAACTCATCGGCCATGTTTCCGAAGGCACAGATGGTCCTCAGTCTCTGCCACATCCGTCGAGAGTCATTGAGCTGGAAATGAGACTCAATTCTCTCTCTGTATCTGTGTTTAGCGGCTTACTGCGCATCGGAGAGCATAGCACGATGCTTTGTACTCGCTCATATTCCCGGTCAGAAGAGCCTCATTGTAAGCGGCAGTGCGTGTGTTAACCTCAGCACGGATTGTTCTGTCCACCCACGGTTTCTGATTGGAGAATGTCCTTATCGTTATTGTTTCTGTAGCTTGCTCGGTTAGTGTGTTTACAAAGCTTAATGCTACATCCGTGAACTCGCTGATGTCAGAAGAACTCGCCCGGAACATGTCCCAGTCGATGTCATCAAGAGCCGCCTGCAGCATAGCCTCTGAGTGGGAGGACCAGCGCGTCACTACTCTCTGCACCGGAGGATCCTGAACGAGCCTTTGTTTGTATTCTGGTGTGAGGAAAATGGCGGCATGGTCCGATTTGCCAAAAGCCGGTAGTGAGCGGGCTTTGTAGGCATTCTTGAACTGAGTGTAGCAATGATCCAGTGTGTTTGGTCCTCTAGTTGGACAGGATACATGTTGATAAAAGTTCGGCATGACCTGCCTGAGGTTGGCTTTGTTAAAGTCTCCCGCGATGATAAAGGCAGCGTCAGGATGTTTGTTAATGTAGCTGCTGAGCACATCGTGAAGCTTAGACAAAGCCAAGCCGGTGTCTGCCTGTGGTGGACTGTACACAGCAGGAACTATGATCGATGAAAACTCCCGGGGCAGATAAAATGGGCGGCAAATAATGGAAAGATGTTCCAGATGAGGCGAGCAGGAACGCGACAGAATGGAGATATTCCTGGGATCACACCATTTCTTGTTAATCATGAAACGCACACCTCCACCCCTGGATTTACCGGCCTCTGCTGTTCTGTCCGTCCGAAAAACAGAGAAGTTATCACTTGGCATTACAGCAGTGTCCGGGACCAAGGACGAAAGCCACGTTTCGGACAAACAAAGGATGTTACAGTCCCTTATGTCCCGTTGGAACCTAATCCTGGCTCTAAGATCGTCCATCTTATTCTCCAAGGATTGGACATTTGCGAGCAGAGTGCTCGGAAGAGGAGGACAGTGAGCCCTTTTCCTGAGTCTATCTCGAATCCCAGCGCGTTTCCCGCGGTGTTTCTTGATCCTTCGCCTCGGGGGGTTATTGTTCATCTCTGCGTTCCGAAGAATCTCCAGAGGCCATGCTGGATTCCTGGATAAAGTGTCCTGTGTAAAAAGAGAAAGTAAAACTAAGTAAAAAAGTAAATAAAAACACAATCTTAGCGGAGCGACCTGGACGGCGTCCGAACAAAGCGGCGCCATCTTGAAAAAAACTTTTTATTTTCTTTAATAAAAAAATAAAACCTGTCATGAGGTAGAGATTTCACTTGATTCAAAAATATAATAAAATACCTAACTACATAATACTATTATTGTTAGAAATTGCAACAATATAAAAATATGATACATTTATACATTTAAATTTACTGTTAATTAATTTAATTGTTCATTAAAACAATAATATACAAATATGAAAAATTAATAAATACATTTTAAAATAAGAAATAGTATAATATAAAAACATATGTATATACAGTGGTGTGAAAAAGTGTTGGCCCCCTTCCTGATTTTAAATTTTTTCGCATGTTTGTCACTTTAATGTTTCAAATCATCAAACAAATTTAAATATTAAATCAAAGATAACACAAGTAAACACAACATGCAGTTTTTGAATTAAAGTGTTTATTATGAAGGGAAATCCAAACCCACATGGCCCTGTGTGAAAAAGTGCTTGCCCCCTAAACCTAATAACTGGTTGGGCCACCCTGCAATCAAGCGTTTGTGATAACTTGCAACAAATTTAAACTACAATCCAGTTTAAACTTGGAAATAAACTAAGTTTTGGAATTGTTTTGCGTAAAAGGTTTAATTCAGTAATATCAAGACTGTCAACCTTTTTAGACAGTTAAATATGTCTGTCTCTCTACAGTTGATAGTTAATGCTGCTCTGGGATTTGACACATTTGTGGTAATGAGACACGGCCTTAAGAAACCCAAAGAGTCACAGTCTGAAGAGTCCAGCCCCATGTCTGCTTCCTCCAACTCCTCGTCTTCCTCCACACCAGCAGCCACCATCACACCAGGTACAGCTGAAACATGTGTTTTCCACAGCTTGTGTTGTTGTTTAGATAAAGTGTGTTGTAAACACAGAACAGAGGTCTACAGTAAACCTCAAATGCAAAATGTCAAGTCATCACAGTTAAAGCAATAGTTCACTCTAGCGCTGCACAATATATCGTTTCAGCATCGATATCGTGATGTGTGCATCCGCTATAGTCACACAGCAGGATGTGCAATGTTTAGTAGGCCTATACTGATCGTTATATGTATACTGATTGTTTTGACACTGCATCTACACCAGACGCGACAGCTGTACAGAGATATCCATTTTAAAATAAATTTAGTAGCAGAGCTACTGCAAGCGATTTTCAGTGCTGGAAATACATTTATCCTTTGCCAAAATTTGGAGAGCGCTGATCACGGTTGCTTAACAACGGCAGGTGCCACAAAAGCGCAAGCTTCCGAGCGCTTTGGAAAGAAGGAGAAAGCAGCGCGGCTGGCGACTGTTACAAATCATTTGAACGTTGTGTCAGTACGTCATAAATAGAGCGAGGCATCAGTTAGAGCGGGGATTTAGACCAGGATTAGAGCGGGAATTTGTCGCGCCGCGAATCGCATCCAGTGTAGACAGATTCCGGTCACTTCCGCATCTAATTGTGCCTGAAATGACACATACGCGCAAAATTATGTAAAAATGCATGTCTCTGCAAGTATCCTTGTAAACACACTTGCTTATGGCTTAGGTGAAGAATGAAAATTGATGTGTAACAGTAGGTATATACACAGCAGTTTAATGTTCCCGTTCCTGCTTTCTGTGTCATGAATGTTAATCAAACAACAAAACACTTAGAGAAAAAAATCACTTTTGTAGCTTTAACACAAATTTATTAGATTTGGGCCCCGTCCACACGAAGACGGGTTTCTCTGTATACGCATACATTTTTTACCGTATAGGCGTTTCGTCCACACGAAACCGGCGTTTTCGAAGAGTGAAACCGATCACTTTTGAAACCGGGTCCCAGGGTGGATAAATTTGAAAGCGCCGGTTTCATGTTTTCGTGTGGACGGCGAATCCGTATATTTTCTGAAACGATGACGTCATCAGCCACAGAAAAACAAAATATCACAATGTGACTTTTTTTCCAATATCGTTCAGCACTAACTTCACCCAAAAATGAGTATTAGCTGTAAATGTGCTCACCCTCAGGCCATCCAAACTGTAGATGAGTTTTTCTTCATCAGGTTTGTATAAATGTGTCTCTGCATCAGTGTCTCAGCAATGGATGCTCTGCAGTGAATGGGTGCCGTCAGAATGAGAGTCCAAACAGCTGATAAAAACATCACAATAATCCACACCACTCCAGTCCATCAGTTAACATCTGGAGAAGACAAAAGATTAAACAAATCCAGCATTAAGACGTTTTTAACTTCAAACCGTTGCTTCTAATAACACTAATAACCAGTAAACGCTGCTTGATCTGTGCAGATTTCTCTCCTGATTCAGACCAGAACACTTTCTCACTGGAGGAAGCTTTATTATGGATTACGGACTAAAACGTCTTAATGACTGATTCGTTTCTTACAAAACACAGCTTTTGGCTTCACAAGATGGTAATTGATGGAATAGAATTGTGTAGATGTTTTTTTTTTAGCTGTTTTGTTTCAATTGCAAAATTAGGATCACCGTGATTAAAAATGTCATATCTAACATTTATTACTGAATTATCTATGGTGAATATAAGTGTTCTTTTTTGTTATTATTATTATTTCTAGTTCTCCAATCTTTAGAGCCCTGCTCTGAAGTAGAAAAGTGTTTAAGACTGTCCACCTGACTCCCTGAGTGTGAAGGCTATAGCTAATGGCCTTTTACTGCAGGACACAAAGTTGTACTTCCACTTCTTGCTGCATTGAGGTCTCAGTCATTCTGTCTGAGGTACAATAGCGGATTAGGGGACATTCACACAAAGCAGGCTCTTGTATTCCACCTGCCATATTTTGAACATTTTGGAGATATATGGCCACTACATTCCATCTTATGCTTTCAGCGTCTCGCACCGTGAGCGCAGTGTTCTTAAGACTGTGTTCAGTTACATTTTTAAAAGTCAAGACCCCTGCTTTCTGTTCTATTGTTTTCCCTCCGTTGAGCTGTGAATGCAAGAGCATTGCATTCTGCTGCTGTCTGCAGTGCCTGCTGGAGCAGGTGTGACTCATGAGAAATCATGAAGCTGCTACGTCAAGCTTGAATTGGTCTGAGCATATCTATGCTTCTGATGGAAAATTCCTAATTACTTGTGGGTCATGATTACTTGCTCTTTTTTCATGCTTTTATAGAGTGAATATTTACATATTCATTTTTACAGCCAGTTTTACAAATAATAATAAATGAGATGCATTTACTGCATTATATCCACTTTATTTTTAACAACACAGCCATTTGTACACTGCAAAAAATGCTTTTGTTACTTAGATTTTTTTGTCTTGTTTACAGCCAAAATTCTTAAATCAAGAAGGATTTTCTAGAAGTGAAAATTATTGTCTTGTTTTCAGAAAAAACAAGTCAAAATTCTGTGAGTTTTTGCTTGAAACAAGCACAATAATCTGCCAATGGGGTAAGCTAAATAATTGTGTTTTCTGTTTGAAATAAGATTATTTTGCTTGTTCTAAGCAAAAACTCACTTGGATTTGACTTGTTTTTTTTTCTGAATAAATTAAAATTTATTGCAAAATAATAAGGATAGAGTGTACAATCAGCTTTTTTTTAAATGCATGTAATACCTAATGAAAATCTGTCAAATGTTGAGTGTTGGATGCTTCTTATCTGTTAGATGTCGAGGACTGTAGCGTCTTGTTTGATAGCAAGAATTGTATCTGTTTTTCTAAATCATTTTGTAGAAGTAAATCAAATATACTGATCTGTGTAAAAGAAAAAGAAAAACGGCATCTGAACTTTTAAGTGATAATGTTCAGTCACAATTGGTAAAAAGTGTTTTATTTCTTATTCCATTCGTGCAAATATAACCATCTCTATG
This sequence comes from Barbus barbus, assembly GCF_936440315.1. NCBI lineage: Eukaryota > Metazoa > Chordata > Actinopteri > Cypriniformes > Cyprinidae > Barbus > Barbus barbus. The sequence continues at coordinate 26,653,803 of NC_136715.1, read as the reverse complement.
ATGAGTGACTTTTCTTTCATTGTGTCTTGTAATGCAGGCATGTAATGAATCCAGTCCAGTAATGTGGAAATGACCTCAGGAAAGAGTTTACCGCTTCATTGGGTGTAACTGAATTAAGTTCTTCCGCGTAATTATCTGATCTGCAAAACTGTGATGTGATGACATACATTTTCTGAATATATCTGTAAATATATCGGCCAGCTTCCAAAAGTTGCAAACATTTATTTAGCTCTTGTACACTAGTAAAGAATACATACGATCAACTTAAATACATCCAACTGTTTTAATCAAAGGTTTCACAGGATTTATCAGGTTCATTCACTGGTCAAAATGCGTGGAAGCTCTGATAGTGAGCCTGCAGATGCTGTATTGCGATGTTTTCTTGTTGTTACTCTGTTATAAGCATGACTTCGGTTCATTCTCAGGAGCGTCTCTGTTCTCCAACATCCCCGGACATCGTCTCGGCTGCTACTTCTGTAACGATGTGGTCGCCCCTGGAGACGTGAGTTTTAATCAAGTACTTTCATTGCTGAAATTAGGTTTTCCTCAAGGCATGTATTATATTAGAAAATCAAATGTGTAGCAGAAACCAATCAGTCATATGCTAAAGTGACTCAACTCAATGGATGCTTTGTGCTGGAAATCATATCCTACAGCAACATATGATTGAGCACAGTCTCCTACTGAGTTGATCCATCATCGAAATGAAATGAAACATTTTTACAGACTGAGAAATGAATATGCTTTCCATGATTTGTCATTACTTGTCTTGTCTTGTGTGTAGTCCACCCGAGACAGGACTCTGGACCAGCAGTGCACGGTGAGCCGTCCCGGGCTGGCCATGATCGCCGGAGCCCTGGCCGTGGAGCTGATGGTCTCTATACTCCAGCACCCAGAGGGGTGAGTGCCTCAGCTTCACACATCTGCTGCTGTGAACCCTGTGTGCCTCCATCCATAGTGCTTGTGCTAGAGCAGGATTCCCTGCCGCTGTAGGAACTTAACAGCTGGACACTTTCCTGGGCCATGCTGTAGTATAAATACTTTATTCACATGGAATTTCCACAAGAAGAAGTGCACTCCAAATATTCAGGTGGTGCACTTAAATAACTGAAACCCCCACAGTGCACTGCTGGACACTTCATGCACGCACTCTTTATGAAGCAGAAGGACAGAGCCCAGGGTCTAAAATGAACACTCATCCAGTGCGAGTTTGATTACTTAGCTGTTACTTAGTTGGCCGGTATCTTTTATATGAATTCTATCAATGACTGCCTATACTAATCCTAATCCTAGCTGCTTATATCATGCATTTGATGGAAATGCAACATGCACCAAAGACTTTCCCTGGTTTGAGAAGTTGGTTTATGAATCTGTAAGCATTTTGAAAAGAGAAGCTTCCACCAAAATAAAAGCTCTATGGTTTGATGTTTGAAAGCTAAGAAAACAACCATAATATTGGTATTTTAAATGCAGTGTTATTACTATTATCATACAGTCTAGTAGTATTCATTTTTAAATGATTTACTTAATAATAATAATAATAATAATAATAATAATTGCAATGATAACAATAATAATAAATGCACTTAGATATTTCCTGTGAGTGTGTGCATAGATGCTTCCGGTTGTGCTAAACGCCAGTGCAGGGAACCAGAGAAATACAAATATCGCCTTCTATTGTTACGTTGGTGCTTGCTAATGAAGCGCATGACGAAAGATAATCAAAATAAAGTCTTTTAATGAGCAGTCAAAACAGAGAAAGTCCAGGAGCAAGGGATAGCAAACACATGAATCAAACTAATAGCAGACAAAAGACTTGGTGAGAACACTGAAGTACTGAACGTAATAATGAGGGACCAGAAACAGGTGAGGAGCTAATTAACTAATCAGGGCAACTAAGGAAAACTAGGTCAACGGAAGACATGGCAAAACACAACTAAAGCAGATGCAGCATCTATATGTTTACAGGATTTATAATATCACTTGAAATGCAAATAAGACCTACACTGCTATCATCACTACACTATAAATGTTAACTGCGCCAGTGCATTTGAAGCTTGGTGAATGAATGAAACACACTAACGTTAAACCCTACTGCTCACGAAACTAAAGCTGAACTCACGGTGTGTACACAGCTACACAGTTTTCCCTCACCAATTATGTACAAATTACTTATTTCTCAAATGTTTGTATTACATTTATTTATTTTTAATGCAATGTTTACCTTGTAAGACGATTTATCTTCATAAAGTTTGTTCCATCATCTTTTTCACAACATATTTCAATATTTTACAGTTAACTTTGCATCAAACATCTTTTTTAAATGAAAAAAGGGCTGTACAAAAACTAATACATGACTAATTTAAAGATTTGTTTTATCTGATATCGTACAAATACATGTGCTGCTTATAATTATTTATGCAACAGATCTTTCACAAAACAGATAAATATTAATAAAACACCGATCTTTTAAATAAATGCCAGCCAACCATATTATGTTAAATTGTACAGTCACAGTTATACATTGTTATCCAATAGTTAATATAAATACATGCAGATATCTCTGAGCAGACGCAAACCTTGTGATCTTATAATTAGCAGACAGAACAAAATCAACTCTGAAAATGTACAGTATTGCATGTTTGAATGATTTGTGTTTAAATGAAGAGATCCCTGTGGACTGATAAGCGCTGATGTTGAGACTCATCAACAGAAGAAAATAATAGCATGCAATAATGTAGCGCGGATGTTGCCTATTGTCTTTGATATATCTGCTTTTTAATCTGAAAAACATGAATTATTTCTATCTAGCCAAGTTTCGTATGAAGTTTCCCCTTACGGTAAATGCAAACGTTGCAAGACCTATGCCCACCCTCAGCGGTGCCATCTTGTGCACCGAGCCCATCGTCTGTGGTATGAAGCTGAAAATGTATGAAATCACAGTAGTAGAAAAGCAGTACTTGTCGTGTGTACAGCTAGTTTGCAAATTTGGGTCCTTCATCTATGTAGCTTCTGTAAAGCTGAAATGTTGATTTTTTAACTTTGCCAATTTAATATGCCAAATAAGTGGAAATAAAACATTTGTGTGTTGATTCCTTTGAAAAGTGTAAGACTGTGAGTCATAACATTGATCTGCTTTAAAGATCAGCACACAGCGTGGGTGTGGAGCAGGGCTGGCCAATAGCATATGTGGCAACTGTTCAAAACGGTTTCATTTTGGTCACACTGCTGAAGCAGAAATGTCACACTTTGCCCTTTTAATGGACTCATGCCATCTTAGCTTCATTTCCAGCCCTATGTTTAAGTCACTCTGAAGCAAAACAGCAATTGCGCTGTAATGTCATATCTGGAGTGCAAAAAGTCTGTATGTTGCTTTTTATGTATTTCCAGTCAGATGAGAAAGCTTTCATCCATGTGTACCATTGAAAGAAGACTTTAGAAAGCAGGCACTCAGTGCCCTAGATAGTGCTGGCATCCTCCTGATGGTCTCTCTTCAGATGCATTAAGCTGTTACAGAGCCTCTGCTGGATCTGGATAAAAGCCTTCAAATATGCTGCACACTCGTATGATAAGAGCTCCTCAACCGCAGGGGGTTTTCAGCTGTCCAACTGTTACCCGAGGACGCTTTGAATTTAGAAAACACGTTAACACGTAAAATCATTTTTGGGATGTTGAAATATTTCCCCCCATCTTAGTTTAGAGAGAGGTGAGTTCGTTAGTCATCCCAAGTTTGGTTTCCGGACC